>NC_137696.1:31924644-32597144 GCF_964034855.1 Anser brachyrhynchus
AAAGGAAAAGCAAAGAGTAGGCTCTTCACAACAGGATGTGGAAGCAGAGCAGCCACAACTGGAGGCTCTTCCATAAGGAAAAGCTTTAATCCTGTATTGACACAATGCAAGAAGCCAGCTTAGCCCTCAGTAAAAACAAATTCAGTCTTTTTAAACAAAAACATTTTAATTCTACTGTATATTGAAAGTAAACCTGAAAAGTGATTCGTCTCCAACCATTCTTTTATTTGTGCCACACCATGGTTCCTTAACCAAGCCCTCCTCGCATACAGATGTTCTTTCCAAACACGAGCGACGTTGTTATTGCACTGTGTGTCTAGCTCTCAATTAGCTGTAACTGTATACTCAAGAATGTTCTTTATTTTGTTTGTGACCTTTCACAAATTATTTTTTCCCAAGCAATCTGACATCCCTTCAGAATGAACAGTGGAAAACGGGGAAAATGCCAGGCTTTCCTCTAACTTGTGCAAGGGTGCTTTCCAAAACGATGTGATTCAGAGGGAGTTTTGTCCTCGAACACAATGCAACAAATTAGAATGGAGCTGTGTGGTGTTTTTTTCTTAGTAGTAAAAAATGAGAGTTGAGAACAACTTCTAAATAACCTGATTTAAACTTTGTTTTCTTGTAAAAAAAATAAAAATAAAAAATTTACCACACATGCATTATACGTGTATAGACATGCAGTCTTTTACATATTAGATTTTACTCCAGATGGTTATTTTATCAAATTTATTACAGAAACAGAAGTGACTGCTATATACTCAGAATAAAGGAAAGAATTTCACATTAAGGGTAAAACTGAGGGTTCAAGTTAAGAGTAAAGCTACCCGAATTCCAGGTTCACAAGAGACTGCCACCTCAGCATTCATATTGAATGTATGTCAGGCAAAAGCTTCAGGCAAAACTACAGACAAGTCTAATTTTCACTTCTCTTCATGCCCCAAATTGTTGTTCTCTTAGAAAAAAGAAAATAAAAAAATTCAGTGGGTGAGTGTTTCCTACCCCGACCCCACAAAGAAGCCAAACTGGGACCCTCAAATTAGGTTCCGTCTTGCACTTTGAGGATCCTCAGTCAGGAGGCAATGACCTCCTCCTCTTCCTCCTCCTCCTTCCCCTGGGCAAATGCCCCAATGCCCAGCAGGTGGAGAACTGGCCCAGGATGCAGCAGTCCCGGTTCTGCAACTTTCTGAGCCTGAGGAAAATGCAAACCCGCAGCTTCTGCTTGCCTGAAGGGCTGCCCAGCTGGGGCAACATGCCGTTGTGCTGTGCACCTGCTGTACCCTAGCACAAACTCCAACTTCTCAAGCTGCTGCTTGCTACATAGGTTGCAGTATATCCACTTAACTTAAAAAATTAATGTAAAGACTCCAAGAGCACTCCTGTGAAGTAACAAGAGCATCACAAAGTTTAAGAGCAACAAAGTATATGCTTCATTGGAACACTTATGGGCGCACAAGGAAGACATTTCATACTGGCAAACAGCTTCTCAAATCTGAGCGGCGTTCACACTTCTGCTGTTTCCTTTCCCTTTTCTATTCCCCTTCTAATACTCAAAGAAAGCTGTTTTGTTTTATACCCCAACAAACACCACATATAACATTTCAGAAACGCTCCTCACACACACATACAAGATATCATGGCAGGCCACCGTTAGTCACCTATCCCTGAACTTCGCGATACCCTGAAGGCACTCAATGTGTGTGTGCTTCTCTCATGTTTTGGAGGCACTTGGCTTCATTCCTCAATCGTGTAAGAAGTTTGATAGAAGAATGTCAAAATAAACACTATTTTTCCCACAGCCTGTAACAGCATCCTAAGTTAAGAGTAGGCAGGTCTGCTGTTTCATGGATCCCATCTGAATATCACCTCTTACCTGTAATTAAAACTAATCAAGACCGATTCTCAAAAAGTGAGAGGAAGAATAATAAGTAAATAAAGCAGCCGGGTAACGCAAGACAACAAAGCCAGCCCAATGCAGCCATTCTTTGCTGCTGGCTACACCAGCCTCCAAGGCAGCCGCACACCGTAACACGCAGTGGTGTCACCACTGTGGCAGCTGCCCGGCCCGGTGCTGGCAGAGGGGAACAGCAGCCCCAGCCCGGGCCACAACCCCACCACCAAACCTGCGCCCGGCCGCCTGCTCTCAGTGTCCCTGCAGGCCAAGCAGCAGCAGCGGAGCCCTGCACCCCTCTGGGCAATGTGTGTGCGTGTGCATACCTGTATTTGAATCTTATTTGCTTTGATTTGAAGAACAAGTGGGGAAAATAAGAAGTGTTTTCTGTAGGCGACCTTCTTTACGTGCAGCTCATGTATAAGTAAACTTTCAAACCTCAGAAATGCCTAAAACGTTACCTTTGTTAGAACACACAACACATCAGCGTCATTTTATTATATCTCAAGGTAGCAAGAAGCAAAGAAAACTTGCAAAATCCTGATGGGATACACTTCTATTGAATCTTCAGGGCTATTAACCACTGCTGAAGTAGCAGGCCATGTTAAATTCAGCACTGTTTATCTAGGTGCACGAGGTTTTGGATGTAAACATGTTTACTTCAAACAGTTCATGATCAAGAACAAAAAGTCAATAAATCTGAACAGCTTTCACTTTGTGTAACTGTAGATTCAGTGTATTTCCACTGCTCCGCTCCAGCGTTAACACTTAGATCTTGAACAAAGCTGCTGACTGACATAATTTATATGAGCAATTCTCATAAGGCACACAAGGATTCTGCACTCCTCTGCACACATCAAAGTATCTAATTTATTACTCTAGCTATGAACAACAGAACACTAGCTGTAAATAAAAATATCTTCACATTGTTTTTTTAAAAAAGAACTGCAGGTGTTTCCTATGTGATTCTTTTTCTCCCTTCCTTATTACTCCGTCTCAACAGACCTTGCGTTACCCAAATCAACAAACTAAGGATTACCTTTTATATGAATGTCATAGAAACAAATGAATAGAAATCATTTTACAAATCGTAACTGTAGCTGAAAGTGATACATCCATTACAGTAAGTAATACCTACAGTTGTTAGAACAAGGATTAGCAGGAGAAAAACAACTATTGCCAGGTTTACTGGATATCACCACAGTGATCTATGTATCACTCATTACTTCACAGCTTATTAGTACAACAGATAATTGTTCCTACAGACAGTATCACAGCATTGTAAGTTCATTCTCAGTTGAAATACATTCACATACACTGCCTTCACAGTATGTTGGACGAGGCAATCAGGAACAGCAGCCATGAAAACAGGATGGTAACAAAAGGAGAGCAGACTGAACACAGAGGATGGGAACATTCTGCAGAAGGGGCCCGCGACCTTGCCAATCAAACCAGGTACCCTACTAGTTTCACTGAAAGAGTCCAGAAACATTAAATTTAGCAACTTCTAAATGCAGTGTAACAAGTCCCAGAGCAAAGAGAGGTGCAAAGATAGCATTAAAAAAAAAAAAAGACAACACCATGCTTCCATGCAATTAATGTATCTTGGACTTCTGTTTTCAGGACAAATCGGTATGACAGTCCCTATTCATTAATATGAGAGCAATCTTTCCTGGAATATAAACAGTAACCTGCTATACACGTACCTGAAGTTTCTTTTATTTATGGATTTGCTTGGTTTGTGATTCTCTTTTAAGGAAACACACTTATTATCCATTTTGTCACACTTCTGTTGTTCCCTTGCAATTAAAATATCCAAAGCACTTAATTTTTAAAACTTATTTCCCTTTGGAAACCTATATTTTAATTATCCTAAAGACAAATTTTTGTTCTTTATTCTGAAATTAAGGAAAAAAAAACACAACACACACACAAAACAAAACAACACACCACAATAGAATAACTGGAGTTTTGATACAGCATCTCAATATATACCTGACAAGCAGAAAAATATCATAAAAGTATTAAGAGTTTGTTGTAGGTTATAGATCTATAATAAACATACATGAATGTAGTCCAGAAAATGCTTGAACACAAACATGCATGGACACAGACCGAGTTTAATTTCAAGTTATTTATGTAGTACTAAATCACTAAGCTCTTATCAATTTCCTTTAAAGTAAAGTTAATGGTTGCCCAAATTTCTGTTCTCTTTATACACTGTGTTAAGTATTTTATTCTTCCAACTTGGGCAATCAAGATAACACCTTATAGTTTTGTACAGTAGTGTTTTCCAGACAAGCACTTAATGAATCAGAGTAGCTGTAGATACTGCAGGAACTATGTAGGCAAAGCACACAGACTTTTATTTGTGCAAGTTCCCCACAAGTTATGCCAGTAGTTGTTTTTCCACATGCTTCCAAGAGCCTTCTGGGAAGAAACCGTATACATTTCTCTCTTCTTGTCACCAAGACCTAGGTTATTGTAAAAAGTGGCCAACTGATAACAAGCTGAATCAACAACAGAAACCTAAATTGCTGTCATTCAGCCAGCCAATAAACTAGGATCTCTAACATGTATGGGTAAGAACACTGTTACTTATACTGCATGCAAACTTTAGAGCAACAGAAACACATACACTTCAAACTGAGATTTGCTAAAACATGCTGAAACAATTTAAATGGCATTTCTTTCTTGCATTCCCATCAAGGAATCTCAAATAATATCACCAGGTAGCTAACTTCAGCCTAGGTTTGTTTAATTATTTGTTGAAATGAAATCACAAGAGGTTACAGCCTCCTTCATTCAAAATTATACTCCAAATTTGTTAATTTGAGAAAAGCTACTATGATGTTTCAGAAATGCAGATTAATGGAAAGAAACACACAACACTTAATACCAAAATAGCTGGGGGTAGTGGGAAAAAACAACCAAAAAAAATGACTGTATCATTATTGAAACTATGAAAGGCAAGTTGAACGCATAAAGCAAATTTCAGCACCTTGTGATTATTTTTAAAGTTTCAATTGATTGCAAACAAGAATTTAACAATTTTGAAAATGTTTTATCAGACCTATGAAAGTAACAAAAGAATCTGGGTTCTGAAAGATTTTTTCCTTCCAGCCATATCACCAAAATTCGCTAGCCCACTTCCATAAAGCTTTCCCAATATTGAACTCAAACCTCTCAAACTCAGGACTGGTCTTTTTAAATAATACTGACTTTTATTTTTCCTTAGTACCACTACATTGTTTTCCTTCCATGACATACCTACTTTCCTCTGCATAGTTGCATAGTATGCATTACTTCTCTCCATTTCCTTCCTGCAAACAGTTTTGCAAATCAGGCTAAATGTTACTATTTGGCTACATATCTTGACCATATAATTTTTTGGCCTAATTTTCACCAGCAAAGTACTTAATCACTGACTATTTTTAACTATATAAAGGAATAATACAATTACTTAATCTGACCAATTTTGTTTTGACAGCTGAGAGCCCCATTGTATTTTTCACTGGATCATGTTTTAAGTAGCATATATGAAGTTTTATCCCTTGCTTACTAACACTGGTCCTTTTCAGGAGTCTGCAATACTGGAGAAAGATATTTTCACTATCAGTGCTCACGACCACACGCCACCATTTATTTCCCCAAAAACATGATAGCTTCCTACATTTTGTGAATACTTCTTAAATTGCTTCAGACGATAATCTGCCAATGAGCAGCAGACGGATGAAAACTGTAAAAACTGGAATAAGCAATCAGCAATGAATACCTAGAAGCAGCGACATTTCCTGTCGGCACCATTTGAATGGGAAAAGAACATCTGCCCACAATTTAAAAGAAAAGATTGCAAATTACAGCAAAAAAATAGGTAAGTTGTACGCTGACTTTTGGTTGATGAGAAGGTCTCGAACAGTGTACTGCCAATCAAGTATTTCATAGTCTCCCCTATCACTGCAATCTGAATTAAAGTGAACAAATGCCAAGCTATTTACCATTCATTATTTAAAGATTCTAAAAAAATAAACAGCCTGAAAACTCGCTCATTAATAAATACTCAAGGCAAACCATAAGTAAAGTAGAGATCAGTAGCAAACAATATGTGATTAGGATTACACAGAGAGAACGCTGTAACTAGAACCTGAAGAATTCCAAGCCCAGTCCCAACTCCCGGGACAGGAATTACACTCAGAAGGGAAATGCATTTCCCTATGTCTCCTTTAATCTCCAACCATTCCCAAATTCCATCACAGATGTCAGACAATTCTCTCTTTCACTTTTGTCCAAAGGGGTTGGATAGGGTCAGAGAGGAGGAGAAAAAGAAATAAAAGAAACAAAGTGTATGTGCGCACACGCGTGCATGACAGGGGGCTTGACCAAGTCAGCCTTCTCTAACAAAAGAAATTTCACTTGCACATTCTTAATAAGTGCAATTCCTCCACTTTAGGCCTGAAGGAACTTCTATGACTTCAAAAAAAACCAAAAATTTTTTCACGAAAAAACATTCAAGATTAGTTTCACTATACAGATTCAGTATCAGAAAACACTAAAAAACAATGAGAATGTTAAAAAAAAGCGTGTTTTAGAGGCATGTATTGTTCCATCTTCTGTATGCCTATGTCAGCACATGTATTTTGGGAACCTTACCTATATTCAAAAAAGCATCTGCCTTTGTCATACACTGACAGGTCAGAGCATCTCCAAAAGGACAAGGCATTCCAAGGAGTCAACACCCTTGCTCTGAGTATCACAGGTATTCTAAGTCACAAATTATTTTAGACAATTACAATGCTAAGCAGTTAAACTGACCAGAAAACATATTATAAGAAAATAGGAGAAAAAAAAGGAAAAAGAGTAAAGACCAAGAAGATGTGCCTTTGATATGGAAACCCAAGGAGATGCTTTTACAAACAATTGTAATCAAGAGCAGGTATTTTAATACAACAAAGCTGTAACAAACACATGTAGTTCTTTTCACCTAATATGAAAAGGCATTCCCACAAAAGTACTTTGCTTATCAGACCACTGGTAATATTCCCAGTTGTACAGTAAAGATAGTTGAAAATCAGCAAGTTTTAACATTAATTCTTCTATAGGTGCCATACCATACATACTAAAACAGAAGAAAGTGAGGAGAAAAGCAGAAGGAGCACACTTTAACATAACTATTCAGCTATCTTGCTTGACTACTTAACCAAAGGATACTAGTGTTCAGCCTAGAGAGAGTCAAGATAACTGCTTTCACGTCAGATAAAAGACGACGTAATACATCCCCATACATAACTGTACACGTGGGAAACAAATGAAAATTGGGGACACTGCATTTAGTCAGATATATAACCAGTATTTTTAACAAGATATATGTGAATGATTTCAATCAATCATAGAATTGTAGAATATCCCTTGGAAGGGACCCATAAGAATCATCAAGTCCAACTCCTGATCAATCAAGCTCTTCCCAAACAAACTGAGGACACCTTCTTATTAGATCTTTCTCACTCCCCCCTTTTCTTGTGGTTTTTATTCAGTGTAAAGTCTTACTTTAGTAAGACTAAAGTCTTACTTCCAAGTCTCATACACACTTTTGGTTTTACATTTGAATTTTGTTGCCTTATTGCTACGTTTGTCCCAGTTACAATTCCTATGCAGCCTACACAGGTTTTGTCTTTGGCTTTACCAAAACAGAACCAGACACCTGACAGACCAGACAAAATTCAACAGAAATTACTTAAACACAACACAGAGCAGTAAAACTAACCAGCATAGGTAAATGACAATTAACTTTTTCAAAGAAGCAAACTACTTGCCCAAATGCAAGTAACATTATTGACCAGTAAATATTTATAATCACAACACCTCCTAGAATAGTAATATTACTATACTTCTATGTATTTCCTTAAGATATTTTCTTAAGGAGTGAGTTCTTACAGATTCATGAAGTAAGACAACTCTGATTCCTAGGGAGCATCTGAATTCATGTTCAGATGCTCTACTTTCTAAGAAGCTAAAATAAAAGGAAATTAATCTCACTTAATTCACATTTTTTCGAAGTGCCTAAAATGCACAAATTGATGATTTACCATGTTAATACACAAAGGTTAAAACAGCAAGATCATAATTTTATGTATGCATCTTTACACAATTGAATTTGTTGTTCAAAAACAAAAGGCGAACTATTGCAATAGTATTTCTTCCTTATCTGTGGTGAAGTAAATGAAGCAATGAAGACTGAAAGGAATATGCAAAGGATTTGTGAACAGAAGTGGAAAAAGAATGGACAGAGAAAAGAACAAGCAAAGCTGCATCAGAATGACCATTTTTATCTTAGGAAAAAAAAATCAGAGAACCACAGATAAATCAGTCAATGGTAAAAGACAGCGTAGTAATATAAGTATATAAAGTACTCTTAGCATTTGAAAGCCCTATTTGGGCAGTTAAATAATATAGTATTATTTAACATCTTTAGGTTGCTTCATTACATGGGAAAGATCTTAAATACTTCACTAATCTGAAAACTGCTGAAAACGGCCCTTTGTACTCTGTTCAAGCAGAGTGCGACTGCAATGCTATTTTTATATTTCAAGCAAGTATTTGCCAAGATAAACTGATTCCCTTTGGCCAATAAGAACTGCAAAAGAAAATTAGTGATAATAGATCAAAATTCAAGTTCTTATTTCTATTAGAACTTAGTATTTTGAATAACAGCATTTTTAAAATACTGGTGTCTGATGATACTTAATCTCTGAACAGTGTTTTGTACAGGACAAATATATAACCTGTACTTTGCACACTGAACCACTCCGACTTCACTGAATGAGTACAATCTTTTATAACAGAAACCCCTATTTTGCTTTTAAATTGTAAGAAAAATCTTCTATACCCTGCTTATTAGCCTGGACTGGCATCTGTTAAGAAATGATTTAACCAGAAGTCAACAAAACTTAAGGTATTTATGCACTGAATAAAAACTAGAGTACTACATGACATGTATGGACTAAAGACTTATGTGGAATTGCGGCCCCTAGGATTTTTTTCATTATTATTATTGTATTTTGCTTTTCTTCCCAAGTTTGAAAAATTTGAGCCAGCAGTGTGTTCACAGCTGATGCACTGATCTCCTGTCCTTCTCAAACTTATCTTTTAGGAGAGACTTATGGCAACAGGGCCAAAAACTTTTTCTTCATCATATGCAATTTTGCTTTCCTTGCATCCTAGTATCATTAACTGTGTTACAGTAATTATCCTTGTCTATTAATGACAAGCTCACAGGAGTAGTACCAAGTTAAAAACAAACAAACAAACAAAAAACGCCATCAGTTAAGGCTGTTGGATGGAAGGAGGAAGAGAACAGCAATAAATGGCTAGCACTTTCCACTATCATCTATCCCTGGTCCCTGATTAAAGACAATATCAAGGGATTTTTGAAAGCAATTCCTCTGTTTTACAGAAAGATGCAAATTATAAAATTTTCCACAAGAAAGCTGTGTCTATTTCATAACTACTTTAATTTCATGGAAAGATGTTCACAATTCTATTTAAATTTTTCTCAGAGTTTCTTCAATGACTTGCAACAACATATACCTAGAAGTAATACTGCCTTGAAATCTGTCTATTTGACACAATTTTACTGGCCAAATTCCACAAAACAAAACAAAAAAAACATTAAAAATGGTTTTGCTCAAGGGAACACCAGACACAAACCCAAAGAGGCTGTATTTTGTTTTTAACACAAAACAAACCAACCAACCACCTTATACCGAGTTTAAGATTTTAAAGCTAGTGTTTTTTTTTAACTGCTTAAATGATTTCAAAGTCATGCTCCTAGAAAGGACTAGACTTCAATTACTGAAAAGTATCCAAGTCAATATAGCAATACCCATTTACTCCTTCAGATGATTCAGTCCAGAACATTTAACACTAAACAAACACATTGGCAATGCTACGGTACAAGAGGGCATAAGGTAACTCAAATTTGGATCATTCAGAAGAGATTACAGGTTTTTGAAAGGGGCTAGGGGAGGAGAAAGGGAGGTTATGTTTCTTTTTCATACTTAAAACATTACCTCCCGATTACCTCCCCTGTTAATCAAAAACATTCTGTACATTCCTTCATCTTAGAAAGTAATCAGTAAAGCAGACCTATCTAGCTTTTAAAAAAGAAAAAAAAAACTTGAGGTAATAAGTTATGAATCATAGTGTTCCCTTCCAAATAAAACATCTGCATGGGGGAAGGGAAAAACACAGATTTTAATAAAACTGCAGAAAGGCAATCAAATGCCCTAGTTCAACAGGGAGTAGCAAGCATGTTCATGGAGATTGAGATTTGTCCTTGTAGCATTTAATCCTACTCATATTGTGCAATTCACCTCAGCACGGTCAGAGCAACCACAACTCTACTCCCACTGGATGGAAAATTCCACTCAGGCTTAAGAGAGACTGTTCAAAGCCTAATTACAGATCTTCCTCCTAAACCCCGTTTTGCTCGGAGAACTGCTCACTTGCTTGCAAACTACCTATTCTGCTCATCCTCTGAGAGCAACAAATGAATGCCATTTGATTGCGGGTCGAACCCTAGAAAGAGTCTGAAAATCAGTGATGGGTTAAAGCCACCCTTCCTCTCTCCCTGCCGCGTAAGCGGGATCTATCCTTGACAGTGTCACAGCAAGAAAAATCTAAAAATCTCACAATAAACTGTGGTAATTAAGTGTTATAATGGGCTACCATGTAATTATATGTATACATAGATGTTATATACTACAATTCTGTATTGAGCAATTCAAAGCAATGGTTAATACATACAATTTAATGTCTTGATGAACATGGCCTTTGGCATCAGGCTGTCTCTTTGATCCCAAGTGACTACTTCACGGCCATCTTCATTACTGCCTTCTAAAGAACAACCAAGTGACTAGGAAAAAATATTTTAGTTCATCTGCTCCTGTAGAAAGGAAGATCACAAGCAGAATAGAAGGGAAAACAGCAAGGTATTTATCTTTACCAGGTAAATCCCTGGTATTCACTCCAACTAATGCAGAGTGAACTGAAGATAATCATGGTATTCACAGAACAATGGCAGAAGAGCTGTACATGGAAATGCAGTCAGTAATATCACATCAAGCTATCTCCTAAATGCATTCTACCGCCATACAAATCCAAAAGTATTGTCCCCTGGCAACCATAAAAAATGCCAACGTTTTGCTAGGTAACCCAAGAGAAACCCACGTGTGTGTACTCAAATACAATTTGCTGTCTGCAATATATATATGCATTTTATTTTAGGCTTATACTAGAATCCAGAGTGCTTACTGACACATACAAAGGAAAGCAAATGCAGAAAACATCGTTCTGTACCACACCACTCCTCTTTAGGAACACAGTCACTAACAGTGGTTAAAGGAGGATAAGCCCAATGTCTTAAATGTTTCAGGTTCTTCTTGTAAAGGTTTTGTTGGGTTTTTCTCTCCACATCTTCTGAAAGGATTTAAATAACCACAAGAAGTAATTGTGACCACTGTCAAAGACTTACTTTGCTGGTGTACAGACCTTGCTAAAAGTAGCAGGTAAAACAAAAAGACAAAACCGCAAAGATGTAACCAGAAGATTATCAAAGGTAAATCTATTACTGACATTGGAAACTATGCCGAAACATTCTACTGAAAAATAAAACTAATAAATAAGCTTTCTCTGGTGTAGTAACAAAGGCAAAAAGACAACGTTGGTTAATGAACATAACCAACAAATACAGATTTAAATGTTTCTCCAAGAATCATTTCAGATTTTAATGTGGCAAAAAAACAAACAAACTTTTAAATGGCTAAACACAGTGCATTTAAAAACACTTACTAAAGAGTTTTTACTTAAAAAATTATTTACTCTTGAGAATTCCAGATAAACATCATAAGAAGCAAGAGATACATCACATTTACAGGGAAGAATAAGCAGGCTGTTATTTTTTTTTTTTCTAACATAAATATATCAGTTTAAAATAAAAATCAGAAGATCTTAGGGTAGAAGCAACTTTATCTCTGAAGGAACAAGATCTGACATAGAACTTTCTCAGCCTACTGCTCTGAAGCTTTCACAAGTATAGCAAGACTTCCTCTCAAATAGCAATTATGCTTATTTTCCCTCACCCACCACAGCCCTGTCCCTTTATCAGGCACCCTATCTCACATCAGCATCATATAGAAAAGCAAAAATATCTGTTGAGTCTTTCAATATAACCACCATATAAAGGAAAGTTACGCTGTATAAAACTGGTAAAGTCATCTTAGAAATATATTAGATATAGGATAAGTCTACCTCTATACAGCTATGTTAGTACATACAAATAGGTGGATATGGAGCTAGATATGCGCACACACGCATCTACAAAAGATATGAGTGAGTTTATAAGCTACTGACAATTTATGAGTTACCAACAACCATTCTGCAGGACTGAAAAATCAATCAAGAGTTTAGCAATGCAAGATTTGTTTTACAAAGCCAGTCAAGCTCATCAGTTTACATCTACCCTCTCTCTGGCAGCAATCAAGTTTTTGCAGATGAAAATTTATGAACAAGTCACACAATGGCTTGCATGAGCTGAAATTCTTTCCATTCCCCTCAAACAAGACTTAATAAGAAATGAAAATACAACCAATCAATACCAGTGTTTTTCCTTTAAGAAAGCTTAAAGCTGAAGAGAAGCTTAAAAAAGGCATTTCATTAAAAAAGCAAACACACACAGAGATTCTACAAAGAATTCCCATTATATGAAAAACTACCAGAGATCCATCTTACCTGATAATAAATGGTACAAATGGTGCCATGCTAAGTGCTGAGTAAGTGCCATCCATTGGAGATGGATACAGCTTTCCCAGGATTAAAAGCAAAAGGAACAAACTTGGATGGATTTTCAGCTCTTCAGCTTCACTAAAGAAAAAAGTAGGAAGAAGCATTTGGTGAAAGAAGTATCATCCTTCATGCTGGTCTTGAGACTCTTCCACACACACAGTACTCTTTAGCATTTCTGGTTCAAGAAGGTACACTAGGCAGACCATGGCAAGATGTGCAAACCTTGCTAGGATCAAACATGGCATCAGATCTAGGGCACCACTGAGGACTCCTTTATGAAGGCAACTTAAGGCTGTGCTGCCTTTCCTATCCTACATTGTCCCAAGCCTCCTTTATCTGTAACAATGGCGAGCTGCCCTTGCTTTGAAGTAACATTAAACACCAGAACAGGTAATGTTTCTCCAAGAGCTGAGCAACTGAGAAAGCTGAGTTACAAAAAGATGGTTTAAACCAACAACAAAAAAAAGAGTCTCTCTCATTTGGGAAAGAAACGTGCATTTGGTAAATAGCTGGCTGGATTAAAGAATAGCTCTTGTCATCAACGGCAAGTGGCTACTATTCATACTGTAAAAACAACCAGAAATCCAAATAGAAAAAAAAAAAAAAATCAACAACTCCTTATGTAGTTAATGAAGAAAAAAAAAGGCAAGCTTTAATTTGCACTGAAAAAAGCATTCAAGGACAGTATCTCAGGCAACAGCTTTCCATCTTTTTCAGTGTAAGGACTTCCAAAATTTTCTAGCGATGACACTGTCACCCTTCAAACTATCAGGTAAAGCAGACTGCTGCATGGGATACATGCACTAGAGCAGGGACTGCACAACACGCAATGACTGTCAAAACTTCTTCTTCCCAACTATTCACCACAGGCCCATTAAACAGACAGCTGAAGCTCTCCTCTAAATCAGCCGCTGAACTTCCACAGTTTATACCATAACATTTTAAGAAAAAACAAAGGCAGTACTGGTTTACTTTAAAAGTTCATGAACCTGGGAGTAACAGCATCAGCGTCATCCCTAACTGTGTCATCTGCATTGATCAAACTGGAGCTCTCAGCCACCATTTGTGGACTCAGTAAAAAAAGATCAAGGACCTTCCACGAAGGCGGTGTGTCACAGTCCAGAAAGCGGTCGCTCAGGGTCACACTAGGCCTATGACCTTCTATCATTTAAACATATTAGAAAGTCTCATTAAAAACGAGACAGTTGAACAACCAGTTTCTGTCCTGCCCTGAAAAATATGCCTCCTTTAACATCTGATCCTAGGAATGCAGCAACTACAGGGAGGAATAAAAGCTGCTACTAATGACTCAATCACACTTCATATTCCAGAGCCTCACTACAATGTGAAAGTTATAGGAAAATGGCTTAGAAAAGCACTAGAAGAACTACGTAACTTCAAGAACAATGATGAAAATAGCAGCATTATGGTATATGTGACAACTCAGTTTAAACTTGACATTGCACTTTATTATTGTAAAGCTTTCAGAGATATCATCTTACCTGTTTGAAGTGTTGGCTACAACCTCCAACTGCTTGAGAAGGAAAGGATAAAGACTTGGAAATCGAGAGAAAAACTCCCTTCCTGTCATTCTGCAGAAGAGAATGAAGAAGAGTTACAGTTAGCATTCTGCAGTGATAGTTACACTCAAAATACCGGTTTACTTAGTAGATTTCTGATGCTACGGTGAACTCAGAACCAGAAGAACCATGCACTCACAATGAACTCCCTTCAAACAAGACACAATGTTTTCATAAAAATAAAATAGACAATTCATCATCATTTATCCAATTCCAGTAACTCTGCCTGTATGTGTGCATGCTAGCACTTTGTTGAGCTGTTCAGGCCTTTCAGGGAAAAAAAACAAACAGAGTTTAGCCCCTTAATCATGCTAAAAATAAAAGACACAGCATCTTAAATTCTGGCACCATTTTAACATACTGGTTGACCAAGAGAAGACTGCATTTGCTTTAGTATATAGGCCATGTACTAAACAGCTAACAAAGTGTATGCAATATACATTCACTAATAGATAGTCATATTTTATTGATACCGAAAAGTATTTCAGAATAATAATCCCATGTGCAAAACACAGCAGCAGACACCGCTGACCTTCCATTAGCCCCCTTCATAGTGCTGCCTCCAGCGCGTGGCAGGGGTGACGTTTCCAGGCCACAGGCTCCCTTGCACAGCCGTAACCACCACATTCAAAACAGAACAAAGCACCGATACCTATCAACTCACTACTAGCCAGAACTAGTAAGTCAGCAGAGTTCAAGCCACAACAGCAAATCAACCCAAGATAAAAAGAGTAAGGAGAAGTCTTCTGCATTTGTTTGCTTTATAGCCTTCTGACCAGATAGAGGACAACGTCATGGTTTGTAGGAAGACATTTAGCATCT
This sequence comes from Anser brachyrhynchus, assembly GCF_964034855.1. Taxonomy (NCBI): domain Eukaryota; kingdom Metazoa; phylum Chordata; class Aves; order Anseriformes; family Anatidae; genus Anser; species Anser brachyrhynchus. The sequence continues at coordinate 31,939,777 of NC_137696.1, forward strand.
TTTAAGCAGGAACGACTGAACTAATAGGTTAGGGAAGTTCTAATTAGATGTATGTGCTATGCAGATGAAACAGAGTTCCTTCAAAAACAAATAAAAGGCCAAACATTTACAACAAAAAAGCTAGCTACAGAGTTTGCTTGCCACGCGATCAACTAGGATAATTAAGTGCATTTTAGCATGACTCCAATGCAAGGCTTTAAACTAGCAAACAGATCCAGGTCTACAAAACAACATGGTAAAATGGCAGGACTAAATGTTTGTAAAAATAAGCATGCAAAAACAAGAGTAAATCAGCACGTGACAATTATCAGCAAAGCTTCTTCCAGCACTCAGCCTTAGCCACAGGCCACAAAATAAATACAGCAAAAAGAAACAAATTGCCAGATGGAAACAAATCCTCAAACAAAAAGATACATACAGGAAGCTTCCTCTAGGCACGTACAAGCAGTACACTGAAATGCTGCAACTAAAAGCATGACTAAGGAGTCTGCAATAGCTATTAGGACTACAAAAAAAAATTAAGTTAAAAATGTGGATGAAAACATTCCAACTGTGAATGAACTTAAACTGAAGTACTAATGAGGATGGTTTAACACACCAATACTGATAATCTGTGGTTATTCAAACAGGAAACACACATGTACTTTCTTCTCACAGACAATGTCTGCCAGCCACCAAATTCTCCTAATGTCCCATAGTCAGATTTCAAAACTTTACTTTTGCAGCTCATTGAACGGCTTCTTCAAAACAACTTCAAGTTTTCCATACATACGTTACATAGCAAGCTGAAGACAAAAAAAGCCAAACAGCTCAAAACAAGAGCTACATAAAAATATGAGGTCAAAAAGCTCATGGAATTACATATGAAAACTCAGTAAGATGTAAAACATTAAAAACCCTGTATTAAAAAAAAAAAGTCAATAAAAAATGCATTAACATCTCCACCTGTTGTACTATACAGTGCATCAGGCAGAAGCAGAAAGTAGGCTAAGTTTCCTATGGAACATATGGCCACTGGTTAGAGGCTTAAGAGAAGACTGCATGCAAGGAGCATCTCACACAGCAATTATTTTTGAACAGGCCCATTTTCTCTATGTTAAAAATTCAGTAACCAAATTTGAATCAATACTAAATACGGAAGTGAATATTCTTACAAACGCAGCCCTAAAATTCTTTGTAATTAGTGTAGTAGTGTAGTTTCATGAACCTTTTTGGCAGAGAAAGCAAACATACTGCACTGGGCAACTTACATAACCTCTCCCTGTTCCACAGGTTACATGAGGGGAGAAGATAGTCTAATCAAAACCATTAATCAGTAGGTATCTGCAGAAAAGATGCCCAAAGGCACTTTCAAAAAAAAAAAAAAAAGAGAGAGAGAGACAACTGCCTACGAGCAGCCTGAATGTCCAGCAATCGTTTTAAGATCATCTTGTTTCAGAGAGGAAATGAGAAAGACTCCGGGTTAGCAGAACTGCTGCAAAATGAAAAGGTACTCTGAAAAACACAGAGCGCTGACTTCAGTGTGAATCCAGTGCCTGGGAATGTCAAGGCGGGGAGATTTGTAGATTTGTAACTGAAGAATCAACAGAAAGCAAACCAGCTAGAGTGAGTAAAACACAGAGGTATTTAGTTGTCTCATATTTGATTACTGACCATGCTTGCTGTTCCTGGAAATGTGCACGCATTATTAAGCACACACAAGTGACTGTGTACAGTAACTGAGACTGAACAACAACAGAAAATGCAATGGCTCAGATTGTCAAAAACATCCGTGACACTGAGATACCTAATTTCTGTTTCATCAGAAGTATGTTGCTTTGAAAAGTGAACACCAGCATTTTAATGTTTGGGTCATGCATGTTGGTGATATAAACAGACTCGTGCATGTGTACACACGCACAGATACAAGTTAAGATTTCGCAAGTAATAACTTATCTGTATCTTTAAAAGGAGATAAGTACTTGATACGCCCATTTATAAAGGAGTATACCAACCAAATCTTGACTGAAACAAATCAAAAAATCAGTTAGCGGTTCTCATGGAACAAACTTTGTCCTCCTTTTCTAAATTATATCTGACAAAGAATGATAGATTTAAGTTGTAAGTACAGAAAACTATAAATTCTTTCTGTTAGTCAAAAACACAGTTCAAAAATATTTTTGATGTTATAACCACCCATAGTTAAATCCTTAAAATCAATAGTTTGCAGATTACAAGATTTTAAAGCTACCCACCCTAGAACATGTTTATAGGAGAATTATGAAGAGCCTTAAGACACTAATATGTCTCTCATGTCCAGCTGAAATCATTTTATATTGCATCAGAGCTCATCTTTTGACGGTATCATAGGCTCTCTAGTAGTATTTTCTTTTTTCCTGGTAGTAACCCAAAAGTAGCACAATTTCACAATTTCAAATGGGATTACTGAGATCTAAACAATGGATTGGTTGAAGGTTACTTACTGAAATAGGAAGCAGTGTAATGAAACAGAAAGATTATCAGTGGGCTGACAATGCTTACAATAAATCCCTACTCCCCAGTGTAAAATGTCATCCAAGTATACAGTTAAAACAGTGGTTAAAATCAAAATGCTCAGAGATAAATAATGGAAAGACTCTTCCTAAAATGACTTGCAAAAAAATAATTTTTAAAACCATGTAAATACAAAATACTTTTGTATACAAGTAGGAAGGAATATGCCTATGCCTCAGATACTTCAGTTTAACAAGGTGAACACTTGGTCACATGCAAGCAATTCAGCAGAAAGGGCAGGTGAGAATTTAGACTACCATCCCTTCACAACACGTTCAATTCTGATTGCTAGAGACAGCAATCATGTTTAGCATTTTTCAGAAGAAAGACTGATGAAGAGGATTTAGGTAGAAAGGGAGATGTACATGCGTTTCTTGCCTGCTGTCACTCAGGTTTCCCACCTGAAGAGATCTGCATTACAAAACAGTCCTACAGAGGCGTCTCCTGTATCACACCACAAAGAATCAAGTTACACTTAGTTTTGACTCACAGTTAGAAATGGTAACTCTTTCTCACCTTTGTCTGATCCAGAGTCTATTCAGGAGGGAAAGATGATGAGGATGACAGCAACAAAGGAGTTTCAGAGTACATACAGGGTTCATATAAATTGGCAAAAAGTTACTTTGAAGGCACAGGATGCAACGAAGGACAGAATCTGATTCCTAGCAGAAGCACTTGGAAGATAACAGCGAGTCGCAGCTAAATTAACAAAAATCAACTACTAGCTCTAGTAGTAAAATTTAAAACAGAAGATGTAACTGAAAACAGATTGCAAATCTAAAAAACTTTAGGGAAAAGTCCCTTTTAAACCATGAACAATAGTATAATTTACAGCTTTGCTACTGTTTCGTAGGAAAAATGAAAAAAAATGCTTTTTCCTAGACTAGAAGCCTTTATTATATTCTTGATTGTCATTAGCTCTTCTATTCAATTGCCCCTGGACTTTTATATATATATATATATACACATTATATATATATATATATATTTATATACACACACACACATATATATACATTTTTTTTTTTCTTTTATGACTTTTTAGAGTAGAATCTTGGGGGGCTTGCAGTAAGATAAAAATCATGTATGTGCAAGTTTTCATTTTATCTGCTTTGCTTATGAAGACAATCATAAGCATATCATCAGACTTCCAGAACCAAATTCATAAACGCTATGAAAAACTGTATAATGACCGGAGATACCACGTTATTTGTCTGAGTAGTGACTTAACACTGTATAATGCAAAGGTTCGTATCTGCATTTATATACGTAGTTTCTTTCTAATTAAGTATTCTATCTTTATCCACAATAATTCACATGCTTAACTGCATTTCAAAAACCATTTGAGAATAAAAATGTGCATGTAGCAATGTTCTTTTCTAAGCTGTGCTGTACACTTAAGGGAATACTCTAGATTAAAGTTCTGCTGTGACACTGGGGCATACATATCATTTTACTGTGACATGTGTCAGAGATTACCTGCTTCTGTTCTTTCATTTATTTTTCTGAAGAACTAAAGGCTCTATAACCTTGTATCCTGCTTTTAGTAACTGACATGTTAAAGAACATTTGCAGTAAATCTGTTCGTATTTCATTTTAGCACTGCTGAGATTTAGAAATTACAAATCTTCTTAGGGCAGCAAGGGTCTTTGGTGTTCATTTTGAATAAAAATGTTGCTAATGTCTTGTTCTTTATCATTTATTAAGAAAGTAGATGCGCTGAAATATAAAAAATTTACTTCCCTATTAACCAAGATTTATTCAGAATAAAATAAAAAAATAAATAGAAAGCATTTTCTTCAACTATATAAGAACACCAAGTAAGAATGGATGACATTATTTTATAACAGGGTTATGCTAAAGACCAAAGCCAGTTCACCTATACATACTCTAAGAGTTAAATGAAGTGTTTGCTCCCTAAGTATCACTGAAGAACCTGACAGCTTCATTTCATGACAGGACAACTGAAGGTTATAAGGTACAGAAAACAGAAGTTATCCTAACTGAAGGGGAAGCAAAATTCAAGAATTTACCACAACCAACTCAAAGGATAACCTCTATGGTGAATTTTAAACCATACCAAGACAGAATAGTATTATACAACAGGGAAAGCAAATATATAACATTTTAGGTTATTTCCAAGTGCTGGTGGGAAGAATGATTCTGAAAACTACAGACCTTTATCCTGGCCTCAAGAATATACAGAAATTTAGGGAAAAAATAAACTTGAAAAAAAAGAGAGAAGGAAATAAGATAAAGGGGAATGAAGTGCAACATGCAGAAATATTTGTAACCAAATTGTGTCAACGTAACCCACACCTTACTCAAGACAGATAATCATTTTCCTAGCCAAAGGAAATGAAAAGGTTCTGGTAATACAAGCCTCCTGAATGTTATATCAACATGTTGTTATATCATATATAACATATATATATAGCATATATCATATATATATCCTGAATGTTATATCAACATGAAATGTTTCAAATCTGCAAACATGTTATTCAAAATTTGCTTAAAAGGAAAAAGTGTGGAAGCTCCAACAGCTCTGGGCAGAGATTCAGTTCTCATATCCTTCCTTCACAGTTAAAAACAAACAAACAAACAATAAATAAATGGAGGGAAAAAAAAAAAAAAGGAAACAGCAAGAAGTAGCCTGAGGAAAAATTTACATAATATTTACATGAGGTACACAGTGGAGCTACAGCTTTGGTTTAACAGACTAAACTGTAAGTATAATCTACAAAAGTGACAGCAAGATATATGACACACTGCAACTAGGGTAAGCTATTAGATAAAACAGTTAAGTTAGAGAAGGAACTAGAGAAGGCTTAAAAAAGACCCAGAAGAACATGTTTGAAGCTGCACCTAATCCATTGTAGGGGCCAATACTGTTAATTGAAGACTACAGTAAACGAAATAAGACAGTGCCAATGAAAATCCATCAATGAAAACAAAATTCTGTCTGTAGAGAGGGAAGATTAAAACACTATGAAACAAAAGAACTTAGGTATCCTTGAGGACTGGAACAATAAAAAGACATGAAATTAATGGAAGACAGAAAGATTGCATGTATGAGGTGTATGAGGACTAATTAAAAACGTGTTACAACTTGGACCTCATCGCCTGGAAACAGCAAAAGGATCCAAGCTTGTACCGCTTGGTATCTCAGATCCCTCATCAAGAAGAGGAAGAAAAAGGGAAAGAGTGATTCTGTAACACATCAGTTCTGATCCAGTCAGCATGGACGTGGAAATATTAATGCCACTCTGCAACTATGAAGTAGGATGTACTTGAACACATCAGAACTAATTTCTAGCTACGTGAGATGCTTAAAAAAGCTGCTCGCATGACCAAGGGAATAGAAAACAAATTTTTGAGAGGAGATTTAAAGACCTCAGCTTGTTTTGTCTGGCAAAATTAACATATAAGGAATATATGACTGACATCCACAAACACCTCAAGGGAAGCACCAGGAGAGAAAATAATTATTTGAAATAAAGAACAATGCTGGCATAAGAACAAATGAGTATTAAATGGCCATGAATAAATATAGGCTGCAAGTTAAGTTCCTAATGATCAAAGCAGCAAGATTCTTGAGAAGTCTTGCTTGGGAAGAGGGCATTCCCGGAGTCTTCCCGCAGGAATAGTGGGAAAGAGCAAATTGTTTCTCAGATGAGACCTGATCAGTTCATGAAAGAAACAGTATAGCAAGCCTGGTTATTAGAAGAACGCAGTCAATGCTCCCGCAGGACCCTTTCTGTCATGTGTTCCTATGATTTTGTGCCATGCTGATCCACATGGAAATTCCAATCCTTGCTTAAACATGCAGTTCAACCGGTGCCGAGTTGTTTTCTCAAATCCTACCCTTCCTGTCATCAGCCAGACTAAGACTATATGCAAGCAGATTCCAAAATGCATACATGCACACTGGAAGAGCACGGAAGAATTTCTTAAACTTCTTTACAGGAGTTTCAGGCACACAGTAAATACCCTTAGAAACGTGCTTGTATTTTACTCCTTTCTTTTTAAAGAAAATTGAAGTCTGCAGTGTGTTTCTCAACAGACAAACAGGTGGCTCACACCTCCTTAAAACATCAAAACCAAAAAAAGCCTCCAAAAGAATTGCACTAGCATGTTTCACTTGAGGAAAGAGGGAGCAGAATCTTAAATTTACCCTAAAATGACTGCATTATGGTCAGCCATGGAGGTAATCCGCAAATTCCAGGCCAAGCACTATAAATGGAGTTTGGGAAGGGAGCGTACATGCCTTTGAAAAGAATCTAAACTTGCCAGGTTTCAGAGTCTCACATCCATAAAAAAAATAACTGACAGAAACCCACCTAAAGAAATTCATCTGTAAATGCAGAGAGCATCCAAGAGTCTGATGAGTACTCAAGTAGATGGAACTCAAGCAGATTTGTGACAATTGATAAAACAGTTCTTTTAATTTTAAAACCACCTTTGGAATCTGTTCCTTCGTATTTCATAGGGAAAGCAGTTAAACTTCATATTTATTATGGCAGCAAATTTTAAAATGGACTGGAAAACACTAAACCAGGTTCAGTTTCTCACAGCTTTCCCATTTGGAAGCTGAGGAAGTACATACATGGAATACAATGGGCAGTTATCAGTGGCTCAGTGCTTGCTTGTAGGCCGGTAACCAGTAAAATACTCCATGGGTCAACAATGGGGCCCCTACATGCTTCAACATTTTTATCAACAACTTGGTTAATGACATAGAAAACACCCTCTGCAAATCTGTGGACAACACTGAATTAGGGGGAATGGATCAAAGACCAAACAGTAGAAGTTCAGTCTAGACAGACCTTGAGAAACTTGAGGTTTGGGCCAAGAGAAACGTCGTGCAGTTCAACAAGGAGAAAGACAAAGTTTTGCACCTGGGCTGAATAACCCCAAGCATCAGCACAGGCTGAAAACCAGCTGGCACAGTAACAGCCCCGCAGCAAAGAACCCTGGGGTTACAGTGGATGCCAAGCTCAGTGTGAGCCAATAGCACGTTCTCATGGCAAACAGGCAAACCGCATACTGGCCTGTGCTCATTAGGATGAATGTGGCAGCAGATCAAGGGAAGTTACTGTCCTCCTCTACTTGGCACGCTGAGGCTGCACATGGAATCCTCCATCCAATTTTGGGTTGCCACACTCAGAGGAGATTAGAAAAAACAGGAGGGGTCCAGCAAACAGCTGCTCTGATGGACAGGCTCTAGAGCACATGCTCTGTGAGAAGCTGAAGGAGCCAGGTTTGCTCCATCTGACAGAGAGGAGGTAGTTGCAGATAGTATAGAAAGGACCCATGGTCACAAATCACAGCTCGGGAGTTTTAAATTGGGCAACAAGAAAAAAATCTGCACTTAGACAGGTAAAGCAGAGCTGCAGCATGTCACACAGAGTGGTTGTGAAATTTCCACATTGGAGGTCTTCAACTCATCCAAAGCCGCTGCTGACCTGATCTGCTGCTGCTTAGAGTCAGACTTTGAATGGGAATCAAGTAGCCCCCTTCCAGTCCATGTTTCCACGATTCCACCAAATACATTCCACTCCAGCACCATGGCTTTAAGCATGTCTTCTTATCAGATCAGTCTTCTCATCTTCCTGTATTTATAGCCCCCATCACTAGCTACTGCAATTTCAGCAAACATTAGCTCCTGCTAAGAAAAAGATTCTTGAAATTTACCCATTTTTCAAAAAGTGCTAGTAATTTGGTCTTAAGTTCAGCACAACGTACACTGTAATATTTTAAATACCAGCTTGATATGAAATACAAATCACCATTTAAAATAGTTTAATACAGAAAGAGTATATACTTATGAAAGCTCTTGATTAGCAGTTCCTCTGAATGACATCCAGAGACTCATCACCACTCCTACTAAGAGCGAAATACAACAGCAACACAAAAGATCCTTTAGAAATAAAGATTTTATATAGATGTCCAGAGTTGCACTTGGGATAAATTTTTTTTTAAGGAACTTATCTAAGACTTAAATTTCTGAAATTACATATTTTCTCAGGAGAAAGTACTTTAAAACAAACTTTTCACATGCCTAAGAGAATTTTAGGGCTTCTGTAGAAGAAAAAATAGCCATGTAGTTTTGGACAGAAGTCTGGAGAGACACAATGAAGCTGGAAAAAAATAATTCTAAAAAAACGGTGCAATATATCAGCTAATAAACCCAAGAACAAGGATATAAAATATTACTGCATACTTGTTTTTCTAGACCTAACATGATACAGGATGCCTCTTCAGCGACACTAAGTGCCAACAATCCTGTAACCTTATCAAATTAGTTACAGAAACCCATAGGTTTAATTTTTACCCCACGTGAGATGAAAAATACTATGAAGGGGATAGAAGAATCATCATAAAGATTTTGGTTTTGCACCTTCAATAAAGATGCAGTGACTCTAACTACAATAAATTTAACATTTGTTTTATAAAGAATTAAAAATACCTAAATCCCAGAACAGTGAGCAAAATAGTTTAAGTTCACTGACTTGAAAAAACATTCTTTTATGCTGCACAGCCCTAAAATAAATACTTAAAAGGAACTAAGAATATGCCACTATATCTTGGTTTTCATTTTCCTCCAGATAGAAGTGCTAGAATAAACATTCTTACTAGTTTACGTTGCTGTGTTTTTATGAGGTTAATAACTGAACTGTCAATCAAAGCCTATATAAATACAGTAGTTAAATACCTTCTGCTTTAGAAGCACTTTTATTTACAAGAGAGCTAGCCAAGATTTCCAAAGGACTGCATGGCCTGGTTTGCTTTGATCTCTTAAGTACAAGTTTCTTTATACCTCTTGTTTTGCTATTTATTATACCCTTTGTGTAATCAGGTACGGAAAGAGCACCTGTGCAGAACAAATACTTCAGGAAAAGTGTGACTGAGAGGAGTAATTATGCAACACACAGTTTACTAAAATAACTAGCAAGTCTTTTTCCAAAAGCACTATTGTTGTTGTACCAGCAACAGAAATAAATGCACAATGGGCTCACAATAAAAATAGGGAACATCAACTAAATCCAACATCACATATACAACCTGGTACCTGTATCAGGATATTAATCAACACCCAATTTTGATATATATATGTGTATTTATAAATATATGTAAAACCATATAAACAGTTAAAAATAAAACATTTATAATAAATAATTTTAGAATTATTTTTCTGAAGCTTGAATGGTATTTGCATGAGTGTGTACAGGTGTATGTGTGTATATACACACACACACACAGAAGTATTATCTATGTATCTCTAGAAAGCCTCTAATAGTTCTGTACAATCACTGCCTATGTAGCTATTATCTTTAATCTCCTGCCACAAATTTAGCATTGTAAATTTTACCTCCAAACAACCCACACTGTTCATCTCTATATGGGAATATTCTGTGAAGAATAGCTTTTTATCACTTAGTATGGTGAAGGTCATGAATAACTGACGTATACGTTATGCATGGAACAAAATAGAATAATTGTATCAATTCATATTAATGAAAATTTTTATCACTACAACAGAAACTGCATTGTCGACTCATGCGGTTAGGCTTGCAGTAATTTTTGTTCCATTGAAAACATTTTACTCACTTGGTAGAAGCATTATGCCCCTAATTCACTCATTTGAAACGAATGGATTAGGTTACCTCAGGCCAGCATTAACTTTGGACAAACTTTCATTCAGGTTGCTTTACCATATTCAGGCTCTAACTTAAGACAGCACATTATGAAGTTCCTCCCTGGTGAGGAGAGCATGGACACATAGTTGCACATGCACAATACTATAAGTGTGTGTTTAGGTCCTAAAGATTTGGCTGGGATTTGGGTGTTTTTTGACTCTGTGTATACAAAACAGAACCTTGAAGTAAAAATGGTTCTGCAGATTTTCCATATTTCAGACAAATACATGCCTTGCACTCCTAAAATCAGCAGAAATCATTTAGGGACATCCTCAACCTCAAGGAGAACAGTTATTTTTTTCTGCTGCAAGGGATTTTAGAGTAGTGAAACAAATAGAATAACTGAAGTAGTAACAAGGGGAGGGGGAGCAAAGAGGGGGACATATTTCTTTAGGAGCTTGTTCTCAATTTGCATCTGTTTCTACATAAAACTTTCACAAATTTTATCTCAAATTTACAAGTTAATATCACCTTATCATCATTATTCCTATTACAAAGGCACTTCAGAATAGGAAGCTTGTTCAAAATTGTGTTTAAACAAGCATATTGTTATTGAGCTGTTAATCAGTGAAAGCCAGCATGGTTATCTGATTCAGCCTGAACTTTTGCATGTTTTCTTGAGACAGCTCTGAGATTAAGTCTTCTAAATCTGTCAAAGTCAATAAAAAAGAGCCTGAGCATTAAAAACAAAAAACCTGAGCAAAATATATGTGGCCTATTTTTGGCAGACAGAAAAGGGAAAGTTTTCTTTCCTTTTTTTTTTTTTTTTTTTTTTTAAACAAAACAACCCCCTCACAAGACAATTCCATGTCCCAAATCCTGAATGACTACTTGGCGAGCAATCACTGTTCACTGGAACAGCCAAGGTGGCAAGGAGGGGACAGGCTGCAAAGTGTGGTGCAGAAGGAGCTAGAAGCAAAGTACAGAGCAGGGGCATTTAATCGGCTCAGACAACTCCTGAAAACTCCCAGTCACGGACCCAACATTTCAGCCGCTGTGGAAGCAGCACTAAGGCGATCCAAGATAAAGCAATCCCAACCCTTCCCTCTGCAGCACGCAGTCCAAGAGACACAGAGCTCGGAGGCAAGTGTTTTGAGTAAAGCCATACTTTCACCTCAACTGAAACTCTCCTAAGGACTCCTAAGGACTAAGGACTCCTAAACTCTCCTAAGGACTACCCCATTTTCCAACACCAGTGTGCCATCTTGACCAGATTAGTGCCACCAAAGTTTGTTTCAGCTCAAACCAAAGAACTACAGGCCACTCTGCTGTAGGCATGCACAGACCCACCTGATAAATCCTGTCAGCGCTGGCATGTTGCACTGCCCATGTTTTAACAAGGCCGCCACTGAGACTGACAGTGCTCCGCTCCCTAAAACAGACTTTTCAGCTGTGAAGTTGGAAGATGTGGAACATTCAACAGGAATCACGTACTTAAAATGTATTTTATGTACTTGAAGCTACAGTTGTAAAGCGGCTTGGTGAAAAGGAAAATAATACCAGATTAATTTAACTTAGGAATAATATTAGGAAAAGAAAGGTTTGCACTGGAGTGTTCCATTTGCAGTCTTTTCCTCTAAACCTTCAGTGTAAACTGCAGTATCTTCAAATCTTAGCGTTCACACAAAGCCTTAATGTTAAGGAACACGCACATGTCAATATGCAAGAAAAAAAATCAGTGCTTTTAAAAGCTAATTTAGTCCGATTTAGTGACCTTCAAGCGTGCAAGCAACCACTTACTGAGAAGTGCTGAACACTCAACTTGCAATAAAAACAAAGTAGACGGCAGTCATGCATGTTGGCTGCCTCAGAGCCTGTAGTGCATCTTCAAAACCTATTCATATCTACATAGTTCTCATCTACCTTATTAGAATTATATAAGTTTCTCCTTTTCAAGTGCTTAAAGTTATCGATAGTCATCAACATTTACTGATTGCTATCAGTGAAAATAAAGACTTAAAAAAGTACTATGTAGACGGCAATAAATGCTAATTTCTTTTCAAACATATTTAAGCCAATACTGAGAACATGGCTGCATTCATACTCATTTTCCTAAAAGCATGAATATTTACTCAACGTAAAATGTGTGTTGTCAGCTTTCTAAGTGTTTTTCTGCATGCGCATTTTCCCTTCACTAAAATCAAAATACCTAAGACCTTTTTTCCCCTCAGAAATGCAAACTGTGTTATGCACCAGTTACTTCAGGTAAAAATCATGAGGTTGCACTGTACCATTTCAGCCTTGCTTACAACATAGCTTTTTAATCAAAAGAGTTAAAGCTTTTCCTTACTCAAACCTCCTCCATCAAGGTCAGAAGCCAAGTGAAATCCTCCCCCTGCTCTTTCTTTTAACCCCAGCCTCTGAAGCCATTGGTTCTTCTTTCTGAGGATTTTGCAACATTCATATGCCAACCCAAAAAACTTCAGTTTTCAGATAAGCCAGGACAATCCCTTTTTATTGCTCCAAAAACTGAAGCATGCCTTAGTTAAAATGGCAAACTGCCTCCAAGACAATTTCTGATTATGCCCATCCTTGAAAAAAGATAAAAGCCAGGAATAGTAGACATTTGCTAAGAAGAGTTTTGTCTAATAACAGACAACAGTGTATTTAATTAGCACTGGACTACACACCAAAAAGGGTTCTGATATACAAATAAATATACATACAGATACGTGTGTGCGTGTGTACAAAAGTATATATGTATATATATGTGCGTGTGTATATATACATATGGCCCATGTGTAAGCATGTAACAATGTAGGTGAAAGTATCACTACTGCTACTGTAATGTATTTGGCTAGAAAAGAATTCCTCTACGATGAGAAATTTAATTACATTTCAGAATTAATTTCAGTTAACTTTATATGTAAATTATTTTGACTTTCATGTACAGATGTGCATTAACTATCACAATATATATTCCTTTTTATTTTTAGAATCTCTTCATCTCTTCATATGACGAAAACGAGCCTACATCAACTAGAGCAAACATTTACTTTAGATGAATTGTGATCTGTACCATTGCTAAATAATACCCATGGGGGAAAAAAAAATACAGAATAGAAAGTACACGCTATACCCCAGCTTCTTTAGAAGTGAATGGGATCAGCAAATCTACATTGTGAATTGACTACACAAGAAGACTGGAAACAGCAATTTAATCAAAATACGAGAGGCAAAGCTCATCTGCCACAGGTGGCTCTCCAGTCTACCACACTCAGTGCTGTTCAAAGTCTTACTTCAACAAATTTATACTAAGCCAAGTGCAGTACTTGGGTTTTTGACACGTTCCTCAGAGTGGTGCTTCCGGAGAACCAGCATGGCTAGGGAAGCCAGTGGGAGGATGCACTTGGAGCACTGGGGCCACAGCAGCTAGAGAACAGGACTAAAAGCTGAATGGCAGTGGGGCTGGAGAACAGGTAGAAGTTGATAGTGTGGTAGCTACTTCAGTATTTTGCGTTTCTGTGGCTAATTCACTTAAGGTCTCGCAGATTTGAAATGATCATAATGTTTAAGAAAATTATACTTCCAAATCAAGTAAACAGAAACTAAACTAAACCACCCTACAGGTGTTAACAGAACCATTTATAAAATGCAAATTATCTGGAATTTAAAGCATCATTTAGCCAAATATCTATGCATGCATAAACACACAAAGCAGTGTTAAAATTTCTGATACAGTCTTTCTCAGAAAGAGGAAGAAAGAGAACTAAAAAATTTCTTTGGTTCTAACTTTCTTTTCAGTAGGAAGAAATGCTTGACCTGTAGAGTTGCACAGAACACTGTAAAGAGTCTTCACATGCTTTTTCTTTTACTTGTAAGAGCTGCATGCAGTTGTTATTTTTCAAGTATTAGTTTTCCAATTCATTATTTCTTTACTCATGCTGAAATTAAAAAGACACAGAATTTAATGAAAACAGGCTATGACTGCATCTCCTATACTGCGTGATGTGGAGTAGTCCCTTCAAATTTCCAGTGAACCATTAAGAGTGAAGCTTGGCATCAGCACAGAATTCTGCTCAAGAAATCTCTCTCCCCTCACTGCCCCAGTTCTCCACTCCCCAGCTGTGCCAACACAGCTGCTGCTGCAAACACATGCAGGGGACCCTCAGCACAGCCAAGAAGCAGGAGCCATGATGCGTATGTAATCTTCAACCATTGTCTCCTCAAAGCACACACCAAGCTTCCAGAGAAGGGACCTTCTTTAGCATAGTTCAGTATTGCCTTGTCCTCAGAAAGACAGTTCTGGTTGACCTTCCTCGTACCCGCTCAAAGACCAGAAAGCCCACTCAACGTGCCTCTTCTGCCTCTGCTCAACAGTGCGAACAGCCACCACAGATGCAACTTAAAACTTGTGCCAGCAGACTTAGGAAACCCCTTTAAATCTCTCACTGAGATGAGGGACCTCTTCGCACAGTTTTTCTTCCTATTGCTAATGGACAACATGACACCAGAATTGAAGGCAAAGGGCAAAGGCAAACAAAAGGCATCAGCAAACAAAAAGCAGCAAAAAGACTTGATAGGCCTGTGACTTTTGTATAAAGGATGCTTGCTATGTGTGAAACTTTAGTGGAGATAAAATAAAAAAGGAAGCATAAAACAAACAAACAAAAAATAGTAAAGTAACACAGAATTAGAGTTGCCAGTACTTTTCCAAAAAATCTTTCTTGCTGGAAGTCTACATGAATGTCATCCCCTCCCCCCGACCTGTATCAATTTCATAAGAACTCTTCTCAAGAAAATGACCAGAAAGTCAATCCTTTTTCTGACAGAGAAGCCCAGCAATAACACAGCTCCCTGCTGACACAGGAGAAACAGATTTAAAACCCTAAAATCAGAAGGGCAAACTGGAAACCTATGCATGGTCCTAATAGCTGCCTCAGCGTTTTAGTCTCTGGGTCTACAGACTGACTTCCCCTTAATGCAAACAGAATGACCTGCAGGCAACAGAACAAGCATCTCAAAACCGGATGACTTTCACACAAGTTCCTGTAGATGCGAGTTGCCGAAATGCTAGTTCTTTTGAAGTTAAACTGCCACACTTAAAAGCAGAAAAAAAAAAGATCACTTTAGTTTAATATATGAATTCTGTTCTGGCAAAACACTAAACAAAACAAGATTAGAGCTCCCCAAGAGAAGTGCCCAAGTGCAGTTGCACCCCAGGGACTTGGTGCAGACAGCCGTGCAGCAACGGTGACACCTACCGGTACCGCACCACCGACAGACCTCCCTCCCTACCTGCACGCCTCAGGCTAGCTTCAACCCATGGCTGCTGGTGTAAGAGGGAGAAGCATTACAAGCGGAATAGCCAAACCACCTCTGCATCATTTTCCTTCCAAACTAATACCTCCAATAGAGATAGGAGTCAAGCTTGAAATCATATCACCTAAACTATGCTGTATGACCTGAGATTGTCTCCGTTTTCACACCTGCTGCCTCACTCTGGCCTGTTTTTAGAAGCACTTTTTCGTTCCCTGTTTTGTGGCGTTGACCACTACACAAGGGAAACGGCAGAACTCACGACATACAATGTTTAATGAAAAAGTGCAAAATGAAAAAAGAGAAAGAAGCCAACCCAACTTTAATTAATCTTTTGGTCAAAGTGACTACAAACAAATTACCATAAGCAAAAAGCTTCAGAGAAGCAACTTGACAGAGCCAGTAATATAAAAAATTAACACAGTTTTTAAGGAGTTCAAATGTATAGAAGTTAGCTTTCCTTTATTCTGCTGTTTCCCCAAGAGATGCATTACTTTCTGCAACTTCACAAACAGCAACCGCAGATTACACATCTCACCACACTGGCTTGTATTTGAGAAGTCAAGTCTACCCTCACACTGCAGAGGTTACTGGTGAGTTTTTCATTGGGATACAGGTTTATAAGTTTCACTTTCAGTAAGGGCTCGATAGAGAAATGAAAAAAATGAAAAAATAAAAAAGGAAATTTTGTTACAAAAACAAAACAAAAAGGCAAGAAATGAGAAACGTTTGTTATTTCTCTACTTGGCTTTCAGGGGTTGTGGAACTGAATTCCAGGTTTAGGTAAAAAGAGATTTAGGTTTAAGAAAAAGAGTTTATTTCAAGCAGTAAGAGAGGTGACGTTTCAAATCACTTCTGTGGCAAAGTTATCTTCTAAGGGAAATCTCCCTCTAATGTTCCACCTATATTTCTTCTTCACACTCACATATGCATAGTAATTATTATTTTTTTTAATTACACCTGAAATTAATTAAGTATTTTGAAGAGCTAAAACAGTGCCACCACAAAGACTACTATCATCCCAGGACATTTGGTTTCTTACCATGGGCAGGAGAATTACATTAGCTACACAGAAAAGGAATCACTGTATAATGAATAAACATGAGCAGAAATTTTCAAAGGTAAATCGTAACATTTGCCTTCTCTCAGAAATCTCACACCTTCCCCATTATTTGAAAATCCACTAGGAATTTCTGAAATGGTTACCATAATATCCATCGTGTGACCTCTCTGTGGCCCCGCAGACTTATCAAGGAGTATTTTTAATAATAAGTTTATTCTGTGTCTGGGGTTATTTTTGCATCCCTCCCAGTGCAGGAGCCTCAGCTACAAAGCACAGGGCATGGACATGCCTCATTTGCCGCAGAAGCTAAAGGAAGGGCCTAAAGGCCAAAGAAAACATGAGGGTGGGAGAATGCCTACTTGCAACAGCCAGCTTCTGCTTTTTGCTTGTGCACGAACAGGAGAGCTAAGAGAAATGGAAATGCACATGACTGGGAAGAGCGTTAGAGTCAGAGAACAATTGACTTACATAAGAAAGGGAGACAGTAGAAGACCTGGAGCACAACTATATATTGTTGTGTATATTGTATATATTGTTGTATATATTGTATATATATATGTATATATTGTTGTGTATAATACCACCTTGGAAAAGAAGCAGCTTTTTAAGCTGGCGCTTTTGGAGCTTAGAGGAAAGAGACGTGAAAGAGGGATAGGATGTTCTAGAGTAAAGTGACTGAAGGTAAAAATCTCAAATTAGTATGGGTAAGATTACCTCCAGGCCTGCTCTAGAGATAAGGGACCACACAAGTGACCACTGCCTCCCCTCTCCTTCAACCCTCTCTCTCTCTCTCTCTTAGAAGGGCCATAGGCCTAGTCTATGACCACAAAGGACATAGGACATCTGTGAGAGACACAGATACCCACACCTCTGAGCAACATTTCCTTTTTGTGAAATCACACGTGAGTACAAACTAACTCTTGGTGTTTAACAGCACGTATTTTTAGCCCTAGAGCTTATTTCTTGGCAGTACAGTTTAAGCAAACCTAGATGTTTTCATAACATCATGATTCAAATATATCCATAAAGCAAGCAACATTTTCAAATTGTTTTTGGCTAAGGTCATGTTTTGCAAACTTAAAATTGGTACCAAGTGAAGCTTACCTATTTTTTTTGGAATTTTCGTCTTTTTCTCTTTTAACCCCAAAAATTCTTGTAATTAGAGCACTAAAAAGAAGTGTAGATGAATTTCTTACCTAAAGGAAAAAAGAAAAGAACATGTAGTTTTAAAAATTCCTTTGAATTGTAATTTAATTTTTTTTAAATACAGCCACTAATGTAGAGTTGAAAAAAAAAAACAGCTGAGTGAAGGACAGTGCATGCCTACTGTTCAGGGATTAAAAAAGAGAAACAAGTATTTCATAACATCTTTCCTCTTAATCAAGATGGCATTAACAGAAACTCAGATTTTGGAGATGTCTCTCTTTAACATAGGGGATGTATCTAGATTCTGCTGATTAAAAGGATTCCACCCTATCCATGGCAGATCATAAAACGTTCTACCTTCACATTCCATATGGAATACTCTCTTATTAAAAAGGAAAGTAACAGGGAAAATGGATGAAAAAATGTACATACAAGTTAGGAATACTGACTCAAAATTTAATAGCCAGATGTGTTCTTATCTAGAGGGCAATCTTTGTCTCTACTTTTTGTCAGTATCAACACTTCACATTACAGAGAAAAATTCAAACAAAACCAAAAACTGTGAACAAAACCATGACTTTTTTTTTTTTGCACGTCTACAGTATTCTTCATTGTATCTTAAAATACTGCAACATGTGACATTCCAGCAACTGCAGTACTATCATTTACAAATGTAACCATAGCTTCATGGAGAAGCACCGCTATAAATCCTGTTACATTAGAGAAGCAAAATTAAGAATTAACTTACTGCCCAAACAGGTGACATAAACCCTAGAATTGCTGCTTGTATTCCATCTGCAACATACGGCATGATGTTTTCACCTAAACGTGTATCCCTAAACAGTGCCCGCAGGATATTTAAAGCATGAACCTGTGGAGGTAAGAGAAATACAGGAAAAAATATAAATTCAGTGAAAAAAATCTTAAACCTAATGCATGTTAATTACCTTAACAACACGTGAAACACAAATAATCCATGTGCACATTTACTCCTTTCTATACTAAATACAAGAATACTAAATACAGAATACTGTTAAAACTAACAGATTAAAATGCTACAGCAGGAAACACTGTTAAAAAACAATTATGGTTTAAAAATATATTTGTCTAATAAATACAGTCCAGGCATTACAAGAGAAGGCCAGCATTCTTTTTTCCTTAGCTTATCATGGCTGTAAAAATAACTTTCAAAGTTTAGAATCATCTTTTCCAACATTCTTGACATGCAATAGATACTGTGAGAAAAAATAAACTACAGCTCACAGGAGGACAGTATTAAGCTAAAACTGACAGCCAGGGTTGCTTTACCATATGGAGAATTTTCTGATATTTCTCTACTCTCTGCAGGGGAAGGTGGTAATCTGTGTAGCTTCACAGACTTTGACAAGGCTACATAAATTTCTACCAGCAGAAGATCTGGCAGAGTCATTAGAACACTGTTAATCTTTGTGTTTGGAAGTCCAAGCCATGTTTTGTTGACAATACATTTAAATATTTGATAACTGCATTTGAAAATAAAGATCTTGAATTTACAATTATTATGCATTCCAAAAACAGATATTTAAGTTACAGAAGTTACTAATTGTGCTTAAAAATTACTTTTCATATAGTATTTTTACTATATAAAATATGGTTTATGCAACTCATTTGTTTACTCTAAAAGTGAAAAAAAATGCTTGCTTGTTAATTTCCTTGTAAAAGTTTACTCATCTGCTTGTTTAGCAATACACTACAACCAGTAAACTGATCACATAAATTCAAAATGAAAATGACTGTATCTGTTATACTAGAAAAAACTATTATGTCCAATCCCCTTTAATATTTTACGTGTTTGCAAATTCCAGCGATTCTATAACCTGTGCTTGTCAAAAGGTTTTAAAATCCAGTCACAGACAATTAGAAAAAATTATTATTAAAAGCACTCATAACCTCCTTAATTGTTTGAAGTAACACAAACACTTCTTTGACATTTGCCTTCTGCTGAGATGCTGTATTTTACCTGTGGAATGACACTTGATGACTCATTCAAAGGTGCAGCCAAAGACAGCAATTCTTTCATGGTCATTTTCAGCAAATCTGTTTTGCTCTTCTTTGGTTCTGAAGCTAACAAAGCCTACAGAAAAATTAATAGAAAAACACTTATTTCTAGCCCGTTTTGTTTACTGCTAGTTCTGTTCCAGGTTTCTATATTCATCATAGTGCTGCCTAGCTTCTGACCATGACTGAAAAAAAATTGCAAAAGCAAGTTTCAGTTTTAACTCTTAGTTTTGTTCAAGGCATTCTTAGCATTCAATGTTTAAGTAAGAAAACCGCTTCCGCACTATACCTCTGCTTACAGAAATTTCTTTGTATATAACAGAAAATAATGTAAGTTATCACACACATGATCAGAGTATTTATTACAGCAAAAGTATCTGCCATATTATACATGCTTGCATTTCCTACTATGGACAATTTTTTAGCCTAGTAACATACGTATTTAAGATGACATGGCCTGGCCAAAGAATAAAATCTGTTTGTCAAAACAGGATAAAATAAGCAGCACATTTTTGAAAGGAGAGAAGAGATGCATCCATCTCCAAATAGCAACAGTTTAATGGGTGCCAACATATCCAGCTGAGATGAAAATACTCTAATTTAATCCTTCAGTTCAGGACTGGAGTTAAAACAGTCTCTCGCTCTGTCCTAGCAGCTCCTGTTGAATTTGTCTGACTTAGCACAAATGGATAATCATAAATCACTTATTTCTAATAAAAATGATTATCCATTTGTGTTTTGGGGCCCAGAGTCTGTTCAGCATCAGTTCAAACAAGTTATTTAATAGTACATTACATTGCTTAAAAACAACTAAACGGAAAAACTTCAAGCCAAATGAAGTATAGAGGTTAGGCAGATACCCAGATGTAGTCAATGTCATTTTATCAGTGTCTTTAAGAATGGGAGAAACAGAGAGGGAAGAAAAAATAGTATTTATGAAGTATAAAGCAGACAAAGATTCCATAACCTAGGAACGCCGGAGCTCTAAGTAGCATTGTCCCACCATTTCCTCACCCCTTGATTGGAGCTGTACCTTTGTACTATTAGGTAGTCATATTTCTATTTTAAATAGGTCATTTAATATGTTCATAACTTTAAAATTACATATTATCATTAAAACAGATGTGTTCTACTAAAACAAGAATAAATGTCACAGGAAGCAGATGGCAAACAGACCACAATGAGTCTTGATTTTATGCATTAATAAAATAACCTTATTACAGTACTGTTAGCATATGCATTACAATTTATATTTTTATTATCTAAATGCAACATGCTATTTAAGGCTTAATTCATTTTACTGGGTACTACAGACACGTTCAGAACTACCGGCAAAGAGTACCATCAACTTTCTTTACAGTAAAATTAGAGTTCGGAAATAAATGACTTCAGCCTAACCCCAATGTTAATTTCAAACCTTCTCATTAATTGCCTAGATTAACTTCATACTCTTCCAGAGCTGTCAGAACTGAGGAATGTGACCTATTTATCCTAACAGCTATGGCACAGTGGAAGCTTTGCTATATGGACTCAGCAATGTAGGCCAACTGCAGACTACACAAACGTTTTCTGCAGTGGGATACTGTTGGGTCCACCTAGTTCTTGCATTGAACAGCATTAGGTTTTACATGAAAAATTGATTCAAAGACGTTTTTCTTTCACATTCTAAGGATTAAAGCTGGCTACTGCCCACTGGATTCAACCTTTGTGGTGTGAATGGGGAAACCAGCAGACATGAAGTCACCAAATCTGTTTTGCAGACACTTTACAGATATAAAAGGGAAAATCTTTAACTGCTGAAGTTTAAAAGGAAAAACATCCCTAAAACCAATGCTCTGCTTCTGATCTCTGCTATGTAGCGTGCACACATCTAGCAAAGCCAGGAGTAGGCTGTGACTGACAGAAGAGAGGTCAGACAGAAGCAGGCTGCCTCAACTTTCTCAGGGCAAACTCGGAGTGGAAAACAAGCAAGACGGATTACTCTGGCAGTGAGAGCTTGCTCCCAGCAGTCCCTCACATTCTTGGAACGTGCCCGAGAATATGCGTTAGCGAGTGGAGAAAGTTACATATCACGTAGTCATCTTGGACTTCTGTCTTAGAAAACTGGCTGAAAATTAAAATCGTGAAGGTTAATTTAGAGGAAAGCAATCGTGTCCACTTTAACGAAACAAAGGAATGGAAAGAGGTAAATGTTGAGACTTCAATGTCACACCAACCAGTAGTGACTGACATCACTTGATCCTGCTTCACTACAGCTGAGAGGGCTTCTCTAGTTTTTTGTAGTATTTTCTAGGCCACCATTTTACAACTCAATTTCCTCTTCATATTTTAGCACCCTCCCACTTCACATGCAAAAAGCACAGAGCTACATGGTAACAAAGCTTTACTTAATCTTTGAATTAATTTATTAATTTGCAGGGATTATTACAGTAGCCACATTGAGCCTGCAGCTCTCTCTTTAGAAATGCTCCTGAATCAACAACAAGCCAAAAACCTGTGCAGTCTTAAGAGTCCATAGGATTGCTAAACAACATCAAACATGGCTTAATTACATTTGGCTTCCTGGTGGCACAAAAACTACCAAAATCTGCAGATAAAAAAAAAGTAATTGCCCCAGAGGGGGGTGAAGTAGAAAATATATACATACTGACCAGAAAGAACATTAAAAAAATGTATCAATTCAGGCATAATAGCAGTATTTGGTACCTGAATGTAGAATGGAATTCCCGCACTACGTCTGGTTGCACATAACGTCGATGAAGGATCACAGGATTTGATTTCTTCTAACACACAGCTTAGCCACTGCTCTGGCATCTTGCGCAGACTCCTACTGTTGCATCTACGTGAAACAAACAAGAAACATGAAACAAATAAATAAGAAACTAGGACAGAGTCAGCGCAATTAGTGACCTTAAGAAACAGTTCCCTCTATATGTAAACATCTCCAAGCACATACGCAGAATTTTTAAGAAATAAGATAAACTTCAAAAGGAATTTTACATTTTTCCAATGTTAATACAAATTATTTTAACCCTTCTTTTTAAGTGACACTGGGAAAAGGTATTTCACTAGACAAAAAGCAGGACTCTGTCATTCAGCAGTGCAACTCTTCTCTTCAACCAAGACCTATTATCCTACTCTGGAGAAGAAAACAAAGACACATACACATCAGTTACTGTGTAGGAAAAGACACTTCAAAAACTCCTGTCCTTTCTGTCATATGATAGCTGATGTATGACCCTTATATTAACTAGTACATACAGCTGTATTAATAACCATACACAACAAAACCAAAGCCTCTCACAGTACAAATGGATTACGGAAATAGCCCTGCAAACCTCAGAGTAGTGAACGGAATAAAAAACAAGGCATAATATTCTATTTAAAATATTAAGTAAGTCAAACATTTCTTAAAGCACCTAAATTGCTCTCCTGTCATGAAATACTTCTCTGCAGTTACAAAACTGGACACTGCCTGAAAACAAAGGACTTTCAAGGACAAGGAAAACTCAAGTCTACTTCAATTCCTTCTTCTGCCCAGTTCAATGAAATGCAGCATATTCAGTGTGAAAGAGCAGCTCATTAATCTTCCACCAATGTTCTAAAAGGATCATTCATAGTTACAAAAATTTCTATTAACAGGACACATCACTCGGAAGAGCTAAAAAAAAATTAATCACTGTGGGCAATACAACTGCAATTAACTGCATAGGGCCTGCCTAAAAACGTAAGCTGTAATTAAATTCATTATCAAGCAGTGAGACCTCACAGTATGGCCACAATCAAGTCTTCTGCCTAGGCGTCGGTAATAAAGAATGAAAAGTAAAGCTAAAATGCAGCAGGTAATGATGTGAAAACCAAAACTGAACATGAGGTCTAGATCTTCTACCTCCTTCCTTACACTCCTGTTATTACACTTCTTTGCTTCTCACAAAACAAGAATTTAGGAAAGCTAAAAACCTGATATGGGACCGTGAGTGAGTCTGTCATCCGTAGTGTGACCCTCCTTTTCTTCCTTTACAAAACAAACAAAAAATTAATAATGCTCAAAACAGAGGTCACAGGAAGCACCAGACAGGTCAGCAGAAACCACAGTAGATTTTTTGCTCTCCAGTAATTTCCTTAGGATTTCCATCATAGGTTTCTCACCCAGCTGACAGGCCTTCTCCCCATTTTCTAGGGGCACCACCTCTCTATTAAAACTGTTGCCAGGATGTGAACCATCAGTACAGAAAGCAAGAGAAACCTGGCTTTGCAATAGGTATGTCACCTAGTACAAGGGCATAAAAGGCCACTTCCTTCCCCAAGCCTGTGAAAGAAGCAATCAAATCAACACCTTCCTCTGGAAACTACAGGTCATTTTTTGTTCGTTTTCCTTTCCTCTGTTATTTTCTTGGTTACTTTAACCTTGTGTTCCTTTGCCAGCTTTGGATTCAGAAGCAGGATGCAACTCTAGGGCTGAGAACAAACCAATCTTCTAGGGAGCCTCTCCATAGGTCTCTCCAGCTAGGCTGTGCTTTACAGCTCTTCATCCAAGCCAACACACCCCGCAAAACCTGCTGCTTCTGCTTATGCCTGCGGCTGGTCCTGCCTCCCGAGCTAGGCAGAAGTTGAATGTCTTTGTTTAGTCATGCCAAGATCAGTGCTAATCTCTGCAGCATGTTATCGCAGCATTAAAACAAACATTCCAGGACGCGTGCTCACATCTGCTGTGGTGCAGAAGAGCACAAAATAAAGCACAAAGGAAATATTTAAAAGTTGCTATGCAGCATACTGAATATTTTATACTTGAGTAAACCAAGGGGTTTTTCCCCCTTCCAGTAGTAGTATAAAGAAGAAAAATATACTGAAATCCACTCAACTTCAGACTCCCTTAGATCTGTATTGCTTTGATCTTGCCACAAGTAATTCTACCTTGTTCAGTAACCCACCAAAGCCCAATTTCATGAAATATTTTTTTTATTTTAATGTGGAAGTATTATTAAAGTTAAAAAATAAAAAATAAAAATTGGAGACTATTGACTTTGCAATGGAGGAGACTACTCCCTTCAATTTGGCAGCTACATCTCCTTATGGTCTGGCAAGAAGAGTATCGCCTCAAGAAGCAGGTGGCCCTACATTTTAAGAATAATGAAGCTTTACAATGTAAAAATCGTGATCAAAAGCTCAAATGTCACTTTCCAGAATAAAATAGTAACTTTTTATTTCTAGATCAAGCAAGTGATGTTGGTAATTAAAATATTACACAGTAACTTGATACGTAAATTACTTAAGATGCAGCATGCTAAGTATTTTTCCACAAATTTCTGTCTGTCTGTCTTCCGCTTATAAAAATTTCATACATGCCCAAAACAGTTTCTGTGGTCAGTTTCAATGACTCCAAAAAGCCTGGCAATTCAAAGTTAAAGCTAAACCCCTCTCCCTAGCTCATATGGCTGTATTTTCTCTTATCCAAAATTAATGGTCTGTTAAGAACAAAGGGTCAAGTTGGATCTGGCTTTCCTGGATGTTGGCGGTTTGTGGCATAAACTTCATATAAGCAAAAGCATTTTCTACACGGGTACATCCAGAATTCAGTGTTTCCAATCACTGTAATCTATTCCTCTCTGGGGAAAAGGGGGGCTTCTTTCACCATTCTTCTCTCTTAGTAGAGCTGTAGTATTATTCTTTTTCCATATATGTGAGGTGATTTCTATTCTTCATAAACCTAGTCTCCATACTGCCCTTCTCAGACAAACAAGGAGGCAAGAATCTAAGTGTCAGAAACAGGAGTGTTCAAGGTATAAGCCAGCCTAGAGAAAATCTGCTTTTAGGAACAGCTCCTCTCAAACTATGGAGTCCTTCCATTTGCACCCTCCTTTTCATAG
This sequence comes from Anser brachyrhynchus, assembly GCF_964034855.1. Classification (NCBI taxonomy): domain Eukaryota; kingdom Metazoa; phylum Chordata; class Aves; order Anseriformes; family Anatidae; genus Anser; species Anser brachyrhynchus. The sequence goes on from NC_137696.1 coordinate 31,965,384, forward strand.
CACCTGCTCTAAAGGAAGCAAGTTTCTAACTGATATAGCTGCACTGACAAAGCTGCTGTTTCAAGGTTTCTCTAGCACTAATGCTGAGCAGAGAGAACCTTGGGTGACCTCAAAAATCTCAGAAAGACACTATCATTACCCCAAGCTCACTCTTTCACCAAGCACAGAGGAAAAGAAATGGTGACAAATATGAACGGAGAGTTAAAAACTAACGTGCCTTCGAACTGAGCAGTGCCTTAATATTATATATTGCATTTCATTATATACTGTACTTCACAGCCCTACAGGCATCATAGGACAGAAGAACCGTTTTTTCTCCCCTCAGTGGACAAAACTCCTTGGATTTCTGAACAGCTGCCCTTCATTTTAAACTATTTCTTTCACATCTTTGATTATGTTTTTACTAAAAAGTTCACGACAATACTACTTCATTTCACTAAAGCCCATGAAAGACTTAAATTTTTCAAGAAGTCTTCCTACCAGCCTAAGGGACCTGAGCAAAGGCAAAGAGTTGCATTACAGTCACTTCAGAGCAACAATAAAGTCAGAACCAGAGTGTACAGCAGAGGACTGGGGGTCTACTCCTAGGTCGACGATACAAGTAGTACAGAAGAACAGCAAATGACTGGATTCAGATGAAAATTTTCCAGATACTGGATTAAACATTTGTAAAAGCAAATCAAGATTTTTCTTTTGCATTGTCTACTAAAAAACTATATGCCACACTCCCTACTTGTTGCATAAGACATAAAAATTGCATTCACTGAGTTCAATTTAAGCTCCATATCTTTAGAAATGATCAAAATACATTATTCCTGAATAAGCATGCTGTGCTGCATGATATAGTTCTTCCCATACCTTCCTCTGGTAACTTCAGTGAAGCAAAGCAGTACAGACAGTTATGTAACACCATAATTTTGAGATTTCCATGAATTCTTTATGTTCTATTTGGTCTCTCAGAAAAGCTTCCCCAAATAAAATAAGGTCAAAACAGACAAAACAACATTTACAACAAAGTGCTGAGGGTATTCACGTGGGTTCTGAGAGACCCAAGTTTAAAACAGATGTCAGGTGTCTTCCAGGATAGTTTGCCTACCTACCAGGTTACTGGACCAAACGAGCACCTGTAATTTCTCAGGGCCTATGACAGGAAAATACCCTCCGAGAGAAGATTGCTCCTTTCCTTGATATGAACGTTGCTGGTTTTGTAATTGTACAGTCTTCAGAAGGTAGACAGACAATATTAAGTAGGCTAAACAGAGGGAGCATCACACCAATAGAAGGAATGTGAACAGGGAAAAGGAGGAATGGGAACTGACATATTTTGAGCAGACTCAGCAATTTGTATCCAAATGAATGTCAGCACAGAGGTTAGATTTCATCACTTTCCTAAGAAATCTCTGTGCAGGAATGATTTTTCTTTGACCACTAACTCAGACAAGTCTGAATACCACTGCTCTGTCTGGAGACTCTACTCTTGGTTGTTTTTAACAACTGATATATAGGGACTATAGAGTTAAAAATGGCAAGTTTTCCAGAAAATAGCTTTAAGCAAATGTTTGGCTATTGAAATGAAGCACCACGTTTATCTCCAGTTGTTCCTAGAAGCATGGGAAAGGGATCTACCAATCCTCATGCTAGATTTTTTCACTGGGTCTTAACAAAAGAAAAATTACAAAGTGTCAAGGATGCTTCTGTAGGTCTTCAGTTCAACCATACTCAGCAGGGCATCATATTTAAGCTGTGTGTGACTAGCAGCTGCCCCAGACACAGGTTTACTCCTCCGGTATTTTTGGATGCAACAGTAAATTAGTAGAGATTCCAGAACCTATGCTTCAAGACTGTCAGCTACGTAGAGATGTAGGCCAGCTCATATTTATCTGCAGAACGGAGCCTCACAGCTCCAACAGGATAAATGGAAAGACTCCAGGACACTCAACAGACCTACAGCACGACTGCATTTGCTGCACGACTCAGCTCACCCACTTCAGAGAAGAGGCTCTGACCCGAATCCATTGTGTCCCAAGAGTACCAAACCAAAGAATTACTGGCTATTCTGAATTCAGTCTTTTTTTCTTCTTTATTTTAAACACAAATACTTAAGACCACTATTTCCTGGCAAATACCTTATTTTATTAAAACAAATACATTTCCACAGAGCTACTCTCTCATTCTTACAAAATTGATTTTTCCAAAGGAATACTTGCTCCACTTGAAATATCATACCTTTTAAAATACTAAGCAGTATGCATCATCAAAAGAATGTTTTAGAAAACTGTTAATTCAGAAGAGGAAAATTACTTAAATCATAAGCTTTTACTGATGATACATGCACACTGTTTAATGTTTTAGTAACTCACAAAGAAGCAGAGTTATCTTGAGCTTGGCACTTCATTTTACAGCGTTATATAAAGCTGCCCTTAAGTGGACTGTGCTTCATTAAATGCAATAGCACAAAAGGGGAGAGGGAGCTAACATCATCTCTAGCTTGTCACTGTAAATCTACAATTTGTCAGTGAGAAAATACCAGGAACTTGACTGAAGTTTAGTTGCCTCAGCTTCTGCAGAAATTTAAAAAAAAATGAAAATCAAAGAAAAGCAATTTTTCTGCCATGTGCAGGGTCTGCTATAAGATCAGAGCACATTTCATAATGTTTTCCAGTATTTCCTGTTTAGTTTGCTTTTCCTACAGAGTCTGTTCTAGGTCCTGCACACTGACTGTGATCAGACTAGTGGGACTGTACCTGTTTGGCTCACTGCCTTCTTCCCCTCAAGACGACTGGTGGTAATAAAGGGGTGGGGTGGGGTTTTCAGTATTACTCTAATGGCCAGCCTCTCTTCAATCTGATGGGAGGAATAAATCCTCTGAAACAAAAGTAGACTTTAAAACTTAATCATGTAATTTTCACATCAATACATGCTTGTGTTCACATCCAACATACCTAGGGATAACATCCTGCAATATTCAGCAACTATTTCTATGCATTCCATACTGTTAAGAGCTTACTTTACTTGGAATGCTGTATTCATTTAATAAGCATTCAAGGAAATGCTACCTGACATGAAAATACCAGCTCATGGCACAACAGATTTCAATTCGTCACTATGTATGTACAGAGAAGGCCAGTGTCTTACTTGACAATGTTTTGTTACCCGAACTTCTCTCCCTCTCTCTGCGTCAGGAAAAAAACAAGTTTCACATGAAACCAAATTTAGCTAACAATAAAGTCTTCAATTATGTCAGAAGTCTGCATGAGAAACACTGAAAAGAAGGAATGTTTTTTGCTGCTGGGATGAGCGTTGTTTTTTTTTTCCCCCCTCTCAAATCAACATCAGATTCAGACTGAACGAAATAGTGCGTAGCGTACTGTTTTATCTAGAAACAGCAGTCAGAAATACACACCAGACAGCAAACAATGCTTTGTAATCAACCTGGAAAATTGTAAGTATAAAATGTCTGTTCTGTATTCCACTCAAATTAGATTCACTAATTGATGTGAAAATACAACCATTTCTCTAGAAAGGTGCCTAGATAAATGGAAGTACCTCAACTGTTGTCCATGTTTCCAGTAACTACCTCGGAATGTTTTGCCTCGCTCTCTGCAGGAGCTGCTCTCTCAATACTCACAGTACTGAACATAGGAAATCTCTAGACCAGCAGCAAAGTTAACTGGGAGTCAGCCACAAAGGTTGCCACTGGGCAATCATCTGATGCATCACCTTAAAGCTTCCTCAAACACGTCTTCATAGTATAGAAAAAAACATCTACACAAACATAACGTATATTGATATAAGAAGATAAGCAAAACCAGTATTATATCTCAGTAATTTTTTCCTTCTGAAGTAAATAATCAAATGTTAACCAAGATTGTGTGGGCTCTCAACAAACTAACTACACAGACCAATTTAAAACGAGAGATTGCTCCTCAGAGATCGCTAGCACATAAAAGGAAGTAACATACCTTCTACAGATAACCCACGGTTCTGTCAGTGATGTACCTCATTGGTATAACAAAATGAAGGCCATAATGTGTAAAACACTTCTTCCTGCAGCAGTGCTACTAGCTAAGCAGTTACCCCACTGGCATGCCCCTACTAGAGCCCATACCCTAATTTCTATTTGGGAAACTGTCTCAGGTGCACAGTGAAGCTGGGCAGGCAGCTGTTCTGTTGGTGTTAAAACCACCAAAACTGTTTCCATTACCAGATTTATTTTTAACTTGAAAAACAAGCAAACAAACAATGAAAACACACCTACCACCTTCTCTTTCTTCCCCACCTTCAAAGAAAGAAAAAAAAAGAAATGGAGCAGTGGCTCTAACCAGCCTACTTCAGGCAAAAGGGGAACACTGGCATTGATGTGAAAACACATGTACTCCACATTGAGAATTTGACTGGTCTTTCCAAAAACTACATTAAAAAATAAACAAACCCACAAAGTCATTAGAGAATTTGATTCATCTTATTAAAAAAATAATATTATATGTTGCAAAGAAACATTACCAATACTTGTATTTATTCTGGAAAATAGGTAACTGAGCACGTAGTGGAAATTTACATGCACCCTTGCCTAGATCTCAGGACAGTTCTGTTTGTTTTGTTCTTCTAGGAAAGCATAAAATTACAAGAGGGAGGTAAAAAAATGGAAAGATTGCATATCGTATCTTATGATGCACTGTCGGGTAGTCTTCCAAATGTCAATATACACAACTCATCCAATGACAAGTAATAAAAGTTTCCAGGAAAACTTCCTGGCTGAAGACAAAACGTCTGGCATTCATTTGCAGGAAGAGCAGAGGAAGGAGGAGCCTGGGGGGCAGAACTCTACACTCCTACTTTCCCCAAGAGCTTTTGAGAGTTGTTCTGTAAATTAACACTCCAGAAATGGAGAAAAATGCTACAGGCATAAAATGTCTGTATGTTCTTTCAATGCCTAAGCACCATCTCTGGCCATAAGTAGCACCGTCCAAAGACACAGACATCATGTAACTAATGTCAATTGTGCCTACACCAAACTCAAACAAAATCGACATGAAATCAAGGACCTGTTTGCACAGCCAATTTCAAGACTGATGACACAATTTGGTAAAGTATATCGAAAGCACAATGATAAGTTAATACATAATAAATTGCCCATCTTTTACCTGGAAAGCATTTCTGTAAGTTGCACAAAGCCAGCGTATGCCAATTCAAATGCACCCCTGTGCCTTGACTGCAGTAGGTGATGTTTAAAGTAGTCCCCAATATTTTTAACCTTAAAAAAAAAAAAAGTTATTTAGAATTAGAAATAGACAAATTATTTACACATGCAAGATACTTCTACAACTAAGACCAGAAATTCTTCCCGATTGAAAAGGCCAATGGCAAAAGCAAAAAGCAATTAAAAGACCTCTTGTAAAAAACACTTAGAAGATTACAAAGATTACATTCAGTTCTTCAGGTTAAAGGCAAGTGTCATGTCCTCAGAAGACCAAAAAAATTAAGGGACATAAAATCAGCTGTGTTCATGAGGAGCACATTCAGATTTTAAAAAAAGAATGGGACAACCCTGATTTTCAGAGGAAGCATTTTGAATCCTTGTTTGCCTTCACTCTTAACCTAAAATCCCGAAGAAAATCTGCACTACATTCTAACAGCAGAAACAAGTATCTATGAAAAATCATCAGAAAAGAAATTCAAACTTCAAAACAATTGTGCCAAACAAAAACAAATCTACCTTCATAAGCTATTCATAAGGTTCCAGGATTCTCCATAATTGCCTTTGACTACTAGAAACAGTTTTAAAATAAAAAAGACATTGTATGTATGGAGTAATGAGAGCTATTTTTTTCAGATTTTTAAATATAAATGTTGTAACTGAACTTTCCACTCTATCATGACACCAAGTTTTTAAAGCTGGTTGGAAGTTTACAATGCCACATAATCTCATTCTACAAAAAAAAAAAAAAAAAGATTCTAATTCTCATCAACTTCCAAGTTCTAAATCAAACTTCCAATTTCATTTGTTTAAAAATACGTAACTTATTTCATTACTTTATGCAAAATTTTCTTCAGGAATATTTCCTGTAAGTTCTTCAGCAAGAAGTTCTTCAAAACTTGTATATAAAAATCAAGTATAAAACCATTTCAAGCTTCTTCTAAAATTCTTCTTATTCTCCTAGTTATACTTCGATAGTCTGACAAGTAATTAAGGCATCAGAGGAGTTAACGTCATACCTAGCTGTATATGGTTTTCGGCCCTACTGTTAGTTCATATTATCCAAACAATGAGAGTGCAATAGTGAGAAAAAAATGGGAGAAAAGAAAATATACTACTTCCTGCAGCTAAAGCTGACCTAATATAAACCAAACAGTAATTGGAAATATTTGAGCTCAAACGGTTATTTATCTGAGCAGACTTTAAGCTATTTAATGTATCTGCAGGGTTTCAGCTTTCTAGCCCAAAAGCAGGAGTGCCTTTTTTCAGAAGCAACTGACCCACAGACAGACCAACTCTCCAGCTGTATAAACAAAACCTAACCAAGAAAGCCATACACATGCAAATCAAATCACTGCCCTGCTCCACCACCACCCTTTCTTTTTTTAGAAGAGTATGGGATTTTTTTGTCACATAACTTTCAACTTTGCTATTTATATTTCTGAGCTTTTTGCAACAGCTACAATGACTAGAAGTTTACATCAAATTGAACTCTGATGTATTCACTTTCATTCATATGCTAGATTCTGAAGAAAAAACTGCCCTAACTCAGTTTCCACAAATGACATACGAACTTGCCTCAGGATCAGTGCTAAGTACGTGTTCTTATCTAACAACATCCATAAGCATGGCATTTCTACTCCTCCAGGACTGAACACATAGCTGGAGCAGCATCCAGATGCCCTGCATCATAAAACCCGTTCTCCAAATGCCAGGATGGAGAACAAATCAAGGAATTCATGTTCTCCACATCATTGTGAAAATACAGCAACTGTAAGAAAGAGTGACCGTAGCAACGAACACTCCAAGATAAAATACTCAAATATGGAGTGGGGAGCAAATACCTTAAATATATTTGATCACCTTGGCCAAGTATTGAGAGTATGACAGGCTAGTCTTAGAAAGATAAGAAATGAAATTTACAGGGTTGTGCTTGCTGTTGAAACTAAAAGTCTCCTTATTCAAGACATATTTGGTACAACAGATTCTCAAAGTGCTTTGGGAAATGGTTGGTACATTCATGCCTCTGTATCTTATTTCCTGGTGAATAGATACCACTAAGTGGTACTCCATCCTAGGGAATTAGGGTATATTTTTCCAAAATATTAGAGGAGGATGGCTTTAAACCCACAATGAAGTGTGAAAGCATCTCACAGAAACAACCGGTAGCTGGTGAACTACTGCCAACCATACTCAACTAACTCTACATGAGACAGATTACATTAACAACTGGAGAGAAGCTGGCTTTTGGTGTGGGTTTTTTGTTTTGGTTCATTGTTGGTTTGGTGATTTTTGTTGTTGTTGTTGCTTTAAACAAAGAAAAACAACAAACAACCAAACTCGTTCCTTTTAGAACAAACTCTGAAGCAAGAATGGGAGCCACACTTGCACTGGCTGCACACATACTTAACAAGTGCAGAGCTCTACCGATACTGAAAGTCTTCTGCATGTGTCAGGGCTCCAGCACAAGGCTCACATCAGCCACCTCTGACGGTCGGGGCTAACACAAGGAGAACCCCTGGCACTGGGACAGTACCAAGCCTTTACTTCTGTCATCTGTTTCCTTTCACTTCGGTACACAGTTCTGGAAAGCTTATCTCCCATAATTATCTTCAAACTTTACTTGGAAATAAATAGGAGTTTGAGGAAGAGTTCAAAGTTCCTCCAGGCTTAGAGCACTGTCTCATGATTTGCAGGTCATGGGACAACATCAACGGAGTCTTTGTTGGGTATAATTTGGTTGATTACTTGGTTGCTACTTGGACTTGTCTTCTGTGGAAGACTGTTCGTATCAATTATCCTCACAGGCAGAGCTTTGAGTTTGACATCACCCATTTCTGGGTGAGATGAAGAATAGAAGACAGAGCACGTATTTGAATGAAGAGATTCCCCCAGATATACTACGTATGTCCTGTGTCTGTTTGTAAAGGCAAAGCAGTCATCGCAACAGGAGCTAGGCTTTGACAACTGCCAGGTTATATGCAGAATTTCTAGGCTTCTTTGTACACGCATCTCCACAGTGAGCAGCTGAAAATGTTGTGCCAAGTCTGTGCACAGTGTGGCACTGAAATGCCACGCAAACCCAACCGGTTCTCCTAAAGACAAGGAAGGTGCAGATTTGATATTGTCCCACCTCCTAGTAGCAAAGTATCAAACAAGTGCTGCCTCCTACAACATGGGTACACGTGACAAGAGACAACATTTAACTGCTAGAAAGAGGACTGCAGAATTAGAGCCGCAATCAGTTGGCTAACACCAGTACTACAAAGAAGCAAGGTTGTGTTGTGCCATTTCTTAACGTGGAGCGGCAATGAAAAACATTCTTTTCATTTGCTTGCTCAATTAGAAAGGGAAAGAGTATGTGCAAATTCAACATGTAATGTGATCTTCTGTGTGAATAAATTGTGACAGTAACAGCGAATCCCATAAGGTACAATTTAAGACAGTTACTGACCTAAACAAGAAGAAAGGTGCAAGACTAGGAAGGGAGGTTTTGCAGCAGATTTTTCTCAACACTTATTTAGCCCTGACTAAATGCAGAGGCTTTTGCTCCAGTTGCTTGGAGCAATAGGATCCAAGACTTGTCTTGAGTTTCACCACTTGGTGTTTTTAAATCTCTAGACACTTACAGAACAAAGAAAAAGATGGGCAACTGTAAAGGAAAGCTGAATGTGGATTAGATATCAAAATCCAACTCTTTTATCTCTCAGCACTGAAAAAGTAAGCATTTCATGGAAGTCTCAAGCCACAGCAGTTCTGGTACAGGCATTTCTACTCATTTATGATGAAATCCTGTTTTTTTGTCCAATAATGTAACGCCACTTACAAAAAGTACAGTGAAAATGGCCATATCTTTTCCTCTAATACTTGTTTTACATACAGCCAAACGGTTATTTCCTTACTAGCCTGAGGAAAATCAACATTTCAAACTGATTTCTTATGAAGTAACATTCTTCAAATTAGAGCATAAATGGTGTTTTTACAGGAAGATATCAGAGGCACAAAGAATCCAATGAGGTAGCTATATGAAAAGAGGATATGTTGTTTAATACCACAGCATTTCTGAAAAGGCAACGGCTAATGTCTGTTTTCTACATAAAGATGAAGATGCTACAAGTTAGAGCTGACTCATGCTAAAATACCGATTCCTGTTTGACTTGGAGCAGATTAAGGAACACAGTGGTGCAAACACATATCTGCTCTCATCTACCCTCCAGATCCCTGCAACAATACAAGCACAGCTGTTAACCAGACAAAAACACAGAGGCTAGAGACAATGCAAGGATAAAGATACTAATGTTATTTCCATAGCACTACAACATGAGATAACATAAAAAAATAAGACCTGCTGTACACTATACTATTATTTATTTTATGATAGAAAGTAGTAACACTTAAGGAAAAACTATTTACTTTGTCTTGGAAAGAAAAGAAGTTAAAATGTAGTATGTCTTGCATATTTCGATCTTCAATGTAGACTGACTGGTTTTGTCAAAACCATATGGAAATGAAAAGATCATCAATTAAAAACAGAAATTTAATAAACACAAAATATTTCCCAAATAAATGCCTGTGGTAATCTAATTTCTTATAAACACTGCACTCAACATTCTGCAAGAGACCCAGATGGCATATTAACATTTCTGATCTCTGAAATCAAAAACATTGGAGGAAAAAGAGAGTCACATTACACACAAATTATCCATAATTCAATCTCCTATGTAAGACAAGACTAGGACTAGTCAGCATATTTCTCGTTCAGAATTATTGATTATAAAGTTCAATTAATGAAGAGCTGTAAGCAAATTACCAACATCTACAGTTCAAAATGAAACAGAAGACCGTTTAAAAATCAAGTCAAGTAAAATCAAGATTTTTAACAACTCCATAAAAGCATAAAATATATGTATAATTCGTATCTGTATTTATATAAAAATAAAATTAATTTTCCTGAACATAATATACAACCTGTAAATAACCCAAAACAATCAGAATGTTTCTTGAGTTTGTTAGCTATATACAATAACTTCTTCACTTATTTGTTACTATGGTAAGTATGATGATACCTTCTGAATACCATTTTATCCCCAAAAAAACAAGCCATTAACTATGTACATGACAATAAAAATGCTTTTTTTCCCACGTTGAAGGTAGGTTTATTTAAACAAATAGTTTTTATGAAAACTCTTTTTTCCCAACCAAGAATATGAAGATTTTTTTATTTAATGAAAAGTACCTCCCTACCTGGTCTACAGTAATCAACCCATGTGAAGGTTCAGATGCAGCCTGTGTAGGCAAAAGCTTACAGAGTGTCCCTAATAGCAGAGAGACTTCCTTCATGCTTCTCCAGCAACATACAAGAACCATCTGAGCTGTGACGTCACACATTTGCCTTTCTTTACCTTAAAAATAAAAATCAACAAATGCAATAGTGTAACTTAAGGTTCTCAGGACAATATACAGTTGACTATGAAACAATTCTAAACTTGGTAGCCCAAAAGATCAGTCAGTTCTGTCAACCCTAATGACTTCCCTTCTTGGAACGATGACTGTACTTAATTCTGCTTGGAAAGCACAGCAGTATACACCTTTACTGCCGTTTTAAAGATTACAGGTCTTTTGGTCAACGTCAACATTCAGCTGCACATTGAACTACACAAACACCAACAGCTTTGTAGCCAGGCTCTAACAAACTTCTGCACCAATCATCAATCCATCATTCACTATATGTTATTTGTGTTTGGGTTTTTGTTTTTTAAAAAACTCTGATGTCCCCATACTCATACACCACCCAAATGCATTTTTCTTTAATGCAACACCACCATCTAGTGGCCATTATGTGATTTTAACATATTTACAGACACTCACGAAACAAAACATATGGCCCAACCAAAACTATTTTGTACACAGGAAAAATATGTGAGGAAGGAAAGATCAAATATTTGTTTTTAAAACTTAAAAAGCTCATATAAATTATTATATTTTAAATGAACAGATATTTCCTAAGTTTATGCAGGCATACAAGGAATATACTACAGTCTGAAATTCAACAGCAGAAACAGAGGAATTGTATAGCTGCTATTTATTACTATTTGTCTGCTTTATCGAACATTTTACCACTGGAATCTTTCAAACAGAAGCTTCTGCTTGTATGATCCCACGCAACAAGTTTTATTGCATGAATATATTCCCCACTAGTCTTGTGTACACTGGAGACCAAAATCACACTAACACCTTTCAACAAGAAATGTGTTAAAGCATTGCTTGATAGAAAAGGTGTTGAAGATTACCTGGCCAGTGCAGTTCGGGCAATAGAGTCTAGGCCAGTATCAAAACAACTCATTTTCACTTGTACTCTAAGAGAGATTAACCACAATCTTCCAGAAACATAGCTGAATTAGTCTTTAAAACCATGCCTATGAATAACTACCTTCTGACAGATTTATTGAAGAAGTGAAACATTATACGGAGCAAATAACTTCCAACTTTGATCACCCACATAAAATGCCTGCTCTGTAAGGAATATCTTGATTTAATTACTAATACAGTGTTTGATTTACCTCTCATTTCTGTGCAAATATTTTCCATTGGCTTGCGGACAGCCAGCTTTTCGGACTCTATTTTGCAGTGTTCCTTCAAAATTTTTGCTTGCATAAAATAATCGTTTGTGTCCTGTGGCTGTATCTCATGCAGAATCATCTGCAGCCGATCTGCCATTTCTATACATTAAACAAGAAGAATATTTAAGCTACTTTTTACACTTCCAGTTCTTTATACAAACGTAATTCATTTTAGGTATCTAAGTAAAAAAGAAAGCTTTTAGCAGTTAAAAAAATAAAAAATAGATGTAAAACTATGGTGACCACAAGGATTAAGAAAGAAAGAAAACTAGGCTGCACAGTCACCTGTTTTGAAACAGATGCAACCACGCAATCTGCAAATACTTATTCCTTTTAGTGCCGAAGTCAAGACAACCTCTATTAGAAGTTAAATAAGAAACTGAAAAGGACTGGTGCTAGGTGTAGTTCTGAACTGCTGTAAAGAATAGAGAACTTCATGAGCTTCAGATTTTACAGCTTCTTTTTGTTTGTTTACCTGAATCGTTATCCATTGGAATAAGACCCTCTGGTGATGAGCTCTGCACTACTGGTGATACTACAGCAGAGAGTTCATATGACATCAGAATGAGCCTAGCCACCATTTGCTTCCATTCAGTCATCAACATCAAGTTACTTTTATAAAGAAAAACAGAAAACATGGATTAAAGTAATTTTACATTTAAAAGAAAAAAAAATGAAACATTTGCAACTAACTGTATTTAAGAAAACTATTAATAAGGTACAGTTTGACAAGTCCTGAGTTTAATACTTACAAAGGAAGCATCCAACAGCTAGCTAAACAGTGGGAAAACCAGTAAGAGTGCTATAAGCCACCGGTACTGGACTTCCTCACAAATAACATCTTACGCTTTTATGTTCCAGCGAGCAGCTCTCCACTGTGTGCTTAATTATGGAGTTACAACTTACTATTTTGTAGTATGCTTTACTTACTTAAAAGGTAATTGCTGCAAAGCTCCTGTTATACAATGCACTCTCCCATACATTGGGAACGATGCTGCTGCTTGAAGCAGAGACTTTTTAGCTTGAAATATTTCTTCTTCAACATTCACTAATAAAAGCTTGATAACTAAAATTAAAAAAAAAAGTACAGTTTTAAATTATACGCACAAATACATGGTATACTTTCCAAGAAACAAACCTGCTTTGAAGAAATAGGAATAAAACTTGTATAAACAAGAGTTAATGGAAAATGCACATAAAATACTTTGTTTACACTCTTCACTCTTCTGTCCATTTAAATACCACATTATTGCTGGAGTTTAGGTAACTGAAACCCAACAACATTTGTTACTTTCAATCTAGTCTGTCTGAACCAAACAACAGCAGTGAAAAGCACAGCCTGGATGCTGAACTCAAGAGACAATCCCACAGCTCACGGTGAAGTCAAGAGAGGTGACGTGCCACATACCGGAAGTCAGACTTTGCCCTTAGAGGCAGCTTAATACAACAAACAGTTCAACAGATTATTAAATATCAGAAGCTTCCAGTTAAATATTTGCATCATTAATTAGCCGCTGAAGAAGCTGCCCAATTTTGAAGGGTGTATGTGCCAGCTTTATTTACATTTATACTATGCAGCACCTTGATGTCAGAATCAGAATGAACTGCAGATCCAAATAATGAAGTGCAGATCGCTAACAACAGGACACACTCTGTAAGACATGAGATCACACGTACATTTCCTTCATTTATGGTAATCATAAACATTTCTCAAAAAACATGATTTCACTGCATATGAAGAAAATACTAATAAGCCATTAGAAAGCCTATTAGTAAAGAAACCAATAAGGGCACAAAAAAGCATACAACCCTGAGTTTACTAAAGATTACATTATTACGAATTATGAACTTACAGATTTTAGTTTTATCGCAAATTACAAAATCTGGAGGAAGTCTGTTTAATGAATTTACCAGATCTTCTGGATCAAAAGCTACTCAGCTTTCATCCAGAGACACCAAGAATATTCCACATGTGAACAAAGCCTAATCACTGCACAATGTACACACAGGACTGCAAACTCAGAGCTCCAAGTGCCAGCACTGCACATACCAAGTTCTTAAGCATGATACAGACAAACCATGTCTTCCTTCATTCTGTGTGAGTGAGCTCTTAGAGTAAACGGGGTCCTGTCCAGAACTCGATGTACACATCTTCAACAAACTAGCTACTGGGGCCTCAATGTCACTTTCCCTTCGACCAGAACAGTGAAATCCATCCTCTGGGAACGTGTAATAGCCTCAACATGAACAGGTCTGGCTTCTTAAACAGCAAAATCAAATAAAAATAAAACAGCAAAATCAAAATCTTTTAGAAATAAGCATCTCTTAACTCACTAGGCCTCCTACCAAATGCCTTGAGGAAAAGCAGTAAGGTTTCAAATAAATATAAAAACAGGTGTGTTAATTTCCATGAAAACTACCTGCTAAAGTGTTCTTTTCCATGGTACTTGCTGATGTGTTTTCATCCGTCTGGGGGCTATGCTCAATCCATTTTCCTAAACAAATATGCTGCAGTTCCTTATGATATACTAAGAAGTTCAACAAATATGATGCAGTGACACAATCATACGGCTTGGTACTTGTACTAAGATCCACTGCTGCTTGGAACAGTAGATCTACGTTTTCAGAATCCTGAAAAAAACCACAAAACAAAACAGTATCACTCATTTAATTGAGCTGCCATATTGATTTAACTAAACTAGGTAGCACCCTGAAACCCAAGAATGTGCTTTTCAGCAAGTCTGCTGGTACATATTTGTTAAGAAAACACTTATTTTGTACACTGGTCACCTTAAACACAAAATATGAATGTGTATGTATTTAGCACATAAACAATTACATACACATTGAAGATAGAAACACCCATTTATAAGGCAGTATTCAAACACACTGCATGTCACAGGAGGAAGTTTGTTTTCAAAATACTGTGTTTTATCTGCTAATGGTCATCACAGAGAAGCAGGTTTTATTAGGAAGCAGTGTTTGTCCACCTATAATTCTGAATTTAAAAGTAGTACTTCATGAAATAATCATAAAAATCAGTATCAAGTCAAAGTGAAAATTTGAGAAAAATAAAAAAGAATCAGAAATGAAATCCTGAGACCAAATCAGAGAGGAAAATAAACACAGAGCTAAATTTCTTAAAATTAAAGAGTAACCAAGTCAAACTACCTCAGTAATTTACAAAGGGATATCACAGCTAAGAGCTTGTACTACCCATTTCTTTGATAATAGAGCACACTCTTTCCTAGTATTAAAGTGTGCTTAGCAAACAGTTTATAGCCATACCCAACGAAACTTCCTGAACTCTCTCATCCATTAGTGAAACAAGTCTCCTTAGGTAAGGGTCAAAACTGTGCAAAAAATATACAGAAAAACTAGGGATGAACACCACTGAGGTCAATTTGGATCAACTTCTCATTTTCAGGAGTTATGTTTTCTACCCAATTTAAGTACCTAGTTCAATAGAGAACATCCACGTTTCATGAAATGATTCTCTTTAAACTATTTTTAGTTACATACCTGTAAACTAAATGCAACATCACGCAGTTTCATCAAAAGCTCAAACGCTAGGACTTTTACTTCTTCAAAAGTACTGGCAAAACATTGAATCAAAGTCTGGACACGAGTAGAATCAATCTCCTGATCCAACTTAAAAATGTGCACCTGTCCTGTTCAAATAAATCAATTTTACTGTTAAACTGTATTTTTTTTCCAGAATCAGCACTGCATTTTATTTAACTCGACTAACAGAAACACTAACATGGAATTTTAGCTAAAGCACTATTTCAATACTAACAAGTATTTCTTTAATATGACATGTTTATTTTTGAAGAAAGGTTACCATATAAAAAAAATTACTCTCAGTTATACAGAAAATAACTTATTGTCAAAAACAATTTCATTTATTCAGCTTTGAAAATAATCTTTATTTTAGCTTTGCTTAAAAATTCTTTAAAATTAGAAAATAATCCCTTTCAAAAAGGGTTTAAGACTTCAGCATGTTGCTGGTGGTTTTTTTTGTTTGTTTTCCCCCCCACCCCCACCCCGGTGATAAGAATAACCCTCTGAAAGTTATTAAGCTTTTTCACTTCTAATTTAGTCAGATTAGGAGTCATGATTTCCGAGGACTGATCTAATGTCAGAAAGAAGCTAGAAATTTTAAGACGTAAACAAGTGCACCATAGTCCAGCATGGAACACAACTGCAGCTAAATCTCCCTTTTTAAAGGAATGTCAGGCTTCTGAAATGTTAAGGCTGCTATAAACGATTTCCAGTACAAATTTCTGCTAAACAATTAAATGCAGCAACAACATATCACAAACTCATAATAAAAAAAATGAACATTTTAATGATTTATTACAGGTTTTAAGAAATTAGGGTCTACCAAGAAGGTCTTTTCTTCTCCCTCTCAAAATCAAGTTTTATCTTACATGCCTAATTTCTTTAAACAATAATAATTCAAATTTAACAAAAATTTGCTTTAAGTTGTCCATATGATACAGAGACAAAATTTAGCAAAATCACCAATATGCTAAGACACTAACTCTTGAATTGGGGTTGTTATAATGGTGTAGAAACTAAAGTAACAGCAGCAGCAGATCATCACCAGTTGTTCAATTAAAGTATTCCTTATTTAGTATAAAATATTTTAAGGATATACAGGTCTTTTCAATTAAGTTTTTATTGTCTCAACATTTTAAATAATGTATCATTAAGATATTAGAACAGGTGAAGAAGTTATTAAATATACTGAATCTTGTCCAAAATCTTCATCTGTGACAGCTAAAATTCAGTGAAAAAATCTTGCTAAAAACATACTATGAATGAAAATCCCAATTTAAGAGAGACATTCAACGGACCGTAAAGAGTTGTATTTACTTCAAAATTCCATTAGCTATTAAAACATACTATCCTTGCTTGGGAGTACTTCATTTCTATTGTATTTCCTAACGTAACTATTTTACTTTGACAGAAATTAACCAGCCAGCATGAAACGATCTTCTTCAGTAACTCCCATTCCTACACCCTATAAATGAGGTCTCTCACCTTTCGGAACAGAAAATATTTCGGCTACTGATCCTAAAATAGTCAGAGCAGAAAATCTGGTTGAGTGCGATGAACCAGGAAACAGAGCCTCAAAAAGTCTGTCACATACAGATGACATGAAATCCTAAAGATCACAGGAGAGATTTTAAGACTGTTTGCTGTCCCACAAACAGGAGTTTAAGTAATTGAATTTAGGACATTCTGCTTTAAGTGTTACCCAACAAAATTAGGAATTTCCAGTTCAATTTGGAGGAATAGGAGGCCTACACATTTGTAGTACTGACCAACTTCTTGTTTCCTAGAGCACATAAAGGTAGGCAGATTTTTAAGAGTTTCCCTTACCTACTCCCACAAACAGATCACGATTTTATTAAAGCCTTAAAAAGCAGTTGAGCCAGCAAAGCAGAACTCAAGACAAGAAGCAGTTTAACACAAAGAAACTGATTATGTGGGCCTTTAAAGAGGAGAGAAAGGACAAATACAAAATAAGTGTTCACACTTAAATCTTTGTGCTGCAGCTCAGTCATTCATTCCCTTACTGATCATCCCGGAGAATTAGCAGGAAGCTACTTCTGCTAATTAGCAGAAGCTCAGGAGATCTCTATTTCAAACCAAAGTAATGCACATCATTTAAAACTTCCAACTCATTTGCCAGCAGCTCACAAGACATTTACCTGAACATTTCAGATTGGATTAGGAGATACCTCTCCAGTCAGTCCCCGCTTGCTGCTGTATCAGTTCACTGAGCAATCCCTCAGAAAGTAACCTGGATTGCTTTTGGACAAAATTAAGCTTAAAGATACTCTCCAAATACTACCAGGCACTCAGCTCATGTGACAACACCACATTTAGTAGAAATTAATTCGCACAAGAACATACAGTGTGGACAAGGTACTCAGCACTGTTTCACTTTAAAGGTTTATTCCTTCTGCACCGCAGTGTTTCCTAATACAGACAGGACCTAACTTACCCAGAGGCGTTTTCAAGAAAAATTAACCACCTTTCAGGAATGCCTTCCCACCTCTTACTGTTATCATCTATACCTCTAGTAATCTAAATTAATTTATATCTACTTACATTATATTGCTGCAAAATCCCTGAAGGATGCCTTTTAGTAGAGTCTTCAAGTAATTCTTGCTTGGTTTTATTTTGCTCCAGTTTATAAAGCACCTGCGAACTTTCTTGTATTCTACAAAATAACTTATAAAACAAAAATCAAAACATAGCTAAGGCAAGAGTCACTGAAAGTTAAATAAGGGGAAGGGGGACTTTCAGCTTAATTTCCAGATAGTGTTGCTTATAATATTTAAGAAGTCTGTATACAGCGTAACACAGAACTGATCCTTTTCGCTCCCTCCAAAAACAAGGGGTTTTTTTGCTCCCCATCTCTTGTGACCATGCTCTTTCCCATGCCTGTACACCTCAATATCTATTTCCATCCTTGTCCTTAAATTCATGCCTACTCTTCTCCCACCTCTCCATTTTCCGTGGAACATAAGTTCCCATATAAGACAAATTCAATTAACGCACATCATTTTATAGCTCCAGTGTCTCTTACAGAGCTTAACGCACCCCTGAAGTGCTTCCCCCCAGCTTATATTACCACTACTATTATTTCCTATTACAGTTCCTCCAGCACAGGTTTTCCATCTCAGACTCCTCAGCTTGTATAAGGCAAGAATGAAATAAAACGGCATTCTGCTCTTTTGTTTCTGCCAAGCCTATTTCCCCGTTTCCCCCTGCTCTTTCTCCAACTAATTATTTTCTCCTTCCACATTGCCTTCTTTGCTACCAACATCTTCCAAAACATTCTTTGCCAATACGTGGTTTCCTCATCCTTGCCATATTCTCCCACCATGCCCTCCCACATGTGACCCTGGCATTATCTACAATGTCAACCCACTCAGTCTCTGCAGACTACAATGTTACAGCCACACCCCATGCCAACCACAGCTTTTCCTTCATATTCCTTTACCCTGTCTTCCCAGTCAGGCTGCTGAGGCTGACCAAGTGACTGCGACTGTTGCCTGAGTTCTAGTATGTCTTAGTGCAAAACCAGAGCAATACAAGCTTCAGGGCTTACTCTACAGCACAAAGTTGCTTTGCACTTGCCGTTGGTCACGTATGCATACGCTGACAAGTTAACCAACACTCACTACCATTCTTGATGGAGTTACTATTGATAATTTTTTGTTTAAGCCACTCTTGCACGCAATAATCTAGCATCATTCTGTTGCATAATACATACAACACAGACCTGATCTTAGAGTTTCTACTCTTTCAGATGTGCATCTTGTACGCACTAGGAAAATTTGCGAAATACGCAATATAATTAAAACAGTAAGCACAGTCAACATTTTCTTTACAGCTTTAAATTACCTTTCGTAGTAGAGAACATATCTGTTGCCTTACTGAAGGAGACTGACTGTTCAAGTTGTACTCAAGGAAAAATAGAATTAGTTGCATTTCTTCCTCAGACACAACTTCCGTGCTACGATGGGTTTCACAAAGCAAACCTAAAGCATCAATGCAAACCTGAAAGATATTTAGATGTTAAACACAAAAGAGTTACAGACACCTATGACAACATCTTTAAAACAACACTGACATACAATTTAGGATCTAAGCAATTCTTCTAATTTGAAGACGCATAAAAAAATATTGCCCCTCTACCTGATTGTGCTGATGCACTAAACCCTGCTTTATACACTCAGTAGATACAAGACCGTTGCTCATGATACTTGAAAGTTCCAGGTGTCCATGAGCCCTGGCTGTTCTTAGGCATGCCATCAGGGCTCCAAGAGCTCCTCTGGTACTGCAAGAGCCTGAAAAAAATGAAATACAGCAATAATTACAGCCTGATTAACACAATAAACAAAATACTAACTGCAGGGCTCGTCAGAAACTCCACATACTTCCAACGCATGAACCTACTACCTCTTTTTCTCTCTAACCCAATAAACCCCAAAAGACAGAGTCTGTCACAGATTCAACTCATTCTAAATTGCCTGGTTCCCAAAAGCTTCTTCGCAAATAGGTCACGCAGAGAAAGAACCCTGTGATGTCTCAAAAGCCATTATTTGAGAATTACTTTCAATTACATCAAAAACTACAAAGAGACTCATAAATCTAATATGCACATATTTGGAACAAAAAGCCATCTGTAAAGCCCTGCTGTTGGACATGCCTATATAGGAAATAATAATAGAACAGAAGAATAGGAGAACAGTTAGAACGCTATTTTTTCTGCTCGTGGCATGAAAACTCTTGTGATTATTATGAATCCTACCCTGAAGCACTGACACAAATCAACAACCATCTGGATTTTTTTCTCCCCAACTTAATTCTAACAAGAATAATAAATCTGAAACTGCATTTCCAAGACTGATTGTTGTGTGTTTCTTTTTAAACTCATTATAATTACAAATATCATTTTATTTATTTTCTTACCAAGATTAGCATCTGCAGAAGCCTGAAGAATTCTCATCATGTAGCTCAGACTGTCAGGGCTGCATCTGAGCAGCTTTGGTAAATAGTAATCTATTATATAAGTAGTTTGGTCATGGTTCCCTTCACATAGTATTAGAAGAAGAGGAGAAACCCAGATGTCATGCCACTGGTCAATCCAGGAACTTTCCTTACAACTCGAAGTAAACTGCACTTTGTGATTTGTAAACATGGTTTCCAAAAGATCACTCGCATAGGGTGCAAGAGACTGATCATTCATCATATCCAAGATTTGTCCTGGAATTGTTCTGTCCAACTGTAGTATACTTTCAGTGCCCACACATTCCACAAGACACCCAAGAGAAGCGTATTTTCCTTTCACATGCCATTCCAAACTCAGCAAATGCTTGGTCAGCCTTGCAAAGAATGGGTCTGATTTTAAATTGCATCCAGTAACGATGGTTTGGTGTATCTGAAGAAGATTCCTGAATATCAATTTGGTTTGGTGTCTAACAACATCTAGAGGGTGTTCCCAGTGTGTGTAAACATATTCCAGCAGCTTCCCAATTACCTCCGAGTTCCCATTAAGTTTGATTTTTAGACCTGGGGAGTCTGAAATGAGGGCAGCTAGTGCTGAATTAGTCCAAACAGCAACAGTTCTCGATAAACATATTGCCATACTGGATTCTTTTAACCTTTTTAAAAGAACAAACAACAACAACAAAAAATCATTATCTTAATTTGTCACTTCTATAAAAAAGTAACAATTTTACGTTTCAAAATAACTATTCATCACCTTAGTTTACCTCACACTAAAACAGATGAGGAAACACCCATTCATTGAAGAAAAAGAAAAAACTAACACAAAAAGGTTTTGGTTGCTTCAAATTGTGTGCTCTGTCACCTGACACGTTGTTAACTGGTCACAGCTAAAACCACCTCAACATGGTGACAAGCCACTACAGCAGCAATTTTGAAAACAAAAATAAAAATGAATACCCACATGGCAGTAATTGAGCAACATTATGCTGCACGCTTCTTGAAAATTTAAGGAAAAGTTTTCACTGCCATATAAATTAATAAATAAATAAATAGAATTGTATGTCTAGACCACAAATCACAAAACTGACCTCCAAGACAGAAACCATGGTTGAACAGAATACTAATCTCCTATCCAATAGGCTGGCAGTGCCTTGGATGCAAGCAATCACTGCTTGTAATCAGGGAAAGAAAAGTGTTATTTCAAGTACCTCATTAACTGGCACACTTTGTATTCTTCTGTACTTTAAGTAGCATTAGAGGTGATGTCCTGAAACTATAGTTTATCTGTCTACATAAGAGTGGATTTTACCATACATTAACACCAAGTTGTTGGAAAACTACAATTTATGCTGGACAAAAGAGCATTTCATTTTAGCATGCAAGAGGAAAATGCAACTTAAGACATTTTGAAACTTACAGAATTATTCTCAATATATTGAAAAGGGTGATATAATTATCACAGGAAACCAAAATAATTACATTATAATTATATAGGACCTATATAATTAATAATTATATAGGACTATGACCCATGCGAAGCAATAAATTTAGCATGACACAGAATAAAAATGAAAACACAGGCTTACTCTGAACTTAAAGACAACAAGACTGATGCAATATCTAGTAACAGTTTCTCTCCACTTTCACCCATGCTGCTATTCTTCCAATCCAGCATAGCCAATGCTCCATGGCAAAGAAAGAGAAGGACAGAGTCGGAGAGTTCCTCTGTACACAGAGTCCCACAATTACTCACAAACCATGCTGGCATGCCTGCATGCTTCTTCAATCCAAGAAGCAAGTCACTGACCTGCAATAGCAAAATACAACTCATTGCACTACCTTAACACATGAGAAAAGGTACTTTGTGCATAAGCGCAAATCTTAGAAGATGTGAAGAGATTTTCTGCATGTCGTTTTTCTTATAAATCCAAAAACCTTGTATCATTATTTCATACAGAGAATAAAGGATTTACATTCCAACAAAAGACCGATGCAGAGGTTGGCAGGCCCTGCGACCTCTATCAGCAAAGCCTCTAAATAACCCCAGGAACACTGATTAATGACACTACCATATTTCACAGCCTTTAGAGAACACACGCACTTACCAAGGAAGGTAATTCTTCAGCTGGCTCATACATAGCTTTAGTAAACAGAATAAAGGCCAGTCCCGAGGTAGTCTGAACAGTCTGCAGTAGAGTTTCTACAAGGCAGAGAACAGTTTTTACTCAGAAGCACAGCAAATGTTGTGTGTCAGAACTGTGTATCAAAATTATAATGCTGGCATTGAATTTTCCTCCACTACTTATAGTTGTATATTCACAAATCTGTAGTGTCTGGCTGGATAGCAAGTATTAACAAATTCATACTTCAGTGTAACAGGTAACTATAAATACCTTTCAACAAACAGAAAATACAGAACTGCCTGGTAAGAAAAGGAGGACCATGGCAGAACCTACTTATCAACTTCTACTACAAAAAAATAACACCTGTATAAGAAGCAACCATGACTCGTTACAGTGCATCAATAAACAGTTCTGACTGCGTAATTCATTATGATCTTACAAATCATAGCTCGCAGAAAGACCTACTGCTAGTCCCCACTCACATTAGCCTCAGCAGTTCAACTTCCTTCAAGCTAAAACAAGTTTTTCTACATACAAGCTGAGTTTACTATAAAGAGAACAAGACTGACTTAATTAAAACACTTCTTTTTGAATGTTACTAAACTTACCATCCATTAGGAAGCTGATGGAACTTTTCAGCAAACTACACATACTTTGCCAAATGCAAGACTCGTGATTTTTCCAAAGACTTCCCTGAATATTTTCTTGTAATTTCTGTACAAGCATCATTGAAACTTTAATGGCCATCAATAAATCATGCATCAACTGTGTCTGAACTACACGATTTCCTCTATTCTTTCTAGGGGAAAAAGAAGAGAAGATATGCTTACAAACAGGAAACAAAACCCATCCTTCACCATCCCCATAAAACCACATTCTGCCACCTTTAGACAGAAATAGTGGAAGAAATTAAGTTACTGTTCAAGTTGACCAAACTAGCAGAAAGAAAAAAGTGTACTTGGACAGTGTTTTAAAATGAAGGTAAGAAACACAGTAATAAATTTTTCAACAGTTTCTGTAGGTTCCCACCACAAACTTTCACTCATTTGATTCTGCCTGAACAGGGCAGGATCTAAAGAGTGACAGAACACAATGCTGGTCCCTTCTCATTTTATTAAACAGTTCCTCTGTGCACAAAGCTTATTTCTATCATTCAACTCTCTTCTAATACGAAGACAGACAAGCTGTAAGCCTGTAATGTACAAAACATTCCATTAAGCACTGTTATCCTCCAGGCACATTGTAAGAGACCACAGTGAAGACGCTTCACTTTATGTTATGTTGGAAAATGTCAAGATACAAAATGATGACTGCTGTGACAGTCAAACAGCATATCAATACTGAATTAAACACCTATGAAAAGTGGAAGAGAAATACTCTAACTGAATTTTAATAAGTGTATTTATTAATTACAGTGTTCAGTCACAATTCAGATAGCAAAACCACAACTCAAAGGCCTCCCTTAAAAGTAGTAGCTCTAACACAGTATCAGTGCCTTAAATACTACCACCTTTTTGTTCCTTTCCTCTCTATCATCATATTACCACAAAAGAAAAGAAACTTTTTTTTTTATATTTTATATACATATCACTGTAAACTGACATTCGCATCTTTCACCAATGCATGGCTATCAAAGTGATAGTCCATATTAAATTATCTTGCAAGAATGAAATGAAAACAGATAAAATACAGCTTATATTGATTTCACTTGCCTGTTTTCTTCCTGTATGTCAAGTAGCGACTTTTGCAGGAACTGAAGAACTAGTGGAAATAATTATGTTATGAATTTATTTAAAAGAGAAGTGGAACAGAAAAATCCCAGCCATTACACATACACATCACACACAGATGCAACAAAAAGTTATCTCTATAGCAGTGTTTCTTCCACTCCATAAAGAATTTAAGCAGAAAATTCAGTGCAGACCCAAAGAAGCAATGCTGGAACAAAATCTCACACTGTTTTGTAACAACCTGGTACAAAATAAGAGTTTCCGACACACTTGCTCTAATCCTGTGAGGCATCCAGAATTCTGGCTCCTCGATGAAAAGCTGAAATTACCAAGAGCTCAAGACATAGCAGCAATAAAAGGTCCACAAAAAGCTGTGAACATTATTTGCATGCTGAGGGCACAGCAGGTCACGTTATCCCATAGTTTCCAGACAGATGCAGTAAGTGACTCTGAATCGCTGAGGTTCAATAATAAATGGTTTTACCAGCAGATCAAACTTCTGACAAATTACTACCAAACACAATTCTTGCCACAGCAGACCAGGGCCTGCTGTATGAAGACTGGATGTTAACAGCTCACTGTTACCATACTCAACTTCATCATGAGGGACAGAACAGAGATTACTTCACGTAAAGTAGCACTGACTCTGATAGTCCTTTAAGATCACTCATTGGTACCCTCAGATTTGTATCTGGGGATGCTCAGTAAATCAAGATTGATTCCTGGAAATTAGAGGTACAAACCAAGGAAAAACCCTTGACAAAAAAAAAAGTACCACATGAAGAAGGTCCTAGTCATTAAAAATGTATTATAATGAAATCAGATCTGACAGATCTTTGTGCCTACCACGCATTACTTCTTCACACACAACCTTCCCCCGATAATCTAAAGTAAAATTTAATATAAACATAACTTTACCTTCTTCAAACAGGTTCTTAATACTTGCTTTACCTAGAGGAAAGAAAATACATTTTAAATAGTGACTATTGAATGTGAATACTGACTGTGAATGTGAATGACTATTGAAAGTGAATACTAGCCAAAAAAAGCTTTTTTTACATAGAGATGTGAACATCATTATTAGGTTCTGCACCAAGATGCAAAACAATGCTGAGCAT
Organism: Anser brachyrhynchus; assembly: GCF_964034855.1. NCBI lineage: Eukaryota > Metazoa > Chordata > Aves > Anseriformes > Anatidae > Anser > Anser brachyrhynchus. The sequence goes on from NC_137696.1 coordinate 31,990,710, forward strand.
GTTAGAACAGAAGACAATATATTCGACTTCATCATACCTAAGCTGAAGTCCTCCATACAAGAAGCAAGGTTGTCCAGTACTTTTCTGTACAAATATATATCCGTGGTTTTCAGTTCTTCCCTAAGGCAGCGTACAAAGCTTTGAACACCTAACGGCATCAACTGTTCAGGAAGACCATTTAGCGAACTACAACAGTAAGAAACGGCACGATCAGTTACAACACACTGAGGTGTGTGAAATACCACTCAACTTAAAGTCAGTGTCAGCTAAAGCGCCCGTAATAGACAGGTTGCTTCCCGTATTAGCCCTCTCCCCACACTTCATGCAAATGCAAGGATGCATTATATCTATCAGATTATACAACTGCAGCCTATAACACTTAAAAAAAAAAAAAAGGGCAAAAAGTAAAAATTTTCAGTAACTGACAGCATGGTTATTACTGTTCCCCTTTTGGTTTCACAGTCATAAAACTACATCTCTAGTCTTCAAGTCTTCAGAGTATGCAGGAGAAAGTTCTAAGAATGTCCAGACATGACTTTCTGTATCTGTTCTGGAATATAGGAAGGACATTAAACCTCCTTAGTTTTTTCTTACCAAAAAACATTTTTCAAGATTTCCTTCTGAAATAATTTCAGTGAGTTAATTCAGCAAAAAATGAAAGGAGAGTTTGGTCTTGTATCTTTAATGCAATGTCTACACAAGGTTTAGATTACTCCTGCAAGTGAAATGTAAATTAACCTCCGTTCTAACACTATATTGATTCCTAAAGCAAGAGTCCAAAATTTCTGTAGCATCATGATATAAATGAATACACTGGGGATAGATAATAACAAAGTTGAGTCTAGATGTACAGAAATTTTACAGCCTCCTAAGAATACTTGTATTTCCTGTGCATAATTTCTCTTCTCCATTTTATCTACTTGTATTCCTAGGAACTCCTTAACATTTCAGCCTACCCTTACTTAAAAACGAAGAAAGCTTAGCTGTAGCCACATACCTAACAACTTATGGGCTTGTTCTCTGCTCAGCCCACTTCAGACTTTGAAGTGACATTTCTAAAAGAGGCATGTATATGAGCTTAGATAAAAAGGGTCACAACAGGTGAAAACAGCAATACGAAAAGATTCATGCAGCTACCACTAGCATTACCACTAGTATTACTAGCACTACCACGGCATACCACTAGCATTCAACAGCATCTATCAAACATATTTTGTTTTAAAGTAAATGTGGTCTAACTTTGAAGCAACAAAAACCTGTTAAAGCAGTGTGAAGCCCTGGCATTAAATGAAATATTGGATGGAAGCCCTGGAGGTCTGTTGAACGATAAATGTTTTTGTGCACAGAAATGAAGGCAGTTAAGCAATGGATCTTAAAATATTAAGGCTGTCATAAATTAGCTAAAGAAATACAATAATAATTTTGCAACAGAAAACTCTTATTACAACAGAAATAGGTATGGGAAAACACTCTTTAGTCATGATTCCACTGAACCACCTTCTCTTTACATTGTCAAAGTGGAGTGTTTTTCTTTTTATACAGATGCATTTTAAATTTCTACTCTATTGGATTTTAAAATTCAGTGCTAATTATACACAAATTGTCTTTCAAGTAATGAAAGAGATCAAAATAATGCTTCACTTTGAAGCTATTTATCCAATGATACATTGGATTATTTATATTAGTACCACAAATTTTCAGTAATTACAGCAATTTGCAGTGCATGAGAAGCTACTGACTTCAACGTAACAAGAGCATTTAAATAAAACAAACCACGTTCACTATCCAATTCTTTACCTTGCTAATACTTTTTTCAAGGGATTCTTCACACCCAGTGAAAAGTATGTCTCTCCCAAGATATCCAAACAAGCTTTAACCATGGGATCACATGCAGAGTTTTGATCCATCATCTTCACCAAAGGCATGATCTGTAATCAACAGAACACTTGATCAATAAAACAAACTACGTACATGCCCTTGTAATTAATGGAGGTGTAATTCCCTCTCATTCAAGTATACGGTGCAAAAACTGTCCCCACTTTACCATATCCTGTTGAGATTAAGTTGTTGAATAAGCTCCAGGAAAACCTCTGCTAGTAAAAATACATAAATACAAAACTAATAATTTGGTATCGCTTGCCTTCCATTATTCTCAGTAACCACAGCCTTTGCTAATTTAAGTACTAGAACTACACTCCTACCTAGCACCTGCAGGAGTAACAACTTCATTTTACCTCCTTCCAGGAACGTTTAAAACATTACAGAGTTTATTTTACAGCTGCATTTCCCATTAACAGTGTGTATTACACTGTCAGTTTCAAGACAGCACACTAACACCAGTGAAACCTTACTTGTTTAATACACTGGATTTGCTGGATGCCATTGTTCAGCTGTCCACAGTGCAGAAGCAGAGATGCCAGATTTTGTTCTTCAGCCTTTGAAAACTCTACATTTGGGAGGAGAGTATTTTTTTTAGAAAGGAATTACAATAAACAGCATAAAGAATACATTATTTATAATAAAATATCACTGCTTAATTATTAACTTTTTTGCCATTCCAGTAAACCTACTGGTGCCATATCCTTTAAGTCACCTTAACAACACCTTAGCACCAATTTTTTCACAGTCCTGTGCACTGTGCACCTGCTCTGCCTTCACTGCATCCTCCCTCCAGACATCAGTAAGATTTCTCCCTGAGCCTTCTCTTCTCAGGGCTGGGCAGCTCCAGCTCTCAGCTTTTCCTCTGAGGAGAGATGCTCCAGTCTCCTCATCATCTTCATGGCTTTTGCAGACTCTCTCCATTATGTCCACATCTCTCTTGTACTGGGGAGCCCAGAATTGGACACGATACTTCAGGTGTGGCCTCACGAGTGCTGAGCAGAGGGGAATGATCACCTCGCTTAACCTGCTGGCAGCATTCCTCATGCACCCCAGGACACCGTTAATCTTTGTGTCAAGGGCACACTGCTGTCTCACGTTCAACTTGGTGTCTTCCAGGACCTCCAGGGACTTCTTTTTAAAGATGCTTTTAGCTGGGTGACCCCCAGCACATACTGGTGCCTGGCGTTGCTCCTCACCAGGTACAGAACTCTGCACTTCTTGCTGAACTGCACAAGGCTCCTGTCAGCCCATTTCTCCAGCCTGTCAAGGTCGCTCTGGACAGCCCCTTTCCCTCCTAGCCACAACCATTCCATGAGTCTTTGAAATTCTGTATTATCCCCCATATTAAGGCTAGTACTTCAGGCAGCCGTGAATTACAGGCCTGCAAGCGGGACCACAAGTAGGATCCTCTAACACCTTCACACCAATGTTAAGACAAGGCAAAGAGCTTTTCAAAGCAAAGATGCAGTGATCCAAAAAGATTCTTTAAACTCTGCCACAATAAGAAGTCATTGTCATCACATTAAAAAAGGCAAAAAACAGTAACCAAAAAAACCACCCAAAGCAAAAAACACCGCAAATAAAACAATTTAAAAAAAAAAAAAGATCAATTTCAGTAGCTACTCAAATGGGTTCTAACAGAAATAGAAATTGCACGATATTAGTTCAAGAAAAACAAATAAACAAAAAACTTACTCTGAAGTTTTTCAAGCTGTCGGTGATCAAAAAAGAATGCATCAACCTGAACTTCTTTCTTCTTCTTTAAAACCATTTTAGCTGATGAAGAGACACCTGTTAAAAAAAACACACACCACCTTGTTTTAAAAGCGTAACTACGAACACTTCCTATAATGGCCTTTTTGCTGCCCTAAAATATTGTTTATTGTATTATTTGTACAATTTCTTTTGCAAGATCATAGCTCTCTACTCTTTCATAATCATCAACCATTTTAAGCATGTCCATAATCTGTCCAAAATCTGCTGAGACTTCGTAGCACAAAGAGAACAATTGAGAAAAGATTTCAAGATTTGTTGGATAAACCTCAAACTGTCACACTGGAGTCTTTACTGCACTTGTTATGTAGTCTGCAACATATCCCTTGATCAGAGCCTGAAAGTATCATGCAGACATGGGAATTACACCACAGAACTCCTGTTGCTGTTTTAGTTTACTTGATGTAGTGTTTAAAGCTCGTTTAAGACGTAATGTGAAGCTAGGACTACCTAGTGAACCACTGTTTTATTCCTGAAGACATCAACCTGTGCTTCCTCTGCCACAACGGATGTTACAAAGAGGAAGTTATCCTCTTTAAGGCAGTGGAAATTTCACGTGCGCTGCTGTTTCCCTGCCTTACGAGCCCATTCCCACAGAGTAGCTGAGGCTGGCGGGGCCCTCCGGGGCTCCCTGCTCCTGCGGGGCCACCCGCTGCAGGGTGCCCCGCGCCCCGGCGGCTCCCACATGGAGCCACCGCAGCCCCTGGGGGCAACCTGCCGCCGAGGGAAGGGACCACCGCCTCACACACCCCGCCTCCGGCCGCGGGGGCCGCCCCGCAGCACCGCGGCCCGGCGACGGGCGGGGAGAGGCCGCGGCCCCGCCACCATGGAGGCCGCGCGGGCGGCGGAGGGGGGGGTGGACGGGGAGGAAGCAAAATGGCGGCCATCGCCAGCCCTTACCCTGAGGGGAGAGGCTCGGCCCGGGGCGCCGCTCCCCGGCCCGGTCCCTGCTGCCCCGCCTGCGCCGGGTAAGGCCGAGCCGGGCTGAGTCGAGCCGGGCTTTCCCCGCCCCGGAGCCCGGCCCTCGGCACCGCCTCCAGCCCCGGCGCTGAGGGGACGGAGCTGTAACCTCACGGTTCGCGTGGCGCCCACGCGGGCACCTTCCCCTTGATGGCAGGGAGAGGGATACGAGCGGTTCCTCGTAGCCAGGGGCAGGGTGGTTTTAGGCCTCAGCAGCCGGGTCGTGCCTCCGAGTCCCGGGGCGTAATGCCAGCAAGAAGCGTGCAGCCGGCACGCAGCGAGGCATCAAGCGGGGACTCTCCTTGGCTTTGTGTCTGGCGAGGGGGAAACCCCACACAGGGTGGAAAGCGCTGCTGGACAAGCGGCTGTGGTAAAGCGCCTGATCAGCTAGTAGTCACGGTGCCATTGAGATTACACAGCAACAGCATTTAGGTAAGGAAAAGAGGGAAAAACATAAACATTTCTTGCCACTCCACTTTCACCCAACGGCAATTTTCTTTCAGCCCAGAGTACCTCAAGTCAATGAGACTCGGTTCATGACTTTCAACAAACTTCTGCATAACTTAATACTGACATTTTGTACTGCTGTCTGACTTGAGACATACATATAGCCAGAGGAACCGAGGAAAGGTTTCGCCATATCCACACACATGGGAAATACTTTTGAGTTTTTCCCTGCTGGCTGGTTGATTTCCCCTCTGCTCTGTGTGTGGCAGCTTGTAGCAAGCTGACACCACCGCTGGCACCGTGCCTTGCAGGGGCGTGCTGGGCTACCTCCAGCTTGGAGAGAGGCTGAATGCTGATATATATGATTTAGCTTCCCAGATAAATCAAACTGATGCATCCTGATTTAGGGTAAGGTAAGTAACATCTAGAGCCAGCTGAACTAAGTCTTCAGCTCCTTATGCTCCGTTCAATACCGGCACATGCTACATTTAATTGAATCTTCTACCTTTGTGCAGGCTTATTTCAGGGAAACTGTTTCTAGGGTTCCAGCTCAGTGTATCCTAGCTCACTTTCTGTCCCACTAGGAAAAACTGACCAGCAGCTTCCTGCTTACCAAAACAGCTTTCCTTTTTTTTTTTTTTTTTTTTTTTCTGTTCAAGGAAGCATTCAATTCCAGGGAGCTGTCACGTAAGACTCGAAGAACGCGCACTTTTGTAGTGCAATGCAAAGCAGCAGCATCTCAAGAAATCTCAAGACTCACACACTTGCTCTGGTCCCCAAGAGCACCAAGTTTCCAGTAGCCAAAAATCACTTACTTAGAACTAGCTCACGTACTATAACACAACACCACACCATATAACATGGATGTTTTACAGCTCCAAACGTGCCTTTATGACTGAGCAGCTTGCCCAGCATGGGTTATCAGCCTTAACTACCTTGAAAAGGTGTCACTCTGTGTTCATAACTTCTATTTCTGCTGGTAAGGAGCAACAGACCTTTGAATTACTGGTGTCTGTGCTCTGCTACGCATCAAATGAATGAAACAAGCAGACGGGACATCCAAAATGAAATGAAGTATTTAAACCATGGAGTTCATTGCCCTGGGACACTCTGGTTCTTGAAAAATTACATTTGTTCAAAAACAGCTGGGCTACATCATAGAAGGAAGAAAATAAATCCAGCAAAAGTTTCAAAACAAAACTTCTGGCTTACAAAGTCTCTGAACCACAAGGCAACTGGAGACAGGGACAACGTGCTTGGAAAATGCCTCTTCACTTCCTCAGGCAATGGCTGGCGCAACAGCCAAGAGACTGGGCACCAAGTTGGGCAGCCCTCGGCGCCAAGCTGGCATGGCTGTTTTTGCTGTGATGGCTGAGCCAGTCTCTGCAATTCATCAGATGTTTTTTCTAAGTGTTGGATTTATGTTTACAAACTTTACAGTTGAGACGAATCCGTATCTACCGGTGAAAAATCCTCTCAAAGGAAATATTCTAACCCACACTGCTGGAAACCTGAATTTTGAAGTTGAAAGTTTTAGTCTTCTGGAGCTAAAGGTCTGCATGCCTATATCCGGTAAGTAGAATACTTTAAGCCTATAATAATATTAAATAATAATATACAAGTCTATTAAGAATTGTTACTACTAATAATATTCATAATAATAAATATAAGTATATCGATAATAATACTTAGTAGTAGTAGTTATATTAATAATAATAATATATAAGCCTATTTCCGAGAGAGATGATGAAGTTACTTTGAAACTTGCACCGAAATCTGCTGTTTAGTGCAATATAGCATTTTACCACTCTGTGGCGCCAAACAATTAAAAAGAGGTTGTGCTTTTAAACGAAAACCATAGCCCTTCCTAAAAGCTGTATTTTTCTTAGTAGAAAAAGCCTTCGCTAGTAAATAGATTCTTCCATTCAAAAGTACCCAAGCACAAACACTACAGGCCATTATTTAAGATGCCATTTTCCTACCAGTGAAAGACAAGCTGTAGCCTTCCAATAACAGTTAAAGATATGTCATGGTGATAACATAAGTTGAACAGGAATTATCCTTCTCCGTTCCCCTTCCCCACTTAAACAAAACCTTTTAATCTGCTTTTTGAAAGACCATCTGATACCTTTTAATTAATTCTAACAGTAACTGAAGATCATCTATTCCTTCCTTTATATCACAGTTTTGTGTTACAACTAGTATATATGGTGTTATGGGAACTTTCTTTTCATTGAAAAGTCTAAAATACATCATCCTTTTAAAGAATCCAGATAGAAATGACACAGAAGATGATGTCTGATCTGAGGTTTTGGAATTGCAAGATGTTTTTTGGAATACATTTTCCAATTGTAGATATAAACACCTTAGCCTCAAATGGTTGCAATGCTTATCTATGTGGTACAGAGAAGCAGAAGAAGCCTCATCTGTCATGGCAGGTTCATAAGGCTCTGATCCAGTGTGTCAGAACCATGTTCTGTGTAGTCATGGAAGTCTAATAAACCCCCAAATTTTACTTCCCATTTGCAGGTTTGATAACAACTTGATAATCTCCGACATGGAGCTAGTGATGTTCTTTGGGTTAGTTTCTACACTCTGGACCAGATGTTTTGCAATACAGGGTTCACAATATTTCAAAATAAATGTGATATTCTTGTTCAGTGAGACAAACAGAAACTTTGAAGTTACCTTTTTGCATTAGGTCAAATTGCAGAGATAGAAGCAGTGCAACATACACTTCTTCAGTCTGCATATGTTATTTTAGAGAGGCTTGCATTTCATTGTGTTTTGTATTTACTTTGGTCTACTTTTGCAGTGAGTCAGCTAACAGAGGTGGTTGTTGCAAGGTGCAAATCTCTGCTCGTGTAGTTTGCTTCTACAACATACTGCGTAGCACTGATTTATTTTGCATTTTCTGTACATACTTGCAAGACTGTGCCTCTGATTTATTATTGCTTCTATGTAACATCCACTAGTGACAACACCAATGAGAAACACCTCTCCATGAGACTGCACTTGTGCGCACAATAGTTTTCTATGCTTATTTCACGCCTTTAAGATTTATTCCCACCTTCTAATTACAAAACAAAATTTTATTTTGTTCTGTGCATCTCAGCTGGTCTACTTGTAATTTCATTCCCTTCAGTAACTGACCTTGGATTCTAGACATATCGGCATTACCTGTCAGGGCAGTTCAAAGAAAATCTTCAGCATCCCTACTCCTTCCAGACTATTTTTCTCATGCCTCTTTACCTGTCAGTACCGAGGGCTGCACGGCTGCAGAGCATTATTAGTACTATTATCTGAGGCAAAGAAAATGTCAATCGACAAAACAACCTGAAAGAAACACTCACGGAGCGAACAGGCTTTGCTCTCCCTCTTGCGGTCCAAGCCTGCCATTCCCACAGGCTGCGGTCTGCTTTGGCTCCACGCATCCCAAATTCAAACGCTCTCCACAGCGTTGTGTCTATCGGCAGAGGATGGCTGAAAGCAAACAACACAGACAAAGTTTGCATTCAACACCAACACTAAATCCTTTTGTACAGAGATGGTTAGGAGCAGAAGGATAATTTTTATTCTTTTGGTGAAATATTTTCACGTGGAAAAATAGCATTTGTTTTCAGTTCATTTGTTTTCAATGTGGCTTTTCAAGGCACATCATAAAGAAGACATTAGGTAAAAAATAGTTCATTTCTTACTATTCCAGCAATGATATTTTCAATATGTTTTTCAGTGGCAAGTGTTTCAAAAACACATGAGGCACTTAGGAAAGTACCAGCATATGAATCAGATTCAGTGAAGTTCTTTGGCTACTTTAAAGTCACTGCAAGTGAGTGGAAAACTGGAAGCTGTCCCGAACTGAATAGGAAAAAATGAAATTGTGTGGATGATCAGACAGGAACATTTGAGCTTTCAAGGCCCTTTTTTTTTTTTTTTTTTTATCACAAAACCACACACTTTCACTGACTGATCATCGTGACAGAGCAGCTTACACAAAAAGACCACCTCACTGTACACACTGCCTGTATGAGGAGACGAACACAGTGGTGGAGTGCAGTTGCTTTGTGCTCCTGAACCTGTAGACCATTTTGTCTCTCTAGATCCCAATCCAACCAAAAGATAATCCCTACATCTCCACCCAGACCAATAGGTGTACGAAGATGTCTGTATGTGTCAGACAAGGAACATCACTTTCTCCGAACACTTTTCAATCCTGCAGGTAGCCTTTAGCACAGACTTTGGGTCGCTGGGCACCAAGATGCATTCATTGCCCTTCCAGCCAAGGGGCCGAAGCGCCTGCTGCTAACAGACTCCCAGAACGGCCGGGGCTGGCAGGGACCTCTCAAGATCGCCCAGCACAACCCCCTGCCGAGCAGGATCGCCCAGAGCACACTGCGCAGGACGGCATCCAGGCGGGTTTTGAATACCTCCAGAGAAGGAGACCCCACAACCTCTCTGGGCAGCCTGTCCCAGCGCTCTGTCACCTCACAGTACAGAAGTGCCCCCTCATATTGCGCCGGAACCTCCTCGGCTTCAGTTTGTGCCCGGTGCCTCTCGTCCCCGGTGCCCGCCCGGGACACGCCGCCCTCCAGACCCCCGCCCCCGCTGCCCCTTCAGCGCCCCTTCCCCGCCCGGAGCCGCCGGGCTCCCCCCGCCGGGCTCCCCCCGCCGCTCAGGCCCCGCCCGGGCTCCCCGCCGGGGACGGCCCCGGCTCCTCAGTGGCCGCGGCGGCCGTCGCTCAGGCGGTCTGCCTGGCCGCGGGGATGGTGGGGCGGGCAGCCGGCGGCGCCCACAGCCCGGACGGCGCCCGGCGAGGCGAGGCGAGGCCGGCCAGGTGGGAGCTCGCTTCTCCGGCCCCTTCCCCCCCCCTCCCTGGGCGGCCGGGCGGGCACCGGGGCGGGGGGCGCGGAGCCCGCGGGCAGCTCCGGGGGGCGGCGGGGGGTGGCGTCGTGTGAGGGCATGGCGGGGGGTGACGTCATATCAGGACATGGCGGGGGGTGACGACATGGTGTGGGGGGGTGACGTTGTGTGAGGTCATGGTTGTGGGTGACAGCCCGTGAGGTCACGGTGTGGAGCCCGTGGGGGCAGCGGGCTGTAGGGTGGCGGGAGGAGGGTGCTGGAGGTCCCTGCTCGTGTGGGGCGGCCGGCAGAGCGAGCCCCCTGAAAAGGGGAAAGTGGGAAGAACGCAGCTTCCCGTTGCACTTAATAAAACCCAGTATTTTTAAAAAGCCCTCCTCATCCAGCCTTCCAAGTCTCATCCAAAAGTTGCTCCTTGCCGTCATGCCGTGATCTCTCAAAATTGCAGCCACCGAAATGGTGACACGAGGTGGTTTTGCGTGGCGCAGTGACAGTGACCACGTACATCCAAGGGTGCTCCATGGGCCGCGCCGCCTGGCCACCCCCCTGAGCCCCGCAATGAGGGGATCAGAAGGGCCAGAGCGGGGTCCCGCAGCTGGCACACTCCTTCAGGGGGACTGGCCCCACAGCATCGAGCAAGCAGCAGGAGAACCTGTCCTAAATCGGGGTTTGGAGGCCGTTTTCCATAGCTTAGGGTACGGTTCGTCTGGGCACGGAATTATGCAAAATGAGTCGAATGGAAAATAAAGTGCCCAGTGTTTTAGGCGAGTTTTGCCTGGCCAGTGACAAACCTGAAAATGGCTTCTGTGATTCCCGAACAGGTCCACTTTGTGTCTCATCGTTTCCTTTCTCCAGCCCAACCTTTATGGCTCCAAAAATAATTTGGAAGCGCTGCGTTTGGGTGGAAGAAGGGCCTGCAGTTCAGGGCCCTTGGGCTGTAACGCTGTAGGATGGTGCTGCTCATGCTAGGCAAGCCAACAAGTACAGCACAAACCTGCTCCTAGTGAAGCAGGAGGATTTATCAAGCTTTCTCCAGCAGAGAAAGGACGTATAGAGCATACGGACAGAATATGAAATGTTTAGTTAAACACAGTGTTTTGTTAAAAAAAGAGCAAAACACTGACAGGATGATAAGGAATATGTAAATTTTTAACATGCTTCAAAAAGCTGGAACATTGTTCCCTCCTTCCCCCTCAGATGTATTTTGATAATTTCCAAGAAGACAGAAAAAAAATAAAAAAATAAAAAAAAGGAAATTATTTCCATCCCTTTGGGGAGAATGTGACATTCTGGCTTCTCGAAGCCTATGAAGAGGTTTATAAACTTAAAAAATGAAAAAGACAAATTTAATCTTTCCAGACTTGTCAAACTTGTCTCAATTAATTTTTGATGACATAATTAGAACTTACCACTTTAATGTGTGCTTTTTTAGTTTACTTTTCAAAAGATTTTATTTTTAAAGACTGCGAAGAACGGAGGGCTTTGCAGTGGGAACTGGAGCAGGAAGAAGGGGAGGACTCTGTAGGTTAGAGTGCTGATTCAGAGCACTCTATTAAGCCAAAAGAGATGAACTCATTTTTTTTTCCTCCCTTGGGGAATCAAACACGAAACAGGAAGTCATTGATTCAAAGCAAGATCATTCACTCCACAATTGTAAACAGTGTATTATGTGTCTGTAAATATTTCCAGAACCCATTGGCTTTTTGGAAAATATGAAGTAAATTATAAGAATCTCTAACAAACATCCCACAATAAAAAGAGTTATTCTCGAACTTTTTATCTGCAATGTTTATACAGTGGAATATTAATTAGCTTGGACATTGAGAAACTACTTGGCTGAACGCATTGTTCACTGCCAGAAATCCATCTACTCAAATGTTTTGTCTGTTGAAACACAAACATTTTTAGCTCCACCCTGTAATATTGCGCCCTACGAAAAAGCAAAAATTCTTTCCCGACTTTATCCATTTGTGTTTTCACCACCACAAACACTGAAATGTCCTACTGTTAACCAGATGTTGGCTGAGTTCGTCTCTGTCTTACGTAGCTGTGATTAGTCAACAAGGAAGAACACTGTAAAAAAAAGTCCTAAATAGACAATCTAATAGGAAATTGTCACTCCTTATTACTTAGGAGACCAGACCGTCTGCCCAAATCAGTCCATGCTTGAAGCCACTGCTTCCTTTGCAAAGTAGAAGAAGCTGCTGCTTGGAAGTGTCCCGGTGCATGTGGGGACTCTGCACAAGGAGAGGGGATCGGGGATGGGACAAGGGGAGGAACCTGCTTCCCTGACAGTCCTGGGAATCTTCTGGCAAGCTTAACACCGTAGGGGAAATGGTAAAAGACGCCAATCACCTAGAAGGCTTGCAGTTGAAGAAATGCTTGTGTGCTTAAAGTTGAGAATCTGGGTGTTGCAGGATCCATTCAGGAAACTATTTTAATAACATGCTTAAATCTCAGCAGTTCCACAGGGATTCCTGAGCTCCTGAGTAGAGGATTCCTGAATAGGGATGGTTGTAACCTCATGCTTAACAGATTGAACCACAGCCTGAGAGACCAAGAGAAAGAGAGGGTCAGGAGTGGAGCAGCTACCTTCAGGCAAACAATTATGGCAAAAATACTTTCCTCTTTTTACTTCTAACTTAGATATGGAATGAAAGGAATAAAGAAATTAGGGTCTGGGAAAGGAAAGAAAAGTCGTGACAGTTTTTCACCTGTTTAGCTATTGTAAACTTGAGAGTAATCTGAGATGTTGAAAATTCAGGAAAGAACTAAAAAATACTACTGGGTGTATTGCAAAAATAGTTAAGGACTTTTTGGAATCCTACTCGTGACTTTGATTTCTCTTGCGGTGCTTTGCCTTTTTTCTTCTTTTTTTTACTTTTTCTTTTTTTCCTTTTTTTCTTCTGCAGCTGGTGAGCGCTGTGCAGGGGGGACCTGGGGCTCCCTCCTGCGACAGCAGGAGGTGGGGAGAGATGGAGATGCACATTCTGCATCTTGGCTCTTCTGTGCTGGTCTCTTCCATGACGCTGAGTTGTGGCCACGTGCCTGTGTTAGCATCGCCTTGTCCGTGGCATAGGTGACCGACATGCAGCATGGCTGATATTCTTGTGTTTGTTCTGGTCTTTCAGCTGCCTTCCACTGAATGGTGCTTTGCTGTCTGGTTTTTATGTGTGAGATAAATTGAATTCCCATGGGGAATTCAAGCATTATTTCACAGCCAAACCTACGTGTTCGGATCCCTGTAAAGGCCGGGGCCCTCACTCGCAAGGAAATGTCTTGAACTGAGTGATTACATTCAGCCCTCCGCTTACTCTCTATTAAGCTGTCTACAAATAGCTGGAATACAACAGAGCCCAGTCCTTCTGCGTACACGCAGATGATTTTCTTGGCTTCTCAGACTCTAACCATGACGAGCCAGCTCTCATCCTGAATAATTTTTCCAGCAGTGCTTGTCCAAAAGGGCACAGAGCTTAATTTTCAGAAGGCATGAGCAGTTAAATGTAGATAAGAGCACAGGTTTCAGTGAACTTGAAACACAGATGAACCAGGATGTTCTGAGATCTCCTACAGCTGATACAAGGGGATTGTTTTCCCTGGGGGGAGCTATTAGGGGCCATTTGCTCACCTATCTTTACATCTGGAACCATAAGCTCCAGCTTGCATCTCATTAAGGAGACTACATTTTCAAGGCAATCTGATTAAGCATAACAATTTTAAAACACTTTACTGAATCATCTGCCAAACAGTAAACCAGCATAAAACCAAATGTGCTGCTAACTTACGTGTAGTTACACATATATAAGGCATTTTCTTAACAAGAGCTCAGTTCTCCAGAAAGCCTCTCTATGCAGGAAGGGATATACACAGGAACTGAAGGTTAAAATACTTGACTTTTCACTGCTTATGATGAAAAACACATTGCAGACCTGAAATAACTGAAGAAATTAAATTAAGGTACACCTAAATATTATCAGCACAGATTTCAGAAATAACCCCTTTACAATAAGGGCCTTTGTAGGCTCATGTATTTTCTTTCACTAAGTTTTATGGAGTTGTACATGTACTGAAGCTGGGGATATTCTTGAGATTTATATAAAACAGGTTAGTAGTGCATATGTTAGAAGTCAGACATTTAAAACAGATTCAATTTGAGGTATTTTTTTTTCTTCTTCCTTTTTCCAGCATAAATATGGCAGATCTATCAGAGCCAGAAGGTACTGTAAACTGGAAGGAAAGATGTTTAACTCTGGAGTCACAGTTAATGAAATTTCGTCTCCAAGCAAGCAAGATCAGAGAATTATTAGCAGAAAAGGTAGGTCTCATGGTATGAATTTTAATACTGTACAAATGATTTTATTAGATGATGGGGGCTCATCACAGTTCATGATTTAAGACTACTACTACTAAGATATTTTTTTTTCCATGAGGAGAAAAAAGCATTTTAAAACAAAAAAAAATGCAAAACAGATCTGTTTTAATGCTGTAAAAGAATTTCACACAACAGATTTGCTAGCAAAAATGTTTACTTTCAAATGAAAACACCCAGGCTAGTCTCATGCAGAGAAAAATATGTATCCAGTAGTCAAGTTTACGACATTACTTAGGGAAATGTGTTAAGTATTGACAATATTTAAGATCTGATTTAAGACATAAAAACTGCTGGAGAAAAAGATCCAGAAGTATTATTTTCATTAGTATTCCTTATCAAATCATACAGTTCAGCAGACTCATGTATCCTGTAAGACATCTCCAACTGTGGAGAGTCTAGGGACCTTGGAAGTTGAAAAGTATTATATAATTTAATTTGGAGAATATTGTTTAAATATATACTTAATTTTGCAAGAGAGAAACATTTCACGTGACATGTTTAAATACGTGGATCCCAACAGACAACTGCAAATGAACCCAAATTTGAAATACTTAAAAAAAAAAACCAACAACAACAAAAAAAAACACCACTGTTGTATTTACCAGGTTTAACACTTCCAACAGAACAAGGCAATTAAAAATGGAAGGGACAAAACATTTTAGAGAATCTTTGGAACTATGTCATCATTATTACTGACTTCAGTGAATTCCTAGTTAAAAAGTTATTTTGTGGAAACTGCTCTATTTTTCCTTGAGCTAAATTTTCCACCAATTGCTTCCCCCCCAAATAAAATTCATGTCCTTTTATATTATGTTAGAGGGAAGACAATTTTATTTTGAATAGATTTCTACATTTAAGTTAGTGCTTCTCTTTTGTAAACTTATCTGTTCTCACTTTGAAGCCATGCTTGCATTTAGCATCCACACTCAGTCTTCTCTGAATCGTTCCCATTTTACTGTATTTTGGTGGCGACCAGAACTAAACAGTATTCCAGCAGGAAAAATATGTATTGTTCATTTATGAAAAAAAAAAACACACGTGGATGGTGTACACAGTTATGTGCTCTGTTCCTTTCCTAATAATGCTTAAGATTTTGTTTACTTTGCTAAACAAATTGACCATCGTGTACGTTTTCATGGAGGTATCTATAACAATTCCAAGATCTAGTCAAAGTCCTTTGGATTTCTGTGTTATGCTTCATTTGTTTTTATTTTATTGACTGGTCGCTGAAACTTGTAAAGACCTTTTTGTAAGTCTTTCTAGTCAGAAAGATTCCACTATCCTGAATAACAAAATGCCATCAAAAAACCTTGTCGCTGCACTGTGCAGTGCCCATTACAAAATGTGTATGATTGTGCAGACATCATAAGCCATGAAAAAATCTCTGCAGATCTCCCCTGTTAGTCTCCCATCACTGTGTGAAGTAACCAACCCTACTGTCTTTGTTGCTGAGCCAGTTCATGGAGGAACATTCCTTCTTACCCTGTGGCTGTTTGGTTCCTTTAAACGCTTTCCAAAATATGAATTATGTAAACCAGATCTCTCTTATCTGCAGTCTGGGTGATTCCCTCAAAGAACTTCAATAGCTTTGTGACCTAACAGTCCTCTGTAGAAGGGCCACTTTGACTCTTGCCTAGCCTACCACCATTTATCCACATGCCCCCTAATTCTGCTCTTACAGTTTCCACTGAGTTGCCAACTACAGATTACAGATCAATAGGTGGTTCAACTGTCTCATCCAGTTATTGACTGGATATCCTTTGGTCCTGGCAGTTCGTTACTGTTGATTTTATCTGTTCATGCCCTTCTCCCTTCTAAGGAGGTCGAAAACTTAAACTTGAGATGGAAAAAATGGGGAAAAAAATACTTTCTGGATCAGACTTTTTTCATTACGTAGGTCTTTTTATTAAAGTTAGCATTAAAATTTACAACAATGTAAAATTTTTGTGTAATAATATTGAGTTCTGTTGGCATTAAATTTTTAGAGTTAATACTCCAAATATCTTTGCCCTGGCGTGACCAAAGATATTGCTGTTAGAAATCACTGTAATTGAAAACTCTATTTTTTTTTTACCTAATGGTAAATTCTTATTGAACAGTTATTGCAGAGTATAGGGTTTTGAAAGAATGTCCAGTTGCACAAATGCCATCCTTTGATATCTCATCTTAAAAAGAAAAGGGAAAACTTATTGTGTCCTGCATTCCAGTTAGCAAGACCCAGTCATGTCCATCAGTCTTGGAGGAGAACATCCATCAGAGTATAATGCCCTCTGTCATAACACTCAACAGATTATTGGCTGCTTACACAGTCAGGGCTGTTAGGTGTCATATATATGTCTTCTGCCACTTTACCCCATTTAGATCACTACTGTTTGGGATGGAATTCAAGTGGCAAAACACTAGACATGACTTTCCTAGGGACTTTCCAGCCTCTATAACTACCATTTCTTATGCAGCTGCTGATGATTATAATTTTGGCAACCAAAAAGTTAAAATGCATCAACAGTGTTTCACAAAACCATCTGTGTTAAAAAATAAAAATGGAGATTTTAGAAGTAACCTCTGAATTCCTTCTTTTTGACTTTTCACTTTGTTCCTTTACAGTTTGCATTCCCAAGCTCTTAGCTGCTAGAAACATCCTCTTAAATTCATAGAAATGCATGCATTATTGTATCAATTTAGAAGTCAGCATTAAAAAAAATAAATACACAGAGTGCAGTGGTAAAATCAAGAATTTTCAGCACTGTGCCTGAATCAAAGTAGTCAAAGGAAAATTACTGATTTGCTCTCAGCTGTGAAAAACATTACTCCAAAGTTGAAAAGAAGAGTCTTAAGAACTTGTCATGTTAGTGCCCTCTTGTTTTAGTTTTCCTTAACTTTCTGGGAATGTTTACAAAAAGCAAAGTGTTTACAGGAGTTGAAAATAGGAGAAATATTTTCATTTGAAGAGCATGGGTCCAACAAGTATTCAGTTGGGAAAATTTGATATATTGCTCTCTAGAGAAGAGCATTATTAGACTTCATTAAAAAATGATCTTTCTCTTCACTTTGTCACTTTGACTTTTTAATATGAATCTTCCATTCATAAACTGGAAGTCATTTAGGACATGCATCAAAAAGGCTGGTCAGAGCTTGACAAATTTAGACTGTATCCATCTCTAGATTTATCAATGTTGCACGACTGAATACCAGCTGTTTGCACTAAGCCCTTAGTGGTATTTGTTTCCATGTTGGTTTCATTTGTAACGATCCAGTGGTTATTTTTCACATATTTCTATTTTAAAAATTCTAAGGTATACAAACAGTTCTCAGTATTTGTAAAGGGAAAGATACATACACACAATTATGACATTAAACTGCATGGAATTGTTACTCAAAAATATATTTGGAAAACAGCAAAGGAAATACTGAAAAATTGCTTGGCGAGTACTTGATCCTGGTATTAATGATAAGAGGAAAGCACAGCCTGTGTCAGTCCTTACAGCTACTCCCGAGACTTATTACCTGTTGTAGAATGAAACAAGTTGTAATTTGCAAGGCACACAAATATTCACACTCTTACTTTGATTAGCGTGGGCCTTTCTTTGTGGTTTTGTTTACAATCATCTCTGTGCTATGAAGTGTGTAGTAAAACATTGAACAATAGCACTAGAGAGTGTTCTACTTCAAAATAGCAAGAGAAATCACAGTCCTATAGCATGACAGATCTAAAGCCCTCATGGGTATTAAATTATGTAATTTACGTAATTGTAGCAGAAAACAGAGCGAGAGTGGTATTGTGACTAAATAGGAGGTCTCCGCAGGAAGGTAATATAAATGAATTACTGTGGTAATTCTCCAGCCTTCTTCCTCTGCGTGTAATTGAGACATCTTCTCAAGGCAATGAATCAGGAAAAGAAGTTTACATCCTGTTGCAGTATGTGTGTGACTTGTCATAAACTGCCATTGCTTTTTTTCATTGTGTGTTCTATAATTCAGTCTAAAACCAGATTTTCATAAGGGTTTGTTTAAATTTATCCTTTTTTAATATTTGTGTCTGCAATCTCTGTGCTTTTGCAAATATATTTGGGCATTGAATTAATTGAAAAACTTTTCTTATACACCCAAAGTCAAATACCTTTGCAAAGTTGTTTGCTTTAATAGTGGTTTTGCAAATAAATGATCTATTAACATGGAAATCTTCAGTACGTTTTTCTAATAGATGTGTTTTAATTTAGAAAGACAAACTACTTACTGTTTTTTGTTTGTTTGATTGATTGATTTTTTAAGTCCATCAAGCACTCTTCCTTGAACCTCAGTGGCTGAGAAAGTTTGAGAAATTTGCGTTATAATTACGTTTCAGCAGTATGGCTACCGGTACTATAATTCCGTAGTGAACTCAGGGGAGAGGAAGAGAGAGAAGTAAAGGAATATACAATGTTTCAAAGAACTAATCCATTCACTGTTGTTTATCTGTTTGGGTTTTTTATTTATTTTCATTTTACCAAGAAAAGAGTCTATATTTATAAATCTAACATGCGAAGAAAGAGACCTTGTTGGAGTTTTAAGCAGAAGCTGCTGCTGTAAATGGGAGAGGTCTTTAAAGGAATTTAAGGAATGATGTAGAAAGTATCCTTAGTACGCCAAATTTAGGATGTCTGTGGAACTGAGTTTTAAGTAGAAGCCTTTATTTTAGTGCAGCTTGAGTCCTATGCGTATGAGGAGTTTACTAAAAACCTTCACTAGTTAAAAGATTACAGTATTTGACTGCAAGTTTAACTCCTAGCTAGCATTTCATGTCAGAGCAAAATTTGGTGCTCTCATTCTTTTCATAACAAGTACATTTTTCACCTTAACTAGGCGTGTAACATGAGGTGTAAAGTTAATGTTTTTCCTATCACTAAAATCACGTTGGTTACATAGCTGTGTTAAACTTGCTCTTGGGCAGCCTGCACGGAATTTCATTTTCATCAGACCCTGTAAGGGTCTGAATATGGCACTATCCCAAATGTTGCATTATGGGCCATCCAGTAACACTCAGCATTTACATGAATGTCTCCAAGTTTGATTCCTTGCTATGGATCATTATTCTGTAGTTTGAATGACTTGCAAAAAAATATAAATGATCAAGATAGAGAATTATTTTCATATATGTATTGATTTGCTCACTTTTAATCTGTCCATTTGAGTATTCTCTGTATAAATGCTCAGCTGGCAACTGAGTATGTGACAAATACAATAATGTTCATACGTTCTGGACAGATTATGCAAATTGAATGACACTTGATTTTTAGGCCAAGTACTGTTTCCAATATATTCCAAAACATAACACACTCGTGACTTCAAGGCTTACAAACCAGCAGCGAAATCCACATCCTTCTGTATGTGTATTCATTTTGGAGACCTATTTATGTTATTTAACATTTCAAAATGAAACAGATGCAGTGTGCTTTGTTATCTGTGGCAGGACAGTCTAAAGGTTTATGTTTTCAGAGGTGAAGTCCGTAATGCATTTAACTTGTGCAGTGATTGCCAATGTGAAAATTGTGAAAAAGCACAATGAGTAGTTGCATTAGGATTCAAAGGATTATGAAGAGTGAAGTAGAAGGGAGCAAAATACTGAAAAAAAAATCAAATGAAGGTTATTTTTCAGTATTTCAGTTGGCTCTTCAAAAAACTCTCTTTTCATGGAAAGTAATTCAGACAGACAACACCTAAATGAGTTAATAAACTCCCTACTGGTCCCTGTGTCCCAGTTTTCACTGCTGATGACTTAAACCAGCGTATAAAGAGAGTACAAGAGTGCTGCCTGGGCCTCTGGTCTTGCACTAGACTCCATTCGGGTAAGCCCCTGCTCATATCTGTGCACCAGAAAACGGAGCTTTGCAGAGCGTTCACGCAGGGAGGACTTCATGTTCATTTGTATGATTTAATAATTAAATCTATTGTAAGCTAATGTGCAACTGGGAAGACAGAATCAGGAGAAAGCAAGGAGAGTTGAAGAGAATAAAAGTATAAATGTTTGTGGTTAGAGTTGTAGGTTTGTTTACACCTTTTCAATACCCATACCTTTTCCACTGTAACTCTATTTTTATCCTTTGTCTATTATTAACTTTATGCCGTGCCTTTTTATGGCAGCAAGAGTTTTTTTTTGTTTCACTATTTTTGTATGTCTTAAACCTATATTCTTTCTAAGGAGGGTGAAGATGGAAAAAAAAGAATAAAAGCGAACTCAGGAAGCAATAAATCAGCTGCTGTCCTAGGAGCCAAGCTGCGTAATGAGAAAGAGTACAGCCAGAGGATGAAAACCTTCCCACTGCTGGTGCGGAGATGGGGGCATCAGTTCTGTTCCAGCCACCTGAGATGGGGAAATTGATGGATGTTGTGGAAGCTGAGATAGGAGGCAGGCGCTGTGCAGACCTTTGCCCTTTCTAAGATTTCTTTAGTGTTTCACTTCCAGAAGCTACAAGATGTTTTTTCTCTGTTTTTCCTGGAAGCAATTCTTTCTGTACTTGCAATTTATGCATTTGATTTTCATTCCCTCAGAGAGTATTTTCAAGCTTTAAATATCTGTTGTCATGTCTTCAAACTGCATCATGCTGCCTTACTTACATTTCTGGAATTTTGCTTGTTCCTGTAGCATCCATGCTCCCTATGTGTCCTACATACTTCAATTTCATAAGTAAATTCAGTTTCAATCAAGTTGTCAATTTTTTTGACTTTGGCAAGTACTTCTGTACTTTGGCAAGCAGACTTTTGACTGGTACCTTAGATCCGTAAGCTGTCACCTCAGACAGTGACATGAAAAAAGGCCTCCTATTTTAGATATTCATGTTCATGCTCTCATCAGAACTTATAATTCAGCAAGAGAAAAGTAGCAGGATTTCAACAGTCGTAGTACAACCATCAAAACAAAAGGAAGCAGGTAGCTGCCTTGTCACAGAGATGAAAAACCAGGTGTTGGTACATTTCTGTTAGAATTTTAAGCACCCTATAAGACTTCTTTTTCCCAGTTTGCCACCATGTGCCTTGGTACATTCTTCCACCTTGTTAAAACACTATCTCCACTCCTTTCAAGATTTGGAATGTTATGGTAAGGGCTGCTTCTGCTAGAGTGGAGGTCAACGTAATTTGCATTTGATTGTGTCTACAACTTAACTATCAGGATAAGATCTGAGTTGGAAGAGAAGACAGCCAGAGTGAAATTTCCTGGTATTTCACC
Source organism: Anser brachyrhynchus (assembly GCF_964034855.1). Classification (NCBI taxonomy): domain Eukaryota; kingdom Metazoa; phylum Chordata; class Aves; order Anseriformes; family Anatidae; genus Anser; species Anser brachyrhynchus. Next base: position 32,012,201 of record NC_137696.1, read on the forward strand.
AGGCTTAGGAAAGTCCTGAAAAGTCCTTAGGAAAGACTGAAGCTGGGAAAAGCACAAACTATTCAGCCAGCATTACATGCTGCTCGTTTGACCTTCACTACACTGCCTCCCCAAATCCCACTGCTGGATTTCGCTTTTCTAAGTCTGTATGTTTACTGGCAGCTGTCCTATACTACTAGTTCTGTAAGAGTTCCCTGCCTGGGCTTTTCTGTTCCATATTTTGAATGTATATATTTTCCAGAAGAAAACATTAATTTTACTATAATGAAGTCAGCTGAAATGTAAAAGATTGTTTTCCATGTGTACTTTTCACATATTCAGCAAACACTAGGAAAGACTTTTGTGCTAAATAATTTTTTTTAAAGTCTTGTTCAAATATAGCCAAAAACTTGCAAGAAAACATAGAACTCAGTGGTTATAGTCATTTTGTGATGGATACGGATAAAATTTTTGAGACATCATTTTGGAGACTGAACAGATGGAGAATGATAATTTTTGTCTAAGGATAATTTTGTCATTTTGTTCCAAGGAAAGGCTTTTGAGCTAAACATAGGTCATGAGAGCTAGCTAAAGAGCAGAGTTAAGTGAGACTTGCAATTAAGATTAAAGTGCCTTTTGCCTACCTACGAGAGCAGTGCCAGAATTTCCTGTAGTTAGAAACGGACTGGACTGTGAGTGGGAACAGAAGACTGCAAAATTATTAGCAGTCTTCAGAAAAAAGTATGAGTGTGTATACATGTCTGTGTATATGTGTATACATACGTGTATACATATAAATATGTATGAAACCAGATTGCTTTTACACTCTAATTCTGAACACGGATAAAATGAATAGGAGGAGTTGGTGAGATAGAAAGTCTGCAGAGGACCAGCTGGCACTGCTTTGTTCATGAGAATTCTCGCCTTTTACCTCTTCATTGGTATTAACAATAGCTAAGACGGAAGGAGGAAAAAACGGGGCTGCACTGAGAAGTGGTAGCTTGTGAGCTGCCAGGTTGTGAGCACCAAGATGAGTTTTGCTGTAGTCATAACCTACGTGAGCGTTCAGGTGGGATCTGAAGGAAGAATAAGGCTGTGGCTTCCGGAATTTAATCTAAATAACTAATTCTTTCATCTAAATATATATTTCCTTCATGTAGGAAAAACGTCAAACAGTAAAATTGCAGTAAAATAGTGAAGAAAATTCACTGTGCTTGATCTGAGTAGCCCAAGGAGCATTTGAGCCACTGTAAGATGTGTGTTATCCTATTTGGGGAGATGTGTAACAAAAAGATTGGGTTCAGAAAGTGGTTCTTCATGACCAAATCTACACCTTTGAGAAACATTTTTAGGTTTCATCTTATTCTAAGGAAAGGCTTTTGTGCCAAAGTATTCAGTTTCATTTTTTACTGACTTAGTTCATTTTGTGCGTATAGGTAGGTAAGTATCACTTCCAGCTTTTGTGAGACAAGACAGACTTCTCTTAATCAGTTAAAAGCAAAGCTGTTATACGAAAGATGTCTTTCTAATTATTGTGTTGCTTTTGGGATAAAAAGTCAACCAGTAAAGAACAAAGCGTACCTTACCGAATGTGTGTGCCAATTCCTTCTTACAAATTCTCCTCTTGTTATTTTTCCTGTGAAATATTCATATCGTGGTTTCACACCTTTATGTTTTGCCTGTGTGGCTTAGTTGATCCATTCCTACTTTAAAGTCTGTTGTAGCGTATAAATATTTGGCATCAGCCTTATGGAAGTTACTTGACACGTAGGAGAAAAATCAGTGCCGAGATTTTTCTCTGCCGAGAAGGCAGAGCGTTTGAAAATACGGGTGGGACATACCCACCCAGTCAGCTCTTTGTTAAATGGAAGGAGGAGGAACGTGGCAGCATTTTCTTAAGCTAAACCACCAGAAGAGAGACCTTTTTCTCAAAAGGTCATGCTTCAAAAACTATCACTTCTAACTAATAAATGTACGCAAGGCTTTATACCTCTATAGATTGGGCTAAGCATATCTGTGAACATGAAAACTGATGGTGATCAAAGCCACTGATGGACAGGTGATCAGTCTTAAGCAGTACTTAATCTTTGCTCAAGGAAATGCAGAGATTTGTTTAAACATGTAAGTTTAAACATACAAATGCAGAACCAAAAGGGGAAATCTTGGTCACGTGCAGTGCTCTGGAATAGCCGGCACGCGTATTCAAACCATTTATAAACTTAGCAAGCAACAAATAAAAAGTCAGATTTTTTGTATCTATAGCTCTACTGCAAGGCAGCTGCAAAATCTTTTTTATCCAATCTGGAAAACTTCCAGCCTATGTTTCTTCATCACCTGTTTATATCTTAGTGCTCCTTTGAAAGACAGGTGTAGGTGTGTTTATTCCTCACTTGTTTCCCCTATTTGCTTATTTATAGAAGCAGCCATCTCCCCCTATGAGCTCAGGGAATTACAGACGTCATTGCCGGTATGAATGTGGCTATGTAGGAAGGCACAATGCTGCTAAGGTTCACGGTGAGAATTTACTCTATCAAATCTCTTTACCTTTAGTCTAAGTTTTAAAAGAGCTGTTCTGTACAATGTTACTGCTTCCATCCAGTCTAAAGGCTGCATCTTTCTTCATTTTTGGTAAGCCCTGTATGGTATGAAGACTGATAGTTCAATAAATCTTAAATTGGACAGATGCGAAGCACAGTTTTCAGCCACAGGTGGTTTAGGCCTTTTTTCAGATGAGAGTGAATGGAAAAATTGAAATGTAAGAAAAAAAGAGGACTGACACAAACATACTGATCTCAAGTCACTGAAAGTTCTGCACTTAATTGACAGGCTGCATTTTGGGTTCAGAAACATTAGTTTTTGACTGATACTTTGTTCTTGAAAACTGACCTGTTATCAGCATGCTTTGAAAGGCTTACAGAGAACTGATGCTTTTTTTTTCCTCTTCATTTATTGTTTTATTCCTGTATTTATTCCAAAATACTGTACACTGAGATTTCCAAAAAGTTTACATGATACAACTCTATTGTTCATAATATTAAAAATGAGGAGACAGACACTGTATTATGCACTGATTATAATATAATTTTTAAATGTGAATGGGACAAGTTACTACATTGAAAAATGACCTGGGTAAAAAATTACTTTTTTTATTCCTATCAATAACAGAAATTTCCAGAGCTCAAAAAGGAAAGGATTCCAACAACTTTTTTTTTTCTTTTATGAGGTTTTTAAAATAAAAAATGTCCGTTTGAATTACCAAATAATGTTTGGAAATATCAGGGGTATATTATCAACATAGTGCTGTAGTTCTTCTATAATGCACATCCCAGCAATAATAATCTATATATATAAAACTGAAAATATGTATACATATATATGCATACAAATGGAGTATTTATAGTGCAAAAACAGATGCAAAAATATTTTAGTGCAGAAATAGGAAGTTGTTTCTTGCAATAGATGTTCTAATAAAATAGAAAATCCCTTTACTTGCATAAAAATGTGTGTTGGACATTTCTGAATACAGTCAAGAAACTTCCAGGTGAGCTTTGGAAAACAGTCACTGTGATTTGTTTTTGTATTGTAACAAACTCCCAGTGACTGCGTGTTGAGCTTCACTGACCAGACCTCCAAGGCATTACACCTCTTCGTTTTTATACTGCTATGTTTCTTCAAAGCATCCAGTATTTATTCACTTGTGGCATTTCTCTGTTCGTTGCTTGAACAAAAATAGCTCAATTTGATGAGTGTCAGATGTAGAGTGGTTATTTCTTTACTAAGTTTAAAACCAAATCTGTTTTTAACAATAGATATTATTTTCCAAAGTTCAGGTAATTAATGTAGCATGCACTAACATGTTTTCTGAAAAATACAGGATTTTTACACTTACAGAAAGAAGGAAAAAGTGCAGGTGAAAGTGGCAATCCATTCTTCCATACCTGTGTTGCTCCTGTTTTTCAGTCCGAATGTATGTATTTTTTGTTCCTGTGCTGAAGACATTTAGTCTTTAAGAGTATAAAACCCAAACCAGTATAAATTATCATGGGAGACCTCTGAGTCCTTAATGAATTTTGGAAAGACCCTGAAACAATCATAGATGTACGTGACAAATATTCTTTATCAGAGGTTTGTTGAACTGGAGCGCTATTTCAGGTTTTCCTATTCAGGACATAGAAAATTAAGCTTAAATATACTCTACGTGCCAAATGTTACCAACGTCATGTTGGCCTTCCATGTTTCTGCTAGTAAGCCAACTCTGTTTCTGTTGAGACTCTATAGACTATTTTTTTGAAGAAAAGTCTAGCCTAACACCTGATACATATCATTTAATTCTATTGATACTGGTGATTTTCACAGTTGTGCATTAAAAGAACTTGGTGAGACAGAGGTCTAATTCAACAGATTTTTGTTTTTTTCTAGTCACTTTCTCGATAAACTCAGAGTTGGTCATCAGTATTCAAGGTGCAGCCATATGTAGTTCTTTCTTCTGCATCCATAAAACATATCAACCTTTGCTTTCAAATGTCTTATGGCTACAGTTACCTGCCTTTTTCATCTTGAGGTCCAGTTAAGATAGTATTGTAGTATTTACCTCCTTTATTTTTGTTTTAATTTGAGGATCTTAAGCTGTCTCTTCATGGTCTGAAATTGTCTTCAAACTTGCTGGGTAAAGAGAATTCACCACTGCATCTTATTCTGGAGGAGTTCAAAGCTTGGCTTTTGATTTAAATGAGCTATTGGTCCACTCGGGTATTCTCACCATCCCTCTCTCCCCCCCTTCCCTCCCTCTCACACACACAGTAGCACTGTGATCGTTGTTATGAAATCTCCTGCTAACTTAAAAAGAAAGGTTTAAGGCTAGGTTTTCTTTGTGAAGAGAAAGCCTTTCACTGGGAACTAGTTCCAGTCTTTTGTCCAACAAGTTTGATAACCTTTAGAGTATCCTAAGGCAGTGCTTTTTTATCTGCAATCTCACAGGCCTGTAGAGTAGCAGAAAAGTTAGAGTACAGATTTTGAATATCATCTTTTTTTTCTTTCCCGTAAAACTATTTTGGAGAATGGTTAGAGATTACTTTTGCTAATGGAAAAAAAAATAATAGGCTCTGCAAAACAAACCTAAATAAAACCCAAGTGAAGGGAGAATCAGGACTTATTAAATAATTGCTAAGTAGCATCAACTTATTGAAAAGTTAGTCAATTTAACCGTTATACCAAGTGCTCATGTTTGGTAAGTATGGTATTCCACACTTGCTGAATAATACAGCTTGCTTTGTTTTGTTTTTTATTTTATTTTATTTCATAGGAGACTCCTAAGACAAATTGAGGACCCTTAAGAAATTTTCCCAATAACAGCTCCGTTTAACTGTTGCCAGGAAGCTGACTGACGCATCCCTCTTGTGAGATCATGCAAAGCTTCTTAGCATATCTTCTTGAAATAGCTCTTAAAGAAGCAAAACCAAACTTGCTCTTCCATTTTTAATCTCTGAATGCTAGTTTTCTTGGTAATTATTCTCTCAGCTACTCTGACTCCTAGCTTTACGCCCATTTTAGCAACAGCTTTATTCCACTTATATCCTCTGTCCCAGCAGACTAGGCGAACATATTACTATGTTCCAGGGCCAGTGCAACACTATATATTCCTAGGAAAGGTGCATCCCACAGTTTCGGTGCAGAAACATGGAAGGACATGGAAGGTCTGTCTCGCACTGTACTATCCCAAACTCCAGCTCTTGTGTAGAAGAGCAGTGCCGCTGCTCCGTGCTCGTACAGTGGTTCAGGGATCATCAGGTAGTGCCAGAGACACTTCTTCTTTTCAACATTAAGCAGAGTCTGAGCAAGCCGAGATGCACTGGCTGCTGAGTGGGCCTGGCAAGCAGCATTTCCACATTTTATTTCCATTCAGATCTGCCAGGTTTTTTATATGACCTTACAGCTGGAATTAATTGTACTTACTGGACATAACTGAATTGCCAGTTCTGCCCGTGGCAGTCACCTGCATTTACAAATTGTTTGCCTGGGAAAACTGGTGAACTACTTACTACTCAGCAACAATGAATTTCACATTATAAATACCTGAAGGAAGTTTCTGTCATAACATTATCATTATGACAAATTATAATTAACTATTACAGAGTATTGACAGTGTTCATTATTGATACAATGTCTGCACTTCTACTTGGTTTAGTATAGTGCTTTTACTACAGCAGAACATTAGCTCTCCAAATACTCAGAAATAACCTGGATTTGTGAGTCAACAACTCACTAAAAAGAAATGTCATAAAAGTGATGTTAAAGTGACTTTTGTGAACTAAGCCTACATTTGAACATAAAACCAAAATAGATGGAAAGTAACCTTACAATTCAAAATCCTACAAATTAAACTCATTAAAATCTCAAAATTAAGTTGTACAAATAGGGAATTAAATACACGTGAGCAGAGAGAAAGAAGGCAGGCTCATCTCCCTGTCCGTCTGTCCAGACTTAGTACAGGAGTGACTGGGACGATCATCTCCTTAGCACTGTTCCTTCAAAACAACTCTTCAGGGACCATGTGCATTGTATAATGTTTATTGCTCTTGTATCAGTGGAGTGTTGTGGTATTACGACGTAGACTTTGGGTTCTTGTGTCCTATGAGAAAGTCCTAGAAGGTCAGTCACAGCTTTTCTTATGGTAATGAAAACTCATTTTATCCTTTTTCATTTTTTGATTGATAGAGTGATGACTCTGTGTCCTCTGTGTCTTTTTGAGGTGCTAAAAGTACACAAAACTGTTTTGTTTGATTGACAACATAATTGGGGAGAGAAAAAAAATAGAGAAAAAAAGAAACTGAAAGATGCCAGAAATGGCGAACAAACAGGACAGAATGGAACTGATTATTTTAAAACCAAGCAGTAAACAGGAGACAGAATAAATGGTTTTCGTTTTCATTATTTGTATCGTATGCTTTTCTATGAACAAGTTTGAAGCTGAATACTGAGTATACCAATGTAAAGTATTGGGTGTTTCATCCTCCTGAGGTAAACAGAGAAATTTATAGCTAGGTGTTTCCTGAGAACCAATCTCCAGCCCGTAAATTATGGAATAATATATTCATTTCCTTAGGTACTTTGTAATATGATTTAAGTACTCAGTCTTCTTCTTTTAAAAGTCATAATTCTGATGCTCACCTAAATCAGACTAGAGAGCTCTTAGCAAAACTTTTAACAAAGCATTTCTTTCTGTCCTGCTCTGCTCCACACTGTTGGAAACCCCTTCAAAATAAATTATATAAAATTCAGGGGTTTTCAGAGGCCTGGGGCAAAGGCTGAGGCAATGATTTATTAGGCATCATTATAATGTAACAGATCAGGGTTTCTTGCCTTTCAAAAGGAACCTGCACTCCTCCATACAGTGCGGGTGTCTTGTCTTCATCCATTTCTGCTATGGCTTTTTACATCTTGTTCTTTGCAGCACCTGAGTCCGCAGTGTATCTTCTGCTACATACCATCTTCTTTCACTCAAAGGGTGGAGGAGACTGGGACAGTCCTCATAGCAGAAAAAAAGATAAATTTGTCAGTTTCAGAAGAATTCACAGACAAATTGTAGAATGTGCTAAGTACCCTTTACTCTTACCAGTTTTGGAAGGACATGAGGGAGCTTAGGAGTTATAAGACCATAGCCTTCCCTGCAAGAGAAAGGTTCTGGGGCTATTATCAAACACGTTTCTACTCTTGGTAACAGGTAAAAATAGCAGTATTAATTATTTTTCTTTAGAAGAATCTTAACAGTGTTTTAATGTGGTCCTAATCATGAATCATCTCCCCAGTCTGACACACAGCTTATCTTCTTATTTATTTTTATGCTCCTATTCAGAACCCATCTTTTCCTTTTTCAGAACAGACCATGAAAATATGTTTCACTGTGGTATTTCTGGCAGCAGGCAGAAGGCATGGCGGTTTTACTATATGTTTTTATGTATCTACAGATGCAGCAGCTTGAGAGACAAGTTATAGATGCTGACCGTCAAGCAGAGAGGGCTTTTCAGCAGGTATATCTAAATTGAAAAATACCTCCACTAGCTATGTGCATGTTAAGGTACTGTTAACAGGGGAAATTCAGAAAATTGCATTCTGTCTTAAGTATTGCTCAAAAGGGAGAAGACAGCTTCCTTTTACATCTACTGATTTGTCTTAGTAGAGATGTCCTAACACCTTTCTTTGCTCACTGTCCAATTCAGTTCAGTAAAATCAGAGCTAACAGAGTAAATCCAGAACAGGTGCATGTAATGGACTTCTTCATTGATTGATAGACATAAAAGGGAGAGGAAACAGTGACCTGTTTTAGAAAAACCTTATAAAAATAAAGCGAGGCTAACCAATACAGTCTCTAAATAGAACTATTCTGTGTTGCTTGTTATTCTTTAAAAAAATGTGTTTTGCCAGTCCTGCTGATATTAGATGCAGAGGGTGATATAACAAACTGTGGCATTTTTTCTCAAATAAGGTTTGGAGTTTTGCAGGATTACCTTGAATCAAAAGTGTGGGGGCAATTTTAACAATCGATTTTGTGATTAAATTATTACCTTTATCGTGGAATATTGTTTCTTAAAGTTTTATGTTTGACCTTCCAAATAGGTGCAAGTTATGGAAGAAAAATTAAAAGCAGCTAATGTTCAAACGAGCGAATCAGAAAACAGGTTGTATAAGAGATGTCAAGATCTGGAGATCCTGATTCAAGATAAAAATGACATAATACAAAAATTGGAGCAGCAACTTGAAGAACAGGTTAGAAATAACTCTGTTACAAAAGAGGAGCATCAGTTCCATTCTTAATTATGCAAAAGAAAAATAAAAGAATTAAGATCAATAGAGGACAGAAAAGTTTAGAATTATTTCTGTCGTTTGACTGGAAAGTTTCCCATTAGGAGTGTGCTTTGAATAACATTTATTGACTTGCAAATTATGCTCTCACTTCCTTTGAAAGAAATCTAGTTTTTAAGAGGGTCAAGACATTCTTCCTTATCTCTGTCTCCTCTGCTTTCCAGTGGAATAGCAGCCTCTCTGAAGGGCCTATTTGTCATTTATTTAAAAATCACCATATGTCACCCAGGAGATTGAATTTCTTGAAGGAAACTTTAGGGTTTGTTTCTGACGGTACTACTATGGCAAACTAGAATGTTAAATGAAGTGTATGCTTGTGTCAATTTTTTTTTTTCCAGAAGCAAATACGACTTCAAGAAGCAAAACTTATAGAAGAAAAAGCAGCTAAAATAAAAGAATGGGTGACCGTCAAGCTCCATGAGGTATAACTCTTGCTACAATGCTTGTCATACAGAAAATTGACCATAGTCAAAAAAACGCTTCCCAGTTTGATTGGTTGGTATGGTTACTTCACTGAAAGATGAAAAAAGGAAACAACAGCATAGAGGGCAAAAGCGTCCATATTGCTTAACTTCTGATGTCTGATTTGCTTAACTTATATCTCTTTGTCCTCTTCATGGAGAGAACCCCCAGGAACTGCTCTCTGGCAGATATTCTTATCTCCACCAATTGAGAAAGATCAGCTGGCAAATTTAGCTTGCTCCAGCAGGTGCTTGAAGTGGGAATAATCCCCCAAAAGCTGAACGAGTCTACTGGGGTCTGGCAGAAAAAGGATGTACCATTTCTTGTTTTCCAATGCCCACTGTACTCTTAGTCATGAATAGTTTCAGGGGCACTGCCTCTATTCCCGTAAGAGACCAGCTGTCTCCCTTGTTTCTCTGCTGTGGTGAGATAACCATCTGTACCCTGTCTAAGGCTGCCGGTTTTGGTATGCAGCAGTGCTTTCTCCTCCTTCCATTTAGAGAATTTGAAATTGCCTGTAAATGTTACAGTCCTACAGTCCTGTGGTTAACTGGAAAGTGCACACTCGAGTTAAAAAAAAAAAAAAAACCATAATTTTTTAAATAGGAAACTAAAAATAACATTTATGATTAGTCTGCAAGGGAAGTTTTTAAAATCATTTAATAAAAATATAGTTAAGTTTAGCTAAAATCATCTCAAAATAGTTTGCACGAAATGAAATATGACTGAAACTATGTACTTAGTTTGGAATATGCAGGATCTCAAGCTAGTTTCACAGTGGCGGCTAGGTGTCACTCACAGGGAGGTGGAACTGATGGCTCCCTTCTCCGTGATATTGGACACTCAGATTCACATCTTTTTTCATAATTCAGAGCTGGTGTTTGAACCAACGTCTCTTAATTCCTAGTAGTGAGCTATAGCAATGGCTCGGTGGGGTCTTTTTCTTCCTGTAGATCTGTTCTGTGTAAGCTTTTCAGTACCCATTTATTTAATACTTGCTGTGGGATGTCAGGATGTTTTAGTGCCATCATTGCCTTCAATTCCTCTGCCTTTCTCTTGGGTTTGCCAAATGGTACAAGAGTTTGTTTGTAACTCTAGTCCTTTGCTTTTATTAAAAGCGACAACAGAGATTTCTCTTTTTCTTAATTATTTGGACTTTTTAAAGGAGTCTTGGGTTTGCTTGGTGGGGGAATGATTTTAACAGAGTAAACAGTTATGCAGATAATCGTTGCAGGGAATTTTATTGTTCAGAAAATACAAATGCATAGACTGTCATTAAGCAAAGTAAATTGGAGATTAGCATTTGAAATAGCTTCACCTTAAGAAAACAAATTCAGAGAAAATGTTAAGTGATATAATGACTTTTAAAAATGTTTCACCGATGGATGAGGTTAAATTTGTGTTTTTAGTTAGAGGTGGAAAATCAGAACCTTCGCTTGATCAACCAAAAGCAAACCAAAGAGATGAAAACAGTACAATCCAAACTGCAAGGTAAATGTAAAAGTTTTTGAAACATTTCTCTATATACAGCATAATTCTTACTATACCGTATTAATTTGTGCATCCATATAATTGAAATATTCCATAAAATCACAAAGGTTTCAACAAGCATTAATTACCTGACTTTAGAGTGACTGTACATAGAGTTGTTAGCTAAGCAATAATTTAATTTTTATTAAAAAGACATTCAGACTAAGCACAACTCTTTTTTGCTGGCTGAACTGGTATGTTTGTGTTATGTAAAAGGTTTTGCAAGTAAAATTTGACAGGGTTTGTGTCAGGTGTTTGCTTTCATTTCTTCATTTTATCACTGTTATTCTAGCACTGTTAAGGAACCAGTGAATGTCAGTCTACAGGGAATAAGAATTCTGATCAGATTTTTGTAGCTATTACATTTGACTACAGTCATCCAAAACCTAGTAACACATAATTGCTGAATTACTATTCTTCAGAAGCTACGGGCAAGAAATCTGTTACTTCAACACAAAAACCTGGAGAATGTCAGCGACTAAGCAGTTTGACTTTTGGATGCTTTTCAAACAGAGCAAGAAGTCCTCAACCATCTCCTAAATTTGAAGAAATAAGCAAATCTTCATCAAAAGAGTCAGACTACACTGAAGGCAGAAACACACTAGGTACAGAGTCACACATACTGTCATTTTATTCTAACAGGTGGGAAACCAAAATCGAAGTGTTAAGTAAGTGGATCCAAACCAGCTGTTTTCCAAGTATGTAGCAGTACTCTCTCCTTCTTTAATGCCAGTCTCTACTACTAGGAAGAAATCCTTTTGAGCATTAGCATCTCAGTAATACCACTGATACTTTGCTTGGCAGCATGCAGTGGCTGATGAGTGCTCTGGCTGCCCAGGAAAGAAACTGTTGTGGTTCAGGTTTGCTCCACAGTAGTATATGGAGTTCAGGTGTGCCAGTCCCCCAGAGACCGCTGTTAGGTTTGTATGCCTCTGTACGGTCTCATTTAAGTCCGGTTTCTGTATATTTTATCTATGCTACTACTGGTGTCCCAGTGTTAGTTTTATGTCCTAATTCAAGAAGATACTATTTTGATCAAGGTCAGAAATAATAGAAAAGAGTCTCAGGCATCTTTTTGCACTATTGTTTCCTATCCAAATAAGTAAAAAGCTCCCTCAACAGTTTGTACAATTGCCCTACAAGCCCTGAAGTCCTGTAATGCTAGCAAATTGATGTGCTGTTATGTTGTTATAAGCATAAGCAACTCCATTGCAGCTTGCTGCTCTCCTTAAGCAATAAAAAGCTCAGGAAGGAGACTGTTACTCCTGCTCTGGTCCTTCATTTGAGTCCCATAGTGCTATTTACCGCCTCAGAATTTTATTCACAGTCAGTCATGGTATCCAACATTACAAGTTGAATTCTGTGGAAAAGCAGAAATTGACACAGATCCCGTTAATATTTTGTATACTTATTTATCCAATCCACTTTAACTTCATATAGCTATTTAACTTTCCCAAGTGTCTGTGTAGAAAAGTCCTAGTTCTAGCATCTGTTTTAACTCAGGGGGAGCACGTAGGCCTCCCTGACATGCTTCAAGCTATAGCTCTCTCTTGCAAAACCAGGTAAAAGTGAAAAGCATAAGCAGAGCTATTTTTAACACATCTTTCCCTAAGCATTTTTATGAGCCACTCTTGTATATCTTAAGCATGCTCCACTGAGAATATGGTAATAGCTTGCAGAATAAATTTCTGTAAATAAACACTGTGGATATCCTCAGAATATTTGATTTGTTAGCGTAAATCTTTTCTGTCAAGCTTTTACTCCGCTTTAATTTTCTCTAGATTTAATAAAGCAGCTAAATGCATATGCCCTCTTAAACCATTGTTTTGTCTTTTTTCTAGTTTTTATTTTCATACATATCTGGTTTACTGTAACATTTACTTTAACATGCACTCTGCTCATCTGTACATTTATTGCCATATTTAGTTTGGCTAAAACTTGGAGTATTGTCTATTACATTTTTTTCTTAAATACCGTTGCAACTTCAGTTGCATTCAAAAATTTGTAATATTTTTCTTACAGATTATTATATACAATATTCAGAAAAAAATAAATGTGCTTACTTGAAATGATTACCTACTTACTATTTGCAGACATAATGACAAAATCCTTTAGCAGTCAAATTTGCTAAAGTAATTTTCTCCTGTTCATTGTATTTGTCTTCTAGAGAAGGATATCCTGGAAACTACCTTTGCTGGTCCTGCACATGAAAGCAATAAAGGTCAGAAGTCATTGCAGCAAAGTTCCTCAGGATCAGAGCAGAACAAAAATGTGAGAACAAGTTGTTCATCCAAAGATATAGACAGTGACATGTCAAAGAACTCGTGCACTACAGGGAGTGACTGGAGCTCAGATGAGGATGGAGGAGATAATAAAGGACTGAAATCCAGGTGTGCATCCACTCTCTCAAGCCACACATCCGAAGAGAACGCTAGGTACAGTAGAGTGGGAAGTGAAATGTATTTGACAGCTTCTGATGACAGTAGTTCTCTATTTGAAGAAGAGAGTTTGGGTGTTCAGAAGACTCAGCACAAAAAGTTGTACTCCTGGCAGCAAGGGTCCCAAAGAAAAGGTCAGAACAATCCAGGTGGAAAGTGCAACTCAGACTTCACAAGTAAGAAGAAAGACCAAGATAGTTCTTCAGATGAACTGAACAAGAAATTTCAGTCTCAGAGGCTAGATTATTCATCCTCATCCAGTGAGGCAAATACCCCAAGTCCCATTTTAACCCCTGCTCTAACCCCTAAACACCCAATCCTAGCAACTTCTTCAGGCTCTCAGTACCCGACACCATCAGACTCTCCCTCAAATTTGCCACCTCCAAAGTTACGGACTCCTAATGTGTTTAGTATAAATTCAGCTTTGGCAAAAAAACACTTAAGCCAGCCCCAGCTGAGCTCTGATAGAATGTTTGGTAAAAATAGAAATGCTATAAGCATGATACGTCCGTGGAGACCTCAGGAAACAGACATTGATCTGGTGGATGGAGAAGATACAGGTATTTTAGAGAAAATGGAGATTGGCTGTGATGAAGGAGTGTTTACCTATGACTGCACTGAAGCACAAATTGCTGAAGCCCAGGAACCCTGTGATACGACAAAAAGAGCTGCTAGCAACAAACCTCCAACCCCACCATTACATCGATTTCCTTCCTGGGTAAGAGTAATTCTAGATACTTTTCCTGACAGTGAAACTTAACTTATCTTCATACTTCTCTTCTATGGTTTTTTGTTGCCTCTACCTTTCCCATTCTGTAACCCCCAAGACAGGGTGTTACCTTAATTGAAGTTAAGAGGAGAAATCCAGAAGCAAGTTTGAATTGAAGCACAGCATTTCAGCCATTGAAAAACGTATTTTTTGTAGAGAAGAGCTTTTTTTTTAATGTCACATCTAAGTTGCATATGTCTTTTTGTGTATAACCAACAAGGTAATGCTTGTGAATGTGTTTATTTATTTCAGTACAAATAGAGACTTAAAAATGCTGGTGTCAATGCTGTTACTATAACCATTGTACCACTCACAATATAAACAATAAGTTGACAGACAACAGCTACTGATTACAGAAGTTACTGATTATTTTTTTCCAGAAAAAAATTTAAAGCCATCATTCGGGGAATTAAAGTAGATACTAATTTTTCTAACACAAAATCCAAAACTAGCTCCATCTATACTTACTGATTCTGCAGTTCCACAGTCCCATTTAGTGATTCAGAGGTGAGTAATGCGTTAATATAACACATTATTTCTGCTGATATACTTTAGTACATAATTTTTTCATTGTAGATTTTCATATTCTAGCTTTCTAACACAAAACTGTTGAAAAGTTGTCTCCATAATGTCATGTTCCTGTTCTTAACTATATAATCTTCCATTAAAAAATATTCTCACTTTACCTTCTTTGGCCACTGATAATAGTATATTTAAAAAGAAGTTAAATGAATGAAAATAAGTTTCTCATTTTGAGAAAAAAAGATTGAATCATGCAATGGGTATGGTGGGTATGGCATATAAAACAAGGATGCATTTTTCAGCCACCACCGATGACACCATTTTATCAACCATATTATCACTTGAATGTATTAACACAAAGACTAGAAGGATATGGGGAGGCTGAACAAAAGTAATTGTGTTTTAATTGTCTACCATCAAATCCATTCTTTTTATGTTAGGAAAGCAGAATTTATGCTGTAGCCAAATCTGGCTTAAGGATGTCTGAAGCTTTCACCATGGAATCTCTTAACAAAAGTAAGTGGTTTAGTTGTTCATTGTCTCATGAACAAAAATTCTCTTCTTACAATTACTGGTAAGAAAGGACCAAATGTCCCATGTTCCTCTAAGATACTAAGATTCAATTACCTGCTATGTAAAACCTTGAAAATCATTGTTTGTCTTTCCATTGCCTTCTATTACTTTGCCTCTTGACTTTGTGCTGAATTTGTACTTTGTTCACACCAGATTTCTTTCCAGTTCATTTTGAAGATTCTGTACCAAATATCAGGGTGAAAGATTGTACTTTCAGTTTAAAAAGGGTTAATGGTCATGATTACAATTTATGTATTGTAAATTTCAAAAACCTATAATCTCACATCCAGAAGAATCAGGAGTTAGTTCAATTTTTATAGCTGAGCTATACAGTGCAAAAAATTACATCAGAATTTGGTAAATTGAGGGGGTGTAACTTAGGAAGGTCATTTATACAATGTGTTGCTTTTTTAGGTGCTGTTTCATTAACTCCATACTCCATATCTGGATTATACACATCTCTGATATATAAGAACATGACCACTCCTGTCTACACCACTTTGAAAGGGGTAACTGCATTACTGTTTAAAGGACATGTTTAAATACCATTATGCTTCACATCCAAAAACTTGCTTTTTCACATTTGAGGCTACCATGCCAAATGTGTCATAAGATCATGGTTAGAGGTTATAGAACCCCAGAAGTAATGGAAATGTCAAATAGCTGGGAAAAAAAACAAAACCACTGCTCCTTATAAAATGTTACCAGCCCAGGTCAGTCTTTCTCAGGTCCCTTGCTGATTTTTTCCAAAGACTTGTTAATTATTAAACAGAGCCACATGGTGTTCAATGTCATAATTAAAAGCGTGTGTGTGTATATAGAAATGTCTTTGTGTCAGTGCCAAAACTGTTTTTATTCAGATAGCCAGCAGTAACTAATCACAGCATTTTTTTTTCTGGCAGCTTTTTGTGATTGGAAAGACCCATCTCTTAAGTTTGCCTCAGTTTTCTGTTTCAAAGTGTGGGGGTGGTTGAGGATACAGAGGACAGAGGGAATTCAGTTTTATGTTGATATTTGTGTGCCAAAACTCACAGCCCAAGCAAAAACAGCTTTGAATGTTACAAAGCCAGCAGAGCTCTGCCACAGTATGAAGGAAACGACTGATACTTTTTACGCAAGATGATACCAAAGAATGTTGTGTTAATTTCTGCAGAAAGCAACTCAAATAAGCAACAGCCCATTTATAGATGAGTCGTCAGGATCTGAGGAAGAAGACAGCTCTCGGTCCAGCTCAAGGACTTCTGAGTCCGATTCTCGAAGCAGAAGTGGACCGAATAGTCCTCGGGCTATGAAACGAGGTAGGCAAAAAACAGAAGAAGAATGAACTCCTGAGGAGCTTGGAAAACTGAACAGTTTGCTTTATCTTCTTAGAAATTGATTTCTTAGTTAAATTGCATGGACATCTCAAATCGAGGCTTCTATCTAAGCTATCAAAGCCTAGATCTATTCAAGCAGGAGAAAAGACAGTTGTGTGTGGCTTTCTTTTTATTGCTGTTATTGAAGATGGACGTTTAAGGCATTAGTCTAACTGTTGTCATGAGGGAAAAGTGACTTTTACATTTAAAGGAAGAAACTCCATTTTACTTGTGCTCTGTCACACAAATTATTCCCTATAACCTTTAACTGCATGTACATAAAATGACCTAGAAGAAAGTAACTGCTAGCAGCAAAAAAATACATACTCTTTTTATAAAAAAAAGTAATAGTTTAACATGATTAGAAAGCAGGTGTGAAAGTTCCCCCAACAGAGTATTTGGTTCTCATCTCATCTCATGCAGTGGTGGACTTCTTTCTTTTTTATAGTGACTGTTTTATGCAAAGATGTAGTTAAAACACTTGAATCAAGTAATGTTCTTTTTTCAGAGGTAAATCTCACAGCAGTACATAACCATGTGTTTTCCATCTGCGAAATGAAAATAACATGCTTCACTACATGGCGAGATACAATGCTTCTTCATTAGGTGACAGTATCACTGTTAACTCCCTGAGAAGGTTTCTTCACTGGGTAAATCAAAGGAGTTTACAATCTAACATCCTAGTACTTACATCCTCCGTTATGTATTGCTTAGCAATGCAAAATAGCATTATTTGGTTGTTCCTGTTATATATGTTAAAATCCCAGTGAGCTGGAGTTCCCCTCACATCACCCTTGAGCAGGCAAAAACAGCTGCTGATTTGCTAGGAGTGTTTCAGTGCCAGCCAGACATGCCATCGAGGCTGTTTCATTTCCCAGGTCTGCCTGCTGCTCTCCAAGGAACGAACAACCTTCTTTGACCTTCAAAGCTCTCTCAGCCAGCTTTCTTAGGGCCAGGACATGCAACCTTCCCTGCCTGGGTCTTGTCCTTCACTGGATTTCTCCTGCAACTCTTGTTTTTTATGTAATGCCAACTGAAAAGACCAAAGTGCTTGTCTGTGGTGGTCCCGTTTCCAGTGCAGTAGTTACAGTTCTGCCACGCTAATGTGATAAGGACCCATAGTTCCT
This sequence comes from Anser brachyrhynchus, assembly GCF_964034855.1. NCBI lineage: Eukaryota > Metazoa > Chordata > Aves > Anseriformes > Anatidae > Anser > Anser brachyrhynchus. Next base: position 32,029,815 of record NC_137696.1, read on the forward strand.
GCGTATGCACCTCATCATGTTTGCACGATAGGAAAGGTAAATCAGCTAATTTCATAGCTGATTTCACCCACAGTTTACATCACTACTGTAAAATTGAGCCATTCCCTTTGTCTGTACTTCCTTCTTCAAAACTAGCCCTTGCATTACTTCATGCATGGAAAGTTTTCTTAACCACAAAACACATATATACATATGAGATCACATTGTTTAAAAATCTAGGCAGTCGCAGATTTGTCTAGGAGCATAATTAGCTTGCTGCAAGATCTTACATGAAAAGAGAACAACGGACCTGAAAGCCCAGGTGGCTTGCCAAAACAATAAATGAGAAAAGCATTTCTTTAAATCAAATCAGCTAATAAGTTTGGAAATCAATGAAACAAAGGAAACATGACATCTTCATTTCAGTCTTGGAGAGTAACCTTTCAGAACAGAACACTGGTCAGAAAGTAAAACTTTACAAAAGGACATGTTTGAAAATCGTTATTTCTATGATGAATTTAGAGCAGTTTGAATTTTTATTTCTCATTCACTAGAATTTAAAACAGGGTGCATTTTTTTCTAGGAGTAAAGCTAATAAACTTTTTTAAAAATCCTGAAATCTGAAATTCAGACTTTCAAAAGATCTCCATATAAAAAATAATACTAATTGCAAAACAAAGACGGTAACCTACAACTTCAACATAAAGCAGATGTTGAGCCTAGCTTTTTAGTACCTATGCACATGCATTGGAAATCTAGAGACTAGAGAAAATGACAGAAAGAGGAAGGAGCAAGTTACTTAGTTTAATTAAAGATCCTATATTTGTTTTGTACAGAATAAATGCGATATAGGGCACTGACTTCCTCCTCTAAAAAAGGTGTAGTAATATAACAGAAGGTCATAATATATAGAAGACAATTACTTCTTGTTTCATTCATAAGTAAACAATTAATTATGAAGAAAATGGGATTCTAGCTATTAGCATTGTACTAATAGTTAGATATGCTGATATTTTTATAAAAAATGCTCGGTTCCTAATGGATTTACGCAGATACTTGTGTTTGCCTGTATATCCTACTCAGATATTCTTTCTGCATGGATGTTCTGACCTCATTTGGTTGTTACATAATAAATAAAAATACAGAGAAACATCTCTCTTTTAACTCAGGTGTGTCTCTGTCTTCTATGACCTCAGAAAGTGACTATGCTATTCCTCCTGATGCATATTCAGTAGATACAGACTATTCAGAGCCGGAGCAGAAACTTCCTAAAACCTCTTCCTCATCTACTGATAATGGAAAAAATGTAAGTACTGAAGTTCTTTAAAGAAGAAGTGTACCTGTGGTGCTGTGTGTGTATTTGTGTTCAAAGAATACTACCAAATTTCTGTATTCAGTCTTGCCAACTCACAGACTGCCTTATGAGTACAAATAGCAAAATATATCAGCAATAAAGTAACCATATAAGACTGCAATAATTGAAACAAGGTGGAGGATAATTCTGAGCTTTCTGTATAGTTCATGGAAGTAGGTAGACAACTCCCTAAGACAATTCAAAGCACTTAAGTTTCTTTCTTGGAACCAGATCTGGTATCAGATTGCATAAAAATACTAAAATCAGCTTAAAATTATTATTTGAATATTCAAAAAAAATAGGAAGGCTTTCCACTGAAGGAGCTGGAGGCATCAGTAGAAATCTGTGCTCAGTAATTTGTTTCTGTAGCTTCCTCATACTGGGAAAATGACTTGAGGCAAACTAGAGAAATCCTAAGCAAAACAGCATAGTAGGATCAGACAAAGAAACCAAACCATTATAGGGTATTGGTCTGTCTCTGTGAGCTTTTTAATGGTCTGCGTTAGTAGTGTTTTGGCATACAAGTGGATTGAATGACTGATGACAAAAATAATTTCTTTTAAGCTTTCTTCACGGAGCAAAACTGTGAACTCTGTTCTACCGGTGTACACAATGAACGTATGTCTTTGCAGAACTCTAAATTACACTGTGTTATATCTGTTCTGTAGGTCAGGCCCTAAAGTTTGGGAAACATGATGTATTTAGATCATATTAATTTTGTTCTTTTTTAAATATAAATAATTAGAGTAAAATCAGGAATCATTATGTTCTTCATTCCTTTGTATAGTTCTGGGCAAATCACTTACTCTCCTTCATGTACTATAACTGTAAGTAGGGATATTAATTAGTTATCACACATGCATGGCATTTGTCTCAATGCTTGTAAAAATGCTGTCCTTGGAAGAAAAATCTCGTAAAATTTTGTAATTGTTATTTAGCATGCTTATAAGTCATTCAAATGTCTGTGTGCGTGGTGTAATTATACAATATCTCTGGGGCATATAGGTATATTGGTGTACTTAACTATTTCTTACATAACTTCTAAATAATCAGGAACCTTTGGAAAAATCTGGATATCTGTTAAAAATGGGTGGTAAAGTGAAGACCTGGAAACGACGATGGTTTGTGCTTAAAGGAGGCGAATTACTATACTACAAATCTCCAGTAAGTACATATAGCTATTTGCTGTTTAGTATTAGATTCTTTTTCTACTGAGAATTTAGGGCTGCTGGAATGAAAATAAATGTATTCCTGGTGTTTGAGCTGTAAGAGGACTCAGTTCCTCAACAGGCATACAAGGTACTCAATGTGTAAATAGGAAGTATTTATCAAGATTAATGCTTAAATGAGTTCTATGATTATTTATTACCATTTGTTGATGGATTTAAAATACTCTGTTCCATTCTTTCTATACAGAGTGATGTAATTCGAAAACCTCAAGGTCAAATTGAGTTAAATGCATCTAGCCACATTGAAAGGGGTGATGGAAAACAAACAATTCAGGTGCCTGCTTTTCTCTCTCTGTTTTTCGGTGGGTCTTTATTTCCTGCATCGCCAAAACATCCCAGTCACTGTTGGATTGGAAGTCCAAGGTGGTCTTGGAATTAGTCAGTGCCCTTTGCTTAAAACCAAAGGGTCATTTCAACAATAAAAATGAGGGGTAGAAAGGCCTAAACATAGTCTTGTCTGTGTTGCTACAAAGGTCAGATTATAGCAATATGAGACAGATACAAAAAAAGAGAGTAGTCTTGGGACTAGACTTTAGGGTTGAGTGAAGTTGTTTGAAATAAGATAAATTAGGTTTTATCAATTCTGCTGTACTAGAATCTTTCAGAAGGAGTCTCAGAAACTGTGGTTCTGTCTGGTCTGCTTGGCCATTGAACATTTTGTTAATGCACAATTATTTGGGATAAATAAACCCCCCAAAGTGTGAAACTACATTGGGTAGTGTATGTTAAAACCTTCAAATTGTGGGGTGGAATGTGTAATGTTCTTAAAGCTCAAAACTCTTCTGCCACTTCGTAGCTGACCACAGAAAAACGGACATACTACCTGACTGCAGATTCTCCAAACATCTTAGAAGAATGGATCAAAGTACTACAGAATGTTCTTAAAATACAGGCTGCTAGTCCGCTTTTTATACAGCCTGAAATCAAGCCAACCATGAAAGGGTTACTTACAAAGGTAGGAACACTTTTCTTCCCCCAAATGTGCCTTATTCTGTATTTATTAAGAATAATATCTAGATGAAAATGGTGCTACAATAAAATGCAAGCAAAACAGACATGTATTAGATTTCCCAGTACTTTTCAAAGTGAACAGTTGAGGAGGACTACCAACTAGCTTACTTTTCCAAAAGCTTTTCTTCTGGTCATTTGAGATTTGCTTTGTTTTTTCTTTTCAGCTTTTTAATTCATTAAAAGTTGTTGAGTTCTCCATTTGCATTTAAGAGGTGTCCTGGTTTCTCATGGCACTTTGAGACATGCATAAGTTGCAGTAGCTAATTAATCTAATTTATTTCAATTGAGTGATCCCTTTTAAGTGTTATTCACTGGAACAGGTTATTTCAAGATAATAAGAATACTGTATAAAAGGATTTTTTCTCTTTCAGTTCTTTCATTTCCTTAGCTTTCATTACCTTAGGCCTGATCCAAAGCCAAGTGAAAACCTCATACTGTCTTTCCTGGGCTTTAGGTCTTTATCTGGACTTTAGATGCCCTAAACCTTATACCTTTAACAGAGTTATGCAGTTTTAATTATTTGTTTAGTATGTGGAAAGGAATTTGAACTAAGTCATTTATTCACAGAATCATCAAAGTCTAGAGATGGTGAAAGGTAGTCAGTATTTTTCTGACCATGCTTGTTCCTGATATTCTGTAATTTCAGGTGAAACATGGATACTCCAAAAGAGTATGGTGTACCCTAGTCGGAAAAATTCTGTATTACTTCCGTAACCAAGAAGATAAGGTAGGTCCCTTACTTGTTTCCTCAGTGAGGGAAGAATACATACTGGAGTGAACAGTCTTTGAAAACTAAGTTTTGGCTTTATTAAGATACAGGTTGTCCTGGGTAGTATAAACCCATTTTATATTGATAACCAGACATTTAGACTTAACAGATTCTTAACTTGGAAGGTTCCTATGTAATAGACAGCATTATGGGCACACCCGTAAGTCTACTTCTCCTATGGGACCTGATATGTATCCTGCATCTTCTTATCCTTAGCCAAAGTGAGTGTCGGCACTGATTTGCTGACAGTTCAGGACTCCCTTTCTGTCAGGCTTGAGACTCATTGGAAAAGATCTGGTTGCCATTTACTTCCAGAAGTTGACCCTTTTTAATATATGTTTGCAGTGGGCAGTGACTGCAAGATTCAAGAAACGACTGGGTTTTTTATCCCTTGATTGTCTTCCGAATCTTGTTCTTTGGTATGTCACTGTGCCTCCACAGTGCTACAGGAAAGGCAGAGAGGACTAGCAGGGTGCAGAGAGTTTGCTGCTCTGCAGATGCACGTCACATGGGGGGGATCCTTTCCAATTCCCCATCAGAAAAGGAAAAGGAGCTCATGGTCTACAACTGATGAGATGGTTAGAAACGGAGATGGAAGAAGGCAGGAGAAAGGGAAGAGAAAATGATTTCTGAAACTTATGGAAATTACTTTTTAAGGAAGAAAAGAAAGAAATGGAATTCAGTCAGCTTTAGGTTACCCTCACAACACCACCTAACTCTTTAACGTTGAGCCTGGTATTCAGTTCTCTACCTGCACTTCTGAATGTTGTCAGACCCTAGTATTTCCAGTATTTCCTAGTATTTCCAGTCATAATTACCTGCTGAGTCAGGACAAATTTACCTGCTGAGTCAGGACAAAAGACACCAGTCATAGTTTTGACTTGTCCTTTTGCTCCCAGGCCATTGTGTTTTGTCATCAAGAAACACATTTTCATGGAATTGGGTCAGGAACAAGATTTTGAGAAAGCCTACAAGAATTCTTTTGAATATCCCTGAGGTTATGAATATTTGATAAATGCCCTTATTACCTAGCTCTATCAGAATTACCTAGCTCTATCAGAAGGACTGCTGGCACTGACAAAAATGTTAACACTCCCCTGAGCCATTAAAACTCATAAGAGTTCAAAAAATACAGAAAATCTCCTTTGTTACTTCTGATCTATGCAAATATTCATACTGGACCCATTAGTTTGTAGTCTCTCTATAAAGCTAGTTGAAATACCCTTTGTTGTCTTTCCCTTTTTTTATCCATTTTTAAACATTCAGCTAAAGCTTATTTCTATATCAATAAGATGGCCGTAAACATCCATCAGAATATTTTATTTTAATTACTATTTAAAAGTAGTACAGAGCTAGGGAATCAAATGACTAGACTATTGACCTCTAGCTCATTTTACACTTAATTTAAGTTACATTTTTCTCCAGTGAAGAAATCTCTGTGTTTAAAGTACCTGAATTTACACACACTTACCTTTGAAGATACGTGGTTTTTAGCAAGCCCTTAGAAGCATCCAAGAAGTTTGCTGGTTCCTTATGAGTATATCCCTAACATTTGGAAAAAGTTTTGCTATCTCTCTTAAGGCAAAATTGGAACTAATTTACTAGCTTGCAACAGAATAAGCATTTAGCTTTTGTAAGCAGAATGTGTTTTTAAAATGCTATATATGAAAAGTTCCCCAGAGCTAGTTCATTTGTAATGTTCAACAATTGGCTAATTAAAAACATATTTGTTGTAGCTGAATGTGAGTGTGCATGAAAAAATTACACAATCTGCAGTAGTTAATACAGTAATGAAGTCCTTTTAAGTGGCCTTTCAAAATGGAATGCAAATAAAAAAATCAGCCAGTTGTATTTAAGTTAAACTTAGTGAAGAAATAGGTTGTGACTATTTTTATATGCCATGGCATCTTACGATTCTCAGAATCTACCTTGTTCAAAAAGTTAAATGCTTCAGAAGTGCCACAGAAAACACAGATCACACCATGCATCTTCAATCCCTACTAGGGAGTACACTGAAATATAGAGCCACCATTGTGTGATGTTTTCTTCAAATGATTATATTAACTGCCCACTTTATAAAATCACGATTCAAGAAAGCCACTTGAGATTGAGTCAGGCTTGGCAGCTACTCTCCACTATCAGGTTTTCATTTTTTAAACAGTTTTACTGAGAAGCTAAGAGTCAGCCTCATCTGCTTTTCACTGTTGTTAATATGTTAAGACCACTTACTTCAGGCTTGTACGAGAATATGGCACAGATAAGATGAGATTCTAGTTGCTCTGGAGCCCAACCATCATTTTGCCAAAGGGAAACATCTCTTTCTTTCTGCTGAATGAAAAACATTACTAGACATCACAAACGATACAGAAACAATAGTCAAGGCTTCTCTACAACATTAAATACCAGACTCATTTGAACATCATGATGTATGAATGGCCAGAGGAAGAGCAGTGGTGCTATGGAAAGGGAGGGACCTTTACATAAAATAGCCAGAAAGGACTGTCAGCCTCTGTCAGTCCTTTCACCCAGTTATGAAGATGGATGTTTGTGTGGTTTCCTGTTGATAATGAGTATGAAATACTTCTAGGAAAACTTCCTTTTGAATGGCATTTCATACAAAATATTGCATGATAAATGATCATAACTATACATACAACTTAAGCCTCAAATATTTTGGTTTATCGGACTGGAGAATGAAACAAATTAATAAGGTCTGCTACACAAAACATTTACCTTTTGAATTTATAACATGAATGAAATAGATACTTCAACACTGCTGTCCTCTGAAATGACAAGACTATTATTAAGGCTCTAGTCTTGACCCAAGGAATTTTTACTTGGAAGCAGGTCTGGAAACTCTGAAAACTTACTTCTCTCACCCTAACAGACATTTATTACATTAATTAGATACAGAAGCAGACCTGGAAAAGAATTTTAAAAATTCTCGCTTTCAGACTTTAGCACATATCATTCACATATCATTCATTTGTCTGCAACAGCTCATTTATCTTGCATTACTTGGCAGAAGTGAAAATGAATAAATATAAATGAGTATTGACGGCAGTTTTATGTTTTGTTTTGGTTTGTTTCTGTTTGTAGAATAAGAAATATAACATTAGTATGCACTGAAATAAACATGTGCTCTCTGACTACTTCTGATATTTACTTTTAGTTTCCTCTTGGTCAAATCAAGCTTTTTGAGGCCAAGGTTGAAGAAGTTGATAGATCCTGTGACTCTGATGAAGATTATGAAGCTAGTGGCCGCAGTTTATTATCAACACATTACACTGTTGTTATCCACCCCAAAGATCAAGGACCAACTTACCTTCTTATAGGATCCAAGCATGAGAAGGTAATGAAAGGACTTTTTAATTGAGTTTCAGTAACATGTCTATGACTGTGGTGCTATGATATGAACATTTCCTAAAGATGACGGGAAAGGGGATCTGCAAGTCATGTGTCCTGTAGTTTGATGTAATAAACAAAGAGAAGTACCTATTTCATGAACATTGATCAGTCTGTGAACCAGTGCTATCATTGATAATCCCTTTTGAAATAGCCAAAAATATTTAGGCTTGCCTACATAAGGTGGTGGTGTAGAATACTAAATATGCTGTAAATTGAGAATTTTTTCTCACATTGCAATAACTTGTAGACAGACCTCTAGCAGATCTTCCGGAGAGGTTCTGGTATACTGTTACCTGTTTTCATTGTTAGGAGTAACAGTAGGGAAGACTGATATAAGAGAAGTGAGAGATGTGGTTAAAAGCATTATTATTGCTTATTTGCTATTGCTATTATTGCTTACAGTATTATGTACTGACTAATCCTGTAGACCTCATTTTGCTTTTTGGCTTAACTCCTCAGTTTAGCAGGATCTGGCAGTGATAAAAAGGCACTTACATTAGCTTTCTGAAGAAGAAAAGAAGAACTCGCTGATAATTAGGCATGATTTCTGACGGTAAAAGGCTTCAGAAGAGAGCCCTGTCCAATTTTCCTTACTTAATACTTGCAACATAGAGTGGCCGTGACTACAGGTGTGAAAGTGAAACAAAGGCCAACTCCTTTGTGCTTCAACAGGAGAGTATGGCAGTTGGTTTAAAGTTGAGAGCAAAATCTTCGTGAAAAAGCTACTTCCAACAAAGCTGAATCCTTCAAAACCAATTCAACTTCTGACTTAATTCTTTTAAAACTTGATGTTCAGTATATTTTAATGCTTTTAAAAGTCTGGTGGAATGAATGAGTTGCTGTGTATTTTTCTACTTTAGGACACATGGCTTTATCATCTGACGGTTGCTGCTGGAAGTACCAACGTAAATGTTGGGTCTGAGTTTGAACAACTTATTTGCAAATTACTAAATATGGAAGGTGATACCAGTAAGTTTCTGTTTGTTTCAACACACTAATATTGTCACACTTACCAGTTACATTGAGAAAATAATTATCCTAAGATTGTAAAAAAAAAAAAAAGTAATAAAAAATAGACAAATTGAAGTTTTAGGCATAATTCTAAAAGAGTTTTTAATAAATGCTTACATGCATTATGAGATTTTTTTGGTCTATACAAGGCAGGTCAGTTAACCTTTTTGTTAAGTTTACATTTGTGCTAACTTCCCAGCAGAGCTATCTGCTCTGTGAAACAGTATTACAGACACTAACATGCCCTGTAAAACACTCTGAACAAGCCTGATAGGGCTTTGAATCTCTTATCTAAAATACCATTAATAAAATCATTAACAAAACTATTCCTGTTCAATAAAAAATGCAACTACCAAGGCCTTGTTTCTATTACGTATTGAAATCAGTAGGAATGGAATTTGTACTTTAGGTCAAAATTTAGAACAGTATTTGTAGAACAGATGGTAATTATTTAGAAGATAACAGATACCCAATTTCCTCTCGATATATTGGGGGCTTTAGATGCAACTAGGTATAGAACTGCATTTCGAAATCCTGATCTCTTAGGTTACATGAAAAAAGTGTTTCCTAAAAGAAGACCATAGACCTCGTATTTCAAAGTTTTCCTTAAAAAAATATTTTTATTTAATGGTTTTATTTAGTGAAGTTTCAGAATTCATGTTTCTGGTATAATCCATTTAGTCAGAGCAACTGTTCCAGTTCTGAATGCAAAAGTCTGTTCAGTGGGAAATACCCCTCAATCTGCCTGTGCTAGAAGCAAGATTCCAGCATCTTCGTAATTCATCTCTGGGGACAGTTCACCTTGATGTCACACCAATTCCCAAAACGGTGGCTATCCATCACATCCTGTGCTGCTGTGAATAGATGAAGTAGAAGGTGTAAAAGGAGAACAGCACATACTGTTGCCTTGTTCTTGCTGGATCCGCAAGAAGCTGGTTTTCAAATTCTGAATATTCAAGCAGAAGTCTCAGACAGACTCATTGACATTCTGTGCCAGCAAATTTAGGATTCATCTTGCAAACTCCTACTCATATAATTATTCTCGCGTAAAACCTCATAAAGAATCTGGTCCTGAGAAGTTTTATGATTTTATATAGTCTCACAGTTTGTAGCAAAAGCCAGCAGTCCTACAGACTCATTATCATGATTTGAGATAAGCTACTAGAACTTAGAAGCCAGGTCCCACTACCAACCTGAGGTGGAGCTGTGAATTTCAGCAGAAGGAAACTGATGTAGTATCTTAAAAGCTTCACCTCACTGAGACTCTTTCTTGGCCCCACTGTATAGATGAGCACAAAGAAGTCATAGATTGTGGGGAGAGGAAGATGACTGTAATTCAACAATTTATCTTCTTGAAATTGATATACTCAGTCCAGCTAGTCTAAGGCATATGCAACAGTTCTGAATGAAGGAACTTTGCTTAAAAACAAAAACAAACAAAGAGTACACCCAGAAACACAATTTTTGCTCTGGTTTCTTAAGACAACAAAGTTCATTTGATTGCATTTTTCACGTGTCTGTCTCTGCCACCCACAGTAATTTTTGAACATTGGGCCACTAGTACAACTAATTGAAATTAATCAAAGATAGTTAAATTCTTACAAGTGTTGTGAAAAGAGGTACCCAGGTAGGCAAGTGATTCAACAAATGCTATAACTGTGGAAAATACTGCACTAGATCCTAAAGAATCCAGAAGATACTTACAAAATACATGATAGAGTATCCTTTTCTTGGGTTATAAATAATGATGAACCAGGCAAATTGAATTTATTCTAAATTTATGTTCTTTAAATGTGTTATTTTCTTACAGACTCAATCTAGTAATTCTGTTGAAATGGCCTGCCTGCCTCTTTTCAAGCACCTATGTCAGAACATCATGAAATAGTTCAGTCTACAGATGTGAAAAATATAGCAAGGAAGAATCCATGTTCTCAGAAATCGATAAGTGTTTTAGTAGATTCAGCTCTTCTTAACACACGGAGGAGTCTAGAACTATTAAGTATCAGAGTCTAGAAGAACAAAAAAGTAATCTGCAGAAAGATATTGTACTGACAAGAAAACAAAGATCATTTGTGAAAAGAATAAACACTTGATAGAATATACAGTTAGATTGGTATTTGCTTTCTTTCTGAGTCTATTTAATAAGGTTTTAGGAGACGTTCAGCTATTACAGATTCAGGACATATCTTCATGTTGAGTCACTATTTAATGAGGTGTTAAGGGGTTCTCGTGTTGAAGACAATGCCTTTTAAATTATAAATCTGATGCTTGCAGTCTTTTAAGATAAGAAAGCTTTTTTTTTAAAAAGCAAATAGAATTTAAGTTGATTGTTTGACATTTTGTTTCTCATTAAATGATGAGTAAAAAATTGAACTTGCTGTACTGAATTAATTGCAGAAAGCACATATTTTATCTGTTCAGCTTCTCAGATTTGGAGACATCCTACCCTTTGCCACAGCAAAGAAGGAATCGCTTCTCCTCTTACAACATTGCCATCAGAAGCTTTGCAAACTGAAGCAATTAAATTATTTAAGGTAAAACCACAGTAAATGCCTTTTTATCAACTGTCTAGCTTCAGCTTGTTTCTTGAAAATTTTTGTGTGCTGGTAAGACCTTGTATCTTTCCCACTGAAGGGCCAGAAAGGTGGCTGATACCTATGAGACAGAATGTGCTGCAATTCCATTAACCTTCTTTCTCCTCTCTCCTACCCTCACCCAGGTGAGCTGCTCTTGAGCATTAACTAATTGCCAGGATGTAAATAAAGTCTATTACAGAGACAAAATAGGTTCTTGCTGTTCTGTACACAGTGAAAGAAATTACAGTTTGGTAAGCATGGTGCTTGGATAAATGAGCATTCTCCACAGAGACTGCACAAGTCCAAAGACCAAATTCCCTACAGCATTAGCAGTCTTGAAAATTTGTATGTAAGGGTTAGGATCTAGAAAGGAATTCATGTCAAGTACCGTATGTTCAGTTACAGCCACACTTCAAAGAAGTAGATCCACCTTAGTTCCAGCAGTACTGCAGCATGGAAATGTAAAAGGGAATGTACTTCCCTGACAAAAATGAATTGATATCTGTTGGGCAATCACTTTCTGAAATACATTTCAGACCTATGTCAAACCACAGACACTTACCTAAAATAAATAAATAAGAGATTACTTGTATGACTTTTATTAAAATGTTGTATAAATCAGTTTAAAAGTCAGGTAGGGAACTCATTTAGAAACAGGAAGTTATGTTTCAGATATTGCATTGGTGATAAAGTTTATTTCTGTGCATCCACACATAGAATCACAGAATGGCTTGGGATGGAATGGACCTTAAAGATCACCTAGTTCCAACACCCCTGCCATGGGCAGGGATGCCACCCGTGTGCCCCATCCAGCCTGGCCTTGAACACTTCCACATTTTAAGATAGATGAGAAAGATTAGGCTTCCATTCATATCTTCTGTTTTGCCTGTATACTTTGAAAATTCATCTTTAAGGAAGTGTTTTAACAAATGAATTTAGTTATCGTGACCAAGAGAACTATCATGTAGACTAAATAGAGTGAATGATGAGGAAGCTTTTTGCTAATACGGCATAACAAATGACTGACACCTGGCTTCCCTAAGACAGCAGCAGTGGTAGGAAAGTTTATATGTACCCACTTGTAAAAACACCAGGGAAAGCCAAGAAGTAGAACAAGTGGCTCTGAGTCATAGAATCATAGAATCTTGTTTTCTAATCTGTGCATGTCCCACTGCATTGTGCTCACTCCTAGCATAAGTGTTCTGCACTGGCTTTCATTGCGAGTTGTCCACCTTGCATTTTAAAGACCTGCACGGGGTAAGCTGTGCACATTCAGCATGTCCATAAACTTCCCTAATGCCACAACTGTTGCAATTCCTGCTAGTGTTCCCTCCATTAGACACAGAGTGAAAAGGGTTTTTTTAAGAGGTGTATTTGTCTTAAGTCTCTCTATAGCTTTTCATCCATTCAGGTTCCTTTTCACCTCCCTTTCGCAGGTAAACTGACTGATTGTGACTTAAATTGTAGCACATTTTTGATACGCAGAACGTCTAAAAGATTTGTTGGAGCTTTTTGTATGTAAACTCAGTTGCTTATTATTTTATTTCTAGACCTGCCAGTTGTTTATAAATGCTGCAGTTGACTCTCCTGCCATTGACTACCACGTATCTTTGGCCCAGAGCGCTTTGCAGATCTGCCTCACGCATCCTGAACTTCAAAATGAGATCTGTTGCCAGCTCATTAAACAGACTAGACGTCGACATCCACAAAACCAGACAGGACCAATACAGGTAACCCGGTATTTGTTTTAATGGTACTTATTTCAACAGCCATGAAGGAACTGTTTAGAATGGCCAAGAGTCTCTGTACATCCATAGCTTCTGCTTACTTAAAAGCAGATAAGTTCTGAAATAACATCTTATTACTGCTGGGTCTTCCTGAAACAAAGCTGATGTTATCCTCCATCAAAGTACTCACATCAGATGACAGGGTATGTCTGTGCCTGTGCTCTTTTTAAAGGTTTGACATACAGTGGGCTATCGTCAAGTAAAGCATTAAGACATGATATGTGGAGCCTAATTCTCCTTTACTGCATCTTTCCTAAGATAGGTGCTGCGTCAGGAACCTTGGTGGGCAAAAGCATATGACAGATGTCTCTGTAGCATAGGCGTGAAGAAAACCTGTAGCGCAATGCTGTGGAATTTCAGATATGCTTGGCTTTTCTGATAGATGTCACCTTTTACTTTCTTGTGCTGTTCTGCCTGCATCCTGCATGCTAGATTATGAATATATACTTAAAATTCTTCACCCTTGGCCACTGCCAGCGTTTCAGTGGTATCTAAACATACAACAAATCAATGAATTGAAATTATAAGGAAGGGCAATACTTATAATCCATGTGGAACTAACAGAACTGGAATAACAGTGCACGTGATATAGTCATACCTACAGAACTAGGAGATCAATCAGAAAATGAGAAAGGAAATTACCGCTTTAAGGCTTTTGTAATGGACACAGTTTTCTCTGGATTTCCTGTAGAAAGTACAACATGACCAGCAGGCATACCTGTTACCTAGAAATGGCTCTTATTTGGAGAATGGACAGCATGTAAGCACTGCTAAAATATCTACTAAGCTTTTATAAAAGACATAGCATATCCACGTGAATTAGCACACACTGAAGTTACATACATCTTACAGAATTTAAACTAACCATAATCCATGTTTGGTACTTGCAGCCACTGTTGATGCCTTCCCTCCAATACGGATAAATAAACTGTAGCCACCATAATCCACTGACATGATATTTAAGGGTTAACCCATTCTGTAAAACATTTGTAGCCTCACGCATGTTTTTTTTAAGTCTTAAATTATTAACTCAGTCATGCTGTAGTCTCCCACACTTACTTCTGCTACAGTTTCTTCCTGAAACAGAGTTGATGCTATCCTCCATCAAAGTACTGCTCTTTGATGAAAAGGAATATCTCTGGCTGTGCTGTCAAATTTTGATTTACTACCAGGCAAGTCAGATAAACCAAGAGAGAGAAACCCCACTTTCTGAATTTCAGTATGAAGCATTGCTACAGTTGTGAGAAAAGAAAGAAAAATAAGCCTGAATCCGGAGTACATGAGAGCAGTGTGCATTAAGTGAAGGCTGTGGATACATACTGAACAATGAAAATACACCAAAATAATGAATAATTGTATTTTCAGTAGTTCCTGACTATTTTGTAGGAGGAAGATGTCTTATGGGTTACTTCATTATGTATATGAACAGGGGAACTGAATGAAAATTGCACAGGCTGCTCCTTACATCTTAGTGCTTGGGTTGCAGCTGTAGTATATTTTTCCTGTATATTAACTGCATTTTGTGCAGACTGATCTACTTCCACATTTCTGGCCCTAAAAGAAACATGCTGTACACAAGTAAATGGAGAGCATTTTGGCCTTCCAGAGGTGACATGCTCATTTACTCAGCTTTTTCTCTGTGTTTTGTTTTTTTCTTCCTGTTTACAATCATCAGTTACTCAACTTGGCACAGTAAGCTTCACTGCTGGCCAGCAGCCACAGCAGGAAGTTTTACTTTGTAAGATGTTTAAAACAGTGAATGTCTTCCTTTTGTCCAGGGCTTGCAGCTCTTGGCTCTCTGCGTTGGACTCTTTCTGCCCCAGCACCCATTCCTTTGGCTTCTTAAACTTCATTTAAAGAAGAATGCAGATTCCAGGTGTGCCTGAATATTGTTAGCCAGCTAATTGACTAGTCTTTCTTAAAGTACCTTATTTCCAATCTTTCATTTAATATTTCATTTTTTGGACATACATTTTAAAAGGCATTTGAATAGAATTGTGTTTCGGTGCCATGAAAAGGTCATACATGCTGCTTCTGTGCATCACTTGGAAAAGTTATCCTTTGTTTTGAAAAATAGTCTGCAATGGAATTCTGACTGTATGTTGCAAAAGCATGAAGACCAAAGTGTAGCAGTTGCACAAAACGCTCTGAGCCATGTTCATCTTTGGCACAATTCTGTTTGTCTCAGTGGACTTACTCTCCTTATAATACCACATGGAAAAATGTTGGAAATCTGGCTGTGAAATCTGAATGCTCTTCACATTTGGTATCTCCAGAGCGTTTTACTCACAGTTTACTATCCTTTCAGTCAGTCCCAAGAATTGCCTTATTTCTTTTTTTGTCACAGAACTGAATTTGGGAAATACGCAATATATTGTCAGCGATGCGTAGAGCGTACCCAGCAGAATGGAGACCGAGAAGCCAGACCTTCCAGAATGGAAATTCTTTCAACTCTTCTAAGGAACCCCTACCACCATTCACTACCCTTTAGTATTCCAGTTCATTTCATGAATGGCATATATCAGGTAATGTTAAATAGACCGTGAAATCTAAGCGCTCCCTAACCTGTGCTTTCAGCATATATGTGAAGTATATCAGAAACAGAATTTTTAAGTGTTAAGGTAAACATTGTTCAGCTTTCATCCTGTGCCAGTGCTAGCAATGGTGGGCACAAGGTATTTGAGTTTGATTTGATCAATGAAGAGTAAATGTTTGGGAAAAAACACTTAAGTGTGAGAAATATGAATGACGTTTCTTATTTAACCTGGCCACCAGATGAATGAATTAGACTAAAGGAAGAAGAAAGGTATTATATTCCATTTCCTTTCTTAAGGCATTGATGTTATCCTCCATCAAAGTACTCACATCAGATGACAGGGTATGTCTGTGCCTGTGCTCTTTTTAAAAAAAAAGGCATCTCACTGAAGGCATTGAAACGCAGCTATAACTTCCATTATCAGCCACGAAGGATAACCCTATTTGTTACAGAACAAACACAGCTTCATTCTTAACCTTTCAGACTTCATCAGTCAAAGCCTGTAGAATGCTTTCCATGGGCATAGGGGTGCAAGTCCTGGTTTTTGTTTCTAGTGGTGAGAGCTTGCAAAAAGAGTTTTTGAACAATTCACAGTATTACAAGATATAAAGTAATTTTTTATATGAAGTCAAAACTGTATTGAATAATCTTTTTATTTCAGATAACAGAAGAACTCTGTTTCTTTTCCCTTCTAAGTTTCTTAATTGCTTACTGCATGCCAAGTAAAAGAGAAAAATCAACATGTATTTAAGTCACCCTAAAAAGTTTCAAAAATGAAGTTTGAAGAAGAAAAGGAATAACTGCTCATTTATTTATATATTGCTCAAAATGCATCTCCTAAGGGCTATGAAAATTGTAATTAAATAAATAAATAACTTCCGTGGGATCAGTAAATAACCAATTTGTAAGTTCCACTGATGGTAAGTTATCCACAGAGGATGGAATGGATCTTAAGTTCCCAGTGTTAGAGGTACTATTCTTCTTCAAAATTTTAGCTTTAATTCTTTTTTTTTTTTCCAAGCGCTTGATAGCAAAAAACATTTTGGGTGCTTTTTTAGGTTGTTGGGTTTGATGCTTCTACCACAGTGGAAGAATTTCTGAACACCCTGAACCAGGATACAGGAATGAGGAAACCAGCTCAGTCAGGATTTGCATTGTTTTCTGATGATCCCTCTGGCAAGGATATAGAGCACTGTCTTCAAGGGAACATCAAGGTAAATAAAAGCCTTTAATGAATTGTGCATATAAAACAGTAAAATATCTTCATTTTACAGAGCTCTCTTCAGACAACGTAAAGGAAAATATTTTCAGGCTGAAAACTGTCTTTTTTTTCCTCATAATGTGAAAGATGAAAAAAATCAATTTTTCAATTACTGAAATTCATTCAGTGAACTATATTTAAAAGCATTGTCTGGGAGACTGATATTAATCATGGAAGTAACAGCTGGGCTAAAAAAAAAAAAAGAGAAAGAAAGCTGTTACTAATCACAGTTCTTTAAAACCAAAAAGTAATTGGAATCCAATGTTCACTTAGAGATTTCAGTTAGCAATTCTGGTATAGCCCCAAAAGGTCCAAAAAGTCCTTGATACTAGCACGGGGATCTTGGGGAATAAAAATAAAGAATGGATTCCTTATCTAAATACAGAATAATTAGGGTTCAGGAAATTTCCAATTTTTGGCATATCATTGTTCTGGATCTTAGTTCCATCTATTACTAATAATAAATTATTTGCAGCCAAGATTGGCAAAATGCAATATAATCTATGTTTTAGTAGAATATTCTTCAAGCCTTTTAGCAAATAATGAATAATATTTTTTTTTGTGCTTCTATCGAGTAGTCTTTTGCACTCTTTGGCCAACGCTCACAGCTGCACTTTGAGTTACAAAGGAAGGTACTGCCAGCTCTTCATGACAAACAAGCAGGGTCATCTGATTAGCTCTGCTTCCCCACCATAATAACTACCATATGGAAAGCAAAACATATTTTTAAAAATACTTATTTCCTTGGTAAATGCAGCTTTAGAAGCTGTTCACATTACTTCTTCCAGAAAGGATCTTCTGTGAAAGAATGGTGCCCTGAAGTCCAGCAGGACTCACTGGACCTCTGTTCTACCTCCTCCCAGCCTGCCCGCATGCACCACTTGTCAGAAACCACCCTCAGTGCACTTTGTTAACAAACTTCATACAAACATCAAAACAGACAGTTAGTAGAAGGGGCCTGAAAATCTCCAGCATACAGCAGAAAGAGAAGGCAGAGATCAAAGGCATTTGATTAATTATATAGCAACTCACTTTGTATAATTACGTACTCATTGGCTGCTGCTAAATCAAGTACCTGTCCTTTCCACATAAACATATTATGGCTTATTTGCAAAGTTAGGGTGCGTGTTCCAGGATAAACAAACAGAAAAGCTGATTATTAAATGTTCCAACTAAGAACAGCTAGTAAACTTATCTTCTAGTTAGTTTAAAGATTCAAGCTGTGTAAGTTTCCAATATGTAATAGGTAAATGATATTAAAATACGTAGGCAGTTTTTATTCAAATTTTTTGAAAGATGAATACAAATAAAAGTTGCTTTCTTACTGATTTCTTTCTAGATCTGTGACATTATTTCAAAATGGGAGCAAGCTTCCAAAGAACAACATCCTGGGAAATGCGAAGGTACAAGGACTGTCCGCCTTACTTACAAAAACAGGTTTGTATAGCAGTTATAACATCTCTGCCTTGTCTCAGGTTTTATATTTTTTTGTTTTTAATTTCTGCAGTTTCTTCATATGAAAAATATTGGCTGACTCAAAACTTGCAATAAAAATAGTAAATGGGTGTAACTAGAGTAATTTAAAATATATATATATGGTGTGGTGGGTTTTACCTCAAAAAATGGTGAAGAGGGTGCTATAAAAAAGTAAGGGCAACACTGAGTTCAGAAGACTGAAATTAAGTATTTGCCCACTGGTTTAAGTACAAGTGGTGTTCTGCTAACGTGTTTTGACACTGACGTAAACATGTCATATTCAGATACCACCAGTCCTCAGGGCTAACATATGTCCCCATCTTCTTTATTTAATAACTTTCTGTCTTCTCTGCAGGCTTTATTTTTCAGTTCAAGTCCATGGGGAGACGGACAGAGAGAAGCTGCTGCTAGTCTATCAGACGAACGATCAGATAGTCAATGGACTTTTCCCTGTAAACAAAGAACTAGCAATGGAACTGACTGCTCTTCTGGCTCAGGTAATCCTGGTGCATTAATGGCTCACACAGCAGTTTTACAGGTGCAAACCTGAAATTAAGGAGGTGGTCCAGGGTTGCTTGGCAGTCGAATGGCCTTCACCTTTTATACGTGATAGCACAAGAAATAGACTGGGCTGGAATCTTTGTGTAAAGCTAACTTCTGTACTTCAGTGGAAATGCTCTACAGTGAGCGCTAGTGTTGGCACCAATATGGATAATCAGGCCAATATGGATAGTCAGGCCCTATTTGATTAAGTATCATCTAATCACGTATCATTTCTTCATTTGCTATTCTTTAAATTATTTCTGCAAGTTAATATACCAAAGTAACAGCTGTTTAATGAAACCCTAAAGCTCCTTTACTAGCAATGGTCTTGATAAAATCTGTTTTATTTAAAAAAAAATAGACTCAAGCAAAGGAAGGATACTGAGAAAGTTACTTGATGGTGTTACTCAAATCTAAACTGGTTTGTGTAGCTGAAGATGTAGCAATCTCAGAGCAGAACTAGATAGTATTATACCCTGTATTTGTACAATTTATATTTGAAATTTGTTTTTTCTTGCATGGTAAATATCAAATAAAATTACTTGCATGGCTTCTGTATCAGTGAAAAATACACATTATTGACAAACTGTTTCTAATTTTCCTTGGTAAGACAGAAGAAATAAATACCCAGCAAGAAAATTACCCTGCAGTAACAAATATTTTTCTTCTTTGTGGTCTTACCCTTAGGTAGAAATCGGAGATTTTGAAAGGCCTTTCTCAACGCCAGCAGGGCAAGTCACTTCCCAGTCCAAGTCCAATCAAACATTAAAACAAGTTTTGGAGAGATTCTACCCTAAGAGATATAGACATGGTTGTTCAGAGGAGCAATTAAGGTGAGACATATTTTGCTGTTTACATTCTCTGAAAACTTAGCAGTGAAATGAGGATTTTTTTAATTCTCCTAAGGTACAACTCACTGTTCTGCCATATTTACCTACACCTGTGATTGAAACTTAGATTCTTGCTGAATTAAAGAAGCCACTTCCTCTCTACATTTCTAATCTAAATAGAGTATCATCGTTAAGCATGCATTCTAGTAAAAGCTTTAGAACAGACAAATTACTACATAGTTTTACAAACCCCGGAGATTTTGAAATTGTTATTTTTCTTACTCAGCAAATTTAGGTCCGTGCATAGAACAGAACTAGAAAAGTGCATAGAAAAGAACTACTGAAAATAAAGGGCAGGAGGGTCTGATCTGAGTGTTTGCTATTCAAATGTGCAATGTTTTGCAGCCAGTCAAATTGGCAATACGGTAACTTTGTGGACTTGCTATTAATATATCACCTAATATAAAATTAATCATTTGCAAGTTACTTTACTCAGCACCTATTCATATAAAGAATAGCATAACAGTGTAAAAAATTACCTAAAGTCAATGTCTTAGCAATTTTGAAGTCCAAAACACATTTCTGTAATGTTTTCCTCATTATCCCTACATGGTTGAGAGTTTAAAGCTGTTATCATACACACAAAGCAACACTATTACATACTCAGAACATAACAGGGACTTTCAAAAGTATATGCTCAACAAATAAAAAGTTACACAATTAATTTCAGAGAACAAAGTGTAAGAAGCACTAGATCAGACTAACTTGTGGAGGCTAAGCCTGTTAGACTGTTCAGCTAGTTCCTAAACTATGAATTCCAGAAGCTGGAAGCGTATAGCAGGGAAAGGACCCCTCTATACCTGTCGTGTTTCCTGTGTTCTTTGCTAAGGGTGCAGTTTGACTTCATAAACTTCCAGTAAGAGTAAGCTGCAAGTGAAGGATCTCACCTTTACAACACGTTCCCCCTTCCTTTTCCTGGGCTCTATTTTGTGGTTGCAGGGTGAGTTATTCCTAGAATTCAGAGTGCTGGAAAGATATGCCAAGTTTTTTCTGGAGGATTCATTTTCCATGGGATCATTTTATAGAACCAACTCACCTTGTAGTCACAAAATAAAAGAGCCAGTGTGAATGCATCATGCATTAAGAGCACCCTTTCTGGAAGCAGTGCCCAAATACACTGAGAAAGAGTAACGTTAAGCTGTGTTTTCCACATCTGCTACCAGCCACAGGTAAAGATAGGTGCTAAGCTGGATGAATTTTTGAAATGACAACTGGCATTGCTGTTGAGTACTGATAAAATTAGATTGATTACCTTAGAGACACATTAAAAGCTGTACTTGATTCTCTTCCTCTATGTTGTTATTGCTACATCAATATTTAATCATAATGTTGCAGAAACGAGAAGAAACTTTGTCATTCTCATGTGCATAAAAATACTAAATGGTGTTTTGGATATATTTGATACTGTATAAGTGATAGTCATTGCATTAACTTAAATTATCGTTTTAACAAATGGATTTTTTTTGCTCATTAAGCTTGCTATGGGTAAGCATTTAAATTCCTTTCAATAACTAAATTACATATTTCATTTCAACAGACAGCTTTGTCAGCGATTGTCTACAAGATGGATGGCTCTCCGGGGGCACAGTGCTGCAGACTGCGTGCGCATTTATCTCACTGTAGCCAGAAAATGGTCCTTCTTTGGTGCTAAATTGTTTGCAGCAAAAGTAAGAAACTTTACTGAATTTGAGTGGTGTGGGTTTTTTAATATAAATATGATTTGCAGAGTTTTTGGAAAACTCTTTTGTTGAAAATGAGTGTGATACACACGTGCTGATTTAATCACTTGTCAAATTACTAATTTGTTTAAGCCATATGCTGCTGAAATGTAACAATCATAGTGATAGGTATACCATATTAATAACTTTCCAATACACTTACTGCTTGGTTTACGTTATTAATCTAGGTGGTACCTTTTCTTACGTATTCATATCTTCAGAGCCTTTTTGTTTCATACCTTTTTTGCCTGATAACTCTTAGAATATTGAAAGGCATCATTAACTGGTTATGGAAGCGGAACCTTGCAGAAACAGTAAATGTTGTTAAGGGTATTTGGAGGACTCCCTTCTGGGCTGGCCTCTCTTAAACCACTGGTACCTTTATTCTCTTGATTCAAACAACTGTGTTACGTAGAATTGTCCTTGCTCCCTTATGTCTCATTAGGTAATCCATATATATATATATATATTTATATGTAATATATATATAAATTACCTATCAGCACTCTGTTCTTCACATGCATAGACTAGTGAACAAAATTATAAGATTTTTTTTTTTTAGTTCTATTAGTGAGACTGTACATTTTATTGGACTAAGTACTGGGAGAAGCTTCAGGAGCATTAGGATGCATTCACAGTTCCGCCAGTGGCCTACTACATGGCTTTGTAGTTCCCTCCCAACGTAAATCTCAGTAAGATCTGTGGAGGAGAAGAGCTCTATATTAGCTTATGTTAATAGTTATTTACATATTGTCTCATTTTGAAGTAGTAATTAAAGAACATTTCTCTTTGTAGCCTCTAGCAACCTCCTCACTTGAGAAATCCTTCATATGGTTTGCTGTACATGAAGATGGCATAAGCATCCTCGATTACAGCACTATGGTAAGTGACTTTTTTTTCTTTTTTTATTTTGGTCAAAGTAGATTTTAGTACTGAGTATATAGAGAGATTCAGTACACAAAAGATGGCATTAGACTTCCGTGCTGGTATCTAGTCTTTCCTCATAAAGCAAAAATTCGTTCCTTTCAAAACACTTTCATGTTACCATTATAGGAGTACTAATAACAGAAATAAGTAACAATTTCTTTGCACTGAATTTATTTTTGTTTATCAGATATAGTTTTTATATCTTTCAATGAATTGTTAATGTTTTAATCATGCAGATGTCAGGAGATCCATAGTTACAGTTCTTACAACATTAATTTTCTTTTCCTGAAGACTTCATTTTCCATTATTATTCATAATACATACACTCTGCAAAGTGCAGTTACTTAAAAAGATTGTTATTTTCATTGTATTATTTTTGTTTAATAGTAGGTAATATAACCCAGTGTTATTTAATTATGTCATTTTAGGCTCTGATTTTTCTTTGATTTGCAATAAACGTTTTCACAGAAAACGATTCATGGTAATCAGTGTAAAAAGGCAGTGCCTGAGAAGATCCCTGCTTTAATTTATATCCTGCAAAGACATAGAATGGCATGTTGCTATTAGCAAGTGCTAATATTGAATATCAGAAAATTAAAATCTCGACTTCATAATTGCATTGATATAGGCCTTTTCATTACATTTCTTTGTTGTTAAAAAAAACACAGAACAGTAAAACAAAAAACACGAGGAGAGCAAAGAGCAGCTATACAGTAGCTGTATACAGAGAATGAGCAAAATGAGCTTGCATCAGACTGCAGAAAGCTCTATAAACACTGCCTGCTCACAGAGCTAGCTGTGGGATTTCTGCAGAGCACTGCCTGTTTACAATGCAGACAGGCCCTGCCTTCCATTTAAGGAATGCTCAGTTTCCAGAGAATATCCTGATTTTCTGTAGAAAGGATCATGGGTATCAGAACTGGTGCTGCAAGGAGCAGCTAATTAAAAACACTACTTGGAAATAAGGACAAAAAAAGGTTTAGTAATCAAACAAGTAAAGTGAGTTATCATATGGGTATTGTCTCACGATGAATTTTTGAATATCTTAAGCACATTAATATGATATTAATGATAAACCAAATGCTAATTGTAGACTCAAAGGCCATTAGCGTGGTGTTGAACATTGAACAGTAAGAGCAGAAAGAGCAATGCAGAGGAGCTTTGAAGAGCATTTATGTACCATCGGAGATGTGAAAAAAAAAGAAAATGGAATTTACATTTAATTGTGTGTCTATTAACTATATCACTGCCCAAAAAGAAATCCTGGAGTTAAATCACTTTAGATGTCATACACCTTCCCATTTAACTTACTTAGACACTACTTCAATTTCAAGTGGAACTCCTGAGAATAGCTTCTCTCAAAGTTAGTCAGGAGTTAAGTAAATTGAATTATAGACTTATGTTGAAACCTGCTCATAATAATCTAATGATCTAATTAATTTGGAATAGAAACAGAAGTCTAACTAAGGAGAGTCTTATCATATACAGTGGAAGTTCCTCATTGTGAAGGTCTGGATGAATCTATCCCAAAATTTACAATTAATTTCAAGGTTCATAAGAGGCTAACAACGTTTTGAAAAATACACATGCAGTTATATTTTTAAGAGATGTATTTGTCATAATCTGTTTTTCTTGCATTGACCTGCTTATAGCTTTGGGTTTTCTTTTTTAAGCGATTGACCGTTACATATACATATAAGAGTCTGATGACTTTTGGAGGCTATCAAGATGATTTTATGTTGGTTGTTAATGATGCTCAGATAAAGGACAAAGCAACTGAAAAACTCCTTTTTGCCATGACAAAACCCAAGGTTGGTATATCACCTGAAATAGTTTCCCCACCATCTGCTACTTTTCTGCTTTTTCTAGTGGTCAATCCTTAACAGATGTGAAAGATGAAACACTTTCTTTATTCCTAGCATTCTGAGATTATTGACTTCTGCCAGATGGCTTTAGAGGGAGAAACAGTTACTAATATAAGAGCTAACAGTGACAATGCTGTTGTGTTTTCTTTTCATGTCCCTTTATATAATGTTCCAAATTTTTCATGTAAGTACATAGTCTGTCTGATTGATCAGCACCATAGATTTTTAAGAAACTGTTTCTGTTCTACAGTGGAATTGCAGAATACAAGATCTGAAAGATCTGTCACTTGTTAAAAATTCTAGGATATTTTTGCCTTTGGTAAAGGAGCTGTCAAGCTTTTAAAATCTATATTCTCTCATTCACTGGTAAGATTGACTATATTTAAAACAAACAAACAAAAAACAGAATGTGAAGTCTCTTGCTGTTATTCAGAACAATCTATAAAACAGAATATGAAATTCTACATATAAATCTGGGTAAAGTCATGACTCTTCATACAGTTAGACTTAGTAAAATACATCTGTTCAAGTTTCCCTCAGACTGTGCACTTACAGGCAAAGTTGGGCGGAATGCAAAGAGAAAATACAGTAAGTTCCCAGATGTCTTCATTCCTTTTACCTACTCTGCATCTTGAGTCCTTGAGCTCTAGTTATTTTCTTGGAAAACTGAGGGAACACGTCACGAAAGATTTTTCTAAGAGCATCATCTTTTGGACTTCAAAATACCTCTCAAAGTTGAATGAAAGGAGTGACCTGTTTGAATCATTTAAGACTGAAGACAAAGTATCCAGCCTACTGATAGGAATAACATTATATTACTGGAAAGCAGTGATAGAAGAAAGTTCTAGTAGCATTTCCTCTCTCCCCATCGTTAGGCTGTTTGATAAAGTAGAAGTACTTTTCCAGCTGATTGTCACTAGCTAGAAAGTTAGCTATTTTTTCAGCAGTCAAAACACGTCACTGTATTTTTCAAAGAGACTTGTGTGTTCCTGTTACAGATTCTTGAGATCACTCTACTGATTGCCAGCTATATTAACAACTTTCATCAGCAAAAAGGAGCTGCTCATCACCTCTCTGCTCCAGCATTACTGACACCTCAAAGTGGACAGAAACTCAAGGAAATGGGGAGTCAGACACTGCTCACAAACAACAGACCGACTAAATGTCCAACTTTGTTATGAAAGTGTTACCTGTCATGATAATGCATCTTTGCTACATGGTTTCTACATTGATTGAAAACTTTTTGATGTACAAGACGTACTGCATAAGCAGGTTTGTAAATGAAGGAAAGGAGGACGGGTTTATATTCATTTCAATGGTATATAGCAGGAGGAACCCTTTAATTAAAGCCCTGGCACAAACTGGAATGATGAAGATGAGCCGATTTAAGAATTCTACTTTACTGGGGTGGCTTGTCCCTACAGCTCAAAAATAAATGTGTCTGTTGATAGTGATGGGGAAGGGTGGCCTTGGGAACAACTGTATACATTTTAGTCATTTTCCAGATATTTTTCTCAGGGACCAAACTGTCTTCACCTCTTCAGTTGCGTTTTAAAAAATTACAAATTGTATGACCTTCATTTTTTTAAAGGATTTTTTGTTTTAAAAAATGTTAAATAGTATATTTTCCATTTCCATCACCCCTCTTTATTTTGCAATACAAGCACCACGGGACTAAAAAGAGCAAATTGTTTTAGAACTGTTTCTTCTTAAAAAAAAACCACACATAAACACATCACGTAACTATTACAAATCTAACAAGTATTCTCCCAATACCCTTTTAGCCATTTTTATACAACTGTTCTACTTGGCATATCTCTAGCCTTGGCCTGATACATTTCTAAATAATCCCTCTCAACCCCAGCCTTTTGGAAAAATCTAAATTGAACAGGCACTGTATTTAGTATAGTTTTATTAAACTTCTTTAATCCAAAAATAATAATATAATCCAGATGCAAGAATGACTCGATTCAAAACACAGGAATAACACAGAAAGCCATTGCTTGAATTGTTGAGCTTCGAGACATAAATGACATATAAAATGGCATGTGTATAATATATACAGTGATACAGAATAATATTTTGTAAAAGGTGTATTTGTTGTTTTTCATTTGTATCTATACATTTCATATTATAAAACTAATTACAATGTTCTTGCACACTGAAGGTAAAATGTTGCATCTGCACTATTGGACTTGGGAGTACTTTCTGGTTACCTTTTTCAGCTGCAAGCTTCATTACTGTGTAGGGTCAAGTACATAGAAATGACACGCGCTTTAAGTTCCAAACCTCACATTTTAGTTTCTGTGCAAAGAAACCACTTCTGCAGGCTCTGAAATAGATAAGCAGCGTAATCTAATAACTTAGGTCCAGTCGTAGAGGGGGTAGTTAAACATGAATCACTGATTTATACACATTTCACAATTTCCACTTTTGCTCATGCTGATGATCATTGATCATTAATCATTTACTGCTAACCTTCATCATTTTAGTCTGCAGTAATTTCATAATGATGAATATTAATATCTGAAGGTTGAAAAACTCCTTTGTTTTATGACATTTCATATATACACATATACAGATTGAGAGAGGAGTAATTTTCAGTCGTTTGCCCTCTCTAAAAGGTAGGGAGTATCTTCCTGAAGAATTGAAATAGGTTAGTTTGGAGATACAGTTTGCAAAAAGAACATAGAATTAAAAAGTGGAAAGACAAGTTGTCTGGCTGACTTGATAAATACATTTCTTCTGAAAGCTCTCAAAATCCTGCCACAAGCTAAGTGTGCAAGACACTACCTCCACTTTATGGCTCAGTGCTTTGTCTTGAAAATTACAAACATATAACAAACATACTGTATCTGGATGCCTTCATGTTTGAAATGCAGAAAGAGCTTCCTGATAACTTTCAACCTTCACAAGTAGTTATGCCATTTCTCTTTCAATGAGGCAGGGGCAGCAGCAGCAGGTTTACTGCCCAGGGGACAGCAGATCTGCCATCATCAGGGCAACCGCACAGGAAGCTACAAGAGACCCTGGCACTGACTGCAGCATCTTTTTGTGCAGACTCCCCAGGTGAAGCGATGCAGGTAGTGTGGTGTAATTGGGTTAGGAATTAACGTCCCTTTGAGACCAGCAGTATAGTTAACTTCTGGATAATTATGGGGTTGGGTGACGGTACTTGCAAATTCAAACAGATAGTACTGCATCAGTTATACTCAGGCTGTAGTGTAAAGCTTCTCAAATATGCTTAGAAAGTTACTTTACAAACAAAAAAGTCATCACAAAATTATGATAGCAATCAACCTAGAATATTCCAGCTAGCAATTATTTCCTAGTTGTCCATTAGGACATAGTGTGAGGCATGTCACTAGTGAGTTTCTTCATGTAGTTTTTTTAAATCTTTGAATTAAGTTGGTTAGTTTGGAGACAAAATGATACACATTACACAAAGCTGATGTGCAGATATTGAGTCTTTTAAACTGATTTCATTAACAATTGCTGCCTTACAAACAGCTGTTTTATAAAGCAGCATACGATATATGTAGTATGACTTTCCTTCCTGCTTTTAGGTAGATAATTCAGAAACTGCTTTGCTTTTTAGGGTTAAGCTCCTGGTGATGCAAATATCCCTAAATCATAATGCCAGAAGCAATCCATGTTCTAGTTTCCCTTTGTTTGGCAGCACCTTCCAGACTTAATATGACTGTTTAATTATGATGGGTCATCATTAATCCCATATACAGTCACATTACCAGAAATACTGTGTAATTTTCATAAAATAAATACACTCAGAATCACAGCATGACCATACAACACTAAACAGTCAAGTTTTTTCCAGGATTTTGATTAGCAACAGCATGGTTTCCATAGTCTGGTAGTAACCTCTTCAAGCAAACATTTCCCTAAAATTAACAGCAAGGAAAGTCTCTTACATAAACACACTTCAACAGCGTGGCTTGAAGAGCTGTGCAAGTCTCTGGGGGACTTGCTCTGTGTTAAGCTAGCCCCAAACTTACTTAGGAGATACCACACAATATAAGTCAGCAAAACTGAAAATTTCAGAGTCAGGTAGTTAATCTATTCTGCCTTCCCCACCCAGCTTGAGCATCATGAGTGATCCACATCTCAGTCTTAGCCTTGAATCTTCCATCAAAACAATTCATACCATGCTACCTAATCCATGATTAAAGCCCAGGCAAGAACTAGACTTTTCTCACCTTCTGATCTTCATCAGCAGTGATGAAATGGGAGCTGTGAAATGAGCAGGAACCTCTGGGACTGATGCTGAAGAACTTCACACTCTCAAGGCTTGCAGAACCTAGGTTGTAAAAATATTCTCAGGGTG
This sequence comes from Anser brachyrhynchus, assembly GCF_964034855.1. Lineage (NCBI taxonomy): Eukaryota > Metazoa > Chordata > Aves > Anseriformes > Anatidae > Anser > Anser brachyrhynchus. The sequence continues at coordinate 32,058,497 of NC_137696.1, forward strand.
AGATTAACAGGTAAGCACATGGAAGGAGACTTCACTTTCCATCATAAGCTTCAGAATATTTTGTGCTTGCTTTGAGCACTCAGTAACAACGATCTGTATAGATAGCCAGGGAATCTGAGCTTGACAATGACTGAAAGATCAGTGGTAAATCTCTATATAAAGAATCACATTGATTTGAAAATAACATTTGGGATACAATAAAAATGAATAAATACAAGTTTGCCTTGTCAATCTTTGTGCAGCTGGATTAGTAAGCAAACTGCTCAATTCTAAAACAAGCAAGACCTAATTACTTCAGTAGTACAGCTGGCAAATGATAAAGCTTTGAGTTTTTAATGCAATCTACAAAATTAGTGTTGTCCTGTTATTTTAGATTAAATGTTATATTTAAAATAAAGGCATATGTTTCCCTATTAAGAAAAAAAAAAAAAAAAAGGCTGGTAGGTATTTAGAGTTAGAGTTACTTCTCAGACTAATACAGTTTTACAGTTTATGTCCTGGAGGAAGAAATTCATCCTTGCATAAAGGAATGCACCACTTAAACCTTTACATAAAACTTTAATAGTCCGTACAGCTTAGTGTGATCCATTAGCTTGAGTTAATTTTTAACTAAGGTGATTAGTAATTAAGTAACAGTGAATTAGGAAGAAAAAGTTATTTTTTACTGTTTCTTAGGTCACGAACAGCAAAGGAAATGAAACAGATTAAGATGAAACTTAAAATACTGAAAACTAAATTCATTTCTGGGCTGGTCTTCAGCACAGCTTATTAATTAATTAATGCCCCTACACTGTTTCCCAGCCCAGATTTGTACTGCAGCATTTTCCAGATTTGCCACGACTCTGTCACTGAGTAAATAGCTGTAAAAATACTTTGCTTTTTAGTGCCAGGAACAATTCCTACATTAGTTTTGCTTTGTTTGGCAGAGAAACAGTAGTTTCGTCCAGGGTTTTTACCACTTTTAACTGGTGATTATAGATTAGCATTGGCTTCATATACCAAGATACTGGAAATGCCCTGTGGAAATGAAATTCATGAAAGCAATGCATTTAGAAAGGCATCAGCATGGCCTGCCACTTTACAACACTAAATAATGGAGTTTCTTCCTGTTTTTTAATCAGCATGGTTTCCATAGGGGGTTGGCAAATGCTTTAGAAGAGCCATGTAGAAACCTGGAAGTGAATTAAGACAGGGGAACATAAACAGATGAAAACTTCTGGAACTGCAATTGAATAATTATGCAAGTTAAACTTAGAAAAAATATGTTTTTAAAGAACAAGTATTACATAGAGTCTGCCTCTTGCTATATAAGCCTTCTTTGGGGACGGATGGAGTTGAGATGAATTCTGAGTGAGGCCCATTTCCTGGTTTTCATCAAACAGGCAGGAGATTGTTTTACTTTGTTTTTTTTTTTTTTTCTACCTCGCTCTCTCAAGACACAAAGCAGCTACTCAGCTACAGAAGGCAGCTCCAATTGCTCTTCTGGATTGTGGGTCACCTCCCTGACTGGCAACACGCGTGACTTGTCAGGTTTACCTACTTCCTACATCCCCTTCATGAGGTGAGGTCATCCCGCAGCTTTACTGCACCCGAGTTTATTAACAGCCTTAAGGCTGAGGTGAAATATTCAACTAAAAACAGCGGCCAGTTTAGGGCCAGTTCTCTTTAATGTTTTTTATCAATGATCTGGATGCAGGACTCAGATGCATTCTGAAGTTTGCAGGCAACACTAAGGAGGACCTGTTGACTCCCTCGAGGGTAAAGGCCTTACAGAGAGATCTTGATGAATTAGAGGGTTGGTTGATCACCAACTATATGAAATTTAACAAGAGTAAGTGCCAGTTTCTGCACCTGGGATGGGGCAAGCTTGGATACACATAAAGACTGAGGGATGAGAGGCTGGAGAGCAGCCCCACAGAAAAGGATTGGAGGATTTTGGTCGACAGCAAGCTGAACATGAGCCAGCAGGGGCTTTGGTGGCCAGAAGGACCAACTGTATCCTGAGGTGCATCAGGCACAACATTGCTAGCAGGTTGAAGGGAAGGGATTGTCCCGCTCTACTCTGCGCTGGTGCAGCCTCACCTCGACTACTGTGTGCAGTTTTGGGCACCGCAATATAAGAAGGATATAAAGCTGTTAGAGAGTGTCAAAAGGAGGGCTACAAAGATGGTGAAGGGTCTGGAGGGGACGATGTAGAGGAGTGGCCGAGTCTCTTGGTGTGTTCAGAGCAGAGCAGGCCGAGGGGAGGCCTCATGGCGGCCTGCAGCTCCCTCACGAGGGGAGCGGAGGGGCAGGCGCTGAGCTCTGCTCTCTGGGGACAGCGACAGGACCCGAGGGAACGGCATGGAGCTGGGACAGGGGAGGGTCAGGCTGGGTGGTAGGGAAAGGTTCTGCAGCCAGAGGGGGGTCGGACACTAGGACAGGCTCAAGTGGGTCCCTTCCAACTCGGGCTACACTGTGACTTAATTAACGACTTATTAATTAACGGCTCCCGGCACTTATGGCGTGTATGTCCACCCCTCCCTCGCAGCAGCAGCACGGCGGCCCACTAATCCAAGCCCTCCCACCCGCGCCCAGCGCCTCCACCGCCTGCGCTGGCGGCCCTCACCTGCCCCCCACCCCCCGACCCCAACGAGGCGGGGCGCCCTGCCCAGCGCCCGAAGACCGTAGCGGCCCCGGGGGGGGGCGCCCCAGCGCCAAAGGCAGACGCTGGGGGGGGGAGGCCGGAAGGGGATGAAGGCCGCGGCCTCCCCCCCGCGGAACTACAGCTCCCAGCCCGCCCCGCGCCGTCCCCATGGCGACGGGCGGCCGGGCCCGGCCGGCGGGGAGCGATGCCCAAGGCCGGGTAACGGGGGGAGCCCCCCGGGGCTGCGTGAGGGGGGCTCGGCCGGGGGGGGCCCGGCTGGGGGGGGCCGTGCGGGAGCCGTGCCTCGGTGCCGGGACCCCATAGCCAAAGGGGAGGCCGTGGGGGAGCCGGGGAAGGGGCAGCCCCGGGCAGGGACGTGCCCGTTGTTTTGCCCTAACGAGCCCCGGCCGTGGTTTTCCCGCTAGCGACGCGCTGTGGGACATCGCGCTAGCTGAGGTGGAGAAGAGAGAAAGCCCCGACGGCGGTGGCAAGCGCGTGGAAGTTTGGGAGAAGTCGGTGCTGTTTGTGGGGAGCAAAAACGGGGTAAGGCCGGGTGCCGCGTGGTTCCGTGCCTTCCCTGAGCGCAGCTGCGTCAGGGCAAGGAGGGGCGGGTGTAATTTCTGTAAAAGTAGTGGCCCGAAATAAAGCTCCTCTCTTTAATTGTTTGACACGTTGTTAAATTTCCCCCTGTGAAGGCTGGACCGGTAACAAAACGACTTAAGTGCACTTCCACCAGTTTTGTTGTAGTTAGAGGCACTGGCATCCTGCTTTGAGTTTTGTCTGTATCTCTGTCAGGCAGACTTGAGCGTGGACTGTCAGAGGTTGCAAGCTCCAGGTTCCACATGCCCAAGGTTGTTTTACCTCATGAGCCCCATAGAATTGGTCTTTATTAATTTCGTGTTTGTCTTTTGTTAGCATTTACCTGAAAAGTAAATCAGAAAATACTTGCCTTTTTGACCAAGTGAGTGTTAGTTATAAAAACATATTTTTTACTTTAGGAGTATTGGTATATGTGCAACCTCTAATTAACAATCTTTAAAATACTTTTTAGTTATAAAATGTAATTATTTTTTGGGTTTACATGAAATTCACTTATTTTTGAGATAGGAATTGACAGAGGAGTAAAACTGTAGAAGTGCTAGTCTCTTCAAAGTGACACTGTACTCAGTGTCTGAATTTCAACAGTGTAAAGGTATTTTTCTGTGTGTTCATTTGTATCTTAAGCATTCTTTTTATTTCCATCTCATCAGTAATAACTTATGCCTGTGGAAAGCTGACATATTTTTAATAGTTAAAGATTGGTAAACAGTTTAACAGAGTTGTCCAGATGGATCACTAATGTCTAATTTTACAGACCCTAGTCCTATTGCTGTATTTGTCATCTCCATTAGTCTATAAGAATGGTAGCGTAGCTTGATTCTGACAGAAAGTTGGTAGCTAAGTTTCCACTATAAGGTTACAAACAATTACATGAGTTTATACTTTTCAGGTACTTTATTATTGGAATATTAAAAGACTAAGTTTCATTTAGTGATAACTATTTATGCTTTAATGACATTGCAGTAGACTTCTTTGTTTTTAATTTCCAGGGAAAGACCACTATTATACTGAGGTGTCTTGAGAGGTACGTGTGAATTTTTTAAAAGTATTTTTCAACTATGGATACTTAGAGGATAATCATAATAAAGGATGTCATAAGAAACAGTTGCCAGTAAAAGAGAACTGTTTAAAATACTGTTAACTAGTAGCAATAGTCTTGTAATCCAGCTAGTTACTTGCTAGGGGTTGATAATGATCTGTAAGCATTTGCATTTTTACGTTATTAAAGTGTTTTTTTTTAATTTTAATTTTATATAATTAGTTATATTGTGTGATAATTCATTATACATGTACGCAGATGTTGTCTTCTGTGTCCCACTGATCACTCATAGATTGAACTTATCACTACTACCTGTCAAGCTGCCCCCTCCAGTCCTCTCCAACATGAGTGCTGAAATGGCCATCAGTTCAGACTGGTGCTCTTCCTTCTCCTGTCTTTGGCAATAACTGATAAATGAGATTGTTTTCTCTGTATTGCTGTTTCTAAGCCAAATTCTGAACTGACTGAACTATGCTATAGTAACAGTAGAACTAACCTTCTTTAGAGGTTCATGACAAAATAATTTCATTTTTCCTTGGATAGGGAAGAGATTCCAAAGCCCACATTAGCTTTGGAGTATACCTTTGGAAGAAGGGCAAGGAGACACAATGCAGTGAGTACCCAGAAAGTATAGTTTACTTAACATGTATGTATTTATTTATTTATTTTATATATATAGCTTATTTTTATGTATAAGAATCTTAGGGATTTTTAGCTTATTATTTGTGGGGAAAAACTGTTATTTTGAATATTATCTTCTTAAAATTAACTATTTTAATTTTCTATTTTAATCTTTAATATATTTTCCCTTTCACTAGAATGCAGTAGACCTGAGACCAAAGTATCACACAAAGCAACCAGTTTCATTTATAAAATCTACCTTGTATGTTGTGTTTGAGCGCTTTTATTTTCCAATCGTAGGAAGATACATAGGATGCATGCCATGAACCTTGTCTTTAAAATATGAAATGAGTATAAACCGAGGAAGGTCTTTTATGACTGGATTTATGAGAGACACAGTCATCTTTGAGGATGTTAAACCATAATTAAGTTTTGGGTTACTTGTCAATATCGCTAACTTTTGCACTGAAGAATATGTTAACAGGAATATTGAATCCACTCTCATCACTACACTGTCCAGCAGTAGTAACTATTGCTGCAGCTGTTTGCTGTTTCTATAACTGAAGCAGGGAGTGGAAAATCTGACTTGGTCTAAAAGATAAAAATGAAGAAGCTAAATGCAAATGTAGAGATTTTTTACTTTTCTGATTGACAGCGTTAGTCTTCAACTACAATAAACAAAAAGAAAGGGATAAAAAACTGACTATACATATATATATATACACACACACACACACACACACATATATATATATATAATGTTTATCATTAATTATGCTGCTTCCTGACTTCTTTACTCTAAAGTAGTCGTCCATCAAGATGGACACAGGCATGCCAGGAGTATTTAAGAAGTGTTGTATGGGATTTCCTGAACACATTTTGTTTGGTTTTGTTTTTTAGAAAACACTAGGGAAGTAATATATGTTATTGTTCTGAGTCACTTGCATGAAAACCCAGCTTATCAGAATCAAGATGTTCTCTTGGTGTTGCATGGAAGTGTGTGGCTCTAACATAAAGGAACTCTTTTGCAGCCCAAAGATATAGCTCACTTTTGGGAACTAGGTGGTGGAACCTCATTACGAGAACTGATTCGAATACCAATCACTAGCAACAACATAAGGTAAGTGATTACAATTCTTGTGTTAATTTCCGCTGTCTTTCATGCATAAGTAAATCTCTAGACCACTTACTGTGGAGAACTCTTTCCAAATGTAAGACAAGATATTTCTGAATTTTTCTAAAAAATCATGGTAATACCACTGATACTCTGCGTTGAACTTCCTTTTCATGATGCTTTCCTAGTAAGACAATCAACAACGAGAAAAAGCAATACCATGAAGGAAATGATCTGTCCTTAAGTAGACAGAATAGAACTACAGAAAAAGAGAAAACATAGCTTCTTTTTATGCAGAGTGGAAGAGCAGAAAAATAAGAAAAAAAATAAAATCTGGCTGCCCACTTCTGTATGCAGGAACAATCTCTGTGAGGGGCACTATTATAGGGTGAAAGAGTAAGCAAAAAATAACACAAAAAATCTCTGGATTTTTAGGCAGTGAAGTGCCCATCCAGTGAGAACAACGTCAGACATGAGAGACAATGTTTCTAAGAGAGACTAAAACTGGTGAATTGATTTGAAGATAAAGAGAAGAAATTCAGAGAGAATGAAAAGAATACAGTGAGAATAATACATAAGAGTGGTGGAATAGCCTAGGAAGAAAAAATGCATCAAGAAATGAGAATGCAATGAGGGTGCCATTTTTTTTTTCTAGCTAAGGAAGGTAGAGTGGAAAGTGGAAGGGGAGAAAAGGATCAAAAAATGTTACCTTTGTATTATGATGCATTGCTATATTTCTGTGGTAGTGAGCTTTAACTTCTATTGAAAAATAATACTAATGTGAAGGATACAATTTTTATCACGTACGTTTGCTACTGTTCTGGCTGTTGAGATAATGCTGTTATTTAGTAAGAGACTAAGGTGAAAGAACACTACTTCTGGCATGTGAAGCCTTTTGATGCTAGAGGGTCCTGGGGACAAAAATCAATGATCATATTTTCGCTAAATGAACTTAACTGAGCTCCACCTCTATCCATCTTCTCTCCCCATTTTATTGATAAAGGAATCTTCTGATGTGTGTGATCTTAAGGTTCTTTGATGAGTGAGCAACTCTGTTCTTTAAGATCATCTGTGTTCATAAGACAATATTTTAACATATTTATTACTCAAGTTCTACCATCTCAAGTACTTAAGTATAGGAGCTTTTCACTGATTTTCTTATCCATCTATAGTTAAGGAGTTTGCTTGTTTAAAAGTTCCATGAACTATGTTTTGTTGCACCAAGAGACTTTTCACCAGACTTCTTCCACAGTGTTTTAAAGTTAAATTGGACATTTACTTTGCTTTGTAGTTTTCTGATAATCACTCTGGTCTGGAATCCCCTATTTCTTGTCAGGATGGAAGTGGGGAAAAAATTATTACATCCAGTCAATTTTCTGCGTTTCCAATGTGTTCCTTCACGTTTGTATTGTAATACTGCTGGAGTTTTGGGCTGTGGCAGGAGAGGAGTTTATACATAAACATTTTCCATTATAATCACCTTTAAAAGCCTGGTAATTGGTTTTGAGTGCTCTGACTTCTTCCATTTGTCATTCTGTCTTTCAGAAGACTTTCTGATGTGCTCATTTGAGGTTCCAGCTAATTGGCACCATCCATGACACAGAATAATTCCCCTTAACCAGCTTTTACTATTTAATATTACAAAAGAATAATGAAAGTATAGAAACCTCTAATATATTCATGGTTAAGAAAGATCCTGACCATTTGCTGAGATTGCTAACGGGGAGTGTAGACTTAAGTGGGGACAAAGATACATGACAGCAGAAGTGCCCAGTCGCACAGGTAGAAGTTGAATATGATCAGGATGTTTGCATATTTTATTTCTTTGTATCAAAGTCTCCGGACAGAAAGTTTTATGTATAGAATCTCCAAACCCTCTGATGGAAAGTTGCCAAAGTAATAGTTCTGAACAAGAAAAGATGGAGTGGTTTGCTCAGTGTTCAGAGCATCCTTAAAAGCCATCTGCCTTTGCTGTCACATTCGATTCTATTTTAGTGTTTGTATTTTCGCATTTGGTGCTTTCAGCATTTATATTATATATTATATGTATATATTATTATATATTATATATGGTTGTGTATGAAAATGTTAATTGTCTCGGGCACTGAAAGTTTGACCAGATAATGTCTTTTTTAATAGGTCGTTTGCTGTAGTTCTTGTATTGGATCTGTCCAAACCTAATGAGCTCTGGACTACCATGGAGAATCTTCTGCAGGCCATTAGGGACCACGTGAATAAAATTTTAGCCAAACTGGAAAAAACAAATCCTGAAGTAGCTACTGAAATTAAACAGAGGATGCGGAACAGTCTGCAGAAGGATCATCCAGTAAGTTACTTCTAATATTTTCTCCAGATGTCACAGGCCTTTATACAGTTAAAGATAATGCTTTTGAAAATCATAAACAACTCTTTTAGATTTTTATGCATGACTGGAAATCCATTTGATGTAGATGAACCTGTTCACTGGAAAATTATAGCAATTTAATAAAAATTCAATAAGAGCAGAAACAAGGAAAGAAGGTTTCTTATATCTTTTTGTTAGATATCTAATGTGATTGTTATGGCATGTTACACCAATCAAAAGAAATAGTTTTAGAGTAGCAGTTTGCTTTTTCCCCCTCATCTTTTTAAAATGAAGATGAAAACTAGAATGTACAAAAGTCATCTAGCAAGAGACTAGCTGAAGGTACAAATTTAAGCAAAGAATATGGTTATAACAGCCATCAACATGACTATATACTTTGCATTTATTTAAATGTCTATCACAAACTCAATGCCTTTTGATAATCTGACAACTAATTAAATTATAAAGTTTCAGAAATGTTAACATCAGTCCTTTAAACATAATTGCTAACTAAATCTCTGGAAAAGCTAAACTAGATTATGTGCAATAGAAATGAAAAATCATTGTGCATTAAACCTCTGCAAATGTTGTGCATATATAATGCATAAATAAGTATTCAACAGTTCAAAGGCTCGGCACATAAATCTAGTTGCTGTAGCTTCTATAAAATGCTTCTATGTAATGTAATGTAGCAAATGCTTATATTGAAAAGTAACTTTTCAATTTTTGAGAAAGCAACATACGCAACACTCAGTATGTTTATAGATTTAGAGTATAGCATTTGAGTTCTGCTGGAAAATGATTTTGTTTTTCACTTTTAGAGAAGGTATTTCACAAAAAGAAAATACCTACAAGCACACTCAGCCACAAATCATGACCACAATGTCAAGTTAACTTGTAGAGCTTATGAATTGGAAAACTGCAAACTTTTTCAATAGTAAAAAGCATAATGCCGCTAATTGCTTAGAAGAGAAGACTTGCTATAGTTGCCCTGTAGGGAACACAATTATACCTTCTCAACTCGGATTTCCATTCAGCCTTCATTATCAAAATCAGGAAGGATGTAAACAAAATGTTATGTTACTACTGGGTTCTCTTGAAACCTTCATCACTGTTCAAGGAAAAAATTATGTCAATGTTGTGGGAGGAAATACCGTCTTTCATAATCAAAAAAGTAAATGACGATTCAAGGAAAAAATTATTTGCTCCTTTATACCTAAACAGTTTTGTGATAAAGAAGAATTGATAAGATTTTGGTTTGGTTTTCTGTGTTGTTTTTGTTTGTTAGTTTGATTTATCATTATTATTTTTTTAAGGATTAGATATATTCCACTAGACTGGATAAAGTTGGCTATGATGTTAAAGCATAAATGTATCAAGTGCAGACCTTGCTTAAAGGTGGCTGGATGCCAGTTTTAATGTTTCTGATGTTATTTCTAATTAGTTTTTTTTTCTCAGTTAAGAAACTAACGCTTCACCTATTTATTTTTTTCAGGTCTGTGTTCTATGCATCCAATTTTAAGTTATGATAATTTTGCTCAGAGGTTTCACCTTGACAGTGTAGGGATGAAGCCATTATTTTTCCCCTCAAAGTACAGGATCTTCTGTATTTGCATCGTCTTGCTAATGCACTGTCATTTCTCCTGCATGTGAAGTAACCAGGTTTAGAAGAGAACAGTTAGGTCAACTTCTGCTACGACTTCTTTCTTTTCCACTCTTGTGCAACCAAAGCAGCTTGATTGTCATTGTGTGAGCACAAGGGGATAGTCTCATTTCATGTAGACTACACAAAAGCCTTCCAGATACACTAATCGAAACTGGTGGGAGGTCTGTGAACGTATGAGAGGGTTTTCCCCTCTTCCTTTTCCATCTAATGTTGGAACTGGAGTATACAGTGCAAAAGCCCTTCTATGCCGTTGAGTTTTGTGACTGCCCAGAGGGATTATTTCCTGACCGTTTACAAGAAAATGAAAGAACTGTAGAATATGGTGTGGATATAGAATTGAAGTTTATTCATCTGACTTAAGGTTTTGAAAGAATAAACCTCGTCTCCTGTAAGTTAATGTAACCCCTTTCAGTTTGAACTATTGCTATCTTCTACAACCTGTTTACACTGCTTAACTGTCATATATCTGTTCAATAGGATTACGAGTTGGTTGACCCTTTTCCAATACCCTTGGTGATTATTGGAAGCAAATACGATATTTTTCATGTAAGTCACTTTTATGTTATTTTATTTTCTGTTTTTCTGTTGGTAATTGTGACAGCAACAACAGTAACCTATCATTTTGTTCTGCAACTTTTTTTTTTTTAAGTACTTTTCAAGTTTTTACGGACAAGTGAGTAGGGAGGGGAAAGAAATGTGGTACTGCTGGATTCTCTCCTAGTACTTTAAAAGTCCAAACAAATGCATACTCGTTTTTCAAGTGGCACTTAATCATGAGAAGCTAGAACAGTCTGTTTGATTTTTATCTGCTGTGCTGGCAACTTCTGCTTCTCTGATGATATTACGTGGATACCCGGCTGACCCTCTGAGTTAATTCTTTATTACCGAGGCTTTATGCTGAGCCTTGGACACTGATTTTTACATTTTTTAAGTGACTCTTATGTAATAAACACAGAACAACAGCCTAATGCCATTGGGGTCTACGGAAAGACTCCTGCAAGCTTCACTGGGACCAGGTTTTTGCCTCCTTTCTCCAGGGAAGGCCATCTGTATGATCTTGTATTAAAGGAACATAGGTGAAATGGTATTTTTTTTTTTTTTGCACTCTTCATATCTGACAGTTATTAGAATTTAAAGAGCATATAGCCAAAGGTTTACTGAAAGTTAAATATTTTCATAAAAAGAATAGAATTCTTATCCTTCTTGAAGGCAGTACTTCTAAAATTTTAAAACAAAAGGAAACAGAAATTAATTGGAAATGGAATACACATTCCCAATTAAGAAACTTTTTCCAGACTAACATTTTGCCTGAATTATGCTCCCTCTGTAAAAAAGAAACAAAGGGAAATTGTGACATTTCTTTTCAGAGTAGGCTGTTACTGATTCTGTCTTACGATATAATTATGCTGACAGCTGAACGCCTCATATATTGTAGCCTAACTGCATTGCAGTTTATACAAAAAAAAATGAAAAGTTCTAGCTGTTATATTTTGTTTTTTGTTTCTAATGCAGATGTTCCAATATCAACTTTTTTTTTTTAGGAGTTTGACTCTGAAATGAGGAAAACAGTAAGCAAGACACTTCGATTTATTTCGCATTATTATGGAGCATCATTGGTGGTATGTATCTTCATTTTCTAACTAAGGAAAGAAGAGATGAGCAATACTTATGATATGAAACAATGTTTTAAAAATAGAAATGCAAAACTCTTAGAGAAAATAGGGTTTAATAGGCTTTACAGTAGCTTTCTTAATGAGCTCATATGTTCTGTGGGTTACAGAGATTGGCAGGGGATAGATGAATATACCGTGTTAACAAGCAACATACCTAATTTCCACTGCCAACAAAAACTAAAGAAAAATGGTTATCTGTTAGCCAGCTCAGTTGCTGTACTGAGTTTACTATGTGGCTGGCCAAAGTTTTTGTTGGTATGAGAAAGCAGGACAGGAGACAGTGATTGTCCTAGGTGGCATTAGAGAACTGCCCTCTTCGGTAGACGTGTGAACGTAGGTCTAGTGACCAGGCTTCTGAAGGCTTAAAAACCTGGCTCCAAGGGCATGTCTTCGCAGCAGTTTAGGTTTACCTGATTACCACACTTGCACTTCTGAAAAATAAAACCAGGACTTTTTCACAGCACTGAGTAGGAACCGCCAACTCAAGAGAACCATGAGGATGATGAAGTATTTATGTGGGTATAGAAACTGATCTGAACTTGGCAGATTGACTCCTGAGTAAAGGCAAAAATAGGCATGGTCAGCTTCACAACCCAAAACAGCTGCCTCCTGGTCTCTCTCTCTACATCAGAAGATGGTTCTAACTTTATCAACCACCATTTATGTAAAGCCTTTTTGTGATAGTGGCTTATTTTGGTTGCTAAACAACTTAAGTTTGCTCTAAATTGCTGTACTTACAGCATGTCCCTTTCAATCTATATAAAATTGTACAGCTTTTGTACATTGACGTATGAATTCATCTTTAATTAACTGAGAATATTACTATCTTGATTTTAAAAAAAATAAAGTATCTATGTATTATTTTAGTTAAAAAATAAAAACCAGGAGTTTAAAGATTTTTGGATACCAATACTGATCCCCATTGAAATGAGTGAGAGAAAGTCCATTTCCCACAGGAGAGATCTGACTCGTTTCTCGAAGACTTGAATCTGTTAGGATATGTAATACCTTAGAGAGGAATAAGCATTCCGCTTGAGAAGATATTCTGGGAAGTGTTTTCCAAAAAATCTGTACTGGTTCTGTTGCTATCAAGCTACATTTATCATGCATGAACACTTTTATAGTTATTTATTACATTTCTAAGTGTTTGTGGTATTCTGGATAATTTTTAACGTAGTTTAAAATCTTACTAGCACATTAGTTCTGGGCAAAAGATTCTTGTATCTTAACATGCATATTTCAGAAGTTGTGAATCAATATTTTTAAATATTTTTCTTGCTATATTTTGGAACGGGAGGGTGAGACTTTTACTCTAGTAAATCCAGGAAACATATACTAAATTTACTGGTGTCAGAACTCAACCATGCTGTATCTGAAATCCTCTGTGCAGATGACGTAATGTAGTATTTCTACGATGGAAGATCATAATGTATACTTTTTCTCATTCATTTAGTTTACCAGTAAATCTGAGGCTCTCCAGCTGAAAGCCCGTGTTCTTATTAATCACTTGGCATTTGGCTATGAGAGAAGGTAACAAAATTATTGTCCGATTATTAATTGTCTTGCCCAGAGTCTCGAAGTATTTAATAAAAATAATTGAATCACCAGAACACTTTTATTTTTGTTTTTATTTTCAAAAGTATTTTCTCTGCAAGAAGCTTGTTTGTGGCATTTTACTCACGTCTCAGCTCCGTGTCTCTGTGCAGAACAGTGGTAATGCCTTGGTTTTGATCCCCAAACTGACAGAATAGAAATATGGTCACCACTAGCATTGAATAGACTTTTATTTACCTATATTTGCATGCAAAGCCCAATAAGAGCCTAGTCTTGTCTGGAGTAATGTAATGTTTTTAGTTAATTACTAAACGTTTGCATATTTTCTTTTTTCTGTTTAGCAAGTCTGTATCAGTGGATCAGAGCAAACCTCTATTTATACCAGCAGGCCTGGATTCCCTGAGCCAAATAGGTTAGGACATTTGAAGTTCATCGTGTTTGTTGTTTAATTGTTTTTGAAAATTAGAAAAAAAAAATAAGCAGATACAAAGTAAGGTTAAATTATAACACAACACTCTCTGCTTTAACTCATCACTGAAGCAAAGGGCTTAAAAAATTAAAACGATGATTCATAATTTATATTATTGGGAATTACTTGTGCAGTTTTAGGTAGTTTAATAAAGTATCTTGACTCCATCAAATAGTAAGGCGAACAAACTTCGATCTAAAAGAAAATATAATATACAGTACCACCCAGCCTGTTTTCATGGTGGGAGATCAATGCTTTCTCAAGTCTTCTTGCAGCTTGTCGCTGCAGAACATGAAATGCTAAATTAGGTGGATCATTATCCAAAATGATTTGGTAATTCATGTTGTAATAACAACGTACTTGTGTTACTCTGTGCTGAAATCCTTAGGACCACCACCCACCTCTGACAGCGATATTGGAAAGATGCGTGCAAACACTCCTTTGGAACTGTGGAAAAAAGTATTTGAGAAGACCTTTCCTCCCAAGGTAGGTGTTTACATGTCTGCTGCACAGCTTCTTTTTTCTTAGAATAGTAGTAACTTTTGTCTTTCAAGTCCAATGACTGGAATTTCAGTCTCATTTAGCAGTTCTGTTTCCTCCAACTTCTTTAATTCATACACTTTTAAAAGAGAGAGATTGGTATGCAGTGGTGGTTTGGTTATTAGCTTCTACACCTTTGGTCACCTTCCTACACATAGAAATTATATAAGTACCAATGTAACCCTGTTTTTTCCAAAGTTATGCTGTTGCCTTTCATTATATTGAGAGAAGCTATTCTCAACTCCACCTTTTTTGGTGTTTTATAAGGTGCCATATGCCCAAGTGGCTAAACCAAATGACAGGGACGTTCCAAGAGGAGAATGCCTTCAAGACTACAGCAAGCTACTGCTCCCTTTTCTCGTAGGGCATGAGGCTTTGAGTAAAGGCGAGTGTGTTAGAATTCCTTACCAAAATCTGCTGGTTTGCTATGGGAAGTCTTTGGAAAGTTTTAGGATTTGCAAAGTAATTAGAATATCATGGCACCTACACAATAATAAATCTTGTACATATTTCAGAAGTTTCTGGTTGCAAGATGCAAACCCCCATGTACTTCTTTTGAATAAAAGTAATTGCTGCCATTAGTAACAAAATTATTTTCTATTTGACCTGAGCAAATGCAGGCTGGTGCTTTCTCCTTGTGTACTTGACTGTACCACAGTTCTTCACCCCTGTCCATTTTTTGCCCCTGCAGCTTATCTGGGCACGCAAGGAAGTCAGTTAGGGCTATCAAACTGTGCCTCAAGTTACTCTTCACAAACTGGACTTTTTCTAGTTTTTAGTTTATGGGTCTCCGTTCTTGGTGAGAAGGTGTCTTAATTTACCTCTTCATTACCTCATTCATTTGATATCAAAGCCTACAAATTATTTCTGTTGGTTTGTGACCAGAATAAATTATAACCAAGATGCCATTCTCAATTCAGTATGTCCCTACATGATAAAGACTAAATTTGTACTTTTCAAAAACTATAAAGGTAATCTAGTTTTCACATAACTTTTGCTCATAGCCTTTTTAAAAACCATTGTCCTGCACCCAGTAACTCCTGACCCCCCCTCAGAACAGCTCACAGTAATTATTGGATATAGGATGTGAACTGTGTACATATGTGTTCCTGGACAGTCGCAGTGCTCTGGCCATAGGAATAGATCCGTAAATTATTTAAACTGACTTTCTGAAGTACCGCAGAGGACTCGGTTCTGACTGTAACGCTATACCAGTTATTCAAATCTGCAGGTGGGTGTATCTGCCAGAAAGCAATGGATTTATCATCTGGCCTCATTAGCTAATTATTGCTGGCAACCAGAATGGTTACTGCAGTCCACTTTCATTTTTCTGCCATATATTGTGGAACCTTAGCAGCTGCAGTGTGAAGTTAGACACCATTTCCTGGCCCTTTCTAAAGGGTAAGATAACTCCGAGTAACAATCCCTTACTCAGAAAACAGAAGCATTTGGGCCATTTAAGTGCACAGCTTGAATGTTTTCAGATATGTCTGAATACATTTCTCATCTTGCAGGGTCCTTCAGTGTCCTAAGATAAGCAGTGAAATTAAAGAAGATTTTTCCAAGTAGATTTCCATTCTTCTCTTTTGGTTCCAAAATCTGCTTTAAACTTTAAAGATGTTTTTATTCATTCAGAATTTCTTTTCCTATCATCTCTTCTAATGACAATTTTAATTCTGCTTTATTTTATTCTGTTATTTGTATGAATGAGGAGACGTGCAGCACAACATTTTAAAAAAAATCTTATTTAATAATTTTTCTTTCTATTCATGTATTTTCTTTTTTTGGAGTTAAACTTATTGTTCTCTCAAGATTCATAAATGAGGTTTCAAAAGAGGCCAAAAGATCGTAATCAACTCTTGTAGTGCTTCTCAGATACTGAAATAATGTTTGTGGTAGCTTCAAATGAAGCATAGTCTTGAATATTAAAGCCTCTGGCATAAGTACCCTTGACTATACCCAAAGATCACGGGCCAGAAAGGTTATTTGCTTTTTGAGGAGAGAACAATAAACAACTACCCAGTAAGAATATTCTTTTTCCTTTAAGATCTAGCTGCACTGTTATTTTCTTATCAATTACCAATCCAAGACACTGTATTTTATCTAATCTGTGACCTACAATTTTATTCCATAAATGCAGGATTTTAATACCTTTCTGTTACAAGCAGAATGCTTCCATTAGATGTATAGCATGGTGGCATCTCGTTAACATTTACCCTGTGTGTTTCTCTCGTTTCTTCTTTTAGAGTTTCTATGATTTACAAGCTACCAAAGACCCTGGACAGGATTCACAATATGCGGAGCATGAAGTTGATGTCATGAGAGCTCAGAAAAAACAGGTGTGTTGTTGTTCAGTTGCTCTTCAGTCAGCTATTCCAGAGACACAAGCATTGCCGAAGTAACTGTAGAATATACATGCATCACCCTTTTGCCTTTAAATAATTTCAACTTTTCTTCAAGGACTATTCAGCCTGGATGCGTTGTGGGTTTTGTTGCTGTTGTTGTTGTTGGTAGCCATGTAGTGGGTAGGGAATTGTTAGATCTCAAAAGCTTTAGCTCTTGTGGTTTCTTTGGAAGTGAATAATTCAAACTTCCCCTCTAGCTCTCTTCCAGAATTATTTCACTAGAACAATATTGAAACAAAGCAGTGCAACTTTCTTGGCAGTAACTTATTCATTTCTGCACCCTGTGCTCTCATTTGTGTGTTGATTAGAAGAGAGTCTAGGGAGAGGTATCAAGGCTTGAGGTGAGGGATGAAGGACTTTTTTTTTTTTCCCCTTGTTCAAAACATTTTTCTTTATACTGGATTTTATGGAAGGTACTGAAATGATAACCCTTCTCACTTAGGTGTGTAGGGTGTGGATATTTTGTTCTAATCAGAGTGAATTATTCCACATAGTGATACTTGGCTTAACCCCTGAAATCTAGGAAATGCCTTTAGAGGAGAAAGGGTCGTTCATTTTGAAGTGTTTCTGCATTTGCCATACATTTGTAGTGAATTAACACAAACTTTGTGGTGAACTAGGCTAATGTTAGGTCACTGCCACGTAGATATCCATGTATAACATCACACAAGTAGAAATGTAGGTTTTACCAATATCGTAGGTATGGGCCTGTTAAACTTAATCCAGGATTTATATAGTTTTCATTGCTTGGAAAGAATATTGCATACTTACTCTGGAAATTCTGTATTTCCTGTAGATTCATTTGTTTCATGTGCAGAAAATTCATTGCTAGAATGACTGAGAAATGTTTCACTCTGGTTTCACTCTATTTTCAGAGGTTCTATGTGGGCTATCTGCATATCATTTAACTTCTGTAGGTACTAAGTTACTGTGCTTAAAAGAGGTTTTTATAACAGTGGTTAAAGATGATGGGTATGGGAGACCTTTCAAAGGTGAATTGTACCAACCTCAGTCTCACATACTTTTTGCAAACCACTCCTCTTAAGATGAAAGGCAGTTTTATTGAGGTGCGCTGCAGTCAATCTCAACGAACCCTAGAATACCATAGCAAATTTCACCTTTTTTCATGCTTGTAAAAAGAAAGCCAAAGGATTAGATTATTACTGCTATCAAGTTTTTGAGGAGGTTGGTTAGATTGCATAAGGCCATAAACCTGTAGTTACCTGATCCAAAGAACTGCATTAATAATGTAAAAGAATAAAGGCATTTCAAGAATCCTATGCAGTCTTTGAACTTGCACGTTACCTGTAATATCCTGTTAATGTAGGCATCAGTTCTGAATTTGTTACATCAAGAGCAGTCTTAGATAACATTACAATTTGTAAAGCACGTTGCTTTTAGAATTTATAATGTAATCTTATACTCAATATATCTATATATCCCAATATAACTTTATGGTGTACTAAGTTATTTTGAGATAACACTTCTGTCTTGCAAAAAAAAAAAGTTACTGGTATGTGTTGATTAAATCATACAGGAAATTATTAATTTTTCTGTTTTTAAACAAAAGAGACAGGCTTTTAGAACTAATCTGTTCAAGGGCACTGCAAGCCAGTGTAGCTTCTTTTAGTTCGACTACTACAAGTAATTTAAGTATTAAAGAGAAAATTACTTTTGTTATCTACAGCTATTTTCTAAACCCCTTTATTGTAAGGTTCAGTTATTACAAGATTATTTGCATATTATTAATTTTGTTAAAGCAAAATTTTAAACGCATCGTAAGCCTGACATTCTCTTTGGAGTTTCATGCTATCTGTTATTAGGAGGAACAGTATATTAAAATGTTTACTATGCAACATGTTGCTAATGAAATCGTGGGATGTAATGCAATATGAAAGTTTCATACAATGACGGGGTACATATTGAAGTCATTTAAGTGCATGTTATTTTATTCGGTTAATTAATGTTCTACTTTGGACTATAGGTGATCACCAGTTTGCTTGTTTATCTCAAAGATAAGCTTTAAAGGAAAAAAATAAACACAAATGTAGCAACAGGAAGAAAAATACAGCCTGTCACGGTATCTGATAGAACAACCTGCATACCTGAGTGAAATTTCAGCCTTAGTCAGGACTGGCAAATAATACTGTAAGTCATTTCTAGATAACTGTGGCAATGCAAAGTTCAATAAAATCAAGGCTGTTTCTCTATTGCCTTCCACTTGTGAGGAACCTTTTCAGTGTCTTAGCACTGGATGCAGCCAGTTTCAAAATGCACCCTTGTGGTTTGGATAATATAGTCCTATTTCCAGGGATTTCCAAGTTTGTAATCTGGTTGAAGAGTTTGTCTGCAGCTAGGGTTTGTGAAGAAATAATGTGCCTTTTCAGAGCTGGCTACGATGATTCTTAATGTAAAATCAGCTTTCAGAAGGATACACTCTAGCAGAGTAAAAGGTAAAATTATCGAGTATAAAATTAGAAGACAGATTTTAAAAAAATAAATATAGAAACAGGAAAGTACCTGGCTCGCTCTCCCATACTAGCTGTCAGCAAGTATTTATCCAAGATGCTTTCTGGCTGTAGATATTAGAGTTCAGCTTATCAGCACCCAGTCACGGGAATGTTTTCTTTTAGACTTTAGATTATTTTGTTTTTTTTAATACTTTCCAAAGTGAACAATGAGACATACCACACTATTACTAAACCTTTTTGCTCTGAAAAACTCTGAGGCTACCTTTACACTGTGCCTTTGTTCAAGACAGAGCACATCTCTCTTATTCAGCTATGTGTTTCCAGAATTCTTTTCTGGAAATTCTTTTCTTTTTTCTTGCACCACAGACATAGAAATTGCAGATTTATGATTCATGTCAAACAGTGCTTTTGCAAATGTTTACTTTTTTTTTATTCTCTGGAGTTCAGCTATGAGAGTGAATATAACACCCAGGATCTCTTTGGAATTTGCATAAAGGATAGAAATCCTTTTTTATCTGGACATTTAACTGCAGCTTCATTCATGGAAACAAATGATAAAGCTAACCTTGAGCTGAGAACTGGATAGCCTCCCAGTCAGGTACTTAAGGAGTCAGCGTCACGCAAGGCTAAAGTTCGTACCAACTGGTCATTGTTACACAAATATATGACATTAGGGATTGATGCCAGTTCTAGCTGAAGCCTAACACTGTAAGTATACCCAAAAGAAAAAAAAAAAAGAATTAGATACCTGGTACCATTTGGTGTTAGCTTACAAGAAGTAATGGCAACCTATCTCCAAGAACAGGGCTGTAAATTCTTAAGACGGGAAGGGAAAAAACCTGCTAATAGGAAATTCACTGTACATAGAATAAGGTTAAAATACACTCTGTCACTAGTCCTTTAATCAGTCATGAAAACATCAAATTTATCTGTCTGTAGTTTATGCAACTGCTGTTTTGTTTTGCTTTTGGTTTAAGATTCTGGATTGAAAACAGCTATGTTGCTCACAAAATATGATTCTAAGACATCTTTCAAGGAAGTAGAGTCCTATTTTTCCCTAATAGGAATGGCCTAATGAACCAGGTCATTCACAACTGGAAATCGTCTTTGGTGTCAGGTCTGCCATGGCTAATTAGACTCTATCAGAGTCCGATTGTGATCAGGTCTGTGTTAGCCAACATGAGAGCCAGCCCTATCTCTTCAACATAGTGCTCTGCTATGACCATGTTGCAGAGCTTCAGGAAGCTACTTTAATCTTTAAGCAAAATACAAGACTTCATACTGTGCAATGAACCTTCTTGGTTAGGCCAGTGGTGCTGGGCAGAGCAGTACGACACTCACCTTAGCATCAGGAGCATCTTGTCTCCTCCAGAGAAGTGCTAGGATTCATATCATGGAGAAAAAATTATGTAAGGTTATACTCAGCTGCCAAAAATAAGCTTTCTTGTTTTCACATGAAAACATGCCCAAATGGGTAACGTAAGCTTTTTTTTTAATGTTGGTTTAATAGCCTTATTAGAGCACTGTTATTAAACTTGCTACTGAAGTTTAGTTGGTTAAGATTTTTCATCCTTGTTTCAGTATTGTTTCTTTTCCCTGTGTTCCAGATTGAGGGCAAATTCAGTAAGAAACAGCATTTAAAAAAGGAAGTTAAAGTCACAAAAAGCCAGTCCCTCAGAACTGAGGAAATGCAACAATTAAGGCTTTTCCTACAATCTTAATTTTTGCTCCTTGTTTGTAGACATTATGGTATTGTCTTTAATTACATGATCATATACTATTTTGCTGATGTCTCAATTCAATTGTTCAGTATTTCTTTTCATCATCCTTATTCTTTGTGTACCTTATTTCTCAACCTGCCATTCAGACACTTCAATGAACACAAAAGTATTAATTTTTTTTCTCTGAGAATGTGTAGTAATGTTATCTTATCTGAGTGCCTCACAAACATCAGTTAAGTCTTTCTTCTCAATCCCTTTATGAGATAGGTGTGATCTTCCCCAGTTGACAGATGAAGAATTTATAGAAATACAGCAGTACAGAAGCTTTAAGTTTTTTTTTGTTTTTGTTTTAAATCCCCTTTATGCCAGTGTTGAGACACCCAGGACAAGTTGCTGGCACACTAGTAATGTTTAAAGCATTCAAAGCCCATTGAAGGCGTATTTAAATTGCAATTGTTAATGCTTCTGTAAAGCCAATCTGTGCGCCCTGCACTTGGTACCCAGAAAAGAAAGGAAGCTTAATACTATCTTTAAACATTTTGGCTTACTTGGAGATATATTTTTTTGCAGGCTGTTCTTTTAGTTTGGAGAGAAGATCTCTTAGCGGATTATATAGCTACAGTATATTTCAGAAGTCTGCCTATGCTTATAATATGAGATTTCACTAGCAGGAAGGTAGGGTTTGTCAAAATTGTCTCTGGAATGATCTTTAAGTTATATATTAGGTTTGTTGGTTGGTTGGTTGTTTTTGTGTGTTTGTTTTTTACATTGCTGACCTACAGAAATTTATTTTACTTTCTGTTTTACACCACAAGTAAGGAAGTATCCTTTCCTGACAGCACTTTTTTCCCTGAATCACTAACTTTGTTAAAGATTCTTTTCATCTTTTCAGTAAGTTTCTTCCTGTATAGTCCTTCTAGTTTCTATGCTTTCATTTCTCATTGAACGTCATCTTACTTTGTGTCTCTAAAATATTTATCACTTTCTTCTGTACTTCTGTATGTAGTGGAACGGCTATACAGTTTTAATATATGCTGATTTTGATACCTTGCACTTTACAGCTTTGAATTGCCTTTGTATCAAATTGCCTTGTAGCTAGTTAAAATTAGAGCAAAATAAATTGTTATATTATCTACTGCTTTCTTGAAACAGGTTAGTCAGACTTGATACATTTGTAAGGCTAATTATTTGGGCAACACCTATAGACCTCAACCCTACAGCATTGTCTTTATGTGTAAAACCTCATTGTCCATTTCTACCACTTCCTGTAGCATCTGAGAAAATTGTTAAATTGGAATTATTTACTTGGCATAAATAGGATACGTGTGCTTCTTAAAATGATCGCAGTATTCTCTACCTACCAAACTGTTGGAAGCTTGCCAACAGTTCAGTACATTCCAAGATCATAAATACTTTATATTAATAATGAAGGAGTGAAAATACTGAGTAAAGGCTGGCTTACAGATGGAGCAACTCAGTAGTACTGGAGCTGTATTCAACAATGCAACTTACCTAGATTTAGACTGGATACAGTTTGTTCTACATCAGTCATTTGTGAGTTATGTAACCGTAAAACCAGACTTTTGCAAGCATCTTGAAGGATATGTGCTAATTACAAATCCTCTTACCTGTTCATAAAGCTGTGGTGTTCTCTGAAAGTTTTGCACTGCTGATGAAGCTGCTGAAATTACTGCCTGAAAGAAAATTCAATGGAATTGCCTTGCAATTTCTAGACAACGATTTCTCTGTTGCTCTGCCCTTCATTTTCGTCCTCACTCAGTGCTTGGGACTGATAATTAATACTACTTTTAAAGTCACCAGGTGTGAATTTTGTCAGTAGTATCTGTAT
Organism: Anser brachyrhynchus; assembly: GCF_964034855.1. Lineage (NCBI taxonomy): Eukaryota > Metazoa > Chordata > Aves > Anseriformes > Anatidae > Anser > Anser brachyrhynchus. Next base: position 32,081,189 of record NC_137696.1, read on the forward strand.
ACCTACAGAGAAACCTCAGTCTGTTAAGTCCATTCTATTAAAAACAGAACAGTAATCACAAACACTTGCCCACTTTTGAGGGTCTTCACTGCATTTATATTAATCATTGGTTCATGTCCAGCTCTTTTCCTTTTTCTTTGTCAACCTCCAAATTTTCTTTATCGTCATCCCAAGCTATTTCAGTACCTGTACAACCATAATTACACAGATGTTATTTTCTGTGATTCTTGGAGACTGGATTTACTTTTTGCTTTGGCAGAGAATTTTAATATGTCTTTTGTCTCTCTGTTTGGCTTTAGAGTGAATTTCCAAAAGGATGAATATTCTCCACCTTTTGTTTCTGCTAAAAGCATGTTGGGAAGAGGAGTTCATGTTTTTTAAGTGAATTTAGGAACAAGATGATAAAATAGCTGCTGTTAACTTCTCTTACTTAAAGTGTTTGCTTTTAGTAGCCTACTATATTGCTCTATTTGCATGAATTCTTCAATAAGTAATGGAAACAACTGAAAAAAAAAAGAGCTTTTGCCTACTCAGTCCTATTCACAGCAGTATATTTACATGGCAAGATTTAGTGTCGTCATAGATCATGGTGCTGTCTAAATTTGGAAATCTTTGGAAGCCATTCAAGTAACAAATGTTAAATGTGGCCTTCTACTCAGTTTCAGACTGTGCATCTAACTTCTTTTAGTTGCACATAAAGCACATAATACTCCTTAGAAGACCTTCCTGGGATGTTTACCACAACATAGGACTTAATACTGAAGGGACTTGGTAAGTCATAGAAGCACTATATCAAAATTATCCTTAGGGTTAATTGAACTCAGTGAGAAATTCCAGCCTAGTTATTTATTTTGTGTTGTAGTTAATAGATGGTTAATACATTCTTCTGATAAAAGTAAGATACAATGACCTTTTTTCTTATTGTAAGCAGTACATGCTTAGGTCTACCAATTACCTCATTAGAGTATCATCATCTTGCAAGTGTAGTAAAAAGTACAGCACCTGTAGTATAATTCTGTTAAAAATCATACAGTACATTTTTTCCTACTGTGAAGAGTTTTTTGCACATGCTTTAGAGTATTAGACGGCTAATGTATCTCATCACTTTCAGTTATGAGGATATTAAATTAATATGTATTTGTGCTTCTCTTTTAGGAGCTTGAACAATATAAAAGAAATGCTTCTAAATCCTGGAAAGAAATGGATTTTGACCCTGACTGATGAACTGCTAAAGGTATCTTCAGTTTCACATGTGCAAAATTAATTATTTTAATGTTACACTAACAATTTAAATTTTTTAAAAGTGGGGAGAGAAGAATTGTTCAGAGAGATGAAGACTGGCGGCAGTCAGTCCTACCTATTTTATAATTGGTAACAAATTACTCAACTTACTTTTTGAATGATTCTGCCCTAAACGTGTATTAAATGCAAATATTTTTTTCACACCCAAAGTATGAAACTACATGATAAAGTATGCTAGGCATCTTTTCCTAGTTCCTTGCATATATGATTCAAAAGCAAAGCTTAAAAATACATTTGCATCATAGGATGCATATCATTTGAATAGAACAGTTCCACAAAAACTGGCAGAACAAAATAGAAGTTCAACCAGTTTTGATCTGGTCTAAAATTCAAAAGTTTGCTTCACCAGGAATTATTTATGGCACTGTATAGCATTTTAATACCTCTGCACAGAATTCAAGACAAGACATTCCTGTCAAATATTCAACTGCTAGGAATTCTTTCTAATGAATTTGACAGATACTTGGTTAGTGGTAGAAACATAATTACTTCACATTCAGCCTAAACTTGGGAAATGCTAGCCTAAACTATATACAACTTTCTGTTCATGGACTTCCTCTCTATAATCAGCTGGGCTGAGCCTTTTGAGAATACGCAAGTCAAGATCTGGATTAAAGCCAGACGTCTTTTGAGAGCTAAGCCTTGTAGACTTATTGTCAGAGAGTAAATGCCTGGACAGGCACTTGGCAGACCAGATTGTAAGAATATTCCCTGCTGAACAACCCTACATGGGCATAAAAATGGCAAAGAAACTAATTTGGTATTGTTCCATCCCTTTCTAGTTATTTGTAACATATTTGTTCACTGATTACTTTTTCTGATGTAACTTAAGATATTTATATATAAAGATAATTAGAAAAAAATCTTGGCCTCACAGTTAAGTGGAAAAGTTGCATTAGCTTGAGGATTTCATACTCTGTTAAAATGTGCATCATCTCAAAACTGAAATTATTTTCTTATGGAATTTTAAGATAAAGTATACTTATCTGTATGATGTAATCACTAGCTACACCCCCACAACAAATAATTTCTTCATTGAACAAGAAAAGTAAGTTATAAAACTTAGGAATTCAGCATCTGCTAGTCTTTCCATTTGGGAAGTTACTTCTATTTATCATTTGGATAAATTAGACTCTTTGACATGTTAGCGAACACACAAGAAAAAATTCAAAAGAAAGATAAAAATTACATCACTTCCAAAAAATTGGCAACATTTTTTTCCCTAGTTAAACTGATACTTTATTAACTTTTTTTTCCTAGTAATTCACAAAGTGCTTCCAAGATGGGATTTAGAACTTGATAATGAGAAGAACGAACAGATATAAATAACAGCTGTCTTCTGTGATCTACCATCATTTGTACAACTAAAACACGTTCGGTAACTTTTATGTTTGTTAAAGATCATAAAGATTATTGTACTCGGTGGCATGGTTGGACAGTATGCATAAGATTAAAGTGAAATGATTTCTTGATTCTGTCATTATTTACACTAGTTAGTGTGTTTCTACAAATCGCCCAAATGGGATCAAAACCAAGCATACTACTTTAAATACAATTCTAGGAGAAAGAGTTACTAGCAAGTATACCCCTTGGCTTATTGGTAATAGTTAAAACAAAAATAACAACGAAGTTGGGGGAAGAATTAGAGCACCAGTGACATATATTGCTAAAAATGACAACATCAGCAGACTAAATTAAATTCAAAAGCCTTTCCAAAGATATAATACTGTTGATACGGCTGATTTAGGAGTGGGGTACAAGGAATAGCATGAAGCCATTCACCCTCTTAAGAGAAGCTTGTTTTTCAAGATGGAAAGCATCCAGTTAGAAACAAACAAGAGAATGTGTTTTTCTATGTATGGTCATTTAAATTCTGAAATCTAAAATCCAGCAAATCAAGACTTCAACTGTAATGAAATTAAGAATGTAAAATTTTAAATTACATATTGTCAGATCTACTACCTTTTTTCACTGCCTGCTAATAATTCTCTCTCTAATTTTGAAGCTCAGGATTGCTATAACAGCAAGTACTGGTACAAAAGCATAGAGCAATAAGAAATCCATTGTGAACCGGGACAATGCACCAGGAAAGGTTTTGTCAATGAACTGAATGCCATGGGTGAATATACATGCGGAATTAATTGTAGTGGAACCGTTGGCTCCCCCTGTCAAAAGAAAAAATTAATTCCTTCAGTAGGTTAATCGGCAAAATTAAAACTCAGGCTCCAGTATCTAGCTCTTATATTTAATATAGCTAGCCTTAACGTTATTTTAATGATGACCTACTGCTCATAGCTATAGGTCTCACCCTTCGGGGGTAAGAGAATCCATATGTTTCTGCAGTTAATCTATGCCATATTTTTTTTGAAGAAATGAACAAGGGTTCACTAGGAGCTTTCTGTTTTGTTCATACTAGGTACAAGATCTTTGGCTTTTCAGGTACGTTGTCTAGAGGGGGCCTCAAGAACCAAGATGACAGACTTGCGTCACTCACATTAACCATCAGCTGCTGATGGTCACTACCAAAGGCACGGAGTCATTTTCTAACAGGTGTTCACATGGTCATATTCAAACAGTTGCCACCTACCCTCTTATAATGAAGGGAACAGGAGAGAGAGATGACGAACAGTGAGTGGATAAAGAATATGGAATGCGTCTCTGCTTGGAGAGCAGCACAGACACCTGGATACACAGCCCCGAATAGCTTAGGGCAGGCCCATAGCTGTAAGTTTTACTGCTGTTGATGGATTCACATCATCCTTCTAATCTCTCCAACGTGATTCTAATGTTGTGCCAGTTATCTTGCTCACAAACTGCAAAGCATAATCTGACAGAGATCTAAGCTGCTCAGTATTTGCTGTGGTAACACACATTTGAACTGAAGCTTCACTAGAATTAGAGGAAAAATCTGGTCAGGTGTTACCTGTACTGCGCCCTCCACCAATATTTGATCCTGTATTGTGTAATTCTGTTGATATTCTATGTGTAATAGTTCTGATAAGCACATAGCAGGCTGCAAAGTTTACTTTCCAAATCAACTCAAAGGGGAATAAAATAACATATAAAGAAGAAAAAGATAAAAAACTGAAAGAATGAGAAATAGTTGAAAAAAGCAGTCAAATATTTTTCTGGCTTGCAGATACAGAGTTATAGTAAGCCTCTACTAATCATTGATTTTTATTTTTTTTAACAATTAACAAGTTGTTTAAATCTTTAAATTATCAGGATACTTTAATTGTTTGCAGAAGGAAGATAAGCCTCGACATCTCATTAAAATTATTTACAATGGACTTAAAGATTTATTCTTTTAATTGCACACTTACCGCAGGTGAAGCTTAAGCCATAAAATTCATTGACTACAAGAATTTCACTGCTGTATTTTTGAAAGGTAAGATAACTGAGTATTTTAAAAGGCGTTGGCATTTCTTCTATGGTCCTATAAGAAACAGAAGTTAAATTGTCTTTTGCTAACATTCCAAGAGCCAGTTCTGCCCCAAGTGAAAACAATCTCTTAACTTTGGGCATAGCCTGTTACAGCAAGACTTCTTGGATGTACATGAAGGGTTTCCAAACATAAAGTCTGTCCTAGTGATAACTGAGGCGACAGCAACAAAGGTTGTCTCTGCCTTTGGTACAGTGTCATAGCATTCTGTCCTAAGTTGTTTATGGGCAGTCACAAATAATTCTGTGAAGTTTTTGGTATTCATATTGCAGTGATAAACTGAAAAGGGCAAGAAGCAATATAAACACTACAAACAAAAGTGTTGGTTCCAAAGTAAGAAACCACCACCCCTCATTCTATCTTCAAAACTAAAAAAGGCCTTGTAACAATTCATGGGATATAATAATGATAATACAAAAATAAAGCAAAGAAGAATAAGAAGAGAAAATAGAATATGAGCATTTTGAAATAACATTATGCAACAAGCCTGGGCAATTTTGGCACCTAAAAGTTCGCAAGACTTTTTATAATTAAATAACAGCAAAAAAACAGCCCAAGTTTCAATACCACTTTAAGTATCTCTCACTGTGTATGAGCTTTCATTATCAAAGAGATTCATAATATTGATTAGCAATGTCTTCACTGTAAGGTAAGGCTAGAAACCACTCTAATACTTTTTAAAAAGTTACTTTTAAAAGTTAAAAAACTACAGTAGCAGGAATAAACTGCCTTGTTATTATAAACGTATATCTTCCTGAAATTAGGTAAGGACCACATTAATTAGATATTAACCTAGTTTTATTTAATAAACAAATGTTAGCTGAGATCTACTGTGAACAGACAAAGCATTATCAGATTTGTGAAGACTCTTAAGCTTGAGGACAACCTAATGACGTATTGTTAAGCTTATTTCATGGTCACTGGAAAGGTCACAGCTGAGCATATCATATTTTCTAGGCATCTGAAACACACCTTTGTTTTCCACAATAATACATTTATTCTGAGATGTTTCTCAAAGAAATGATAGTTTCAATACTGACATGAGAGGGGAAAACGCATCAAAGTTCATGTAATTACCATGCAAAAACATGTATTTGCACAATGATGCAGCGAACGAATGTTAATGTTGCTTCATATTTATAAAACTAATCGTTGATTTAATATTTTTATATAGTTGACTTTATACAGGAAAAAAAAAGTGTCTGAAAATTTTAACGACTAAACTGGAGAAGAATACTAATAAGATAATTGAGAACAGCTTTCTGTTTTTTCTAAAACTGTAATTCCCAGTATTTAGTACCTGTGACTAAATACTGTTACTAAAAGGTCCAGTTTTTTGGTTTTTTTTGAAACAGACAGCATTTCATGGAATCATGTTGGCATTATTGAAAGAATTTAGCTGAGCTGATTGATTTGAATTGAATAAATCCTCGATTTATTTCCAAAATAAGACAGTGAAAAAATTAAACATTTTAGCATATTTGCTGATATCTAAAGCTATTGTTTTGTGTACATTTGTATTTAGTACGTCTAACATGATTAGGTAGTTCTTCCTCTGAAGGTAACAGCTGTACTTGTTCCATCGCAACCTGTGCATTATTGCAGTTAAGCAATACAGATTGTTCATGAAACCCTTCTATAGCTAGACTATTTTAATAATAACACCATAAATAAAACTTTTTCCTACCTTACAAGTCCTGTTCCCGCTACGACACCTGCTGAGTTAAGCAACACCACTCCACTTTGGACTATATTTGGGTTTTGAACCACACCAAGCATTACAAGCGTTAGTAGTTCACCAATTACATGAGATGCGAAGACAACAGCGAAGAAAATTCCAAATCTGGAAGCATCAGGATACAACCCTACAGTCCTGTACAAAAAATGAACAGAAGAAATTTTTAAAAACACGGGTTTGGTACTAGACTTAAAATGTAACCACTATTCTTGGTTTTATTCATTTTTGCAATCACAGCACATTACGTGAACCGTTTATCCCTGAGCTCCTTGCGTCTTCTTTGGAGCCTTAACATGAAGGACATCCACTTAATTTCCTGTGTGCAGACACATTAGGTTTTCTCCATCTAGATTAAAGAGGGGTATATAAAGATGTAACTGTAGGAGAAATTTGTGTTATTTCAGGATAACCACCATGGCTTTAAATATCATTTAAACTAAAATTGGCCCACCTTTACAGTCTATACATTTAAGTTATTTATGTAAGTCACATCTGAAAAGAACATCTTTATGCAGATAATTAGGAGGGAATTTTGTACTTCTGATACTGTGCATGCAAACCTAAAAACAGATATATGGATATGCTCAGCCTAATCAAAAGGAAAGCTAACTGAATTCACCACCCTTGTAATTCATCCAAATGCAACTTCCTCCAGACTTCTACACTCTTTAATAACCAACACGCTGTTCCTAGCTTTTCCCTCAATTAATTAAGGAAACGTAGCACCACGCCCAATTTGTACTAAAGAGTAAAAAGCTAAGAAAAGCCAGCAATTGCTTGGCAAACTTAATTCAGCCTTGTAGCATATGTGACAGATGACAAAAACCTTTTATTATATGGTGACATATTACTCTTTTTTTCACAACACCTCATACCAAAATTGCCTTATACTAGGTATGTACTGCATACTCTGCTTAGCTAACAAGCAGGTATTCAACACTACTTTCATCTTCGTTGCTCAGGGCCCTCTGTCTTTTTTATAATGCACCATGCTTGAACCATGATCTTAAAATAGAACTATTAATTTTCTCACAGTTTTTTCTGTAGCATTTTTTGCATGCAATACTGAAATAATCTCTATTATAAATAGGTGGCTGAACATTGACTCTTCAAGTATTAAACATTCACTGAGCGAGCGGGTATTTAGCAACCTCTAATCACAGCTTGGTACAGAAAGAACAGCTCTCCAAAAGTCCTAGCATTAAAGGATCACCTTTTCTAAAGTGCTCTAATACTTCTCACTATGAGCTATGCAGAGCCAGACTAGTAAATCTGGGGCAGGAGTAGAAACAGATGAAAAACAAAATGAAAAGAAAAGAAAAAAGAGAAAATGACAGCAATAGAATGGTAGGATAACATACACTGTTGGAGCATTTCCCAGAGGCATCCTTAGCTGGGAAAATGCACAAATAGAGTGCGTTAAGTTGACTGCCGTACAGAAGTGGCTGTACTTGGTCTTGGCCGGACCTGTCGCGTGCCTGATCTGGTAAGAGTTCGGTTCTGCCTCTATGTGCCTGCATACACAAACTCAGAGACAAAACGGCTTGTAAGAGCACACACCAGAGGCTATAAAAGCCTCTCCAAAAGAGCAAAGCCTCTCCTGTTGAGAAAAGTTTAGCCCTGCACAGGTCCAATCTTCAAAATTTCACAGGAGCTGCCAGACCTCAGAGGCCTAAGGGCACTACAAAGTCACTCTGACACTTCGCTTACTGATGGCTTTCAAACAACTACGAGACAGCAAAGACACGCAAAGGCTAACAGCAGTAAATATTACCTGCTAGCTAGAACCAAGAGCTTTACTGTTGATTGTGGTTGAAGCTACCAAAGCACAAGGGGAAAGTCTGTGGCCATACAAATTTCCTGTCTGGTAAGGATTAAGTGACAAACAGAGGCTCGTGATGCTCATGGGCACCATGCTCATGTACCACCAAGCCTGCCAGTTGTTGGTACATGCTTTACTAGAGACTGTCGTCTAATTAACATCACAGAATCACTCAGGTTGGGAAAGATCTCTAAGATCACCAGGTCCAACCGTTAGCCTAGCACTGCCAAGTCTACCAAGTCCAATGCTACTGCCCACTGGATTCAAGCTCCGTGGTGTGAAAGGGGAAACCAGCAGGCGTGAAGTCACCAAACTCATTTTGCAGACATCAGCTGCCACTTGAAAACAAAAATAATCTCTAGTGCAGTACACACCACTCCTTTCACAATGAGGAAAACAACTCAGAAAAAGACTGAAGGATAGAAATGGGTCCCTCACTACCTTGCTATTACCTTACTATAGCAACCGTGGACTGTATTAAATTCAGAATAAGCAAGCAGAAGAGGGGAAATTAATTGAACAGGAATGAAGAACGCCAGACCTATCTGACAGGTGAAACAATTAAAGGATAAAATATTTCATCACCAAATTCTGTGGTATATTTCACAATGATGTGAGGAAATTAATGTACAGGGGAAGCAATTTTTACTATCAAATCCTTTCTCTTGGTACCAGAAATCCGCTTTTGTGCCTTTCTTTGGAGAGTAGAAGAGAGGATTCTGGATCTCATCACAAACATATGCTGTAGGTAAATCCCAAACACTCAAGGAAATCTTTGTCTGTGTATTTTCAAAGTGTGACCTACCTGCAACACCAAGCCTTCCTGCAAATACCTCGGCAGTACTCAGCTGGCCTTTGGCACGACTCGTAAGTCTTAAGGGCTGCTCAAGTCCCTGATCTTATTTAACACCTCCTACTAGAAATGTACACCTAGTCTTACCACTGCCTGAAAAAGAGAAGTTAAAATTGCATCATCTTTCCTTAAACTTTCTCTGTAATGATCTGAATGATTCTGAGAGACAACAGCACGAAGCCACACCAGGAGGCCTATTGCTGACAAGGGAACTGAAATTAATAACGAAAACAACAATCCAACAGGTGCAACAAGTGCTTACCAGTATATAAAGATGCTGAAGATTGCCGCGCTGATGACACTGAAGGGCAGGAAGTGCAGTATATAAGCTAAGAGCATTTGCCACTTCTTATACAAGCCATCTTTACTTTCTTGGTCACTGATAGCACGTAAAGGTGGAACTGGATAAAATATAATTAAATATACAAGAAATAAATTAAATCACCATTGAATTAAGAAACAAGACTTGTTTCTAGCAAAAGTTATCTCATGCACTGAAACAACTTTGCATATTTATCAGAAAACTGCTGGCCAGTCTTCCCTTTTTGTATATAAAAACTAAAGACATGGAAAAGATGCCATCACTGGATAATTTATTGAGGTGCTCTGATCTCAAGGTGATGACAGCAGGGTACGTTCCCTACATGAGCAGAACAGTTTCTAGGGCTGTAAATAAAAACTACTGTTGGTCTTTGTGTGACTAATCTATGGTAGCTCTAAGAGAAACACCCTCTAATAAAAACATAATCACCACATAATAGTCTTAAATCTAATTATCCTTGCTTGCTGTCAAAGCTGGTTTGTACTTCCACCCTTACCATGTGTCTTTGGCTTTGATCTTATTTAAGATGGTAAATTTTAAACCTAGACTTTGTCCTGCCTTCATAATGCTACATGCGGGCAAGTTCCTGCATAGTTCACAACAGCACCTCCACACACAGGCCAGCTGTAAAAAGGGAGAGGCAGGGATGAGAGCATATTCCTTCCTTAAGTGCAGTTAACCTGGAGCTTCTCGGATGCACTGATCTTTTTCTGCATAGTGAAGCTTGCAGGGACTTCACTTTTGAATTTCATGCTTCTGCATCAACTCTGACATTACCTAAAACTGTACGGATCCCTTAAACAATCCTTTTAATCTTCAAAAAATACTTATTCCTAGTTACAAAATAGCAGCAGCAATACCTGCTGCTGCACAGAACGGAGGACAGAAACTCACAAAGGGCAACAGCATTGAGCAGCCCTGTGTAGGGGGGGGCACTCACGCACTGGTAGATAAGCCCCACACGGTCCTGCACTGCTCCTTTCTCCACGTCAGTCCTTAGTCTAAGAAGGAAAAACGCTACAAACAAGCCAAACAGAAGATTCTGGAGGAGACGCATGATGATGCCCATCTTATCTCTGGAGAAATTTCTTGTTATCCTCCTGAAAATGAAACAAAACAATAACAAAATACTTGTTAGCTATGACTGACCACATGTTGGTAGGATATTTAGCTTTGACGAAATCTTACTCACAATATGTCCCTGAAAAAAGCAGTATGAAAAAAATAGGCAAGTGAAGTGGTAGACCAAAATACCAAGAAAGTGCATTTACAGAAACACAGAAAAAGCCTGAGAGATTAGAGGTAAGGAAAACAAAGCAAAGGAATATTCTTTTAAAAAACAAAACAAAAAGTCTTACCGGAAAAGAATCCATAATTTGGAAAAGGCACCAGGTGAGTCTTTGTTTTTGAATGGTATAGGTGGCCGATCTTTCATACACCTTGTTCTTTCAATGGCTGCCAGTACTTTGCTAAAGATCTCCGAGTTTTTGTAGGCTGATGTAATTACCTGAACCCTACTGTAGGTTTCAAGTTCACGTTCCTTGCTTCGGGTGTCCACAGAAGTCAGATCCACTGTAAATTTACAAAATTTTTACTATATATACATCACTTTCCATTAGTAGCTATTCCCCTCTTGCAAGAGGTGAAGTTTATTTCACTCCTCCCTTCTGTTTGAAGCAGTGTGAACAAACGAATGTGCAGCCACAATAAATCTCCACGTTCTGTGGCTCCTGTAGGACCCTTGAGGTGTTGGGTTCTGTGTCTAGGAACGCAAGGGCTTAGCGGGGTGCTGGTCAGACCGTTAGTGTTCTCCTTGCACAGCACAGGGCTGTGCTACCCGTGAAGCACTACTGCTGCCGAGAGCAAGACAGATCCCCAGCTGCGGGTGAACAATAACGTGGATGGAAAGACGGCTTTCTGGTCACGTCTCTCTCAGGTTTTCAGGTAAGTACTCTGATACAGCTCCCTGATTCTCCCTTGTCTTCTGCCTGCTCCTCCATAACCCTGGAGCTTTATTTTTCAGGTAGTCTGAGCTCATTCTGCACACACTTTTCTACACGTTAACATGAAGTTAGAAGATGTTGTGCAGGCCAAGTCCCCCCCCTTGCAGGCTCAGCAAAACCAAAGAAAAGTTCCATGGCAGCAAGTAATATTTATTTATGAAATGTGAATACTTCATGGCATTAATGTCCCTCTCTGATAAATCCATCGATACCTATTTCCTGACACCAACAACTCTTCCTGGCAGATGGGAACTTTATGCATGATATTTGTACAAGTCATGTGGATTCAACAATAGTGCAAAAATGTAGTAAACATGTTCCTTAACATGATAATAGCAATGATTTATTTGACATTTCAAAAACCAGACTCTTGTTCTCAGGTTTTTATATTATTTGTCCATGTCTGCTGAGATGTCAGTATTAAGTTACCTGTTTTTAAGGTTCGTATCATCCTTAGATTTCAGTTTTAGTGTTATGCTCAACTTCAAAATACAACAGCAAAGGGTATCTGTAGCCCTTGTCCAAGAGTATTAATTTGTCCTCAGAACCCAAATTAAGCTTATGAATACTTCCTGGTGTTCTGAAAGCTGGAATTTAGCATAATTTTATTCAACGGTAAGCATAAACTGAAGACTTCACTTCTGGACCAAATATCTAATGCCTATCATCCATTTGCACTTTTACAATGTGCAACTTTTCAACAATATAATCCATGCTCAATACATCAGATCTTATTTTCCTCTACTTTTGGTGTAAATGACATCAGAATCTGTCCCTTCATTCACATCATTAAATCACACAAAAAATATAAACTACCAATTTTCCAAAGACTAAATATTCTGATGATTCTTTGCTCTAAACTGTATTTTTTCCTTTTCTTGTCACATTCAAAGGTTGACATTTGAAGAATGCAGTACTTTCTTTACCAAGCTGTTTTAAATGTGGGTCTAAATCTCAAATCATCTATGCATTTCAAGACTATTCAAATTCATGAAGACAAAATTATCCTCACTGTCACACCAGTATTTTCAGCTTCATCCCATTCCAGCGTCATGTCAACAACCATCCTCTCTTCTCTCTGAATTTAGTTAGGATGCCACCTAGACAATAGAAAAACACTGCCTCCTCTCAATGTGCTGTTTCTGAACACAGTTTTTTTGGATTGGTCAAATTCTCTGGTTATTGTTCAGCTGTGTTGTTAGAAATCAGCCTACAAACTATATAAGATATATGAGCACTCGCACACGTACATGTGCAGAGACACACACACAAACACGTTTACATGTTCTTCAAACATTTTTCCACTCGATCAGGTACTCAGATGCCCTGCAGTGTAACCAAGCCTCATTTTTAAAATCTCTTGCAGACATTTTTTTGATCCTGAATTGGTTAAAAAAAAAAAAAAGAGTATGCAAATAGCTTGCTATCATTACCTCCTGAAGCATCCATACCTTCTGCTCCAGTAGTTCACTCTAGTACTAGAAACTCCCAAAACTTTCTAAAATCTCAAACAGTGAATGTCTAGAAATTCATCCTTTGGTCATCCTGTATTTTTTCTACCCTTCCCTCCGTGTAACAACCGTGTTCAGTTGCTTGGCATTACAAAAGTCTGTGAGATCACAAGACTTTCCACAGTTTGGGGATGAAACTGGTATTCTTACGTCCAATGGACAGCCATAGGGAGATGCTGTCAGGTGCTCACAGGTTTCATGAAGATGAGATTCCTTTTTTATTGGTAGTTAACTCCTTTCTGCTGTCTTTCAGTCCTACTGCAAACTTGTGTTGTTTTTATGTTGTCTGTGGACATATGGATGACCATGGGCCCATCTCTCTCTCTCCTCTGAGCTGAGCACAATTATAAGGTCAGGGAAAATTTCAAACACACTTTCAACACACTTTCGGAAAAAGATCTTTAACTTGGAGAAGAAAACAACTTGTTTGTTTAAAGAAAGCCCATATTCTTACCAAAGCAACTTAGATAAACTTACCATAGAAGTCAAAAGGATTTGATTGTTCAGGACACGAATAGCCACAGTTGCTAAAAAATGTGATCATTTCCATAGGGTTCCCACAGAAAACCATTTCTCCAAAGCTCATGATGGCTATTTTGTCAAATAACTGTGGGGGCAAATTAGCATTGTAGCAACACGTACTGAGAAGAAGTACATTAATTCTTGAGTACAGCTTTGTCTTGGTAAGAAAAATGCTTTGACAGGAAAAGTAGTTTTGACACATTCAAACTTCCTTAGTATATTTCTGTCAAAGGAAGTTTGTCCGTTCCCTCACTCCTCTTAATGGTTATGCAAGATGACACATTTGTAAGCTCTTAAAACCAGTGCTTCTCAAATCAGAGCCAGCAGCATACAGAGGTAACCCACAAACAGGAGTGAGAGCTGTGGACTTCACTTCTAACCGCACCTTCACTTACTGACTGACCTCGTTCGGCATTTAATAGCCTCTACCTGCACAATCCCCCAAATTTTGGGAACATTATCCTGAATTACTTAAGGACTTCAACAGCACTGTTATTTGGGTGTATGTTTGCCAGGACAGGGTTCCCACCAGCTGTGGCCAGCCCATATTCCCAAGACACCAGGGCCACTTTAAATCCACTGTCACTTCTGTCTTGAACTGCAAGTGTTACCAAAATATCAATACATATTAATAAAGCGCTACTTTTTACAGTGCCAGCACACCTGAGGGATTTACATGGCTTCTCCCAGTATTTTATTTGGGTAGCTTCGTATCACAAATGTCATGTGCACAGTCAGCTTCTGCACTACTGGCACAGAGCAGCGTGTGTCCCAGCACGCCCTGCACGCGGCAGAAGGCCAGCACTGCAAGGTTAAAAAGACAAGGCTGTATTTACACAGGGAGGAAGTAAAGGAGCTTTTTGAGGCAACTATACTGGACCTTGTCCTTTTATCCTGAAAAGAACTTAAGTACAAAAAGGCTAGTAAAAGAGAAAGTAGCAAGTAGATGTAATTTACCCTGAAGAGTTCTGAGCGAGGCTGATGAATTGTAATAATCACAATCCTGTCTTTGTGTGCAAGCTCTGAGAGCAGCGAGACAATCTGGTTTGCAGTCAGGCAATCCAGCCCTGTTGTTGGTTCATCAAGTAGCATGACCTCTGTGAAACGACAAGAAATAGCATTAAAACTCAGGCAAACAGAGAGCAAATGTTATGGCTTCTGCATTTCAAGACATTTTGACAAATACTGTGGAAATTACTTTACATGTGAAGTTCCACGTGTAAGCAGAGCATGCACAGTTATTATTGTGACTTGATATTTCATCTTTAGTTAGCTTCAGTGGTTCAGTTTCAGCTACTAGGAATAAGGACAAAGAACTACAGCAAGATCACAGCATAATCTTTTTTCTATGTTCAGGTGAAATCAGAAAATTACTCAAACAGATTTGATGTCTACACTTGCTTCTATGATAAAATTCATCATGTATACAAATATAAATATAACTGACATAGTTAACCTGAAGTTATCATCTTAATTAAAGATATTTATACATATTGAATTATTTGTGAACAAATTAAGAGTTATATTAAAATACGGCATGTATAATTCCATAAATGAGAGCAGTGGTGTTTTTTTAACTTCATTTTCTTTATCATTTTATTGCACGTCGAAAGGTAATAGTTACAGTCAAATTGATTGTTTTCACATAGATAAGATAAAGTACAGAAGAGGGCAACTCAACCTCAGTTAGGGTTTAAGGAGGAGGGAGGAGAACTTACAGGTTTATTTACACAGAATTACTGTAACATGAGCTTAGTGAGCAATGAATACTTCCAGTGAACTGTCCAGGCATCACCATTAGCACACAGTACCCATGGAATCTAAGTTCTCCCTCCTGCCTGGTGTGTAGTCCTGGTGCATCTGCAGTGCTATAAGGACTCTGGAGTCTAAGAAATGGATGGTATGCATCGGCTCTGCAAGATTCTAGCACCTTTAAGAAACCATCTTAAAAGTGATGCAATTTACAGTGCTGTTTCCCATGGCTAATCCTCCTACTCACTCTCCTACTCTGCTTTTTCATTCATCTGACTTGTTTTTCTTTACAGTAAAACTGCAACCACATAGAGAGCATGGCATGCATCAATATTTGGATTCTTAGCAAGGGAAATACAACATGAGGGCTATTATTCTCTTGAGCAATTTTACTCTGTTTTGTTTGTATACTTTCCAAGTGAGCAAAGTTCACTTGCTGACTGTTGTTTTGACTCTGACACGTACGTGGCACTCACACATACATGGTTCAATGACAGCTACCCCACTACAAAAACTCAGTGCTTGCTTATGTACAGCTCTAACTGGTTCAATAAACCATCAATCAACGCATCAACCAACATTTCATACGTGGGAAGAGGGAGCCCAGAAAAAAGTAAAATGGATAAGTTCAGGTCTAAACATAGGTTCAAGTCCCTAAGATTTTAAAATTCACTGATTTCCAAGACCAACTAATAGATTAATGGCAGACCTGAATTACTGCTCATCCTTCTCCGTTATTGCTAGACTAGCTTTTGCTGAATTATAGAACAAAAATGCTTTTGTATTTTGAAGTGGTTTATGAAGGTCCATAGCGGGTGCACAAAGTGACACTGCTCTGCTTTACTCTGAAAATCCACGCAGTGGTACTTACTTGGATCTTGTAATAGCTGGGCTGCAATTGAAACACGACGCCTCTCACCTCCAGAAATTCCTACAAAAATATGGCTTCCAATTATTTTGTCAGCAATGTGGCTAAGACTCAGCTCAGCCATAACTGCATCTACCTGAAAAATAATTACAATTTAGAAAGACTAATTACTGTCCAACTCAGATACTCAGGGGAAAAAAAAAAAAAGGAAAAAAAAAGGAAAAAAGGCATAATTTTAAGCTAAGACTTTCCCAATATGCTACTTTCATCCATTCTAGTTGGAAGGTACTTGGCCTCATTTCAATTTGATTATTTTTAAAACAGTATTTCAATTAGTGTTTAAAATGCATTTTAATTTCTATTTCTTCTAAAATGAGTAGAATTTTAGCTTCAGTTGGCATTAGGAGAAAAGCATTTTGGAGGTGGTGCTAGAAGTTATGCCATTAAACATAATGTACTAGTCTTGCTTCCAAAATAAGGGAGCAGAAAGGCAAATCAATTTGGGGGCCGTACGAAATACTGAATGGAAAATAGGTGAAGAGAGAAGACAGAAAGCTAGCGCCTTTGATCGGGCACATCTGATCTTTACTCTCAACAGAGGACAAAAAGAGCCCTCTAGTAGATCAGAAACACGCCTGTTTTATGAAGAAGGTAGCTTGTAAGGAGCATAGTAGCGCTTTTCAGGGCTGCCCTGGTTAGTGGGAGAGCACCTAAGGAGCCAGAATAGTGCCAAAGTCATCTCTGCTGTTCATGAGACTCGCCAGCATACATGGCCTCAGGCACCCCAGAGAGGCACGTCTTCTAGATACCAAAGAGGAGCTGAACTCTATATGCTATATTATAGCAGCACCTAGGGCAGCAGTTAACTGCTGCAGCTTTGGGCTGAAGAGTTTTGTCCCATCATATTGGCTGTTCCTCAAGGCATCACCACAAGCTCCCTGTGGAGGTGCTGAGCACCAAGGAGTCTGTGTTCTACTCCTGGCTCAGGAGAAGGATTTCTCCTCAGCCACAGAATAAGGATTAAGAAACCTCTTAAACATAAAACTGCCAGTGAAAGCATTACATGATGTCATATCTGCATTTCTGGTGGAAGATGATAGAATACAGACCTTCTTTTTGATGACACTGTTGGAGCATTTCTGAAGAGCAAGTAAAGCTGTGTAGGTCAGAGACTCTTGTATGGTGAGGAAGCTTAGCAAAGCATCATTCTAAAAAGAGATGAAGGAAGCAGGAGTTAGTTCAGTAGGAATTAAGATACTGCTTTTGCTCACACACTTTTTTTCACTCATGCATTTTATTAACTGTTTAACACTAAATTTACTACTGAAATTGCAAAATTGCAGTCAGAGTACAATAGTGCATTACAATAGGAACTTTCACTTTTTTTTTTTTTTTTAACACAGGAGGAAGTACAGCATACAGAAACAAATGAGGAGATTAACCTGTGGTACATAAGAGAAGCAGTCTCTAAACTGTTCCTTCTTCAGATGACGGCCGTTCACATATACTTCTCCAAAGAAACTGTCTTTATGTCCCAGTCTTCCTGATATTGCATCTAAAAGTGTTGTTTTCCCAGATCCTTTCAAACAAAAGAAATTAATCATATGATGAGATGAATTTTGCAATCTCAAGTGTGATAGCCTCACTTGGATGAAGACATGAAAACAAGAAATCATTTTTCCTCAGTAATGTTAAAGAAATAGGGAAGTAAATGGAAACCTAGAAAGTGTGTGTGAATTAGCATTTATTTCACACAAATTCACACTTTATAGTGGACCATTTGGGTTTAGAGGTAACCTAATATCTTACTGAAGTTACAATTGCCAGTTAGAAGATGGAACTCTGAAAACAAGTGCCATGTTTTCGCAAAGCAAGGGTTAAAAGCAATTGCAATTTCATTATTTAAAGCACAGACCTCAGTCACATTCAGGCTACCACGGAAGTCTCCAGTATTAACTCTGATTTTATACGTTTAAAGGTACAAGAACAACTTACCAGAATTTCCTAAAATCCCCATAATCTGGCCACTCTCTATGTGAAATGAAACATCTTTAAGTATTTGCCGAGTCCATTTTTTATGGTACAAAGGAACATTCCACCAGGGGCCAACACGCTCTCTTGGAAAACAAACATCAGAAAGGAAGAAACACCAAAGATGTAAAAAGCTTTGCGTGAAGCACACAAGCATGGGAAATCCACTTTACAGCATCTTCTTCAAATACATTTGAAGAAAAACTCCTGGCTCTGGAGAAGAGACCTGCCCTGCCTCCTGCGAGCCACCCACCCCACCCTGAGGTGGCGGCCCAGCACCGTGCAGCAGGTGGCCCTAAAATGGCCGCCAGTCTTCACGGGGCCAAAGCCAAGCCCGCAGCCCACCTGTCCCTGCCCCTCTCCCCTCCATCCCCAGGTCAGGGCAGCTCCCAGCAGGTGGGGGCTCCCCCTGCCACCCTCCCCAGTCCTACCTGACGGTGTAGGAGACCCCCCGCACACTGATACTGTTGGGGGGCTGTGCCGAAGCCTTCATCTCACCCACCCGCCCATCGCTGCCGTCCTCCTCCAGGGCAGGGGGCTCTCTGCCCGACATCTTCCAGTGCCAGGCCCGTGGGCTGCCTCCCTCACGCTGCCACCATGCCTCCACCGGGTAGGGGCAGCTCCCTGCTCCTTCTGGGCCGGAGCGACTTGCTGCCCCCAGCCCTCACCACCCAGGGAAAGCAGCTAGAAGAAAACAGAGCAGCTCTCGGTGCTTTCTTTTCCTAAGAACAACTGACAGGCAATTAGCAGAACCCACTATCTGATGTACCTTTAGCCCGAGCTGTTACTGTCCCAGAGCAGGGGAGTATTTCCCTGTCCACAGGGTCACACCAGCCGCAGAGACGCAGCGTGCCAGGAGACAGGGTGCTGCAACAAAGGGGCCTGGGAAGGGCCAAGTTCAAAAGCAAGGGGAGAAGGCTCACTCTGCTTCTCAACAAGCCGATCGCCAGACCACCGCAGGGCGCACGGCCCTGCACTGCCACCATGGAGGGACCCCCCGAGAACATCCCGCTGGACGGCGGTGGCTGGAGCCAGGCAGCACAGGAGGTGAGTGAGACCGGCGGGAGGGACCCCTTAGCGCTGCTGTTCAGACCACTTAGGGTCACGCTGCTTTCTGCTGCATGCCTGCACTGAAGAAATTAGTCAGCATTGTTAGCTGTGAAGGCAGGAATTGCGCACAGGCTGTGATCACCATCTGCCAGACACCTCCGGCAGCCATAGGACGCCAGACAGGGAACAGGGGAAATGAAGCTCTTCTAGCAGCCCTCAGGTGAATCTGAGAGTTACACAACTTGGGTGAAATGAAAACCCAGACTATGAGCCACTGGAAGAGCTTTAATCCCCTGAAATGCCAAAGGATGCAGGAATTAGGTTGATCTCCGATGGCTGACTCAGGATAACATGCCTTTTGCCTGTTATTTTACAAGACGTTTATTCAGCAGAGATTGCAGTGAAGATGGTGGTTAAAAATTTGGTTAGTTAAATTAATTCCCTGTCTGATTAACTTTTTCTTACTGAGCAGACATTATTTGCAGATACCATTTACTCTTTGAAAGCATAGACATTAGCAAATTATCTTCTCTGTGCGTGTGATGGTGAATTAGCTGCTTCAGGTTACTATGGTGCAGTATGGATTAATTAAATAATGAACATACTTCCAAGCACACCTTAATTTTTAGCTGCTATAAAATGTGAATTTCAATATGTACCATTTTGATCCAGTAGTCATTAACATTCCAGTAGTCATCCATTTTTTCCCTCAGTAATAGAAATACAACCTAATCTCTTTATGGCAGCATGGCATTTGTCTCCATTTTGAAAATAAACCCATTTAAACTGAAAGCTAATAGACCACCACAGCACAGCATATTTGGCCCTCTGACATGCCTCTAGAACAAACTGCATTTCACACTGATTAACAGATAACTCATTTCAACCCTTCATGCTTTTGTACCACTGTAACTTATCAGAAGTATTGTTTTACATGCCATAAAATATATTTCCCTTTCTGTTTCTCCATTTCTGAACTCAAATGTTAACAACTCTTTAGTTATTATAATTCACTATTGTAACTAACCTAATAATTTCTCCAGACCAAGGCCCAGGACAGTATCTTTTGCTCTGAAGAAGATAACAGCCTGTATTTCACATACAGTGGAAAATCAAATGTTCTTGAGGTCAAAGAACTCAACTACCAGGTAAAAGTTCTGGTTTCTGTAGGTCCCTTCAGCAGGGAACTTATCCAACAACTCCTGTTTCATTAAGCAAGCCCTCTCAAAAGTAGTATAAAGCTGATGTTCATGCAAATATTGCACAATCAAATATACAGAAGTTTTGTAAGGAGAATCACACTCCTGGCTACGGTACTAACACGAGGCTAAACCATGCTGTTGTAAAATATATCTAGTAAAACTAGGGGATGATACAGGAAAAGAGGTCCATTTCTAGGCTCTGTTTTCCCTCAGTCTTGAGCTAAATTATTCCTCTCAGGACTGAGGGAGCAGGAGCCTTTGCTGGCAAGAACAAGCATGCAGGAGACAAGGAGAGGATGACAAACATAAGGAGGATTTCAGGAAGCTTTCAGGAAGCCAGTGAAATTTTTCACTTTTGTGCCACGTGGCATCTAAAGTAAGCTTCACGGTTTTCAGTTTTGATTCATTTCAAATTGTATTAAAAATTAAAAATGTACAATAGCAATAAACTACCTAAGTAAGGTAAAGGACAGATAGTTTTAGTGATTATCAGAAATAAGAAGCAAAGGATGAAAACCATACATGTCCGAAAAAGATTTTTTGTCTGTATTTCTGAATATTAACAATATTATTTTAACATATTCTCTGATTTATAACAACTTCAAAAGTATTTAATGTTAAGTAGTTTAACGTATGAATTGAAGAGACTTTCTTTCTTTATTAGGTTAACACGGCATCCCAGATTCCGTGGTATGAGAAACTCACGCAGATGCAAATGCCATGGACCTGGAACTCAGGTCCTAATTCTCATGTGTCAGTAATCCAGAATCTGAATTTAAAAGTTCGAAGTGGTCAGATGCTAGCTATTATAGGAAGCACTGGTAAGAACAACCAAGTTTCATGACTTGACTAACTCTTGGATAAAACATACACAATCAAAACCAATATTCCTCAGTCTTCTGAATGGCATAATCTAGCTGAGAAAGAACTACTGGAAATGCGTCACTTAAATACATTCTTTAAAATGTACATTTTGAGAAACAGAATCATATTGGAAAAATATTTTTTGAATTTATTTTCCAAAAACTTTTATATTATGACTTGTACATTTGCTGTTTGTTTTTTGAGGTGCAGTGTTGTTACAACTGTGTTCTGCAATCCCATCTCTGCTGGACGTGAGGCAGCTTCACAGCTCTCATAAAACAGGCAAATTGCAGACCTTGCCCAGTAACAATGCAGACATGAGGCCAGACCCCATAAGAAAGATCACTTGCAACTGGCAGCATAGCCACAAGAAGCAATTTCCTTCACATGCAAACAGGTCTTATAGAATAAACTATCACCTTCAGATTAATTAACAGAAACTTGAAAAGAAACGATAATGCCTCTTCTATTTGGCTTACAGTATCTGAAAAATGGGGCTCTGGTTTCTTGCATCTTTTTTTTTTTCCTTTCATTTTCTGGTAGGAATGGTTTAGTCTTCTCAAGGATGAGGTTGCCTAATAGAGAGTTGGCCTTTGCCCTAAGTTGTTAGTGAGACTTAGCTCATCTAGGGGGATAAGAAGTAGACATGTGATGCATTAAATTGAAGTAAAAAGTACCTATGCTTTGGAAGTAAAACAAACAAACCCGCAAAAAAAATATGCTGTGACTCCACTAGACTCTTACATTAGGTTAGCTCAGTGATTCAGTGAAGATGCTCTCTTTGAAAAAGAAAGACAAAACATATTTGCCACAGAAGTTGTAACATTATTTCTACAGACGAGGTTTTTCTTCCCCATTGCTATGGGGGATTTTTCTTAGCACATATCTAATGTACTGGAAATTGTACCTTAGAGACTCCCCATAGCAAAAGGAAAAAACTTGTGATGAAATAACATTGACTTATAGATATTAGACTTTCGTAAGGTAACGTACACTGGGTACAAACCCTTTCAGCAAACTAGTCAAGCTATTTTTAAAAGCTGTTTATCATCTATTTCATCAAACGCCTTAGTAAAGTGGATTAAACTGCTGATGAGTCTCACATTGTCAATGGCAATCAATATGCCACTCTTAAATACAGTAATATGTAGTTTACAGATGGACAGGTTTCTTTTTTTTTTTAATGTATATATTAAGCAACAAGTGTGGAGTTAATTTTTCAACAGGAAAATGGAAACAGATGACATCTAATCATAATGAGAGCTCTGTGTGTTTGCATAAAGTATCATATGGCATGAGGGAAAAAGTCATTTGCTATTTAATTCCAAATCAGGTTTTGTTTTCATTGATTTACTTTCCTTACTTCTGAGTATAAGCCAACTTTTTCTCAATTATTTAAATGACTTCTTGTCTTGTTTAAATCATAGTTATTTTTATTTAAGTCATGCTTAAGATTCTTATCAGCTGTATAATTGCTCAGTGCCTTAGTCTTTAAACTGTGTAGCTGCTGTTTCTGAATTCACAATTCCCTCCACAAAGCAGACTTCTGCAAAAAATTTAGGTGCCAGCCCTGCAGCCAGTCCAGGACACCACCTTTCACACGTATAGAACAGTAACCAGAGGACAGAGATCTTGCTTCTTATATTCAGAGCTGTTCTCAAAAGCCAGCTACCCAATTCTCCTGGGACATGTCAAAGGTTAAAGCCATGTAATCCATTCTGGAGGGGAGAGATTTCCTGAACATGAGCTTGCAGTCAGGTGTCAGTATTTTCTTTCAAGATCATTTTGTCTCTGCAGCTTTAGAAAAGCATCACAAGGTGTTGAGGAAAAGATGTTAGGGAATGAAAACTTCTATTCTCTGCGACTAAATCACTTTTCAAATGGATGCCCTGGAAATTTATTTTCTAATTTTGATTGTTCTAGGTGGTGGAAAGACATCCTTGCTTGATGTGATAACCTGCCGCGATCACGGAGGCAAAATCAAGTCTGGACAAATCATGATCAATAACAAACCCTGCACTCCCCAGCTTGTTAAGAAATGCATTGCACACGTGCGGCAGGATGACCGACTGCTCCCCCACCTGACTGTCAGAGAAACGCTATTGTTCGTTGCCAAACTGCGCCTTCCAAAGTTTTTCTCAGACTCACAAAAAGAAAAAAGGGTAATTAAGCTGTTGGAAAAAAATAAAGTTGTCAAAAATGCGTCTGACAGGAATTATCCAAGAGATCCTGTGTGCTTGGAGTCAGAACAGCTAATCTGGCTTTTTTTTTTATATATATATATGTAGATTATGAATTATAAAACTTTTTCCTTTTTCAAGATAGAAACCAGCAATTGTTCCAATGCTCACAAAAAATGACAATCTAGAGAAAGCATTGGAGAGGCTGAAAGAACTAAATTGCTGATCGCTGAGCATTTTTTAATGTTATCCCTAAAATCAAGATTTGTTTTCAACTAGCTCTCGCTCAAATAGCACCAAAATATCCAGATGAATTTTAACTACGTCAACTACATTTTTTGGCTTTATCTGTGCACAAACGTGTCAAGAAACTGTTTTATCTCTGTTACCATTTGGATCCCCCCAGGTGGAAGATGTTATAGCAGAACTACGCTTGCGTCAGTGTGCAAACACGAGGGTAGGCAACGAATACCTCCGTGGTGTTTCAGGAGGCGAGAGACGGAGAGTGAGCATCGGTGTGCAGCTGCTCTGGAACCCAGGTGAGCAAAACCCTGGCAACTTCCTTGTGCCCACCACAAACCACTGGGGGAAAAGGGGCAGTTAGAGAAAATAGTAGGGTTCAAGAAAAAGTCACACACACACGCTTCTCCAGACACTTAACGGATCTTGCATTACCCTCTGCAAGATGTTAACTCCCCATGGTAAAACCAGGCACAGTGACTGTGTGCTGGTCCATTTGCTTAAATCACAACTCTTGCTGATCAGAGATTATACTGTACTTATTACAGTCATGGTTCTATAAAAGGAGTGGTTCAGGAGCCAGCCCTCTTTCACTTCTGCCTATGCACAAGTACAGCGTTAACAAGGGAAGGTCATTTTCTTGGTAGCACAGGCACCCATTGTGGTCTTGTGCAACTCTGATGTGGCTGGCTCATGTCACAGGTGAACTAGAAATTTCTGTCATCTTCATTAGAAGCAAAAGACAAGGCTAAATCTACAGTTGCTTTTGCAGGAATGAATTCTCTATCTGCTCTTACATATATCAACAGCACCAATAATCTTGGCTGAGCCTCTTGTTGAGCGAGATTTCCTATCAGCTCTTCTACCTCCACTGGGAAATGGATCTGAATATTGTTTGCTTATATAGAATTATACTTTTGCAAGTACAGGGAAAGCAGAAGCTTTTTTTTTTTTGTAAGAAGTGATGCTCATGAATAGATGTGCTGGTACTGAAGTAAAAACATTACTAATTCTAGGGAAAATAAGTAAAGATTTCTTTACCTTTCGAACATGCGTTATACCCCTCAGCACAGAAACTATGTCTGTGTACAGACACTGCCTTGCGCTGATTGAGGCCATTAAGTTCTTTGGCAACACAAACACTGCAAAATAACAAAACCCATTCAAATTTTTAGCAACCGATAGCAAAACAAGAAAAATCCAAGCATATGCATGTGTCTAGGTATCTGGGTGTGAACAAGCATGAAGTAGCTTCTCCTCCCAATCCATGCTCTATATAAATTAATACTCTGAGGATTTACACATCAATAAGATCTAAATATCAATTAAATATATTTAATATAGATTAAAATATTTCAGTAGGCAGAATATACAACTATTACTATTGTATATTCACATACACTATTCACATTTGTATGGGCAAAGTGCAAGAACTGCCGAGTAAAACATGAATTTAATAAGGAGCCTAAATCTTCATTCCAGTGAAAATCAAAAACATTACTCTTGTTTCCAGTAGGACCAAGACAAAATTTAAAATAATTACTACATAGTCATTATGTTCAATATGATAGTGGAAGGAGGTTGCCATTGTTGAATATTATCTGATGTTGGTGTGAAATATACTTTGGACTTTTAAAAAAGGAATATAGCAGTGAGGTTTCATATGCTAATACCATATTTTCCAAATCAAACATGTTTTCCACAGCTAAACTTACTGTCTTTGGCAGGAATACTGATACTTGATGAACCCACATCTGGACTGGACAGTTTTACTGCACACAACCTCGTAATAACATTATCCAGACTGGCCAGAGGAAACAGATTAGTTCTTCTTTCACTGCATCAGCCCCGGTCAGATATCTTCCAGCTCTTTGATTTAGTTCTCCTGATGTCTTCTGGAGTCACTGTCTATTCTGGAACAGCCAAAGACATGGTCCAGTATTTCACAGAACTAGGCTATCCCTGCCCGAGGTACAGCAATCCTGCAGATTTCTATGGTTAGTATCAAGTACTGCCAAAGTACTGCCATAAAAAGAAGAAAAAAAAGAGGTTACTCAAAGTCATTTGCTTTCCTAAGTCTATCAGCTAACATTGGCTTTTATTGACCATAACTGTCTTAGAAATGCCTTGTCACTGTCATCAATATTGTACTAAGTTCAGTTTTAAATATGATCCCCATTTGTCAATGCAGGAAACGTAGAAAATACGAGAGAAAAAAAATCAGTTTTAAATAATCCTCTTAATGTCAGGTGTAGCAACTCTTCCGAAAGTTTAACACACTTATTCCCATGTTTCAGCTGGTTGAAACTTTTACCCTCAGTGATAAAAGACATGCATGAACTGATCAGTTGCTTTCGTGCAGTCAGTTCTCTGAATTCTATTCAAGAAACATAGGAAGCCAGTTTCCCAGGGTGTGTAATCATACGTGCCTTGAAGAGGAAATGAGAAAGGGGAGACTTGCCCAACAGAGCATAGGAAGGGAGAAAGAAAAAAAAATCCATAATAGTAATCTTTTGATTCCTCTTCTCAAAAAAAAAAAAAAATTTAACTACATGGTTCTAAGTCCATTTTTTTTTTTTAAACGTGCAAAGGGAATGTGGCCTTGTTAATGTAATGGCAGTAGTCTTTTACCCCTGAGGTTGGTTCAGTTCTTTCCTTCAGGTCTTTGCGTTCAGGTTGTTTAGGATGCCTTGTACAGACACCAACTACAATGCTCTGGAGTAACCTCTTTGGCTCTGCTTACGTGTCAGCCAGTGTCAGTTCTTATCAGAATGTCTATCAGCTATGCAGAGATAGATAGACAGAAATTAATGTAAAGCCCAGCAAAGAGACCTTTGTCACCAACGTGGTTCAGAGCAGTCCTGCTCAGCTCAGCGCAGCCCTGGGTGGGGGGCCTTGCAGCACACCTGTATGGGAATGGAGCATTTGGGGCAGTCCTCAGAAAATGAACCCCTGTGACATGGAGGCAGGTGGGGATGAGAAAAGGAGGTGAAAGATCATTCAGTGCAATGCACTGCGCCACTACCCACAGGAAAGGCAGACAATATGGGCAGCAGGAATGTAGAAATGGAACAAGAGAGCTGAGGATGCCACAGTAAGGAGGAGGACCTGAAGGTAATGCACAAATGCTGGCAGCGTGGCGAGTAAGAGAAACAGGAGAGTGTCAGAATGAGAGAAGTAAGGCAGGTTACAACTCATTTCTCTGATGGACCCCTGCTGAAATGTGGCTTAATGGAGATGGTCAGCTCAACGTAAGGAGTTACCAAATGCACAGAGATAATTCTCCCAGAAAGCGTCTGCGAAGTATCAGGTAGTGGTGCTCTACACTGATGCTCAGCACTGGAAAACACCACTGTTAGTTTAGATTTTAAAAAATAATTTGTTTAAAAAAAGCTAAGAGAACTACTGTTGCTGCTACCATGTTTTCCTTGGGTAATATTCTTCTTAAGCTCTCAGTATCTACCTAAAGTAACTGATAAAGTTTTAACTGTTGTAGCCTAATGCATGCACGCAGCTCATACTGTCTGTTAATGATATAATCTCTGATTCTAAACACATCATAAAGTTATCACATCTGTAGCTTATGGACTTACGTCAAATAATGTCTTGCAGTTGATTTGGCCAGCATTGATAAACAGACCGCAGAAAAGGAAATAGAGAGCCGAAAAAGAGCAAATATTCTTGCCAGCTTGTTCCTAGAAAAAATCAAGAATTTTGATGATTTCTTATGGAAAATTAATGAAGAAGACGACAATGTTGTGAACACAGTCAGCCAAAAAAGGTGAAGAAAAGAATATCATATGGCAGATCTGGAATAACTGCTACAACCTTGGCTAATTTCTTTTTTTTCCCCCCTTTTCTTTTGTACAGCTCCCATGTAAAATCAGAAGAGGCTATCCACATGCCTTACCATTCAAGTGATCAGTTACCAGGTGTCTTAAAGCAGTTCACTGTATTATTAAGGTAACCTTATCTCCATAAACAACTTTGTATCACATTCATTTGCATTTTAATGCATTAAGAAGCACAAAATGTGAATTGAGCGCGTGCTGAAAGCACACACCTAGCACTACTAGCCCTAGGCCTGAGCGAGCCGTGGAGCTGAGGTGTTGCTATACCAGCTCACCCCAGGCCTCTGAGCAGGGTGACAGTCAGATGTCCAGCCCCTTGCTTTCTGCCCCAGGGCTCCTTCCAGACAAAAATCACCTCCAGCTCACACTGGTGCGATCCTGCACCTTCAGGCAGCAGCAGCAGGAGCCTCCAGGCTCAGAAATGTGCATCCCAGTTTCGGGTACTGCCCTTCTGATCTCCACACACACACACCAAAGCGCAGTGACTGAACCCTCAGCAAGCCCAGACAGCCATGTGGCAGGCCCAGGTGCTGCCATCCTCACAGCTCTGCCTCGATTTGAAGCCAGGAGGCTTCACTGAGTATAACCAGCATGGATGGATAGTGGTAGCTGGGTTTCATGCTTGTGTTCTCAAAAGAAATATAACCAACTGGTTTAATACACGTAGAACAGCACTGACAGTATCATCTAGTACTAGTGTATACTATAGGCCCTTAACAAAGAGACTTTAGCTGAAATAATTGCTTCTGTGTCTTCAAAATGAGATCTTCCAGCCCCCACAGCCTTCAAGCTTTCAGCATTTCAGACCTGAAAAAGTAGGCCACTACAGATGCTCAGAAGCTTTGATTAAATAAAATCATGTTCAGAACCGGACAAACTCCCAACATACTCAAAGTCAGCAATTCCACAAACTGCTGTTAGCAGAGCACGTGGGGCAATATATCTGAATATATCTAGCATTAGTAAGGACTATACCTTATGGTCAATGTTGCTGTTTTCCAGTCGTCAAGTCTCCAATGACTTCAGAGATCTTCCAACACTACTAGTCCATGGAGTTGAGGCCCTCATCATGTCATTGTTAATTGGATTTTTGTACTATGGCCATGGAGAAAGCGGACTCTCTATTCGTGACACAACAGCACTGTTGTACATGATAGGTGCACTAATCCCATTCACGGTGATTTTGGATGTCATTGCCAAATGTAAGTGTGAGCTTTATTGTAAATGTTTAAGTAATCAAAATCAGAGAATTCTCAAATCAATGAAAAATTATGTTTATAAATGCAATTCTATGATGAAATCAACCTGTTTGTTTCTACCCTGCAGGTCATTCAGAAAGAGCTATGCTTTATCAAGACTTGGAAAATGGAATGTATTCTGTTAGCCCATACTTCTTTGCTAAGGTAATTGGTTTTGATGCCAGGAAATACACACAGATGGCTTAAAAAATATTCCAAAGCCTTGCTGTATAAATAATTGCATTTGCATTAGACTTCTGCTGTTGTGTCTGCCAGCTAAAGCTATCATTCTTGCTTCCTTGGTGTTAATTGATTAAACCTCACTCTACTTTATATCTGTTGCCATATGTCATGGCTGACATCCATGAGGTTGTTTGGCCAAAATTTGGGAATTCTGAAAGTCATATTTGGTGGTTTCATCACCAAATCATCACATTTATGTACCTGAATGTTTCATTAGCTGAAACATCTTTGAAGGTTTGATTATGTCTTGATCTATAAAACAGAATATGTATATTAAATGCTACAACAAAAGTAAAATAGAAATGACAAAATGGTAACTATGAGATTTCCAGTAGTTTTTCGGGCCTGTACTGATCAGAGAGAAACAACTGTATTAAGTGTATGAAGAGCTAGATTTCCTGGAAACAAATTAGAACTTAAGAAAAATTACATTCTCTTTTTTTCACAAGGGTTTAGAAGAATCCCTTCTTTGTGATGTTGCCACTGTGAGATGAGTTCTGCCTGCCATGGCATCTGTAATTTAGGTTTCCATTTCTGCACAAGATTTTAAATGCTTATTAGTGGTTGCCAGAGAAAAATATTCTTTGCATTGTGTCACAAAAATTGCACATTATTCATAGAGGAATCGATGTAATTTGTTACAACCTTAGTATTAGAGGATATTAGCAACTTTTTTTGGAAAAAATAATCATAATACTACATATATATGTATATACACACATCTACATATATATGTATGTATAATTGATATATGCAGACATCCATATAGTGTGTATATATATACATTTTTATATATACTGTATATATATACGCACACATATATATAAATAAAATATTTATGTTCAGATATTTGAGAAAATCCAAAACATATTCATGTTTTTACAATGAGTTACGAAGTTACTAACTGGACTGCCTTTGGGACAAAGTGGGGAAGCGACCAACAGCCTATTTCAAATTTCATCTCACGCTAGGTTCAACCAAATTTGTACAAAATGTACGCTTACAGTGGGTCAGTAACAGTATTACTGCTCTCAAGCTTACCATTTCTTTGGGAAATTCTCTTAAATGCTTAGAAACTGCCAAAACCATAACAAAATATGACATCCAATCTGTAACAAGAAGCATATCAATTCAACAGTTACAGGAATTATCATAACTAGGGAAAAAAATTAGCAAGGGTTTCCATCTCTGTTGTTACTGAAAACAACCAAAGGGGAGATGATTGTATTCCAAGGGATTATTTCCCGAAGTTTTTCTAAACAGTCCATAAGTACATTAAGGGGCATCTCAGAAGGTTTTGTGATTATTGCTTAATATATATATATATTTTTCCCCTCCTTTCTGAACAGATTTTGGGGGAACTCCCTGAGCACTGCGCTTTTGTTCTAATTTATGGGGTTCCCATCTATTGGCTGGCAAACCTCATGCCTGAACCAGAGCATTTCCTGCTGAACTTCCTCTCAGTGTGGCTGGCTGTGTATTGTGCCCGCGTGATGGCACTTTGGGTGGCAGCACTGTTGCCAACCTTACAGCTCTCAGCTTTCTTTGGCAACGTCCTTTTCACATCATTCTACCTGAGTGGTGGTTTTGTGGTAAGCCTGGAAAACCTCTGGACAGGTAAGACAATCCTCCCACTGCCCCTCCCAATGAAAATGTTGATGGCTTTCATCAGCAATTGTTTGTAGTGAAGCTGAGTCCCATACAAGAAAACTCTCTTTTATTCCCACCTTTGCAATATCTTCATGGATAGTGACAGTGGAGTTCATTTTACATTAGTGTCCCCCTGTGAAACTGAGGTAACAGTAAGCTTGGTCGAAAAAGCACTAATTAAAGTCTGAATTGGTCCCTACATTATTCATTAATAAGTTATATTCAGTAGATGAAGATCTTCAGTAGAAGAACTCCAGTTGATAATGGGAGTCTGATAGATATAAGTTCTCCCCTAATTTTCCATCTTCATGTAATAATATAGGGTATATCTGCCATTTTGTCCAGTAATAAACTATCATACATTCACAGCCTTTGGTTGTCAAGAAGTTAGACAAACCTGTTATATTTGGCAGCAAGACGGAAATTTGCTTATTTATATGACTTTTTCTGACTCTTTTTCCAGTTCCATTTTGGGTTTCTAAAGTGTCTTTTCTAAGATGGAATTTCCAAGGCATGATGCAAATTCAGTTCACCGAATCCAAATATGAAATGACTGTTGGAAACGTTACTCTTCAAATTCCAGGAAAACTTGTAAGTCACTCTCTAATGAAAATCTTGATAATTAACTAGAAAAAAAAAATTGTCAGTTCCTAATTTTTCTTATGTGTGGTTACAGGTAGTTAAGTCTATGGGCCTGGATTCACAGCCTCTCTACGTAAGCTATCTCATCCTTGGTGGCAATATTATTGGTTTCCTGCTTTTATACTACTTATCATTGAGATTCATCAAGCAAAAATCAAACCAAGACTGGTAACAGCAAGACAGGCAGATGGGGCAGCA
Organism: Anser brachyrhynchus; assembly: GCF_964034855.1. NCBI lineage: Eukaryota > Metazoa > Chordata > Aves > Anseriformes > Anatidae > Anser > Anser brachyrhynchus. The sequence continues at coordinate 32,112,713 of NC_137696.1, forward strand.
GGCTACAGCATCCCTTGCAAGAAAACATGGCAAGCCCGAAGTTTGCTTTTGGTAACCCTTGCGAAGGCACTGGGAGAGAAGATACCTGCTGAGTTCCGCTGTACGAAGCGAGTCCGGTTCGCCACAGGATGGCAGCAGAATACCAGGAGTTGGAAGCCAGGTTGTGCTCCTCCACTCAGACAAACCGTGATAAAATTGAGACTTTAACATGGTGGTTTTTCAATTATTTTTTTTTAATTTGTTTGTTTGGTGTACAGTTTTATGTGTGACACCTATATGCACTAGCTGCACCTTGAAATATTCTGAGCTATGGGTTACCAATTTAAAAGGACCGATCCCACGTTGTAATAGCTGATGTTCTAGGTCACAGTCTTTGAATGCGTAGCAATCACATACTTAACCAGAAGAGCTCTAAGAGAAGTAGAATCAGCACACACAAAACACCACTTTCTGCAACGCGTATTCTGCATTCACTACTCATAAGAAGGAAAGCAACATAAATTTCACTGAAGCTTTGTGAAAACATGCGTGGATGAAAAACCAGTATTAGTTATTCTGTGTTGTTTCTAATTGCTTATGTGTTTAAAGACTTTACCTTTGTGTTCCAGTTAGATGCTGTTGATGCCCAAAATAATCTATACAGTGAGAAAGTACTTTTTTTTTTTTTTAAACAGGTAATTTTATCTTACCTTTTTGGATCTATTTTTAAATTATAAATACACACAAACTGATTATTAATCACATCTTTCTCTGTGATATTACTAGTCATAGCAATTTGCCAGTTTTGGTAGAAATACCAAAACTGCCCACCCAGTAATTAAAAATCTAATGGTGCAACATCTGAAATGCTTGTAGTTATGCACCTTCTTAAGTTCACCCATAAGACACAAATGCTCAGAAAATTCATATTAGTAACTAGATAGCTGTAATTCACACACAGTCATAGTAAGTACACGTGCAAATTAGATGTACAGTTGTTAAAAATATTTTATAAGATTAGCTTGATTTTAAACATTTGGTTGCATATCTCTGTGCTTATATGCATCAAAAAAGCAAAGCACATCATTAAATGGAAGTAGAATAGATATGTTGCACACAGTGGAAAACTCCTAGTGCTATGGACCATGGATATGGGATACTTGTGTAAATCCTCTTTTATTTATTTTTTAAAGAAGAAATTAAAATGAAAGAACATAAAAGTTGAATTATTTCCATTTGGCAAGCAGGGCTGCCACACTGCTTTCCACAGGATCCACGGGGTAATAAATTCCCAGGAAGACCCCAGTCTAAAGATGTTAAGCAGGTCTGATAAAATAACAGATTCAGCCCCAGGCAGCAGCAGGAGTCCAAAGCACTTCAAGGTTTTTCTGAGGTGAATTCAACCATTTCTTCCTGGTTGTGCTGCATTTGATTTGGAAGAATATGCTTGATCTGATCCTAGTGCCATTTTGAAATTATCAGATTTTCATTGCCTTTTAATGGCAAAGCCAATTCTTTCAGTCCAATTCAGCATCATTAAATTGTCAGAGTAGCAGCTTCCTGTTTGATTCTTAATTATTCCTTTTTATTATATTTAAGACACTTAATTTTTTAAAGTGGTTTACTCTTCTTTGTAATGATCTGTTGTGATTAGAATCTCTTTTATATTACACTGAAGTTTTAAGGGTATATATTGGTACTTCTAGTCTAAACCTCTATTTTCAAGGTATTTAGAGGATTAAATTCTAGGCTGACTCTCTGTTGTGAATTCACTTTGATGTTTAATAAAAAAAGGAGAGACACAATGGGAGAAATTAAAGACATAAGGGACAGCTCTGAATTTTAGGGGCATATTGTCATGCACAGAAATCTTCAGGCATCTAGATAAGAATATACCATAGCCTTAACTTTGAATTTCCTTCCTTTTGTGAAATTAGTCAGGCTGCTGACATTACTTAAACAGCCTTTTTCAATTTAAAATTCCACCCTCTTAACATTATGCAGCAGGACCAAACGGTGTGAGTGTTTCAGAGGTGGTGTTATGACAAGGGTAGATATATACATAATGGGGACGTGAGTTGTGAGCCTAGGAACAGCCATCTTATGGAGTGTAGGAAGAGCTATCATAGGATGTGGCCAGGCCTGTGTTTACACAGAAAAAGCTCATATTCTATATACTACAATTACTTCAGCACACTGCCTGCGATCATATCTTGTTTCCTTGATGCCTAGAGATGGGGAATGTAGGCTGTGATTATTGTTACAGGCTTTAGCAATAAGAAGATAGGAGCCTTGAAATACCAGCAATTAGCATTCATATCTAACAATAGCATGCCGTGGGGCTGTGTACAGGGAAGAGCAATGGGAAGAGTGGGCGGGTGACACACAACCTGCCCCACTCGCACTCCCAGGAGTTGAAAAATGCTACAGGTTTAGGGGAATTATGCACTTCTCCGGGGGTGAAGATTATGCCGTAGGCTTTGGCCTCTATGTTCCTGTCCTGCTCCACACTAGTTGTGTGCAGAAAAGGTTTCACACTTCAACAGCAGAGCTGTTGCAAGAACAAGTGGTCAGTGAGGGATGGAAATCTTCCTGAGAGTTCTAACAAAGGCTGAATGCCATAATTTCAGCACAGTTTGCTTTCCAAATTTCAGGGTAGCCATTCTTTTTCCTTAGATTCCCCTATGTCAGTAGAAGCTGTGTGCCCCCCTCCCTATGCTTTCTGTGTCAGGAAAACCAAAATTAAAGCAGTCTGCAACAATCTCAACACAGAGACTGCAGATCACAAGCAAAACCATACACGAAACTCACAGTACTATCTGTTCCTCACATGACGACATTTAGTTTGCTACATCCCAAGAAACACGGTGAGTCAGTTTTCACATCCAAAGAGCACGCAACCTGCCAGCCTGGCGATGCCACAGCTCCAAGGCCTCCCCTGCTACCAGCTCTGCTCTCCTGCGTCCTGCCTGGGTAGGTTTGGAAGAGGTCTCCTCAGCTCTGAGTCACGGCCTCTGCAGCTGAAGGCAACTGAGTCAACACAAAACCGACGTCGAAGTGACACCGCATTCGACCGGTGACAGATCCCAGGTTGCTTTGCCCAACTGCTCTTGAATTGCCCAGTGCATGACCTGGTCACAGCGGGCCACTGGGTTTCAGTCTGCACACACATCAGAAGTGTGAATGGGAGCATCAAATGCCGGCAACAAGGTACATCAAATTCAGAATAAAACAAAGAAATGTGTTGGTTGTATGGATGTCATAAAAATAAACCCGCATGTGGACAACAGAACTCATGCATTGGTACAACACTTCTGTGTACTAGAGGTGTTGTCTTCTCTATAAAGAGATAGATAATAACAATGGTTTTATTACTTAAAATATTTCAAGTAACTTTCAGTAACAGCAGGAGAGGTGGGAAGTTCTTCCCCCACCTCCTCTCCAAGTTTGTGCAGCCTCTCCAGCTGGCAAATTGGACGATCTTTCTTAGCACTGCAAAGCGGGTTATGGAAGCACTGCTTTGCATGTTGGCTCCTGGGTTGTGGCAGTCCTCCAAAATACTTCTAACTCGTCAGTTGAAAAGGACTAGCTTTCAGTCTGCCTAAGCCAAATTAATAAGTAGCTGTTGAAAGTTTCATCCCTTATTTGTTCGTTGCAAAATGCGTTCAGAAATGCTAAATCAGTAACAAGTATCAATAGCCATCCATTTTTATTTAAACCACCACCACCACAAAAAACAGACCACCACAAAATGCCTAAAAAAAAAAAAATCACAGACAACATGCTACGCACGGAGAACCTATCAGTAAGAAATTACAGGTATCGGTATGTCCACTTGGACCAGAAATAACAAACCTTCCCAGCTTTAGCGACAATGATTAATTTTAATGGCAGTAGACAAGAAACAGTGTACATGGAGCTCTGTGGCATGCTGCTTTTTTTCCCCCCTCTGAGAGCCAAGACAAGCCCTTCATATGTTAGCAGCTATTAATTAAGGCAACAATGTTTAAGCAGTGGGTTGAGGTAATTTTAAAACTGCTTAACCCTTTTAAGAACTGATGAGCTTTAAAAAGCATGTGTGTAGCTGCATGTGTTGTAATCATATATATAGACGTAGAGATATCCATATGGTTAGATTACATATCTACCTATATATATACACAAATAAAATGCAGATGGACAGCTCAATTTTTTTTCCCAAGGAATATTTAGAAAGCAGTTCAGATCCATAACTTATGAAAATGTTGTTGCCAATTTATGTAATTAATTATAAAACTAATTATTGATCATTTTCTCACTAAATCAAACATGGTTTTATTTCAAATTGCAAAATCTGTTGGGAATACTGTGCTTTCATGGCCCCAACTCAATACATTTAATGTTTCCAGTGCCAAGAAACTGCAATTTAACAGACTCCCCCCTCAATCTTCACCTCATGGCTCCAGAACAAGCGTCTACCTTCAACAACACATTCGGATTTTTTGCTCCTTTTAAAGCATCTAATCAGAGTCACTCATATTTTGCTAACATTACTAAGCATGTGTCAATACCACTTCTGCTTCACTTATATTTCTCACATTTAAGGAGTGGGTTAAATGTTGGCCAGAATTCACATAGTGAGGAAAAAATGAAACCACTTGCATCAAAAAAAAAAAAAGTGTATTTTGTACATGAGCAAATAAGCCCACAGTATAGTCATCGACTGCTACTGCACTGGGTTTTCAAGCAAATGCACTGCAACTGGAAATCTATGAAATTCACAACTAGGCAAAAGCATGAAGTAGAGAACAAGTCGCTTTCAAAGAACTGCCAGTGCTTTGTGATGCTAATACAAGGCACCAGTTAACACGGTCATTCCTCGAGACATTATCTTTGCTTACTTTCATTTACTGGGGGAAGTTTAGAAAACAACTACAGAAACTTTTATGACAGAAAAGACGTCATGTTTCACCAAAAAAGGCAGGAGGAGAAAGCAACGTAGCACCTCTGATCTGCCATTCCAGCCTCAGCCAGCAGCTCTTCCCTGACCCCGGATCAAGGCAAACACCTGCCCTCTCACCATGCAAGTCGTGATGCTACGGGGTGCCCTAAAAGAACCACGTGTTATCCCATTGACTGCTTTCCCACAAACACCCGCATCATTTACCTCTCGCTCTTAAAATAGCTGATCGCTTTGTGGCAGTGCTTCAACTAGCTGAAGGAAGGCAGAAAGCCAGAAAACAGCGCTCCAAAGAGCCAACAATAAAACGTGCTGCTCAAACTCTGCAAACCAGGATGTGTGCTGTCCTAATGAGCTGACACTCAGATTTCCAGGTGGGACTGCTCTGCGGGTTTAGCATGCCCTTAAAACCATCCCTGAATACAAACTTTTTGCCCCGCAGTCCCCAGCAATACAGGCATGAGTTGCTGTCCCCCGCTGAGCTGCAGGGGCACCGTCCCGCCACCCCATGGTAATTCTGAGCGTGCATCACAGGTTACAGCCGCTTCCCTGCCTCCCTGGTGAGCCCCCATCTCCTATGACCAACCTTGTAAAAAATAATAATAATAATAATAATAAAAAAATAAAAGCCTTTTGGCCAAGTGTTACTGCTACCTAGAAAAGCGCACATTCTGGTTACAGTGGAGCTCAACACCGCCAAATGCTTTGGACACACATGCTTCAGATTTTCCCCTTCCAAAAGAGACAAAAGAAAGGTGAACGAATATTTAGCTTCGTATACTTCAGAGGGAATTTCTCAGTGCTTTTGCATCAAAAAACGCATTGCAGCTTTGTAGTACACGTTCAGTGCCGGGCGCACGACAAATTTCCACTGAAAAACCCCGTGTACATGACTGACAATAGTAAAGCCACAAATTACCGTAATTTTATGCCCCCTGCAGCTAGTGGTATAAAACATAGTTTTCAACCTTGTTTTTACTTGCTGAATTTAGACAAATTTATGTTATTGATGACAGTGAAAAAGACACTCAGATGCAGAAATTGCATTCCTAGGCATAAAAACAATTTGGAGCTCAATATTTTACAGGTGCTACAGATGAAAAATATGGATGTCATTAAAACCATAAAGAAAAGATGAAATTGATTTTTTTTTAATGAATTTAACATTGTACACACACATATATATTCAGCTAGATCAGGGCTTTTTTTTCCTCTCCATGGAATGTTGAACAGGTAATCAGCTGTGACTTGTGGTATTACCAGCTCTCTCTCTGAACGTAAATGTTTGAAATACAGGCTAAGTCAACAAAATCACGAAGGAAAGCAAAAGCCTTGTTTAAGCAAAGCTTGCAGATCTATGGCTCGTAATGGATTTTCCAATGAGCACACACTTTCTATCCTATTTCAGATTTTTAGAGTGTAATTTTATTTACAGAGCATTCTGAAGGCCCTAAAAATTGATGGCTAAGGATGATTTACAGTTAAGCTAACCTCCACACATGAACTATTCGAGCTGTTAGCTAAACTAATCAGAGGGAAATCCCAAGAAACCGTGCAAGTAACAAGGGCAATGGTTTATTTGTGTTTTATGTAGGAAGTGTTTCTAGTGTTTCAACAACTGCCAAGAGGTTTGTGGCTACCACTGCAGACAACTGCAATTCTACAGATACCACTGCTTTACTACAGTGTTATACGGATAATCATCACGAGATACTGGGAAGCATTAGCCAATTGTAGTATAGAGGGTGAAGAGCATCAAAGAGAAGCCTTGCATTAATAGTTTTATCTAAAGGCAGCATGGTGTAGAACTCCTATCTATAGCAGGTACTGCGTAAGACAGTTGTTATTATCTCATTTTTGTAATTAGAGGAAACACTGAAAACTCAAACCGCAGCCATCCATATTTGCTCTTATTTCTATACCTAATGGAAAACCCAGAACTTTGTGTTTGTAGCTGAGGATCTGCATGCTCATACTTTGAAAGACATCCTTGGATTAAATTGCAGTCCAGTTGGAGCCACTAACTTCAAAGGAGATTAGGTTTCCTATGATTATTGATTCCCAAAAGCACTGGCAAGACACCAGAAGCTGTAACCAGTCTGGAAGGGTAATCTCTTTTTGCATTGACTTTACACAGAAATTACGAGAACAATTTTAAGAGAAGCAGAGAGATCTTTACCAAAAAGGCTAAAATCAATGGCAGACCAGCTGTCTCTTACCTGCTCACTTTTTCACCTTTACTGCAACAATATGCTGGTGCTGGAAATTGGCCTTTCCTTCTAGATGCTGATAGATCTCTCGCAACAATCACTGAATAGCAAAACCTCCTGGTCACGTTCATCACTCCTATCACTTCCTCCTAAGCTGTGTTCCTGGAGTGTCTGGAAGTATCACACCTTTAAGAAAAGCAATAAAGACGGTGGTGCTCTGGTGAACACATTTCCAGACTATTTCTCTGTCAATATGTGCACTTGGCGCACCTACCATCACTGCTATGATCCTACCTTCTTACTGTAAACTGCAGATGGATTCCTGCTGACTCAGGCACTCGATCTATAAAAACCTTTTGAGCTGCTGCTGCCAAAGATGCAATGACTTCAGCTACTCAATTTTCAACAGTGGGTACACATTACGAGACTCTACAGACAGCTACTAACCCACCAAGCTTGATTTCTTTCTATAGAAAAGGGTCTTGGGAGACAGCAAGTTGAACAAACTGTTTTAGTAGATAAAGACAGAAATACAGCATATAATTATCATGCTTTAAAATGACTGTATTAGTAGTTAACCGAGAAACTTTTTCCATGCTGAGCTTAAAAAAAAAACAACAAACCAACAAAAAGCAGCCTCCTCCTGCCCAGTCTCAAGGGAAGGTGGAGGAAAGCGAGCCCGTAACGTGGCACACGAGCAACGTGAAGCGATCTCAACTCAAGCAGCAAGCTTTTTCCAGTCCTCTCAGCCCCAATCAGGACGTGCTGGTATGCAAACACGTACGTGCTCATACAGCTTGCTTTCTCCAGTAACATGTCGGGTCAGTTCACGTCAGCACGCTCCCAGCTCCCCAGGGAGCCCCCCAGAGAAGCGCGCTTCCATCTCCCAGCCACCACACCTGCTCCGAGTCCTGCACAACTCCAGTTACCCAGTGGCAAATACTTCTTTTCTGCTTTAAAGGGATAAGTGCTACGGTCAGAATGACAGAGGAAGTTTTGTAACTGGTCTAATAAGTCACCGTGACAAGTTTGCAGGACTGCCATTCTGCATTTTGTCATCTCACAGGTTTCCTTCTTTGAATACGAAGAAAGAAATAGTGAAGCTGCCTACCTATTTGGTGAAGAAAAAACTAACCTTCTAAACTCGGCTCTTCATGCTTGAAATGTCGGAGTCTCACAGCACGCTGATGCACAAGAAATATTTCAAGTGTATTCTAGACGAGATGGCACAAATGCCGATTCTGCAAAAACCTTCCCAGTAAAACATCTTTTCAGACCAAAGTGACTGTGTCCCAGGGTGGCACCAATCCCTCACTATCCCACATTTTAAAGACAGGAGAGACTCTAGTCCTCTGTGTAATCATTCTTTAGTTGTACGTGAAACATTTACTGGAACAGAAAAGTCAGAAGCATTACCACACAACAGCAGGCTTTCCCTATCCTTTGAATAATGTCTGCCCTCCCACAACACATGGCCAGGGCTATCGCACAACACGATCCCAGGTGGTCAGCATGTACTACCACCTATTACCAGTCGTTGCTGCCACAAAACCCCGGTACCATTTGGTCTTGTGCTCTGGCAGTGCCCCCCACTGTTTGATCCTTTCAGCAGCGGGCTCATTCAGCCCAGCGCTTCCCCTGAGGTCCCTCAAAATGCAAATTCAGAGCCAAGAACGATTTCATTAATGTTACCCGTTACAGACTATCAATTTTACTTTCCGTTTCCAAATTGCGACTACAAAATTTCAGGGCATTAGTCTGTAGGAGTTCAGCCAAGCAGGGTAGGTGGAAAACATGCAGACACGAACTAGCACAGACCTCACAGGGTCAGACGTCAGGCGCGGGCACTGCCAGCAGCCAGCAGACACCTTTTGCCAGCATCAGCACAGAATAATGAAGGCTGCAGCAACCGACTACAAACAGCACCCAGTCAAACGGGCAGGTCTGATGCCACATGGGATCCCAGCTCCTTGTCAGCACAGTTACCTCAGGTCTACAGACCTCGGCTGCTGCGTGGACGCAGCGCGTGCTTCAAGTCCTCCCCTTCCTGAGGCCCTGCGCTAGCTCAGCTCACCAAGCATGCGCAGGCCCCACTGCCGTGAGTTACGCTCAGTCTGACTCCACTTACGGGAACACAGCCACTGCTGTGAAATTGAGAGGGGCGTGAGATGACCTCTAAAAACAAGAGCTGTGGCACCAGAGGAAGGGCCGCAAACTAGCTGACGCAGTCTTCAATTATGCTGCTATTACACTGAAACGCTTGTAACGTGGCTGCGGCTTTAGAAAAAAGCCGCATCTCTGGTTTTGAAATGAAATAAGCTAAACACTGCCTGGGCTTGCTTTCAGAGAGGGCACAAAACCGCCAGGCTATGAATAAAACCTCAAATGTTAATGCCTTCTGACAATGTAGGAACAAAGGGTGCCAGATGGCTAGAACCACTCAGGTACAGTCTGCTTCCCACGTAACCCACCCACGTTCCTAACAAGATGCTTTTCAAGACTTTTCATCTCTTTCCACCCCGTTCTAGATTACTGTAATATCTTTGAGAGGACGATATTCTGTGGTGAATTCCAAAACCAGACATCACCCCCCAACAGCAAAAAAACAACCAAACAATAACCAACAAATCAACCCAGCACATCAATGCATCAAGTCTCCATAACATTCCCAAGCAAAGTAGTGAAAGCCATCATAAAACCACACTGACATTTTAGTGGACACAGATAGGATGCATATAGTTTTTTGGAAAATAAACTTGAACATTCCCTGCAACACAGGGTTAGTTATGCCTCATTCCTCACAGGAATTTTCTGTGTATTTGTAAATACACTAGTTCAGTAATTAGATATTTTACTAGAAGTTATGAGAATGAACAATAGATACTGTAAAACTACAACACACAAGCTAGTGTAAAAGGTGTATTTTGTCTTTATCTGTAACATTGAATCCCATAACAAGATACTTTACACAAAAGAAGTACATTTAGGAGAATCTAAAAAAAGATGTGTTTATTTTTTTATAGGTACAGATGAATCCTGAAGATGTCCTTTACCCTTCTACTTTCACTCCAAAGCACACTGACCTGGCAAACAACAACAAAAAATAATGCAGTTTGCTGAAGTTACAGTTGCATACCCCTCTAGCAACTTTCTTAATATACATACATTTGGTGAATCAATAGGAGCTAAAGTACAGTTCTAGTTACAGCAGATCATACATCAAAACAGAAACAGCCTGGAAAGTGGCATCGTGATATTTCATTAGCAATTTTAACATAAGAAAAGCCTATGAGTTTCCACCAATTACAGCTATGGAAAGTGCTGTTTTAACACAGTATTTATATTAAAAATTACACAGAACAACATGCTTTTTTATTTTTTTATTGAATGTAATACTTAATTTCATAAACAACTATAACATAAACCAACTGTTCATAATGTTTCCGATGTTCTTTTCCTCCATTTTTCCATATAGAATTTGAACGTCTCCTATAAAATAGAGTGGAATAAACAAGTTCAATGTTGTTACAACTGAAAAAGTTACTAATTCCGAACAAAATCTTAGGTCCTGACAAAAGCAAAATCCATTATTCTGTCATAAAACTAGATCTGTATTGAAGTCTGTATAATTAAGAGAAACACCAAGGAGAAAAAATAAAAGGAGAAGGAAAACCTTGCCAAAAATGCATAATGAAGCTTCTATTACATAATGCAATAATATAATCAATTTCACTTTAAAAATGAAAATACTTTTTAACTGCAATCTGCAATTGTGTCAAAAATTATAAGACGCTTTTAAACACCAAGCTGCATCAGAGAAAAATGAACAGGAAAATCAGAAGATGAATCATTCCAGTAACTTTGAAATAAACACTTATTTTCACTAACTACATGCAAGGAACAGACACTCCAGGTTTTATATTTACATACCTAAATAAAAATTTATTTTTAAAATTAAGTTAAAGTTGTAGAAAAATCTCTGAAGCTGTTAACAGGCTAAAGCAAACATTTGGAGCCATGTCCTTCCTCTGATTCTTTGTAAAATGAGAAAAAGAACCATATTTACTATGGATCAGGATGGAGAAAGTAAAATTTAATTATGTCTTCAGCAAACTACAGAAAAACGCTGATTTTATGATATGTGGCTAGCAGATGGCAATAAAATTTTGGTTAGAGAGAAAATATAGTAAGTCTTTATTTAAAGGCTGTTTTGCTGAAATGATACTAGCAGACTATTAGTCAAAGGAATGATGTGAAAGAAGTATTTGCAGTCTTGACAGATGTAGCGTCATGCCACCTGTCACCCTCAAGTAAGATATATTTGCACAGTTGCATATATCTTTTGGCAAGGCAGCTAGAAGTAAAGCTGCGGCAGAAAAATAATTCCTGCAGTTCTAAAATCCCGTCATAGCAAGACAGCAACTTGTATTAGATATAAAGCTAGTAATTAACAAAAACTAAAACCCATTAACTGTTAACAAAACACACTTTCTATAAGCCTTTTAAAGTTCAAGCACTTAAATGCCCCAAGGACATTTGATAAACATACACCTGTAGATGAATGCCTGATAAGGGTTGTGTAATTTAAACACAGTAAGCCCCAAGAGTTTTATTTCCCCAAGTTAAATCCAACGTAAGATTACTATAGCTCCTACAACACTCCATACTTCCTACACGGCCTCCTTTGAGGAGTCTCTGCAGAGATTTAATCCCTATGTAATTATTCATGCAATTTGTTTTACTAACATTGAACATACACAATTCTGCAGATCTATTTCTTAATTACGAAATACTCACAGGGGGTTCAGTGAAAGGGACCGGCTCTCCTACTTTCTTCAGAAAAACTGCTAAAGATTTCAGAGATAGGTCATGAAGCTGTATATTCTTTTCTTTTGATTTCTCATATGCAGCCTTTACGGACGCAACATCCCCATCTAATTCTGAGAAAAACAAAAATAAAAATCAAAAACAAAATCCCCAATAGTTAAATGCTCGTTTCACCTCTTTCCATGACATTACTCATTCCCTTTTACTTCCCAAGACATATTAAGTATTTTAGCATATTATATTCTGTAATAATACTGAAAAGCTCAACAGAAGCCAGCAATGTGCACTTGCAGCCCAGAAAGCTAACCATACCCTGAGCTGCACCAAAAGCAGGGTGGCCAGCAGGGTGAGAGAGGGGATTCTGCCCCTCTGCTCTTCTTTTTGAGACCCCACCTGGAGTCCTGCATTCAGCTCTGGGTCTCCAGCACAAAAAGGACAGGTAAGTATTAGAACGAGCCCAGAGGAGGGCCACAAAGCAGTCAGGCTGAGGGAGCTGGGGTTGTTCAGGCTGGAGAAGAGAAGGCTTCAGGAAGATTTTATAGCAGCCTTCCAGTACCTAAAGGGGCCTACAGGACAGCTGGGGAGGGACTCTGTCAGGGAGCATACTGACAGGACAAGAGGTAATGCCTTAAAACTAAAAGAGGGGAGAGATTTAGATTAGACATTAAGAAGAAATTCTTTACTGTGAGGGTGGTGGGGCACTGGCACAGGCTGCCCAGAGAAGCTGCGGATGCCCCATCCCTGGCGGTGTTCAAGGCCAGCCTGGATGGGGCTTTGGGCAGCCTGGTCTGGTGGGAGGTGTCCCTGCCCATGGCAGGGGGTTGGAACTGGGTGGTCTTTAAGGTCCCTTCCAACCCAAACCATTTTGTGATTCTATAATTCTACATATTCTGGATATTCTTCGTATCCTACTGACAGTTCACATCAGAAGAGAACAGAACATACAGCCATTCCAGCTTTCCCTTTCATTTGAGGCTTGGATGATCGTTTCCTTTAAGAATGTGCTGGGACCACTAGGAACAGAGCTGCTCGCACAATGAGAACACCACTCGAAGATGTGAGATGCAAAGCTATATGCCCCTTTCTAAGGCAAATGATGCAAAATAAAAACAAAAGCTAAACCAAAAGCCAGTGATGTTCATCTTGTGAGAACTGTTGAACAGAATTTCATTAAGTGAAGGCAGAATATTATTATGGTTATAGGTGTTGGCTATGTCAAAAGTATAACCTAAAGGAACAAACCAAACAAAGGTCAGATGCTTATTTTAGACCATAAACAGAAATTCGTTTCATCCTAAAGAGCAGGAGAAATTTTTTGCTGACCCACTAACACTATTACAAATGTTAACTGCACAGGTATCCAGTTACATTTTGCTGGATATTCCATAAATGACACCATCACGTGCAACAGGTTCTAACAAACCCATTCTTTATTTATCTAAAGCCCTGTTCACTGCCAGCTGTAGAAGAGCAGAATATAGTTCCCCTTACTCTGAAGTGGGAGAAGGGAAAAACAGGGCACTCTTGTTCTATTCTTCCTTCTCCACTGCTTAACCTTTTTCATTACACTTAACCACACACTTTGCTGCTGCTCAGACCCTTGCTTGAGCAGCATCGGGATGAAACTGAAATGACCCCCAACAGTTTTTCCCTGTTGTCTTCAGGGTCTTAGAAGCAGTACAACAGTTCCTAGCATCTTGTGAACAATAAGGAAGCCATCGCATCTGTTTGTTTTTTTTTTGCTTTGGAAAACTCAAACATCTGCAATATGGGATGCTGTCTCAGCTTCTTTCTTTTTCACTTTTGGAATGTCATCTTCACAACTATACGGGCTACAAAAACAATGGTTCTTAAAGAAACGGAGTTTATATTACGCAGAAATTGATAGCCTGGGTCCCTTTCTCATGAGAAAGCTTCCCACTCACATCTGGCAAGTGGCTGAACTACTTTTTGAACGTGGGAGGCTACTGCAAAAACTGCAAGAATCAATGCTTTATTAAAAATCTAACAGAAACTGTGAACTTTCCATTTATTTACGACAGAATACAACAAAAGCACATCCTTCTAGTTACCTGTGCTAAATACTTCACTGTTGATCTCAAACTGTCAAATGAAAATAAACATGCCACCACAGGGAGCATCAGATATAGAAGACAAGGGGGTGAGGGGAAGAGGTAGCTAAATTGCTATTAAAATGTACAAGTCTGTACATACTGTACGTGGTGGGGAACGTTTCCTCTAGAACTTGCTATGAACCAGCTCTATGTGTGCCTAAAGAAACTACAGCAACCATCTCTTCATTTACTATGTAGCTTCACATGTTAAATACTCTAACCACTGTGTAGGTATCATAGAGCAAGTCTCTGTGCAATCTCTTTATAAAATTGTTGTATGATGATGTAGCTGGATAGAACATTAAAAGATGCTCAATCAGTTCGCTTATACAGTTCTTACTGAGGTAACAACAGCAAACAGCCAGTAAAGAGTCAGTGACATTTTAAGGTGGCAAGTCCAGTGCTGGTAATAGAAGTTTTTGTTATTTTGTTTTTTAAATAAAAATATGTCAGAAAACTTACTATACTGTGAATGAAACCATGGAGCTAAAGGATTTTGCCAGTGACTGCTGTTTTGAACATTACTAAGCAAGTGAACTTTTAAGTTAGATACTACATCATGAAAACTTTCACAGCTTGATTCAAATACACTGAAGTCTGTATGCCTTTAACACCATACTTTGGATTTGTTTTTGAAGTATTTTACTTAAATATTCCTATTTATCTCCTCTGTGATAGGTTGGAACACAAGGGCTTCTGTCGTTATATCATTTCACTTGTAATATAAGTGTGAAGAGGGTTATGTTTCCTCCCTGTAATAAAACTGGAGGATCATATTAGAATACACAACACAAAGGACTCAAGGGCAACCTTCCAACTAAACATTGCCAGGGAGGCTCTATGTCCTCATTTTTCACGAGTGAGTGTTGTAAAGAGATGTATTTAAATAAGCAACTTGATTTTTAGAGCCGTTTCCCTTTGACTTCAACAATAGAAACTGATTAGCACTTCAAATCAACTATTTAGCTACATCTAAATGAAGCAACTTTGGCTAAATAAAAACAAGTATAAAGGATCTGCACTAGTAACAGTAAGAACCTTGTAAACTACTGATATAACTAATTAATTACGATTTTGAAACACACACATATAGAATGAAGATATGTATTATATGTTTCAGGAAAAAAAGCTGCATTCATTTTAAGAGCCGTTCATTTCTACGTTTCCATGGGTTAGGAGGGATTCTTTTTCATTCCATGAAGCCTGTACTTCGCCTCTTTGTAACAGTACCCTTTAATCTAATACAGTTCCCTTTGTAAAGGATTCAAGGCTTAGGTCGGATAGTTGCTTTTCCAATCTAATAGCTAGGACCATAAACAGATCCGGTAAACTTAAAACAAAACAAAGCCAAAAAAACACCAAAAAAAAAATAAAAGGTACAACTTGCACAGTGTAGATCCTATTCTAAAGGTTTCCATGACCTTTATAAACACCTAAAGATTTTTTTAATAAAAAACTAGTCCAAGAAGAGTAAATTACCATAACATTTTAGGAGGTAACGGTATGCAGTTTCCATATCTAGGTGATCAGGAATCATTTCTAGAAGTGTCTCAATCTTCTTTGCCTATGAGATTTAAAACACAGACAAAGAAGAGCATTAACTTCAAACAAAATCGACAAAGTTAAAACAACTATTTCAGATCTTTTAAGTGAAATGAATTATTGATTACAAGAAATGGACTGTTCAACTGAAGACACAATATTTCTTTCCCAAATTCTCATGTGAATGAGAAATAGCCAAAGAAATCAGGTAGACAATAAAATGAACAAAATATGGGACTAACACCCCATAAAAAAATATTGGACTAAAACCCCATGAGACTATACAATAGTTTCTTTTTGAAGGAAGCAATCGACATATTAATGAGAATATGTCAGGATTTCAACCAAATTGAAGAATTCAAACTACTCGGCAGCCTTCACTGACCTAGAGGTCAATGGTAGCTATGATCAGTGCTTCGAAGTAGTCAGATCACTGACTAATGTGCTTAAAATTGGACTCTCCCTCCCTTAACCTCTGACTCCAGTTTCAAGAACTCAAGTCTTGAATTTAAAGTGTACAGAAGTTACTAACATCTTTATCACACACTAGAAAATTCTGTTATTAAAATTTCAGCTCTAAAAGCTAGAAAATTTCAAGTTTTTAAATTTCTTTCATAGACACCAAAAGATGGTATTTATCATTGTCACTTTTACAGTAGAATTTTTAATCCATGAGTATCTAAAGGCTAGTTCTGCAAAATAAAGTGCGTTTTCCCTCATTTGAGAAGCATTTATTCTAGTTTTTATATTAACTGTCTCCTGATGCTACTCCTCTACAAAAGAGAAATCAATGCGCATTTTTGCCTTTGTTTGTTTTGTTATTGTTTTTTTTTTGTTTGTTTGTTTTATTACTTTGAGGAACCTGGGGAAGAAGAAGGGGGGCAAGGAGAAGAGGGAGGGACGGGAGTAGGGCAGGCACATAAATCAGAGTAGCTGGAATTAAAGCGAATGAGCACAAAGCCAGTAATCTAAACAGATGCTCAAACTCAATACATGCCCAAAACAGTACAGCATGTAATATGAAATGAGTCTTTCAATGTAAACATAGGCACCTTTTATCATTCTAGAGGGGCTGAGGTTCTCACTGCATATGTATTCATTCAACGCAGACAACAAAATAAATATGTTCAGGTTGCGATATGGAACTGGATAGCGAAGCAATAAAAATTTAAAGCATAATGTTTGTAGCATATAAACTACGACATCAAAAATAAAGGAAATTACTGAATTAATAGAAAAATATTAATTACATTCTCCTTTCTATTATGCCTCATAAAATAAGCGGTTCTTTTAAATGTGACTAGCTCTGCAAATTAACCTTTCTTCCCCACCCTGAGAAACCTGATAAAGCTGTCAACTGTGAAGTTCAAGATCCAAAACATTTCAAAAGATGACTAACTAGTATATACTACATATGTACATACTACATATGTATATACATATACATATACAATGATAAGCATGAAAAAATATTATACCTGTCCAGGTTTAGATGCTGCTTTACCCATGAAATTCAGAAAAGTTCTCTTCTCCTCAACTAATCCACCACACCTCTAAAGAAAAAGAAATAGTTAATGCAGCTGTTGTGAGCAGGTTAGCAAAAACCAAAATGACTAAGGTGAAAATTTCCAATTATAGGCTTTTAAAATATTTTAATATATATTACCTATCTGCAAGGTAAAACAAATGACCATGAGTTTAAAAAAAACACAACACAGGAAACAAGTTCATTTTGTGCACCATTTTGGCGAACATTGTTTTTAAAATGGTAGGTATAAAGTTTGTTTAAAACAAAAGGGGAAAGAATTAAACTAATACTTCAACACACCACAAAAACGAGGTTTAGGACTGCAAAAGAATGAAAAAGAGAAACACTATTCCTCTCCAATTATACTGCCAAGCATTCACAAGTGAGCTAGGGATCATAAGGTTAATTATACATTTAATAAGGTGTCAGGGAGATAACTGCTCGTTTCTTTATAAAAATTAAAATGTACAAAGCAAGTTCTCTTTAAAGTATAATTACCTACACTTATGCATACAAAGGACTGATTTCAATCTCTCTATTTTATAAAAGGCTTTCACTGCAATAGACAGTGTTTGAGGGAGAGAGAGAGAAGCTTAACTTAAAAAAAAGTTTGAGACAGAACAGATAAATCAAAAATCTATCTTACTTTAGACGAGGGCAAAATAAAATATACAAGACAATATTTTCATTTATGCACCTCAGAGGTACCAGTCTTAAAATTCTAATAGTGCGCAGGGCTTCTTGTAAGCTGCAAGAGATTTTATTGGTACCAAAATGCATGGGCAGACAGGTACTATGCATACAGACATACATGTACAATTAATTTACCACATTCAATTAGTATTTTAGACATCTGCAAATGAGAAATTTTGCTTTGTTCCATTATGAATGTAGTATATGCGTAGTATTTTTGACAAGCTCTTTAAGATCCAGGTGAAAAGGTGTGAAGCTTCATTCAGTCAGGGAAACGGACAAAAAAATATTCGCATCCATGTACTGCTAGTACTCTGACAAAAATCTTCATAAATAGGGGCAAAGCATTCGTGGAAATAACTTGCAACATTATATGTTGATTTTAGACATTCTCACCTACTATCAGTATAGTAAGAGGAAAGAGACAGTCTAGTCACCGAAAGGTTTTCCACAGCCCCCTTTCATGCCAAAATATCAAACACTTGACTTTCATCGAAAAACACAAAACTGTTCCTCCACACAGTTAAAAAAAATGATGTTTCTTGAAAGTTTAAACAGACTCTGAGATATATTTTTGAATGAAAGGATTCTCTGTGTGTATTACCAATAATTTAGATTATTACAAGAGAAATAGTTCATTTAGATTGTGGTTTACTTTCCACTTTTTAATAGAAAAGCAAAGAGTAGACTTTGATTATTACTATCTTCTGGTTACCTATTAGTAGAATATTTGATCCACAATAACAATCAAGAATGTTAACACATTTTATTTTATATATGCTATAGGAAAAACTGTCTCACAAAGAAGTTTTAACTCAAACTTACATGTGAATGCCCACTTAACATGAAATCTATAAAAATTCTCCTCTGAGATACAGTGTACACAACATTATTTCAACTACGCTATAGAGCTGTGAACTTAATTCCAACAGTTGTATACTGTTGTAATAAAAAGTTTTAGGAAACTAAGAATGAAAATTGTTCAGTGTTTTTTGTTGGTTTTGTTTTTGAAAACATGTAGCTTTTACTTAAAAATGCAAAAAACCCCACTTATTTTCACAAATGCAGGATATTATAACTGATTTCCATTTCCTAATCAAAGAGAAAAGCAAGAGTAAGTCAGCAAGAATTTTTCACATTTTCATGTTTCATGCTATAAAAAAATAGGGTTTTATATTAAAATCATTGTCTCCTTTTAAATTAACACTCAGATGAACAGTTAGGTAAAACAATTAAAAAATATTCCAGAGAGGAAATATACAAATAATACACCTGACTCTATAGCCAAAGTCACTGAACACATTTGTTAGCATGCATTCTTCCTTTGGGTAAAATAAAGTCTTGGGATATCATAAAGCTTCTGCTATGTGAAGCAGAACTGTTTCTGTAATAGCTTAGAAAACTCAGCAACTGGTAAGTGAGTTCTATTCACTACCAGGAGCTGGTAACAGGCCCCATTTTGAGGCAGGGAGCCTACATGCCCCAAGAGGGCTGCAGGATCGCATGGCTGCTTTACTGCTGCCTGCAGGGAGGAGGCTTCCTGACCTGATGGAGACACCAGCACTCACCACCTGCAGCTTATTCTGCCTCCAGCACGGCTCTGTGTCTAGCTCTGCAAAAACGTTGTGAGCAGTCATGTCACACCTTGAAGATCGTTAACTTAGCCCAGACTGTGGCTGAGAGACGAGCATTTGTCTTTTAATACATCTGTGACACTCAACTGAACAGTAGGTGAATTCAGCTCTTAGCAAACACTGAATACAGCTTAGACAAAGTAACAAAAAAAAAAGAGTGAAATATCGTGGCTACAAAAAGCAAATACTGCCCACTTCTATTTTGTGAACTGTATAGTTATGAGAGATGTATTAGGTTTACAGCACAGCGAAAATTATGTGAGGAGTTGCAAGGTGATGGTCTGCAAGAAGCAAAGCTGTCTAATAGAAAACTTGAAAATATATGAAAAAACTATGAAAATACTTGCTTTGGATGGAACTTCATGCAATATGTGTTATTTCCTTCAGGCTGTTGCAAGACAAAAGCTTTCTCACTTTGGCACCCACTGCTACTATTAGCATTAGACTACTATCTCATGGTACAAAATAATCTAAATCATGTTGATACTTCTGTTGGAAATTCAAAAGCAAACTAGCATTAGCCTATGCTATACAACACCTTTTTTTATAATTTGTCAGTTTACCCTTGAAGAGCTCTATGCATTTCTGTACCTCTCTTGTTATGTCATTACCTGTAGTAGAGATCTGGCATCATCCACTCTGCCTGCACTGACATATTGAAGGAAAAGATCTGTGACAGGTCTGTAAATTCCAAACTGATTGGCCAGTCGTTCTGCCATCACGCCAACTGCAAAATGATAGAAAATATTAGGAAAAAGGAAAGGAAATAAGTAAAGTCTTTGATTGAAAAGGCACTTTTGTAAACTTTACAGGCATGATTTATGCTGACTGGGCAGGTTTTACATGTAACAGCTCTTCTGTAACACCTCTGTCTAGTCAGAATATTTAAATACAACTGCAATTAACTTACATTTTTCCAAAGCTGGCTCTAATCCTTCCTCAGACACCTTTCTTAACAAAAAGGAAATATTTTTGACAGGTTGATCAGGATTCTGTGCACCAGAGATAAGCAGAGGCTCAAGGTATTCCACTGCAGCATCAAGGTCATTGCTAGGAAAAAATATTGAACTGGCTTAGTTTCAGAAATCAAGATTTCTAAACCTAAAGAAGCAATTATATTTAAATTTTTACTTCCTACATTAATGTTATACTTCCCAAGAACGGTTGAGTACCTATGACTGCATTCAGATATTGTAAAAGTGAAACTATTTATGACTGAATTAATAAATTAACCTGTAAGCCAAATTTCCAAAAGATCTTTGACCTTCAGGACATGTAATTTTGACACATTTTTCTTCCCTCACTAAATAAAGAGTTCTGGCTAGCTGCTTTAAGGAAGCAAAGTTCTGCAAACCCAGAAGGTAAAAATCAAAACATTAACGGGAGGTATCTGAATAATTAATGCAGACAACTCGAGTATTTCTTCATGCTATTCAATTAATTATTTAGCCAACTCTTCCCATGTCTGCCGTTTTGGATGCAAAAAAAAGATACTAAATGTCATTTGGCCAATACCTTTGCCTAAACTCTTTCATCTTCAGGCTTAAGTATAGCAAATGCTAATAAAATAACACACAAAGTATTCATTCAAGTGAAAACTCTACTTCTGGTGTTCTAAAAAGTTCAAATGACGTCTCCTCTTATAAGTCCACTCTAATAACAAATTTAATTAAAAAAATCAGTGATTAATGCTTTTAGATGAAACACATTTAAAAGCTATAACAATGTTTTGAAAACTGTATTAGGAATACAAATCTACCAACAAGTGAACAGCTATCTGAAGTATATTTAAATCTCTACTTTTTATCACAGTTCGCAAGGTACAACTTGTATGTAAGAATACATAAGGTGCATATTATTTATGCTACTGCTAAGTCTTCTCATACAACTAAGCTAATTTTGGTATGGCAGAAGAAAAGTTGATGCTGCTTGCTTAACCTGTGTCTGTATACAGTGATTTACTTATCTATTCTTGCAGTCAATCTGATCCATGTTACAAACACGTCATGACTTTGCAACCCTTTCATGACACAGAAATAGGCAAAAGCCAATTCACTAGAATCCTCTGCCAAGGACCACTTGGATCTAAATATTTACAGGATCAGTCCTTCCTTGTTTTTCAGTGGCTGAAAATACAGTGAGCTCACTACTGGAACTGGCGTGCATGGTTCTCCTTCAATTTAAATCATCTTGCTGCTGCAGACACTACTACCCAGTAACTATTCCAGTAACTACTAGCTCTGGTCTGGCATGCCCAAGGCCATCAGGTATCTGTTATGTACTACATAGTTACACAACTATCCTGCTGAGTTACACAGAGGAGCTCTACCTGATGAAACTGTCTTGAAAGAAAATAGCAGAGTATGTAGGATTCCTAAAGATTGATTCCTGCAAACTGCATTTGAGAAGTTCACATTATGTGAAGAAGTGCTTCCCCCCGACAGTTTTATGCAAAGAATAAACTAGCTAAGTACCGACTTACCAATTACAAAAATGCTAGGCAGAACATGATCCTGAATTAAACATTTGAATGAAAGGATAATCAATGTGTGGGGATAATTATCATGATGGAAACTGTGGCCTAAAGCAGCATAGGAGAAACTTTTTCCCATTTTTTTAATACTGACAAAAAGTATAAAACCACCTCACAGATACATACCTGGCTTTCACATTTTGAGGGTAAACACAGCCGTATATTATCATTTCAGTTACTGGAACAAGTAATAGATTTTGTTTCCAAACTAATATTATATGCATAATATGTGTGCTAAATTCCAAGATTTTTAAGTTTATATTGATTAATTAGTTCTATTTGACATTCAGACCTCTTAGAGCTTTTGATCTCACACCAAGGAGAACACTTTATGAGAGGTGTAATATGTTTGAAACAGAAGTATCAAAGCTAATTACACCAACAGAGAAGGCCTTAGGCTCTCCCAAATGCTTCACAGCTATCCCTGTATTTCATTAAATGAATTACAAAACCCAAATGCATTTGCAAAATGAGACCAGAACAGGACCGAACAGTGCAGTTCTCATCTTGCCCTGAATTTTAACATCTAGGACACTAAGAATGGAAACAGAATGAAGTGGATAATGTTAATGATTTCCCACCACTTTGTATAAAAGGTTGGAAGTCATAGAAATACTTACTTCTTAGCATGAGCCAATGCAATAGCATTGGCAATTAGTGAGGGAGATAAATCAATCGATTTTGTGATGTCTTCTACCATGTTTCCAAATGCTTTTAAGTTCTTCATATCTCCTTTCACTGCCAAAGCCTCAGCAAGTACAATAACTGCTGGTCTAGTAGGCAACAAGCCCCTGTCAAGCATTCCTTGGAAAGCAGCTATGGCATCTAATGAAGGTGAAGAAATAAGGAAAAAGTAATTGAGATTTTAGTTGAAAAAAACCCACACTGCTGGTATCATTAACCTTACATTTATAAAAACATGTATAGAAAATAATTCTCGTGCTGAAGTTATGCCCCAAAATCACTATCGGCAATTATAACAAACATATATACAAAACTTTCAATGGCAATTTAGGATACAATGCTTTAATATTTGTTCAATAAAAGAAAGTATTAGAATAAGTTTAACATTAAATTATCCCATTTCAGTATCCAGGTCAGGGAAAGCAGCTATGTCACAAGTGCCCTCCCTTATGACCGTAAAGTTGTAATGTTTTAAGCTTGTTTTTTCTCCAAACAAGCTATAATGAATTTTCTTTACTGGAAAAGAAAAATGTGGCAGACTTAAGAACCAAGAGTTCGTTTAAAAATGTAATTTATTACCAAAACTGCTTAAGTCTAGCATTTTAAGTGTGCACCAGAACTTTGTTTACCAACATTTAATTTTAAATAGAAGTACGTAATATGAGTGTCCACAAAAGAACAAAAAAACTCCGAACTGGACAGTTACTTTAAGAACTCCTAAAATAACAGGAGTCACATGCTAAAAACACCCCAAATCAGTCTTCTGTGCATCTGTAACAGTCGCTCTCATTTTTCTAACCAGAATTCTTGTCGATTTACATTAAACATGAGTAAACATACAGAGAAAGACATGACCCTCTGGTAAAAACCTCTTAGTCCTTACCATCACAGGCAGGATTAATCACAGATAATAATTATCATACTAAGGGATAACACTTCTAACATAATATACACCCACCACTTGAACTTCACAGTATTAACATTTCAATTCAATATTCAGGTACTGCAGAAACCAAATACCACCTTTCACAAGAGAGGAAGAAAAAACATCCTGTGTGCCTAACTTTTCTTCACAGCCAACTTCCCTTCTGCCCCATTTCTTTTTTTCTTTCTTTCCTTCTCGTTTAGGGGAAAAAAAATGAGTAATACATCAAGGACGAAATTCCCAAAATCTAAAAGCAATCTTAACACACATGTAAAGTTCAAATTTTCTCCTGGTTTTATGTGGGGACCTCCCTTTAGCACGTAGCCTAACTAGCCTTCTCAAGAACAAGGAAAGAAAAAGACTTGGAAGTTGCATGCATGCAGCACTACTGCAAGAAACTGTGTTCGAGTAGCATATTGGGTAATTCTGCTAGTACCCCTTTTCCTGTGCAAAAGCACTCACATTACTACTAATCTGAATTCATAATTTAATCCCTTGATCTTTCAGTACTTAAAAGAAGCTAACTTTGCTTGTGAAAACCCACTACTTATCTTTTACTTATCTGTAAGTTCTGCAAATTCTGTACCATAAAACTCAAGTTTTGACTCTTAACTTTTTTTTTTTTTTAAACAGAGTTCTTGCTAGAAGATATTATAGTTCTTTTGAGGCTACTTAAGGAGCTACATAATTATTTTTTAAAACCTGTACTGCATTAAATTGCAAAGAATGATGACGAACTGTCTGAGGAACTGGTAAGTTTTACAAAAGTGAAAGCTCATGAGATACGTCTGCCATCACAGGATGTATGTTAAATGGAGCTCACTAACATAAGGTTACAAGACTTCACCCTAAAATTTGAGCCTCAGAAAATGACCAATGTGACTGAAACATTTAGTAGCTTGCATTTTCAAGGCTTCACTTAGAAAGAGAAGCAATTATCTTTAAAAGAGAAACAAGGATCAATTCTGATTATTCAATTAAATTACCAAAATAAA
Source organism: Anser brachyrhynchus (assembly GCF_964034855.1). Taxonomy (NCBI): domain Eukaryota; kingdom Metazoa; phylum Chordata; class Aves; order Anseriformes; family Anatidae; genus Anser; species Anser brachyrhynchus. Next base: position 32,137,316 of record NC_137696.1, read on the forward strand.
GCTTGTTCAACGCACAAAATAAAAGCCAATAGAATGGTGCAAAATCATGCATTCCCCAACAGCTTCTTTATATTGTGCAAAAAGTAACATTTTGGTTGAGGTGGCAAATTATCTAGGATGCCAGCTAAAAAGCAAATGTATAGTTAAAGAAAAATTGTCACAATACAGAAATATCAGTGATGTTCTGAAGAAGGGAAGATGTGGGAGTGCAATGTTTAGGATTAGAACTAACAAAACTTAGTGACACCCTGGACAGAGGCAAAAACAGAAAATATACTAGAGTAGTATCAAATAAAGTTTACATGAAGGATTTGAAACTGCAAAAAAGGTAAGACTTGCCAACACACAAGACAAGCAATTGCATTCACTGCAAATACTTCAGTCAATGACACCTGGCAGTGATGTCAGACTGAAGGGGGAAGGAATTTGAAAGTTGAGAATTTTATCAGCTGCAGGAAGGAGTACAAGTGAGAAGAGGTGTCTAAATGCTCATCCTAGAGTATTTTCATGTAGCTACTATTACATGTGTATGGGCTACTACAACTACGCAAAGTGGAATGAAAAAAAATTAACAGATGGCAGAATCAAAAATGGATTTTCTGGTATGCCCGCTGGTATGAAAGTGAAACCCAGTTCAGTGCAATACATATTTTCATACGTAGCCACTTTGATGCTTAAAGGTATCATTTACAATGTGTATCAACACCGTACATACATTTGCAAAGGGGTAAAACACAGCACGGCATGTAAAACTACATGCTTGCAGAGTTTTCTACTCACACGAGTTCTAAAGAACAACTGAATATGTAAAATCTAACGCTGTAGAGCTGAATGCTATAGGCTGCAAAACAACTAATACCGAGAAGTAAAGTAACACAACTGTGAACTTTATCCACCATCTTCTTGTGTGCCCTCAAATACTCTTCAGCCACCATTTTCTTTTCTATTGTGATCGTTACATTAAAAAGAAAGACAAACAATATTTGTAACTCTTGGTATTAAGAACTATTAAAAAGTATTTGATTAAGTTTTTAAATCAATATTATAATCATTTAGTGCACAATCATGCACATTTAACAGTCAATTTAACTCATCTGGTATCTCACACAACCACCACAATATGCAAGAAACAACTGCTGGGAATTGTTTCAGATGCTCTAAAGTATGTTAATTTCCAAAGCAAAATGACTTGTGCTGTGAATTTTAACACACTTGAAAGCCTGTACTTTCTCTCGTTCTGGAGCACAAATTTTGCATGTCTGAAGAGCTGTGATTCATCTTAAGAAAACCCATCTTGTGTTAAATGGAATGGAAACTGGACTAAGTGGTCAAATGACAAGTACATTCATATTCAAGCTGTATTATAAATGCATGTACAGTAATTTACGTCTCTCAGCTACCACAAAAGGCTCTTGATAAGCAGGTAATTTGCTAAATGGACTCCTTTATCCAAGTATTCGAAGGGCGTTACAAGAAAAATCTGCAGAGGCATTAATGTGACGTAAAGGTCAAGCATTGTGACATACCTTTCAAATAATCCCGCCTAACTTGCGATATGATGAGGAGGCTGCTGGCAGCACTGTTCAGTGTGAAGCCCTTGATGTGGGTCTCAGCACTAAAAGAAGCAGACATTTAGAAAGGAATTACTGACATGCTTCTGATACGATAATAAATGGTTGAGCACCAAGGTGAAATTATAAAAACTACTGTTCGTATGTTAAAAATATTGCTGCAAAATATCGACCTGGAGACAGCTTTTGTGTTATCCTGTCAATGGTTATAGAAGGATAATTTTTTTTTGCATTCTGACAGATGACAAAGTTGGAAGTGAGCAACAAAAGAAACAAAGTACAAGATTTTTTTTAAACAATCGGTTCAGATTCTTGAATGCTGACATATTAGATGACTAAAATAACTGCATGCCCTGCATTGTTCTGTTGTATCCTAAGCTGGATACTTTTTCTTCTTTTTTCAATAGTCACCATAATTATAAAATGTAAAACTATTCTTTCAGCAATAAAAATGAAACATTTATTTTCAGCACTGTATATTTTAAACATAAACTAAAGCATATTATGAACTAACACCATATCATTTGGTTGATTAATTTTCAAATTTCTGTCATCTAGATGTATACAGTTTTTTAAAGTGAACATACTACGTTTGCTGCCTTAGCCGTGTTAAAATTGTATTTGGCTTATCAATTCTTTATCTCCGACAATACTACACAGCACATACCTATAGTAAAGATGATCTTCACTTTAAGAACATTGCTAAAGCTTTTCTAACACTCTGGAAATTAGGCAAGAGAGACTAACCAGCCTTCACATCGATGCGAACAAAATGTTTCCAGTCCTCAATGACATACAGCCACATTTTTAATATACAGGGATAACTTTACAAATGTTCATTTCTAGATTACAAAATCTCTGCACAGAAAAGGGGGGCATCGCCATTTACCATATCAGCAATCAAGATAAACCTCACTGATCATCTTGTGGCAAACAACTGAGCAGCCTACCTACTTGAACTTAAAGGCTGAGCGGATTGGGAGGTAAGCAGGGTCATTGCTAAATTATTCCCCTCAATCCCAAGAAAATCCTTCACATAGTACACAATATGACTATCCTCTCAGTCACTTCCAGCCTCCCAGGCTCACAAATGCAGTCACTGGACTCAGGATTTTCTTACTCTCCCAACCAATCCTCTTAATCCCTGCCTAAGCACCCACTGCTCAGTTCTGCCTTTTCTTTTTTTTTTCCCTTTGTCCCATCTGTCAAAGCCCTTAAGTCAACAATTCATGCATGAGACTGTAAATTACATATAACAAAGGATTTACTTTCTCCAATCTTCCAATCTTCAGTGTGATTAAATAGATGTTACCTACTATTACAGAACTAATCCATCATTCCCATACTCCTAAATTTCTATTTAAAACTTTAACTAAATGCAGTAAATACTCCTCAAAACAGTGCTAGGATGCCAAAGCAAGTAGACTCGGGTTGACCAACAGATCAGTAACCTTCTGTTTGTTTTTTGTTTGTTTGTTTCCAAACGCAGAGTTCAATTTCCTTCTACCACAACATGACTTTCTCATTGAAGTTTCTCAGGTCTGATGACAGTACGGAAGTTTTAAAATAATCTAACCCTTTTAAACACAAAAATTACTTATTTTGTTGCCTATGCTAATATTCATACTAAAGCTCTCTACATATTATTTAAATTTCAAGTTTGGCTTCGAGCAGAGTAAAAAGAAAAAGATGTTAGCTTATACAAATTAAGGTGGCTTTCATGTATTTTATGAAAATATTGGGAGTTGCACAAGTTTCAGGCCACTGCACACATTTAGGCTTTGTAGGAATAATCTCTCTGTAATATGAGGTTGGTAAAATTGTCAAGCATGCAGAAATGTGTGCGAAATAGATTTGCTATTCTTCAACCATGTGTACACACAAAATCACTTCCTCTACTTCAGTGAATAATTTAAAGCTTACAGACTTTTGAAAATGCTTAATGTAAGCATGATTTTGTTATTAGAAAAAAGATACACAGATAAACACTATAAACACTGGTAATAGTAAGCATTTTCTGTCTTGATGTAACAGTGAGCTGTTATGGGCTTCTTAGAATGTCATTATTTGGCATTTCTATGCTACATGATTGAGTATGAGTTCTGAAAAGCACGGTGGTTATTTTACTATGGTTGGCTTTGACCAGAACCTCTTATTAAATCCTATTTTCTTTTTTCCCCAAACATCTCGAGATTCAGAGGCTTTGTCCCCAAAAACACATTTCAAACTTTCTTAGTCTTTAACATTTTTTTTTATTCTTTTCTTTCCTGCATTTTACATCCTAAAACACTTATTATCTAAAGCAGGATTTCTGAATCACCAACACCAGGAACAAACCACCACATTCTCTCTCCTCTTCCGATCTGCAAATTACTGCTTGTAACATGCAATATTCTGCGCATCTTCCTTACAAGCATGTTTGAGCTGTGGAGCAGGGAAGCTGTCAGTGCATGCACAAGTCTTCAGTGAAAAGTTTCAAACTTCTTCCTTGAAGAATCTTTCTATATACTTTTCTATACATGAAGATTTTCTATAAATGTTTAACAAAGTAGCTAAACTTTTTCAGCATAATTTGTACTTTCAAACATGTCCTTTCCATCTTTTATTTATAAACATTTTTAGTTATTCTCATTTCAAGGAGCAGAATTTGATGAGCAGGTCAAGTTTTTCCTTGATATAAGCCTTCTATCCATTAAGCACAAACATTCCTTTTCATAAAGCTCAGTTACTGACACCGAGTTGGAAAAGTGCTGTTTGTGCTTCTGAACGTGGAACTTAACCATTTTTCAACAGAAGACATTTCACTGATCTAGACACTTTTAAAGAAAACATTAAGATAATAAACTAAGTTAACTCCAAAAATTATTAGACTATGCAGCATGTAAGTTACCCACAGCCACTTTCTAATCCACTGTATTCAGTCAGAACACAATGAAGGAAGCCACCACTCTTGTTTTAGCTGCAGAAATGAAATGACTTAAATTACTTAAATTTTTGTTCTTCTTAACTCTAGCTTGATGAATAGTAACACTTAATTTGAAGTCTATAATCTGGCCAGAACGCACATTACAGGCAATACTTCAAGCAAGTGGTGCACCACACAACTCACTAAAGGTTAATTCAATACTGGTGACTCTAATAATGTATGACAGCAGGTTGGATTTCTTTCAGAAGCGTAACAGCTGGATCTAAGGTTTATGGTCATCTCCTAGCCACTGGCATAACAGTCAAATGTACCATTTTGCATTTGGCAGGCAGCCAGCTGCCAGAGAGTGTGGATACGGTAGGGTAGCAGCAGGGATGGGGATTGAGAAGGCTCAGGGGCAGTTCAGTGAAGGAATCTTGTCTGTTTGGATATTGCTCTAAAGGGGAAAAGGCAGACTGCCAGAAGGGCAGACTTTCAGTTCTGATGCCAAGTGCAATTGTTGATACTGTTAGTTGAAATGAGTTATTAGCAATACACACTGTCTCTTCACTAGATTTTTTTTAATATATGGCAGACTGCCATATGAAGCATTGGTATATTTCTTACCATAACTCCCAATTACCAGTCATGAATTGTTTTCCCATTGAAATTTAAGGACTTAGCTGAAAATGATCCAGAAATTATTTAAAGAACAACAAAAAAATTTCCCAAAACCCCAAACCAGCAAAACCCAACAATTAAAATCACCAAAATGCAGAAAAGCCTTACATGTGTTTCACTTGGATAGCTTCTTCAAGAGAATCCTGTGATAACAACGCTTTTATAAGAGCGATATACGTACGATAATGATAGTCATTCTCTTGTGTTTGCAGGAAAAAATCGTAGGCCTCTAAAAAAGACAAACAGCCCAAACAAAGTGTCATGTTATAATACTGGTGGTCATAAAAAGTCATTTTTTCATTGAAAAGGTCCATCTGAAATCATTTCATCCTCTTACATCTTTGAGACCAAAGCTGTTGGTCACAGCTTGTTCAAAACTGCTTGTACACAACAATCAACTGACACAAGCCTCCAGAGAACAAAAAGTTTGCTACTCCTGGTTTTCCATATATAGCTGTTGCTTAAATACCAACACAACTGGTTAGAAGGGGAAGACTCAAGATTTTTTTAAAGCAACACCTAATGCTGGGGTATATAGTTACAGTATCTGGTGCATGATCACAACAGCATTTAACAAATAATATAGGAAGTGATTCCAATATGGGGAGATCAAATTATTTGGCTACGACAAGATTTATACAAAACATACAATTTACAAATATACAGATATTTAACAAGTAAACTACGCTGCATTTGTTTGACTGATTAACAGTTTTATTTCATGCATTCACAATAACTGTCAGCGTATGAAAAGATGTTACCAAAAAGGAAAAAAAATGATAAGCACACTTTTCAGTCATTTATTTTTCTGAAACAAAATTATGCAGCTATAAACACACAGCCTAGGTAGCAGTCTGAGCTGCAACACAGTTTTCTAACATGTTAAGAACCAGAAATCATCTCTTGCATCTAAAACTGTGATCGTATGTTTCCTTCAAGGAAACTTAAAAAAAAAAAAATCCCTTTGCTAATTTAAAACTAAGCCACAATTATCTTTTACACTTTTCAGAAATAATACTACAAATTTTATAGCTATGCAGGAAGTTTTTCTCTTATACATTGAAAGAAATGATGAAGATAACTTGTTTGAATCTTACTGTCACAAGAAGCATCACACTAGTAGCACTTACTATTGTGGGCTGTAAATTTTAAACTGGCATTCCCAAAGCCTGAACAGTTGGTGTTAAACTGTTGGTCTTAAACTTCTTCAACCAAAATGTATACATAAAAACTTGGTGAAATGCAGGCACAGAATTGACCATGCATAAAATAATTACTTGCAACACACACACACTCACACACTGAGTTTATATTAGAATTAACATTGCTACCCATAATCTACTTTGGACGCTCTGAGCTACATTAAACATACATGAACTGAGATAATTTTTACAGTAGTGTTCTAACCCATTAAGTCCAATTCCACGTACGTGAATTCAATGTATGAGACAGAGATACGAGAGAGATGGAGAAAGAATATGATTGATGTCTGACACTACAATAGTGATTGCATTGTCAACCAAAGGACCATAAAACAGCAACAGAATGTCACAGAAACAGTCTGGGAATCCTCCCCCCCACGCTCACTTATTGGTCTGAGGTTAACGCTTGGCCTGCTGCAATGTGCTGAATGCTCCTGCCTGCTCAGATGCCAAATACCACAAATTGCAAAGGAGCATTCACACCCAAATCTAGCAGAAAAGACACCTTTTTTCCACTTTTCTGAAATTTGAGGTACTGGTAGACTTGTAATCGCATTCAGTGGTAACAAAAGCTCTCTCACTGGTACAATCTATTACAAGTGCCACTTTTCATTCAGAAAAATGTAACTGACTGGTGATATGTTTGTTCCTTCCAACAGTAAAAGCCTACTTAAATTTTATTTTTTAAAACAAAAAAAAATCCGTATGTTTGAAGACTTCTAATGTTTTCAGACAGAACTAGAATTTCACTCCAGGTTTGAGTATTCCTTTCCACTAGTTGGGTACAGAAGTGGACTTTGCCACCAGTGGATATAATATCAAGCATATGTTACTATCAATGATCTTGGTCCAGGATGCTAAAGATCTGTTTCTACAATGAAATATACTTAAATCTTTTTGTAATGACTAGTTCAATGAAGAAAAAAAAAATCTTAGTGTCATTTTTGTTTTCCTGTTCCAAAATATTTAGTTGTATATGTCAATCCCAACCTCAGAATGATTATCCTATTCAGATTAGACTATTTTCTTAACTCTATTTTGCATCCATGCAAGTAGCATGTTTAAAGTATACCTAAATGTGTCTCAGACTGAGACATCTACCTGATCAGGTGTTATCAGCTTAATGATTCTTCAGATGCTATCTAAAATTACCAAAGTATATTAGCATTCAGGAGAGAAAGTTCTTGGTTTCAGAATCAGACGGTGTTATACAAGCTATTTCAAGTAGAAAGATCTGTTAGAAAAGTGACAACTTGCCAAGAAAGTCTCAGTTCTCAAGACAGTCAAATTTGTTTCAGGAATTGCAACTGTTTGGGCTATGTGTAACATGATCCACTTGAGTCAAGTTCTCACACTGCAGAATCAGGATAAAAACGCAACCGTGACTTGCATAAATCAAGCACTTCAGAGAACAGATTTTCAAAACACCCCCTTGTCAGAGCGGATAAATTCATGAAATTAGTTACATAACTAGATTAAGTTAATCTTTTTCCTATCAGAAATGCGTTGATAAAAAATTTATTCTGCCCTATTACATTTATATCAAAACTACATTATAATGTTATACAAAAGTGACAACTTAGTTTAAGACAAAAAGAAACTGTTTCCCAAAATTTGTCTGTTTCCCCTAATTTCCAATAGCTCTAGACTACCTCCTCTCAAGCACTGCTGCTCTGAATAAAAGAATATGCAGGAGTAATTTATTGGTAAATTCAGTATCAAGTGCCACCACAGACTAGTAGCAGTTACAGTTTATAATTTCGTATTAAACTAGTGTCCCTCCAAAGTCCAAGCTATATTTAATTTCCGCCTGCTCTCCACTTGCTCATTTATGTTATTGAAGGCACTGGATACTTTTCTAGGAAATACATATAAAATTCATTCCATTAATTTTGTTTATTGCTCAGTGAAAAGTATTTCTGCTTTTCTGTCTTTTGATTCCAAAACTTTACCACCATGAAGAATTTCCTTAAAGCATTAATGCTATGTTCACCACAATACCCACGACTGCACACCTTACATACAGAATATGCAGAGTCCAGACTTCTAATCCGTGCTCCTGAGACTCCATACTTCTCTAGGGTCATTTTACTAACAACAGAAGGTAACTGTCAATGACTAACAGGTTCTGCTTTTAAACTCAAAGCTTAGTCTGTGGGTCCAACTTGCAAAATACACTGATAAGAGAAGAAAACGAGGTACCTTGTATTTATAAATCTTCATAATTCAGCTACATTAATCATTTTAACTCATTTAATTCTATTTTATGATCTCTCAAGTGAGATCTAGTTATTTACCATAATAGAGGCAAAGAAAAAGATTTCAAGAATATTAAGATGATCTGCACCTTGGCTAATGCTAGAAATGGATCAATTATGACCCAGTTATGCTAATTCTGACTCTGTGACAGTGTTTTGGGATGAGATGAATAAGAATGGATTTCCAATTATTTAAACTAAGCATAGACTGAGCCAGAGGAATTGTACTGCAGTACATTCCTCCTTTCTATACACAAAGGCAAATACCCAAGCACAAGTTAATTCTCTTTTTAACTCAGGCAGAGAATTTTCTGCAGAATAGCTATTTATTTCTCACAGCAGAAGATCTGAAGTGATCTCTCAATGAAGCCATTTTATTTGTTGGGTGGCACCCACATGCCAAGGGCTTTGGAAACAGTGAGCTGTGGGGACACTGATTTTGATTTTTTATTTATATTGTGTATTACAACCCAAATAAACACATTTTTAGTACTGTTTGTCTTTGTAGGAGGAAGATCAAGAGAAGGTAGCTAATTTTCGGGAAAACCATGGACTATAATTGCAAAGAAGTTAAAGACACTAGGAGACATATCTCCCTTCAGACAGACACAGATAGCTTTGCAACATTAACAGAAAGAAAACAGACTAACAGATAAAAGCCAGAAAGGAAGGCAGCAATAAAAAAGAATAGCTCAGTTGGAAGGGAGCTACAAAGATCAAAGTCCTCTTGCCTGGCCTCTTCAGGGCTGACCAACTTAGGGCATTTTAACGAGGGCATTATCCAAATGCCTCTTGAACACTGACAGGAGTGGGGCATCAATCACCTCACTAGAAAGCCTGTCCCAGTGTCTGATACCCTCAGAGTAAATAATTTTCTCCTCATGCCCAGTCTGACCCTCCCCAGCCCACCTCTGTGCCGTTCCCATGCATCCTGCCATCGGATCCCAGGAGCAGAGCCCGGCACCTCCCTCTATGCTTCCCCACCTCGAGAAGCCACAGAGAGCAGCAAGGTCTCCCCTCAGCCTCCTTTTCCCTAGACCAGACAGCCCGAATGTCCTCAGCCTCTCCTCACAAGACAGGCCTCCCACCCTTTTACCAGCCTTGCTGCCCTCCGCTGGATGTTTTCAAGTACTTTAACATCCTTTTTATAATGCGGAGCCCAGAGCTGCACACAGTATTCAAGGTGAGACTGCTCCAGTGCTAAATACGGCAGGAGAATCACCTCTTTTGACCAATGAGAGGTGATAATCTCCATAGTCCAGACTCGTCTAATTTAATCTCATCTAAATATTTTCTTTGTTAAATCTGTACCTTAAATTAAGAGATAGCTGAAGTATATTTTGGATCTAAATCTGATCTTATTATTAAGGCAGGGACAAATCCAAAGTCTCTGAACAACTTCCTGTAATGGATAATTGCCTTCCCATGAACATGTGCCTGCTATTTTGCTCGCAAATTATCCTTCTCTCTATGCTTCTCATGTCTTCACCATAAAACTTGCAGCCAAAGAGCTAGATTTACTGGGAACCACACAGGCACTTACAATGCTGAAAGGGTATTTTCAGTATTGACCCTGTGCATAGTTCCTTACGTTTAACAGATTAAATTTAAGTTCTAGAAAATGGTATTCAACTAACAATATAAACTACAGACCAGCAATACTTCTAAAATTTTAAAATCACCTACTTCACCGCAGACCAAATTTGAAACATGCATTTAAAGTCAGTATTTCAAATGACACTTTAAATAGTTTAGCATTTGCTTCTCTCATCAACTTTTGAAGCAGAACATTGCTAAGTAAGCTTATCATGTAACTTTTGTAACACACTAGCAAACCAACAGAAAGCGGCAGCAAGCATCTCTTGCTCTGTAGTTAGCAGAAATCTAAAGCTTAGCGCTGGGGGGGGCAGCAGCGAGTTTCAGTTTACCTTTTGCACTATTTTTCTTGCAAAGCATCCTTATTTTTCTTTCTTCAGAAGAAGAAATTGGGCTTCTTGTTTCTTCTTGTCTAGCCTTTAAAACAAAAAGCTTATTTAAATTGCTATAATGCTATTTGTTAGTATTTTTCATTGGAAAAGTATACATTCAAAAGCATTGTTAGCTACCAAAGGTGAAGTCAGATTACCTTAGGTACCTCAAATGGGACAACCTGACCATTTTTCTCAAATATATCAGCCAGCAAGGTTAGTGTTTTCTGACGAGGAACAACATTTTCTTCTTGCATTTTAGTCCAAATTGCTTCAGCCTTTGACCAGTCGCTGTTGTTCTCTGAAACAAGATATAAGTTTTCAGATAAAAGCACATTTAAAGTATATAAACATATCTAGAGTCATATCTTTGGAAAATACTTTGTCCGTGAGTCAGGTACTTCTGCTTCATATGATCATCAAATCGAGAAGTTCTAAAATACTGTTACTACTCAGAAGGTACAGGAAGATGCAAACAGAAGAAAAAAGACTGTACAAATTTTTAAATGAACGAGAAAACACAAAAATATTGCAGAATTTTTCCCCCATCTCATCAACTCAAATATTCCTCCTTATTAATTGCCAAAACAATTGGAAAAAGATTTGAAACGTTTACAAGACATTCTAAGGTACCATTTCTAAATTCCAAGATCCATACCCACTTTCCACAAGGTTCTAGTACCACTTCAGCTTTTTAGAAGAGGCAGCAAACTACCTTAAAACTGATCATTTTATTTGACTTAAGGACTAAAATTAACATTTTTAAACACAGGTTATTATGGCAGTAAACAAAGGAGGATGGAGAATGTTTGATAGGTTTTCTTATGTTTGTTTTGGGCTCCACAACTATCAAGCAGATGCTGGCAACTGCAACAAATTCAGACATCAAGACAGACAAGGGGCTTGAGAAGATTGAATAAAACAGGAAGTTGAAGAAGCTGGGTTTTGTACCACCTGGAGAAAAGCAGTCTAACGGAGGAATCTAATTGCTGTCTTCAGCTACTTAATTGATGGGTCTCTCCTTAGCAGTGCACAGCACAGTTTGAAAGGTGATGGTTAAAAGTTGCAGTAATGGAGTATATGAGGATGGTCAAACCTTGGCACAGGTTGCCCACGAAGGCTGTTTAATTTACACCCCTGGAGGCATTCAACACTTTACTTGACAAGACCACAGACTGATCTAACTTTGAAGCTGTCATAGCTCTGAGAAAGAGCTAGACCCAGAACTCCTGAAGCTCTCTCATTTTTTCTCATTTTCTTCATTTTTCATCTAATTTTTTCTCTTACTCTACATAAACAAACACAATGTTTTCAACATTTTTGATCACAGCTTGAACTAAATGGTAGATGCTTCATTTTTTTAATACTTAAAATAGATCTTAAGTGTGGCTTTGGTGCACAGTGACAACTCTCTACTGTACTAGTTCACTGGGCAGCTTTGATAGATAATTTTAAATGGTTGAAAGCAGGGGTGTGCATGGTTTTTGTCTTTTACAGTGACAGAAACCCACAAATGTTTTCCACTTCTTTGAGTAGATGGAATGGGTTTTGTCTTTTCAAAGACAACTGAAGATTTTGTATGACAGAATTTGATAAATTCTATCTTCTTGGATTCTCTTCCTAGCAGGCACACTGTCACACCTAGTCGCTGCTAGAGGTTGAACAAGATGACGGTGGAAAACAGGAAGACCCCCTCCTGTTGAGACAAGGGTGTGTATCAGGCCTACTTGATATTTGAGGGTGAACCAGTAAACACAAAGCCAGAACAGGGTAATGCCACAGTTTTGGTGTTTTTTTTTTTTTTTTTTTTGAGACTGTTCATAAAACGAAAAGGAACAAAGATCACAAGAAGTCTCTGGGGCGGGGGGGGGAAATACTCATACCTTCTGCTTGTAATTATATGCAATGGGGATGCAGCGTCTTTCATTGCTCTACTAAAAGGGGGTTCTAATAAAACATTGTTTAGCGAAACAACATCGCTGGTTCTAGTCAAATTAAAATATACATGGGAAAACAGCCTAGTTATTTCAAGCTCAAATCCAAGTTTTCCCAAGACCAAATATATCAAACAGCTGTAATGACTCCTTAATATATAACCGTGATATAAGGCTTTGTGTCATCTTTCTGAAATACGTAGCAATCCTTGTAACGCTTTTTTTTTTTTTTGTCCTGACTTCCTATTTGGTATTCAATATCCAATCCTGAGAATGCAAAATATTTTCTCAAGACTTTAAATAACTAGAACTAAAGACTCTAACATTTTTACTGTGTATAATACAGTATGATACACTGAATAACAAAACCGACACAAACAGAAAAATATAGAAAATAAATGAAATTAACTACAGATACATTCTTTAACAAATCTGTAGTACAGAACTGAACTTCCAATTTAAAAAAAAGGTCAATTTCCATAAGTGATGCACAAGTTTGGCTATAGGTGGTGAGGAACTGGTAGATTTAAAAAAAAATCCCACACCTTTCCGGAAGATGCAGGTAGATCCATTTAAAGTAGAATCCAGATCTTTAATGACCATAAATACAGAAAAATGAGCAATTTTTCTTCTTACAAGCATTTATATATATATATTATACATATGTATATATATATATATACACATAGTAAACTTTTAAGTTATGACACAACAGAGTAACATGAAATGGAAGATTTATACTATATAAGTTCTAGGGTACTGTTATGCTGAGCTCTGCAGGTAAAAAAAAAAAAAACAAAAAAAAAACAAACTACCTGTACTCTCCTCCCCTGCAAGATGCCTCAGAAACTATATCCATACTAATTCTTTAAGGACAAAACACCTCTCCAATTGAAAATGAAAAAGATTACATGTTAACTTACCACAGAGTTGAAGCAGGTGGTAGTACATTTCATCTCTATCACATTCAAAGAGATTTTGAGTTAATTCTACCAATTGTTCCAAAGTCTCCATCTTTAAAAAGAAAGATCATCATCTCAGCCAAACAATTATTTCCTACATATGTGCACTTAGATACTGTGTACATTCATCTAAAATATTTCTGTTTAAGTATATACCAGCGTTTACACATGGCATTAAGTTCACCTCATCAGCCTGTCACACATCTTCACACAAAAAAACGTCTAGCAATGAAATATTTCAAAACAATTATTCTTGGAACATAACGACAGTTCTACAGAAGATGACATACAAGCCACGTACCTGATTATTTGATATACACTTTTTTGCAAACCACTGCAACCTTCCAGGGTGGGCTCTTAAACCAGGAGTCTGCAAAATAATATTTCCACAAGATAAAAAAAAAATTACTTCACACAGAATATTCTAAGCTAAAGTAGGTATGATACACGTCCTCATAGTAACAGTTTATAGGTTTTGTTTTTTGACAAAGCTCACAAATAATCAAATTAAGCTGCATTTATGACAGGCTTAAAAATTGCAGTCATTTTTTTGAAGACATTTTCCTTTTTGATCAAAAATTGCTGTGTCTGCACTGACAAACACAGTTGCTATAGAACATACTTCAGATGAACTGAAGTATTAAATAATTTCCATCACTGCAGTAATGGAATATTATTACTATTACCAAGGGTAATCATTTCTATTACTCATGGTAAAGAGTTATACCAAATGTTTCCAAACTGGCTTCACAATGAAAGTTCATATTCGACATCACTGCAGTGATCATTAGCAACTAGAAAACCGTGCTTCTCACAATGGCAACGGTGACATTTAGTGCCCTTTATTGGCTCACATGAGCTGTTTTCTTACAGCTATTAGTATCTAAAACCAACAGTTTTAGGTTGTGACCTCTCTTGCTATGCTCACTAAGAAAATCATGAAGCTAGAGTGCACTAAGCATACTGTAGCCAGCTGCTAATGAAGATGCTAGGTATACTAACTGTAGATAACTCCCATCCTAGAGCAGAGCAAAGGCCTACTGTGTCCACAGAACAATCAATGTTTAATAGTTACTAAGCCATAGTTCTTTGTGTTATTCATTTTCTCGGGTTAAATGAGACTTTGCTTGTTCATTCCTTCATTGCTTTGAGTGGTCTACAGTCACACAACACATACTCAATAAGCCTTCAATTTTTTTGCCAACTCCATCTAGTATACACTACCACGTTGCACCCTCTCAGCACTACAGACCACAACAGTTGTATCACAGTTCCTCCACTGTCAACAGCAAAATTCTTTGATAAACATTGGAAAATTCAAAATTCGTAAAGAAACATGTTACAGGCATTATGTTGCTCAGCTCCACCACATCTGGAAAAATGATGCAAGAAAACCCGTAAGCAAAGCATCCATTGTCATTTTCACGTCTCACACGCTGTTTCAAGACTACTTGAGTTCACTTTCTTTATACTCTCTCATTTTAATACAAAGATCATTTACAGAAAGAAAGGACTGCACTTTCCTTTCATGTATCAAGATTTACATTAACACAACCCAAAGCGATTCCAAGGAAATGTCTGTTCGTCCCCACCTAGAAACATGTGTTTTGACTCTTGAAGGGTTTTAGCTGTTAATATTATAAGAAGTCTCTGCAGTTGAAGTGTGATTTCCAAAATTCAAACGCAATTTCGCATGTAAGAGGCAGCTTGAACAAAAAGCTGTGACAAATACTGAGTCTCCATTCCAAAACAGTGGAAACAATTACCGTTGAACAAGTCAATTAGCCTTCTGTCTTTTCTAACACAGATAAATAATTTCCTTTCCCTTGTCTTCTCCTCCAACAGCAGAATTATTACCACTACATCTTGCTGAAATAGCTCAGCATACACCAAAAAGCAAGCATGCTAAGTTTCAGTTAAAGACCTAAAAATTTGCTGAAGATACACGAAACTGAGTGCTCTGCAAAATAAATGTTGGGGCATACAATCCTGCCAATCATCCAAAACAGTTTATGCAATCATTCTAAGTTAAAAAATAATAATTAAAAAAAAAAACAGGATGCTAACCCCTAGATCCTCAACATGAGCCATGTTCTGTATGTATTTATCTGTGCTATAAAAATAGTCTCAATCAAAGAGGTTATAGGAAAGTAGTGACTCCTCAAGTTTTGCTTTCCAGGTACTTGCTGATTTTTCCATTTAGATTTTATCACCGTTTTTCATGTTTACAGGTAACCAGTCGGTGCTTTTTTAAGACTCAGCAAGCAGTTTCACATAAAATATGCTGAAAATTAAGTCAAGAATTAACATCTTACACAACAGGCTCTTGAAAATGAAAAAGAAAAAAGTATGTTGCTTGCATTTGTAGCTAATCCTCTTTAGGACATGTTAAAATTCAAATGCTGAATTCACTTACAACTTCCAATATCATTGCTGATCCGAATGCCAATGAACTCAACAGCTCCAAAACTACAAACTTTTTATAGTAAATCCTTTCCTGTTCAGAAATGATTGATGTGTCTGTCACTACAAGGACAGCTGAGTTATACAACAGATATCCTTGTGTTTCATTTTGAAATTGAGAAGTGTTTTCACATACTGCAGGTCTCAATCATCAAAAGAACATCTAGGTCAGATTAACTAAATCTCCAGGGTTTGCCTGATAGTCCATATTTGTAGCTTATCCCTTACAATCTTAGGGAATTTTAAGCATTGCATTTAGCAGGAATCAGACTTTCTACAGCAGAGCAAATGCAGAATAAAAATAAAGCAAGCAATAATAATTTAAAAAGTAAAAACCTGTTACTTTAATTACTCTTCCTAATTCCCGTTTTAAATTTGGACCTTGTCTGTTTCAATGGCCAGAAAGTAGTATTGAGTCTTAGCATTTTTTTTTGTTTTCTTTTTTTTTTTCCCTTCCATTTTTAAGGCATTCACTGTTTTAAAGAGTAAAGCAACTATTGAGTGTCTATCAAAAATTATACAGCTTATAAACTAAATATTGTTTTTTTCAGGCTTTTAAATACTCTTGGAACATGAAAGAGCTGTACTGCACCAGAACAAAGGTCCAGCTAGCTTTTCATCCTTCTCCCCAACAGTGCCTATGAGAGAATATGAAGTGACAGAAAACCCAGCAATACGCTCCCCTCAGTGCCCCTCCATTCTCCAGCTGTTTGGGGTTCAGTGGGTCAGACTTTCTAGCAAATGATTTCTCTTCCATGAACTTCTCTGATTGTCTCTGGAACACAGTAAGATTTATCATTTGTAACAGATTTTGGCAAAGGGTTGCCTCAACTACCTCCTACAAAAAAAAAAAAACACCGCCACTTCTTACTTGTTTTCAGACTAGCTTCTTTCTATGGGCTTTATTTGGAGCCCCCTTGATTTTGTATTGGAAGACAGCATACAGTTGATTATACCCTTTACCCTCTCGATTTCACAGATGCTTGAGTGATATATGTAGTAATTCCCTGTTCCAGTTTCTTTTCCAGTTTAAGAAGTTCTCACCTGGTTAGTCACATCTACTTTCAATCACCTTTTTTTACTGTCTTTTAATACTCTACATACAACCCTGCACTAATTTATTCACTGATTCTATGCCTTCACACACAGAAAGGAAAACTAACCAGAATAGGAAGGAAACTACAGCATCCTTAGAAGAACTCTTGGTCATGTGAATGCAACAATCCTAAACCACAGAAAACATCTCAGTTGTCCACTAGAAACAGTCATCTTAGACAGGTGACTGAAGGGGTCCAATCACCAGAAATTCTTTTCTGTACTAACATTTTTAGCTGAACTAACTTCTACCTATTACAGTTGAAATAAAACTGATTGTATGGTGAAATCCTGACCTGTCAGAGAAGATTCTATTCAACACTTTCCCACACCTTTAGATAATGATAAAAACATTCAAGTTTTGTCTACATTGGTGTTCTGTATTATTACAGATAATAGACCAATACTGTCTTTTTTTGAAAACCTTTAAAAAAACGGCCAAGCAGTTTACAGAAGAGATGCGTAAAATATTCACTTTTCTACTTGCCTGAAACAACCTTATTCTCTTTAAAGACAAAACTTACATAATGAAAAAACAACAGCAAAAAAAAAATCCCGTGGCATTCTTCAAAGAGAAAGACTTTCAAAAAACTTAGGTGTTGAGAACATCCCAGAAGCCAGCTACAGCTGGCTTACAATGCACAACTATTTGAAAGTCATCAAAAGCATTTTCATTTGGCATACGCATAACATAGAAGAGACGAATTACCATCTTAGCCTTCCAACACTGCACCTCCACAAACTACTGCTGTGCACAATGCTTGGCAAAACATGCGCTACAAATACTAGATATCTCCTTGAAAACTTATTCTAGCCTTGCACAGTGTAACTTTACTTTTGCTAGGTTAAAGGTTGGACTAGAGGATCTTAGAGGTCTCTTCCAACCTAAAGAATTCTATCAATCTACAATTCACTGTAACACTGATTTTAAACATTCACGTTTACCTCTGCTTAACCCTACCCTTTTCAAATGATTTATAAATTCTTCTAAACCCTGATGTTTTCTTCCTAAAGTTCTATCTTACAGAAACAGTTCTACAGTAATCACCAATCCAACCATTACCAGGAATACTGGAAAGAAACAGACACAATGTATAAACCCTATCTACATTGCACTTTCTGAAGGTATTTTTTGGACAGGTAGATCCATTCATCCTTCTCTTTGGAGCTGAAAAAGCTAGTAATAAGAAAAGACAGCTAATGCTGCTAAGGAAGAAAAATGCTTCACAATGAGTTACATCAACAGCTGAAACAGACTTATGTTACCAGTACCAGAACCAGTTACTGAGATTTAGATGCCAAAGAAATGTCTCGCAAGAAGTCACGTTACTTCTCTGGAAAGACAGCCTTAAACAGACAGCTATGAGAAGCGATGTGTGTCATTTCTAACAGCTCTCTCTAACATAAGCCTTAGTGAAAACAGCACAGTTGATAGGAAATTCTTGATTTAAAAGCAGATTTTTTTCCCTGATTCCACAGAAGTGCCTATGAAATCGCACAAATTCCATGCAGTTTCAATGAAGCCTAGGATATCTTTGCACAGCAACTTACTTGAAGTTTTGTTTTTATTTTTACAGTGTAAACACTGTATGCTATGTTTGAGTCTTTCCTTATGTGAAAACTCTTAGCAAAATTCCTCACTTTTACTAAGCAGTGGGTGTATTGCCTGATCAGAATGGTAAAAGAATATTTTCAAGTTTTTGTACCTTTCGTAGCCATCAAGGTCCAGTTGATAGATGAAATGGTTAAAGTAATCTTACACTTTTTTTTTGACTCTTTTAAAAAGCTCCTTCACCTTCAAATTGCAATGCATTAGTTTTACAAAAATACATCAACTAAAACATTTATATTAAAAAAGAAAACTGATTTAATTGTTGACTCTGAACATATGAACTTCCACACAGTAGTCCAGAAGCTTATAAAAGAAGCTGCTTTAAAGACTGAGGAATCTAAAAATAACCTGTGCATCAAAAAGCATCATTCCCATTGCAATCATATCAGCTACCTAATAAAATACATTACTTCTCTAGCTCTGCTCTTCTTTAAACCATTTTACTACCAGGACAGCATTAGAGCTAGGCCCGTCTATGGCAGGCAAAGTAAGTAATCCTTTTTCTACAAGTTCCTTCCACTTGGAAAGAAGTTTAGCTCCTCTGTATTTCAAAAAATAATTCTTTGGTGATGGTGCAGAAGGAGATCCTCATTTACTTTATTCTTTCTAAACAAAAGAAAACCTTGAGAACTGCTCTAATTAAGACAGGTTTCCTCTACAAAAGAAGTAATTGCTTTTGTTCTTTGTAAACAATTTTACCCAGAAATAAATAACATGGCTAAATACATCCTAACGCATTATACTGATTTCTTTGATGAGAAGCTAATCTAAAGTATCCTCACACTTGCACAATTTTTGGGGGAAGATTAACTGTGTGAAAACTTGAATACAATTAAATCTGTACCTTCAATATGACTACTTTTCACGTTTAATGACTAGGTTAAGTAGTCTGCTATAGTAGAGTTTTGAAAATTATGAGTTGCCCCACTTAAAGTAATGCCTTCAAAAACTACCCAACTATTGTGTATATGATATATTATTTGCACTGATGTTTAACGGAAGACAAAAATGGACACGTCTACATATTCATGTTCCCTAACTCTCCTATTGGGAATGATTTCAATTCAAGCTTATGCTTAGCTTCCTGCCTATCCTGCCGTCATCCAAATGAGCAACTAGCCTGCTTCTACCAGGTTAATTTTTTTTTAGGTAAAATGCAAGTTAAAACAAACAAACTCAAATACTTACAGTCTCCAGCCTTCAAACATTTAAAAGAATAGAAATGTAACAAATCACATTCCTAAACCTGTTTTGCTAAACTCATTAGAATATTGTTAAAGCACACCAAAGAGGGGGAAGAAAGACATCCTAGGGAGACAAAAATCAACAAAACCCCATAAAAATAACCCTCACGCTAAAATAGAATCATAAGGATTAGAAAAGACCTCCAAAATCACCCGGTCCAACCATTACCCTACTACTAATGTCACCCACTAATGTGTAAAACATGTGTATTCTCACTGGGAAAAGTCACAAAACACCAGTTTTTCTGTTTACTTCTTTACTAAAGTATGTACTTGCCACAAAGCTTCTCTCAGTTCTTGCTGACTTAACCAACACAATTAGTATCTATTGAGTAAATACTCAATTTTATTTATTTCTCTTGAAACAGGAATATATGCTGCTTTGTGCTAGACAGACATTGAGATGCAAAATTATTTTCTGTAAATACCAGAAGAAAAACCATGCTTAAGTTGTCATTTTTTCCTTACTCCTGACAACAGAGACTGATGCTATGTATGTTTAAGTACTGTTGGAATATCCCACATTTATCGATGAGATTTCCAAATGAAACTATGTATGAAGTACTGCTACAAAAATTCATTAGAGTAACAACTTCACAACAATAATCATGCTGAAGGAAGACATCAAAAATATGCAAAGCCCCTGCTCAAAAACCCAACCTCCTCTAGGCTGTTCTAGGTTTTACATTGCATGATGAACCCAGACACCATTATAGAGTAGTAGTATTTTCTCTCTAACACAGTCCCTGGACCTAAGGAAGTATTTACATCTCTTGCCATGATCCCATATTCTAAACACACTATTTTCTACCTCTCTGGAAGGAATTCATTCATTAGTCAACATTTCGGTTTTTCCACTGGAAACAATGAATTATTATTGGGGATATATTCATTTAAATATTAATTTCTTAAAAGAAAGTAAGACCTTTTGAGTAACATGCACTGATCTAGTAACCACTTTCTTTAATTAACACATGCACACATCCATGGGTACAAAATCCAGCTTCAGTAATAGCTGTATCAGAATCCAGTTTCATAAGTAGAAATAATGCTCTTATTAGACTAATAGGACTCAATAATAAGAAAAAAATAATCTTTTTTTGTAATTATAGGGCTTGTGTGTCTAAAAGCTCTTCATCCTTTCCCCTCCCTCCCAGCTGTATACAGTTACTCTAATAAAAGCTATTACGCCCCCTACAAACTACTCCATCTCAGACCACCGTATCTCTAAGTACCTAACAGAATTTGCATTACACATTCACAGACATTTAAATTTTGTTCTAATCACCTCTGCTCTTTTTCATAAGCAGACCAAACATACATTTTTGTAGGCAAATTTAGACACTAGATATAACAATCATTAAACCATACATTAAAAAAAAATAAATCCTGCTGTGACAAATCAAGAAAGCATCTTCTCCCAGTAGTTGTTGATTTTTTGTTTGTTTTGTTCTTTTGTTTTTATCTCTAACATAAAATCAGCAAGACTCAATTTTCTGATGTAGATTCTTATAAAAAGCAATCTGGATGAAAGAAGGTTGTAATCTCTCAATATCAAGTAGAA
Organism: Anser brachyrhynchus; assembly: GCF_964034855.1. Taxonomy (NCBI): domain Eukaryota; kingdom Metazoa; phylum Chordata; class Aves; order Anseriformes; family Anatidae; genus Anser; species Anser brachyrhynchus. The sequence continues at coordinate 32,158,774 of NC_137696.1, forward strand.
ATATTATCATTGTTTTATGGTAGATTAAATCCAATGGCAACTGGTATCTCAAGGTCTGCTGACAGTGGATGTCACAATTTTTTGCTTAAATCTATTTACCCCCTGAATTAACTTGACATTTGTTGATAGATATATTCCTGTACACTAAACTCACCTAAAATAGTTCTTTTGTCGGGTCTTGAATTTCAGCAACAAATGCCTTTTCTTGCATTTATTGAGACTGTAAATACATTTCATTTAAAATATTTTGTATATACTTGTTCTTCAGTTCTTCACAAACATTTTGATACACAAGAGATGGTGTAATATATCAAACTAGTAAGTATACATGATACATTTAATATAACGGCAGATGACAGAAATCTCCACACAAAATCTAGTAAAAACAGTTCGGAAGCCATACACTCTGCATTGACATTTTCAAGGGAGTTCCCTCTTGTGATAGCAAACTTGTGCAGGTTAGTTTTCTATTAAAAATTCTGCCATACGATTCTGTGATCTTTCCCTATCTCCTAAATACAGTAATCCTCTCCTAGCCTTCATTTGCAGTAGAACTACAGAGCAGAAACAAGAGCTTTTACTGTTTTATTAAAGGAACTATTTTAAATCACATGAGCTAGTGAATTAATTTAGAATGACTTCAAGAATTATCTGTCAAGAAAAAAATTCAAACATCTCTACCAGCTTATCAGAAGAGCCTTTAAGCACCTAAAAATGCCAGTGATCTGATACCCTTTTCAAAGGTACCAGATTAAAAAAAAAAGAAAAAAAAAGTATTTTGCTGTCCAAAGGAATGCAGTTTAAGAAAACACATTTTATCATTACAGTGCAGTGCTAACAGAAAACTAGTATTAAGTACACACTAATACGCATGTTCCCAGGAAGATCTAGAAAAAGAAGAAACCAAGTTTGTAGGTTCTTTCCCTCAGGAAATGAACGTTTCTTAACTACGTTGAAGCAGTAGGAATGGCAGTCTTCTCAACAACCTTTTCCACTGGACTTGTATAAGCACAGAAAAATGAAAGAAGATTTAAGAGTACTCTGGATATATCTTTTTTTTTTAATCCACAAAAAGAGGCAATATCTATATGTTTATCAAAAATTAAGTTTATGAACCATTTTTGCTCACCTTAATGAAAACAAAACCACACAAGTCAGTAGGTAACAGCATATAGATAAGTCGTAAAGAACAGAATCAGGTGCTCTTGAAAAAAAAATCTAAAAAGTTGTGTATAATGATGCTGACACTTTTACATAGAAGATACTAGGATATTTGATTCTTGGGAGAATCAACAGAAAATGAAAAACAGCTCCAAGATACTTTAAATTTTATATACTTTTTAAAGTGTCTCCTTTAATGGAAGAATTATCTAAAACAATGGACAGGAATATCTGAAAAGAGGAGGAAAGGAAATTTTAGAAAAATATTGCCAGTCATGATAGCGTGAAGCTTCGGGTGCATTCATGTACAATGTTTTACAACATTAACATACCTTAACACAGATGCTGTTAGCAATGCTGCCTGTATCATTTTCAGAGTAAAAGCCTACTGACGTTTTGGTTTACGTTTGTAACATACTGTCATTCCAAATACTAGTTACCACTATATTTACATTTTTATAAAGTGTGTAAGATCAGATCAAATTGCTTTAACCATTTCATCACAAAAGATTAAAATTTACTTAAAGAGTAAGCAGGGATTGACTGACTCTTCCATTTCAAGCAGTGAAAAAATCATTAATATTTTAAGATAAAACACTCATTAATGCTTTCATGTGCTTTACTCTTTTGAATTCTTCCTCTTAGATTCTGATAATAATTTACGTGGTGGTGGTTTTTATTGTTGTTGGTTGTGGTGGGGTTTGGGTTTTGTTTTGGTTTGTTGTTTTTTTTTCTTTAAAGACAGACTTGATATATAAACCTGTGAGAGTTATTTTGCTTTCTATTTTGTTACTTAACAGTAACAAAAATTGACCTGTACACCTGACTGAGGCCGATTTCAACTGGAAATGGATCCATTGCTGGTTTAAAACTGGGTATACTTCAGCCATAGGTGTAAAATGTTCATTTTTACTTCATGAAGTAAGTCATGAACTAAGCTTGCTTTTGCAAAGCAGATTTAAAGAACAGCTTCCTTGAAGCTCTGCTGCAGGACTGTTACAGTGCTTACCAATGTACAAGTCTTGTGAGTATACCACAAAGAGCCAAGTGGGTAGTCTAGACCATGGGCATGACTTCATCTCATACAGATTCAGAGAATATTTTGATAATAGCATTCAGCATGTATAATAAATGAAGGAAAAAGTGCAAGTCTAGAAATACTCAACCATCACACAGGTGAACAGCTACAGATCTCACGGCAAACTTCAGAGATGACTGAACAGCTAAAATTGATCCCAAGTGACACAGAACAACTATATTATAACTGTTTAGGTAATTAATTTTTAAGTCTCCATGTACCACGCAAGGAAAATAACAGGTGAAGGGGAGGAAGGAAGCAGATTCCTCGAAGGTGGTGTAACCCTCCCTTTTCATCTCAGGTCTCTCCTGGATGACCCTCACATCAGTCCAGCTCTCAACCATCAGCTGGATCAAGTTTAATAAAACAGCAACAGTGGCAGCTGACAATTGAGTAAAAATAAGGGAATTCAGATTTTCCAGTTCTTACAAGAAGTAAGCAACTATGGATTGAAAGGGATTCTGGGGACTGGGCTCTAGAAAATACTCTCGCCACCTAAATACCAGACTTAAAGAATACCAGGCCATGCAACTCTTCCAGACTCTCAGTTCTACTACCTGGAGCAATGGAGCAACATTTATAAAGATGACCCTCTGTGAGAAAATTTGATTAGATATTATCAAAATGAGACAACATTTTAGAAGACTAGTTAAGAAAATATTGTTCTAAAGGTAATTGTGTCTGAATCCCTTTTACTGGAAAATTCATCTGTTTCTTTTAGTCTCTAAGTATCATCCATTAAAATAAAAATATATTCACTTAATTATCTCTTTTATGAGAAAAAAAAGAAAAACAAAATCAAAGGCAAAAGGTCAATTAAACTGCCTTTACAAGTAAGGGAAAAAGTCCTATGTAACTAGGGCTACAATTGATGATGTAATTGATGATGATGATGCTCCTCCAAGGGAAAGCAAGCTAGTAGGTGACTTCGTGGTAAGGGACAAGAAGAGAAGGGTACCACGGTCTGTTTTGATATGATCACTTCTGAAGGACTCATGACAAAATCTGACACATCAGATGACGCACACTTAAGAACTGAAGACTAAATCACACTGTGATGCACCCAACAGTAGTACTTCCCAGCGTGAGGCAAAAGAGCATCTCCCAGCACATCCTTCTACCAGCACGACTTGAAGCATCCAGTAATCACCAGACATGGCTACAATAAAGCACACCTTCCCTTTCCAGAGAAACTGAAGCTACCTCATTTGAAGGTCTGATCTCTGAAAGAGGCTTTCTGTCTAGCTACCTGCCACAAAACAAATGAGAATTGACTTCAAAACCTTAACCAGAGTCTATCAACACTGCAAACTATTACCTTATCAACCACGCTATGAAGCCTCAGAACCTAGTTGCATTGGCCCTTCTGCCTCAAGTCTTCTCTCCTAGTTTCTCTTCCACCTTTCATTGCCTCAATGAGAATCGCAGCACCAAACTATGCGCTGCAATTTACTTGGTCTGGTATTAGTCAGGCACATTCTTTGGCCACACCAATTTATCTTTAGTTGTCTTTCACACTATCGTTCTCTACTTAGTCTTCCTGCCCTACCAACAAGCAGCTTTGCCCCAGAGCTTTCACCTTTCTTGCTATGACAACATCCCACAACATGAGCTTTTATATATATATATATATACACACATATATATGCCTGCACATTTTTGTTACCAGATTATGTACATACACAACTGACCCCCCCCTTTTTTTATATATATAATTGCACCTAAATCTTCCCCTTCTTTTTCCACTATTGTCATTCAGTTGTATTTTACCAATGATTGAGATTTAAAAGTTATTTTCTTTTCATAGGGGTTTGAGTTTGAAAAAATTGAAAATTGAGCAAATTTTTCAAAGCAGCAGTTGTCACTTTCACAGGAGCATCCAACAGATCTCTGATTTCTAAAAGTAACAAGAGAAAGCTGAGGCAGTGGTCTCCAATAAAAAGCACCCCATTTAAAACACCATAACCTCCACAGTCTTCATTTCCTTAGCTCCTACGGATTTTTTTTCCAGTTTCATTCCTACCCTTTTAGATACTCCTTATTAATTCTTCAGATACTCCAATAACAAATGATACCACTAAAATCAATTGATCGCTATAATCAGCAACACATGATAAAGTATACACTGACAGGCAATCCATGTCCAACATGCAACTACTTCTAAAAAGATCAAGTGACACCAAATTTGATCAACCTCTACTGAATGTTTCTTCAACAGGAAATGAAAATAGAAAAACTATCTGAGATGGCCAGCAAGAGAAGGAATTTAGCTGCAAAAAACACTACTGGAGAAAATGATACACATACAACCAGTACTCCATCTTCCACATTATATGCAGTATGCCTTCGACTTCCCAACAAAACAAAAAAAGCAAATAGTAACTTTTTATGGACTAAAACTATTTTCTTCCCCAGCAAGATATGAATTAAGATTTTTTTTTGCCCTTGAAGAAAAAAATTATTGGAAAATACCTAAATTATTCTTACATAAAAATACCTGAAAATAACACATGGTACAGTGATTGATTTTGTGCCCCTTGATTCACTGGTAAATGACATGCATAGCTAAATTTCTGTATTCCTAAAAAATTTAAACCTTTTTTTCCTCAACAACATATACAAAGATCAAATTCATACTTTATGGAAGCTAGGTAAGAGCAGGAAGTCCTACTCTAAAGAGCCAAAAGAGACAGGAGAAGTTCCATTTCATCTCCAGATACCAGGTGCTCAGATTTACGCTTATGTCTGTCTGTGGTTCCTGATACTTGATAGTCCAACACCAAATACTGAATTTGTGCAGAGATAAAATTGGCACCTATTAAAACAACAATTTCAAATAATAATTTGAAAATAATACAATTATTAAATTATTAAAATTTGATAATAATTTGATCATTTGCTTACTATCCAATTCATGAATGTTGAACTGTAGCCATCAATAGAAGTGCTGAGAAATTAAATGCCAGTATCTAAGAAACTCTTACTTCCAGTTCTGAGATTTCAGGCTTGTACATCCTATATACTTTAATCACTATTAAAAGAACTGAACTCCTCACTGTCTTGTTAGATACCGATATTTCAGTTCTTCTGTATTATTAAATTAAGCTCCAAAAGACCATCTCTGAGAAAAAATATTTAACAGGATGCTCAGCACTTCTGTCCTCCTTAAATCAGGAAAAGTATTGTTCTATCACAGAGCAGACCTTCACTTAAAAGATTTTTTAAATGCAAGATTTCTATTGGGTAATAATTCAAGTAAGGATAACTGGTATCTCAAATATTTAACAGAACTAGAAAAAAGGCAAGCTTTATCTTAGGAAGGAAAAAAAAAACAGAAAAAACAGGTTGCAGAGTTATGTACATAATACAAAAATGATAAGGACTAAGTATCACTTTTTCTGCAAGATCCCTCCTCTCCTACACATTAATTTGTATACTTATGCAGCATTTTAACAACATACAACTGTGTTAAGAAGAAAAATAATCACAATCTGGGCAGACTCTGCAGCTGCCCCTTTGACTTATCAATTTCAGTAAGCACAATTTCAATCAAGTCTAGATAAAATATACTAATCCTAAATAGACCAAGTTTGTCACCTACCACTTCCTATAAGCTGCTTACTATCCTGAAAGAGAAAGAGAGAGAGAGAGAGAGAGAGAGAGAGAGAGAGAGAGAGGAAGGGAGAGAGAGAGAGAGAGAGAAGAAATGCTAAATTAAATGCCAAACAGTAGCAGACAGCACTTGTTTGGCTGATTAACTTGTAGACAAGCATTACAAATAAATCTGAGCATGGTCTGCAGCAAATTAAATTCCAGTGCTTTTAAGAACAAAGAATTCCTTCGGAAAGAGGATTAGCAACTTTACACCCAGGAATGCCAGTTTAATTTAATTGTTCCACAATCCGATATTTAATATGCAAATATCATTTTGATATATAACAGCAAATTTGAAAACGTGAGGAAACAAATTCAATATATAACAAGACTGTCTCTCTTCTGAACTGTAATTATACAAAATAAAGCTGGTCGAGGCTTTTTTTTTTCTTTATTAGGATTGAATTCTATTAATGTGAATCAGAACAAGACTAATTAAAGGTTAAAAACTTTAAATGTTTCTAATTAAGAGTCTAAATGGCTGCATGAATAGAGTACTATAGTTAAAATCCTACCTCAATGACCTTCCTGGCCTCTCTATATTTTCCTGTTTGCAAGAAGGCAAAGAAGAGATCATAGAGAGCCATCATGTCACCATATTCTCTGCTTACAAAATCTGAAACTAAAAGAAAATAAAAATGATTAGTTTACTAAATGAATTCAAGCATTTTAATATACATGTTAAATATTCTTAATACTATTATTTTCTCTTTTCCAAGCATCACAAAACACCGTACATAAATATATACATACATATATATATGAAATATATTTTGAAGCGCATGGAACATTTACAACATATTACACCATCTGCTGTAGCTTTGTGGTTGAGCATGCTTAAACTGTTTTTCTGTTGAGCTATACTACATTTTGAATTACATTAAACAAAACAGACTATGTTGGCATTCTTGGCTTGTGCCAAGCGTGAATTTAGGTTTTCTTAACTACGCAACTGTTTCAGAAACGTGTGTGGAGAAGTTGTTTCTTAGAAGTGATATATATAGCTAGAACAAGTATTAACACTAATCTTTGAGAACTTGTTGCTATATTACCCAAACAATAGAATTCTTCTCCATTTAAAATGAATATCCATTTTTCAATCTGAAAAACATAGGCATCATTTAAATGCTTTAAAGTAACACAAAGGTATGAAATTTTGTTCTTTCCGATGACATAAATGCTATAAATGATCATGGAAGAAAAACCTCCAGAAAGCACTCCATATAACTGGACAGTACTTGACTACATGCAACCAACCTTTTTGCAGAAGATCAGCATCTCCTTTCTCTATGAGTCTACAGTAGACATTATGAAGCTGAAGAATTTTCCCGTGCTTCTTATAACAGCCCATTAAAGCTTCCAGAGCAGCAGGCATGTCATCCCTCATGGAAAGAAACAAAAAAAAAGAATAAAAATACATAAATAGAAAAACTGAGCAGGAGTAGACAATTATGAACCCACTTTGGTCTTGAAAAATTTCAAGGAGAATTTATGCACAGATCTGTAATACAGATGAGTATTTTATTCCCCCCCACCATCCCCAATATTCTAGATATTTTCAAATAATGGGTAAAGTTTTTCTACAAGCAAATATCATGTATGCTTGATAGCTACATAAATGAAAAGAGAACTACAGTTTTAGGCTCAAATCTCCTTGCTGTGTAATTTTTTGAGTTCACGACCACTGTTCATTACAAATTAAGCAAATGTATAAATGCGCTGCATCACCATTACATACGCTTAATTTCTGAATTAAAATTCTTAAATTCTGCTGTATGCTATCATGACAAAATACCAATTCCACAGAAATTTGTTTATATTCAAGAGTTCCGTTTTTCTTGTTAATATGTAATATTGTGCAGAATACATTAGCTCCAAACGTCTCTGTTTAGACAATTTTTAAGCTCTTTAATTTTTTTCGACAGCATTTTTATTTCATTAGAAATCCTCAGGGTCAACCTAGTTAAACAAAGCTCTTTAGATTGCTTTATGCTTGTTTTATACCTTTACAGACTAGATATAAATCACCAGGTTTATTTCCATTCCTTTTCTTCCATCACAATTGCAGGGTTAGCATTTACCCATTCTATATAAAGGTCAGAAACCAATGCATATTTTCTGTAATAAAAGTGTACTTTTTTGCACTGAATATAACAATATATTGAGGTACCAAAATGTACTCTGTGCTGACCTATCCATGACACAGAGTCAACGGTACTAGTAAATTAGTGCATAAGATACTGACCTCCTTAAATGCAGACTTAGTCACAAGCCTTTCAGCAGTAAATACCAGTAACAAGTACAATATTTCCACTTTTGTTATCTCAGTCCATTGGCGATTTTTTTCTGCTGTGTATACAATATTAATGCCTTCAGAAGTACAGCTAACCATAATGCGAAACTGAAAAGCCATAAAAACAACCAGATTTGAAACTGTAAAAAGTAACCAACAAACGTAACCTTTAACATCCTAAACTGTGCAACTAACAGAACTAAGTCAGCTGCTGCAGACCCTTTTTCAAAGGATTACAAACCAATAAAAAAAAGAGGACAACTGCTGAAACAATGGTAAACAACATGTAAGTTACTCTTTGAAGGAAGAAGTTCAAAATAAAATGAGTCAAACCAAAATGACACACACAAAACTTAATAAGTACACACAGTCAATAAGACCGTATTTTAGATTTCAAAAGGACTATCAAATACAGGGTGGTGGAAGTAGGTGAGAGGAAAGATTACTTAATAGAAGCAGCCAAAGGCTATAATAAAAGTGACTTGAGATGATGATTTTGCATTCCTGAAGCAACTTCATTATCGATCATCTCAACCTTAACAAATTAAGATATTCTGTTAAAACACGTTAAGTCAGATGTCTCCTCCTCACACTGAGATTTCTCATGCAGCACAGATTTTGCTTTTTCAAAGAATGAACTATCTAGATTACTACATACTATCTTCATCTTTTTTTTTGGATTTTTTCTTTTTTTGAGTAAAACACGGAATTCATTTTGCTCACTGATACTGGCGTTCTGAAAATACACCTAAGATGACGGATTTCTACCTTATCCCCCTTACTGAGCCCTGTTTACAGTGCATCTTCTGGCACCCCATGGAGTCATTTGAATTTTTGTCATTTGGGGTGAAGACTAAATTACAGGTTAATTTCAAAACTGCAAGTAGATGTTGCAGGCTAGATTACTGTCATAAAAGAGAAATACCATGGTAGTTACCATAGACAGATATAAAGCTTTATATAATCAGTATTTTTCTCCTGCTTTAGATGCAAGTTCAGTTAACATCTTAAAAAAAAAAACAGTTTTACAGAGAACTACTCAATTTCTAAGGAGGCACAACAACATTTATACATTCAAATTAAAGTTTTCAGTGATAAATCTAGCTTTTCAGATTGATGCTCAAACAGCCATAGTATTGTCTTAGCTGTATTCCTAAAGGATTAAAGTAACTGTTTTTAGGTCAAAGCTATCAATAAATGAACAAATAATTTGAATGTCATTCAAAAAGAAGCATTAAAGATTTTCTAGTCTCTAAATGTATGCTTCTGGAGGCATTAATAGTGTTTATGCAGAGAAAGAAGTCAGCAAAGGACCAAGATTACAAAAATGGAAATATTGTACTTGTTACTGGTACTATAGCTCACAGGTTCCCGAATAACTCTGCATTTAAGGAGGTCAGTATCCTGTACGCTCATTTACCAGGCATTTGTTTTTAATCTATCAAAATCTGACGTATTTGTTCTGTTGCACTCAAGCAACCAGTCATCCAGAGTTTTCTAGTGAACAGCTTTTATAAAACCAATCAACAATAAAACTGACAACAAACAAATATACAGCAGAGGTATAGAAGTTCAGCCTTATTTGGACGTATTTCTACAAAAATTATTTGTACTACTATTAGAAAAAAATCTTATGCTTGTACTTGAGTTAAAATGGTTTACTTAACAACCTGCACTATTTCTCAATTGTCACTGACTGCAATTAATTCTGAATATGTACTGGCAACAACTTTTGTAAACCAATCCTGTTAGAGAAACAGAAAGAAAATTAGAAACCTACTGTAAGCTTCAAATTTCAAGTATAGGTAAGATTTTAGTGTGTTTTTTTTATGACTTCCTAACGCCAAAAAAAAAAAAAGAAAGCTGCACAAAAAAGAATTTCCACATTTTAAGAAAATTCTGTTTAGGCACAAGGATTTAAGCTAATAAACAGCTGTGCATTTGAAAATATTTGGCAGTCTTTCTGTAGAAACTTATGCATGTCAAATAGCCTTTTATCTCGCCAAAGGATTACTTACTACATGACTAGATTAAAAGCCTGGTCCAAAATTACTATTTAATTAATATGGATCAAGTCACAAAAGAAATAAAGCCCATATACTCATAGCCACATAGGAAAATCTGACTTCCAGGGGCAGTTTACACAAAATTCCTATTTAAAACATATGATCCGGCACGCACATGTTCCGTGCCTCATTTTCAGCTGGCCAGATTCTACAGGGTTTTTTTCAGTTGCTCACAGACAGTATTTGTTCAAGGCTAATATCCATTACATTTAAGGCTTTGTGTATTTTTCCCTGTGTCGAAACACGTTCCTTTAAAACCAAAGCTATACTATTATTTTCAAATGACAGCAAAAGCCTCAGTCATGACTTTATTATGCTTGCCCCTTAAGTAACCCCCCAGGAGTCCCAATTCAGCATTATCTTTCAACTAAATTGGAGCTAGAGTTAAGATCACAGAAGTTTTTGGATTCACGTGTTTTCTGTTTGGGATGCCTACGAAGTCCAAGATACCAGGGGTGTAAACCTCCAAAATATTTGCATGGGCGATTTTACTTGCACAAAGCTATCGAAGGAGACAAAACTAGCCAAATGTCTCAGTGTTTGCAGAAGAGTGGCTGTAACACCATGCCTGGCTATAACATCCCCCTTCAATTTCTGCAAGCCACTCCCCTCTTGCTTCAAGAAGGCAGCACTAAAGCTAACCCTTTTACTTGTAATAAACAACTTTCCCAATCCGAGAGTCTGCCTGATAAAACTAAGACTCCAAATATTGATTTTAATTGGAATGAAGTGCTGCAACATTATGCATAAAGCTTTAGTGAAGTGGCAATTTACCTAAGGGGTTTACTGATTGAAAAGCTCTCAAACCTGAAACCACTAGAGAGGTAGAAAGAAAAAAGGGACTCTCTGGGGTGGGGGTGGAGGGTAGACGGGTAAAACAAATCCCTCTCTACAAATCTGAAGCAGATGTTAGTGTAGAGGGAAGTCAATTCAGCAAGGTACAATCAGCTTTACAAAAATTATTCTGTTAAAAGAGAACGGGCTCTTGAAAGAGCTAAATGTTTTTCTGTTCATTTGCTATACTAAGGAATCTTCAAGGAGACTGGTGTTGCAATTACAACTAATCCTCCCCAAAAAATTAACTGTGTTGAAGGCTTTGTAATTTCCCTAGGTACAATTTAGCTGTCACTTACTTTAAAATTTACTCAAACATGCGTTCCGAACAGCACTAACTTCACATGTCAAGTGCTTTCCAGCCAATTGAGTCTAAACTGGAAGTCGGTGTTAAACAACTGAATGATTAGACAAGATAGCTCATTTCCCTGCTCTTTTGTTCAGAATAAAATGCCACATTTACATTATCAGACTCAACAGGATTTTCTGACAGAGGGAGAAAAAACCCTAGCGAACACTGTCCGTACCGAGCACATGAAGCCTGTCATTTACCAATCATCCTTCAAAAAGCAATAGCCATGAATGTAACTTAATTACGACCCAATGATCCTTGACGAAAAATCATCTTATCACTGTCCTGTCCCCATAGGGCAAATGAGACACTTTCGTCCTTTGGCACTGATGATGCTAAATTCCTAATTGCAATAATGGAGTAAGAGAGCCAAACATCCTTAATTTCACTGCAACACCTACGGAGTTTTCATGCAAATATCTACAATAAAGCCGCTGAAAATTTGAAAAACTGTCTCCATCAGAGATGGTTTTGCCTAAAGAATACCACCTAATTTAAAAAGATGTCTATTTTTAACAGTAAATTTAAAATTCAAGTAACTTGTATGTGCCAAAGAATCACCTCAAACAAAATCAGGTGAATTTAACTCTATGAAAACAAGACGAAAAATTGTCAAGGCACTGGATGCACACCATCTGCTACATAAGAAACTAAATATGGCTTTATATGAAATTAATCACAACCCAGCATACAATACTTTAATGGACAATGCTATATTAAAATGCACCAATGATTTTTCAAGAAATACAAACATGCTATAGCCTTTTGATCTCTTAAAATACAGCTATTCACCACTTGTGCTCAGTGACTTAAAACTACAGAGAATTTTTTTTTCATGCAGTCTGTGTTTTCAGTGGTTTCCTTCAAATTTTCTTCCCTCTCCTAAAAGCACTTCTGAAACAGTGAATGTGTAAATTTCAGACCTCAAGATGTTCTGGTTTGTTTCCTTTCACAGAAGTAATATTTTACAAGGGGAGCAATAATAAAATTATGGTAATAAGAAACTTGATGTGGTTCCTGTCTTAAACTTGGAAACTCCTATTTTTGGTTTTAAGAAAATTGGCTTGTGCAGCTTTCTTGTAAGAAAAAGAATTACATGTACTTATTTTATCTGTTAATTTCTCCTGCTGTAAATAGGTATTATCAAAGTACTGGATAGCACAAGAGCAGGCAATAATCAACAATCCTATTTTTTTCTTTTCCATGCTCCGCTGCAAAGTCTCACTTTTAATATGCACTAGGACTTAACAAGAACTGCAGAATATTCATGAGTGGGTACAGAGAAGAGAGTTACATGAAAACATTTTAAACCCAAAATTGTCGAGATCTTCAAAAGCAAATCAGATTCCTTTACAAGCAATTAAAAAGTTTGAATTAATTTAAGAACACAAAACAGTAGCACAAACGCTGCTGTGGAACATTAAAAAAAACATTTCACGGCTAATTTCAGAGCCATGCTGATGATCTGCAGCTAAATGACAGCATTTCAGTAATGATACTTGAACTGCAGGATGGCAAATAGTAAGCACTACTGCTGAAAGAAATGACTAATGCTTATTTCAGTCACTCAACTTTCAAAAACTCTTAAGATCTCCACAATAAAAATAAGTGAAATGCAGTCATTCCTTTGAAGCAAGGTATCTGGAAAAAGCTTGCCCTTTCTGTTCAGTCCAACATTGGAGAGGAAGCAAGTCTTTCCTCTTGTAAGAAGGCAGAAAAAAAAACATTGGAAATGAGCATTCTTTGTACTGTATTTATATATAATGTAATATATTAAGTTATACAGCTGAGTACTGATGACTTGTAGTCATACAGTTCCACAGGAAGGAAGGAATTTCTTCTTTAAGAGTCTAGTCTCATCAAGTCTTTTTATAAAGAGGAAACAAAGTTTGTAAAAAAAGTTTTACCAAACATTTATAATACAAAAGAATCTGGGAATCAAGATAAAATAAGAGCACTCTTTCCTGTCCCCCTTTGCATCCATACATGATCACATCACATCACCATACCACTTCAACTGAAGAGAACCTAGTACTACCACATGTCAGTGTGCATAAAGCAATTATGTAATATGCAACCACTCTTACTGTGCACTGTAAAGCAAAGATATTTTTCCAATACATTAGTTACATATGATTGCGGTTAAATTACCTTCATAAACATCTGCCTTGTCTTGTGATATAACCAAGGCAGTGCTGCTGACTGCAAAGGTGTACACTGTACACTCCTAACTAGAGGACTGATTCTCTAAAACACTGTTTTTAAAAGAGAACACGCATGCATCCACCAAGAGTTCCATCTTTATGACAAGAATTTTTGGATACAGAAAATGTTATAAAGACTTTGTGTACCCAGAATGCCTACAAGAATTACATGTTAACAGAAATGTTAATATGCATCTTTGAGGCTGACTTACATATGAAAAAAGTGAGTATTTCATGGTATTGTATAGGTATTATTATTAAATACAATATTAAGCCAAGAACACTTAATATACATGAAACAAACTGCAATAAACTGATCAGTCACTGTAGCTGTAAAAGATTAAAATCCAACAAGTACATAAATGACATGCTGAAAAAAAAAAAAGACTGTGCATACAGTAGGGAAAGCGAAAAGGAATCCTTGGTTCAATTTCAGTTAGAAATTGTTATATAGTTCACACATACATTAATTTAAATATCCTGCCTCATCGAAAAGGCTATGCATAGGAACAACACACATGGAATTACAGATACTTCCTTCCAGAACGAGTGTATGAACTTCCTTTTTTGTGGTAAAAGGTGTTAAAAGTATATATGGGAAAATCACAGTAGAGAAACCAGTCAGTACTTTCCTTGAATTTAAGTTCAGTGACATAGTCTATAGGCAGTAATATCAAATTATCTGAATAATTGTGTGAACTGGAAATATTTCAGTGTCCAAACACACCCCTTCAGCTCACCTGAGATCTATTGTATGGCTCAGCAAAATAATGGTTTTGATGGGAAAACACATACTACTTAACCACGAGAGCTGAGTGTACTTAGCATGCTCTGAATAGCCATCCTGTCAAACAGACTTTAGAACCATCTTATTTGCAAGCATATTTCAAAATACAGCCACTTCACCTCTGGCGCGTCCATAAAACATACCTGTTGTTCCCACAACGATACCATCATGTGACGTGTAACTGACAATAAGCACCTTATGAAAAGATACTCATTCACAGTACTCCGAGATCACTCAAAGCGTGTATGGTAAGCGTGTGCAAGTTTACGTACAAAAGCACTTTCAAACACCAGTGTGTAACTACTGCACACAGCACACACAAGTCACACAACAAATAAATATTTTATCGTAAATTGTTTCATCTAGCTCAAACATAGCTTACTTTTCAAGGTGAACTGTAATCAGAGGGGAATAAAGGGCAGCAGTTTCTGCCAGCCCCAGGTTCACAATGGTCTCGTGTAACCGATTCACCGTTTCAACTTCACCTTGCATGGCAGCGGCGTTAAGAAGGCGGAAAAAAGATGCAACCGCTCTATCAGAGATCGGAACGTCCTTCTCTTTCATCTCTGTTAGAACGTTAATAGCATCTACAATGAAACAACACAAAAGACCCTTAGGTAATTTCATGTAGGGAAAACAAACTGCTATTAAAACAGCATTTCAAACCCAGCAGGAATGTAAATTCTGGCGTATAATGCCGATTTCAAGTTAATTACTACTTGCATTTCTAAACGAGACTACAATTATAAATCCACAATAGCATGGTTTTATCATTTTGCTGCAACTTTGACTACAAATTATAGATAGGAACTGTGTGCCCACTCTGTACCACATAACCCTGTATAGTCTGCCCTATAGCTGCAAGATTCTACTAAATGGATGCTTTTATCGTTCAATGCTAACATCTGCTAAATCACTCCATTGTTTCTTCAGCAGATGGCTTGTCACGAGGCCAGATAATAAAGATATGTTTACACTGTATATACAGCCAGACTAATGGTCTGATACCGATAGGGCCTGTTTGCTGTGTCGATACTAATTAGCCAAGGAGAGCCAATGAAAGCTTTCTAACAGACTGCATGTTAAAACATTAGGTTCATTAAGCTTCATTAGTAAGGCAGAAACAAACATTTTGGTATATGGAATAAGTGCATTTTTATAATGTTCTTAATTATTGCATAGATAGGATGTTTTGACCACTTTGCATTTGGCTACGTTTATGAATTGTTTTATTTTCCGAGGGACACTCACGCTGTTAAAAGCAAGCTAATCTTTTCAAAGTGCTTTAATGTAGAGGTAGTAATGATCTGATTTATTGTGATTTAGAAAACATCAGCTTTATTATTTTTTTTTGAACAGTAAGATTAATAGGTGTCTAAGAGAAATTTCAAAGACGATTTTATTTACAAAAAATATATTAGCTTTTTAATTCTGTTGTACAGTCTTTTAGATACAAAATGTTACGGTTTTATATAAGCTTGGACCGTGTTTTTATTGTGTCAGGTCTTCTACAAAATCATAGAACTCGATATTTGGAGTCATGTTTTAAAGTTGATGACAGTCTAGGGTTCTTTTAAAGATCAACCAAATCATGTAAATAATAGAATTATATTAGACTAAATTACAGAAATTAAAGAGCTAACAGCTTAATGCAAACATCTAGCAATCCAAAATAGGCAGTTGGCAGAACACTCATTAAAAGCCAAAATTTCCAGGCAGTTTGACAGAATGACTCTAAAATGCAGTAACAAACACATAAAAGAACAGGAACAGAAAAATATATACTTTATAAAAAGTTAAATGATTTTTTTCAGTACTTGGCTCTTATGAGAAGGTTATGTTTATAGGTTTTATGTTCAGCCTTCAGACCTTCTTAAGCAAAAACAAAGCCATTAGTCTAGGCACATACGCAATTTGTGCCATAAGTCATGATCTTCAAACTCAATCCAAACAGCAATGCTAATAAAAACTAGCTGCAGAAATGCAAAAAGCACTGAGCTGTGCAAATGTAAATGACAAGCTTGCCAATCCATTAAAACTAATGGCCTGCACTGTCCAAGCATCTCTGGTTGAATTCACATGCAAATTTGTATGCAAAATGTTCAAGCACTTTTCAGGACATGATATACCATTAATATCAACACACATTTTTATTCTTGAAGCAAGATACCTTTATTATATAGCAGAAATACAAAATAAAAGCCAAAGGATTACCTTCTAGTCTACCATGTTTTCCTAAGACTTCTACCAGTGCTATGTACTTTCCAGTGTCAAGAGCAACAGGTGAGTTCCTAGGGAAGCTAGGAATTAAAACATTAAAAATTGTATCAGACATTTACATTTTATAAATACAGATTAAATTAAAAAAAAAAAACACAAAACTATGTAACAAAAGAACAGCATTAAGAGCTAAAAGTTCTAAGTGTTAAAAGAAAAATCTGATATACTTAAAAGATGTACCATAAATATTTTCTGTGCAGCTTCCCACCAACAGAAACCTAGACTTACAAGTTTTAAAGAGACAAATATTCTTATTAATTATTTGGTAGTTTTTGGAAAGAAAAAAAACGTTTCCCATATGCCTGGAAAGAAAACTCAGTCCTCACATCTGGGGTAGGGCTGTACTGTTTCCTATAAAGGAAAGAATGTGAAGCTACTCGCCTATAGTAACAAATGAAAATCTACTATTTTCAAGTTACTGCTATGTATTTATTTTCTCTTTCCTGGAATTTTAAAAACGAATTCCTCCTCTGCTTTTGCAACAATTTGAAGAGTTGCCTCTTAGCAATTTTATGCTACACCCAAGGCTGATCAGTAAAACCATGCTACTGCAAGGAAGCTCCACTAGAAGACTCAATTTTACTTCATACAAGCTCACTGTGGGGATTGTGGGAGAATGCTAGTGTGGCTAAAATCAATACGTTACAGTGTTTGCAGAGTGGTGAATTTCTTGGTATTTACAGCTCAATTATTTCTCAGTTTCAAACACTAGCAAAGTGTAATGAGCACCTGCCTATTAATCTACTGTAAAACCAAAGCAAATACTTCACGAATGCATATGAGAGACAGAGAGAACATCAAAGTAACACAACTTGTTTTCTCCCCTGTAGCACTGGACTGTAGGGAGGCTTTCAAGGGGAAGAGGGGAAAAGGGAAAGGGGCAAATAAAAGGATGAGCTGAAAGATTTTGCTCCGGGATAAGTCAGGCATAACCTGTTTTAGCTAGGAGCTAATTTTCATAGATAAAATACAAAGCTCTGAAAATAAAAATTTAAAGTAGAATGCTTGTTGTTAATCTTAAAACACAATGCCACTAAGAAGCACTGCTATCCTAAAATAATATAGGTACAATATATTCTAAAAGTATTCTAGTTGCTTTTTTAACACACAGTACAGGTATTTTTTTATTTTACTTAATTTAAGCCAAACTTCAAAAAAAACAGATCCCATACAACAACTTGCCTTTTAAAAAAAGTTATTGTCCATACAAAGTAGCTGTTTCTGATGTTCAATTATAGAAAAAATTGTTTCAAAAAACCACACCCCTGTTTTAAATGCACATACATTGGTGGGGGAAAACTAATTAAAAATGGATGAGGGGGTTAATATTCAACCTACTTAATTCAACAAGGTCTGTGTATCAGCATAAATCTCTGTGACATGTTTCAGTGCCGGTGTACTTACACTTTTTCTTTCAGGTTCATTGCATCTTCTACATTATCATGTCGACAGCACAAATTTATTAAGGCTGCATAGCCACCAACAACCATGTCCGGTTCATATTTGGCTTTCACTTCAAGGGCTTTTTGCATATTCTATAAAAGGAACAAAGCAAAGATGTGAACTAGAGGAAAAGTCAATATGACATTATGAATCTTATATGTTCAGTGTGCAGTTATGCGACTGCTTTAGTGCTTTTAGTAGCAGAAGATCATATTTTGAAAACGTAGCTGTAATATTTCAGGAAAATTTAAGAGTAAAGATTATTTTGCAGAAATTAGTATGTTTCTAAATCACTATATAGGTTAATTTCAGTGTAGGTTTCCAAGTCTATTTTCTTGCTTTAAGGTAACATTTCTATAGCATGCTTTAAATAAGGCTTTTTTTTTTTTAATCCACACAGACACTATAAACATGATTAATCGAAGTTCTAATACGGTTCCTATTTATTTGGAATTCATAACAATTTTTCACCTAGTGTACTGCCAAACATACAATAAAACCACTTCCTAAAGAATAAGAAACTACTTAATGATCCCATAGAAAGCTTTTTTTTTATACATCCCTATTCATACATTTGACCACTTTGAACTTATAATGGTGTTTGCTTCTAGTCTTATTTCATATGCAAAATCATAGAAACAGACAGCTGAGAATCACTCTTTCTGAACTATATTCTTAGCAGCAGTGAATACTGCGTTATCATCTGCACGACTGTTACTGTTCCTACATATACAGCTTTATAGGCAGGATCATACTGAACAAGAAACTGAATAAAAGTGTGGTGATACCCCCACAAATTACAGACACACACTAAATGAATGTAAACTACAGCTGGACGCCTGCCGAATGAAGGCAAGAGACCCTTTATCTCAGAAGAGCTTTCCTCCTGCAGGAAAATGGAATTTCAATCCCTGCATTAACAACCTAGTAATATTTGAATTGCAAATGACTAGTGCATGTATCAGTTGCTTGACAATCTAGATATAAGAGACCGGAGCCATGGCTTGAAAGGACATTTGGCATGTATGATAAACCTATCACAGCTGTTACTATCATTCACTTTGCAGATTATTGTAAACAAACTTCAGCAACCCCAAAACATGCCATTCAAGGTGTTGCTGAAATTAGTTAACCTTTTGATTTAATTGCTTTTTGCACTTATGTTTGATTTATAAGCATCAAACCATGAAACCTCAAGCACTGCACTTGTCTTTGCTTAACTATTGTCTTTCCATAATACAGTCATTTATGTCCCTTTAAAAATATAGCTATGTGTTTCCAATTATCTCTGCATTGCTTAAGATACCTCTTCTTCACAAAGAGCATGTATGAGTTGTTTCAAGACATCTGTAATAGGCTGGTTTTCAGCTTTTCGCTTTTCTAGTTTCTTCTCCAAAGCAGACACGTCAGATTTAGCACTCTAAATGGAGGTAACAGAAAGAATGTCAATTTCAAAAACAGCCTTCCCCGAACAACTTGTCGGATCACTTTTAATAAAAGACAGACAAAATAATCCTCTCCTTCCACAGTATAAGAAAATTTTTAATCATTTAAGATGCTTTTATCTGTTTAAGTAGTACATATTAATTGAAGATTTGAGTCAGAATACAGTAAAAAAAAAAAGCATTAAGTAGCATATCTACAAAGGTCAACACTACTGTTTTTCTCATACTCTGTTCCTGTGTTCAGGGAAGTAGGGAGTAGAAGCCTATTTCTTTTTCCATCTCTGTTCTGCTCAGATCAGGGATGTAAAGACTTGACATTCCAGCATCACAGACAGTATGGATTTATATGGTTCCTGCCACTCAAGAGGATCACTGTAATTTACAAGCATGAATTAAGCCTCACACCACCACTGTTAACTAACTAGAACTTTCAAAGCAAATATATTTTACCAGAGAGGGAAACTGAGGCATGAAACTTCAGCCAACTTCAAGGTCAAGCATCAGGTCTATAGGAAAATCTGGACAGCCCTTATTCCTACTCTGGAAAGTAACCTCTGAACTTCAAGTGGTATATTTTAATAATGTCAATATACTTGCATGACCTGAAAGCTAGTGATTATACTTCATCCAAAACCCATATCCAAACATTATTATTATTCTGGTAAGAACAAGCATAGCCATTGGTGAATTTACTTACTTCTGGAATGCTGTCTGTAGACAGGGGTTTTTTAGGAGACAGTGACCTTACATCCTAAAATGCAGTAAAACAAAGATATCACTAACTCAAAAAAAAAAATCAGTAAGTAAGCATATGATGCTAAAAATGTTGTAGAGTTTATTATATAAATACAATTTTAAAAACCTGTATTCTGCAGCATTAGTACACTGACTTGAAGTAACACTAAATGTATCCCTCTAAACTATCACACATGAGAATGAAAATAATTTCAACAGTTAGTGAAGAATCACAGAAAGGCTAAAAGGCTTACATATAAATCATTGCATTAAGGTATTTGTTTTGCCAAGGAGAATATTTATGCACAGAGTACACATACTCTATTTTTTAGCTTCAAAGTAATTGCCATAGAACCACAGACCTTAATTAATTCAGGAACTTGAGAGGAGTCCAGCAGTCTGCAAATGCCGCTGCAGAGGTTTGTAGGGATAACTATGTTCTGTACCAAGAGGTGGGGAAAAAATTATATGAGTTTTGAAACACAACCAAACTGAAATTTGTCTAACAGAAATTATCTCAGACGTAATTCAAGTCTCCAGCTCTTGCATGTCATTGAGAAGTGGTCTGGTTGTACTTAAAAGCAGCAATTTCAAATCTAATAGATACATGTCAGGCAGGACAGGCATTATGTAGCAAAAAATGAAATGGTACCATCTTCTTCAGCTGATGGAAGTATTGTCTCAAACGCTCCTCCTTGGCCTGTACCTCTGAGTCACTCATGCTGTCAATCAAGTGATAAAGAAAATAGCCAACAGCTTCTGTGGAAAAAAACAAGAGAAAGCATTCCACTAAAATTACCGAGACTGTCATGTTATCAAGATTAATTTATAAGAAATCATTTTGGTGTGAGATGTCACCCTGATGAGAGGCTCTGAAATGGCAACAATGATCACTGAGGCATAGAGATTATGTGGTTTGGGAGCACATATCTAACTGGTGAGTGAAAGGAATATTAATTATTTTCAGACCCAGTGACAGCTTTTCAGTACAGAATCTTACTTCAATCTATTTTTTCCACTGCTGTGTGACAGAAGTGGTACTGCCCAAGGCCTTCCCCCCCTTTCCTGCCCGCCACCCCAAATAGTTGCCACAAATATTTTGTCACTGCTCAAAAGAAAAAACTGATTTCTACCACTTTGCATATTTTTTCTGTACATTTTACCCATTACATTCCATTACCAAGCTACATTAAGTATTGTAATATTGATATGAAGGCATAGAAGATGCTTTAACCATTACGTAACTAACACTGAAGGAGCTGCCTATTAACCAATGAAAACCAAGATTAACAGATTTTATCAAATGGTGCTAAGACTCTTATCTATGCAAGTGAAAAAATATATGGGGTCCTGTACTCAAGAATTTGAACAGTATTAGTTAATTTTCTTCTCAAAATGTTAGCTTTCCCCGTAAACCTCCCCCAGCAGGAGGATTTTTTTGATTTTTTTTTTTTTAAACACAGATTATATGAAAAAAGTATACTTACTTCAAAGTAGAAGATTTGGGATGTTAAGTACCATTGTACTGCACAAAATCACTAAAGGTAAAACTAGATTGAAAGACGGCTTTTATTTTCTCTCAAAGTATTTAAGCACTGATACTGTGCTCATTCTATATCTATATTTTGGTCAATAAAATTAGGAAAATAAATCGTTATCAGCAAGATTTGTTTATAATTCTAAAAAAGAAAAGATCTAATGTATCTCAAAAATATGCTCTGATTATTAGAATCAGGATTTCACCCCACATGTTTTCAAATTTCACTTTCAAAAAGAAGCAATCAGTGTTTACTGTTGTAATCCCTCAAACCCATCATTACACAGAAGAACAGATTTGTGGATAAGTTACAATCATAGAAATTGAAACTCTACCAGTTGGTCCTGGAGGCGTCAGGCAATAACGTTCATCCTTGTACAACAGTTCTGTTATCTGGTAAGACAGAATAATCGTACATTGCAGCCAAAAGAAGCAGGACAAATAGTACCTGAGATTGAATTCTCAAAATAATAAAGCATCTCACTGTTAAGTATTATTCTTTACCACATCATAGTAATTCTCTAAAAAAAAAAAATATACAAGGAAGGTGTTTTTTTTTTTGGTGCGTGTGTTTTTTGGGTAAATAATAGGTTTTTCTTAAAAATATATATTGCAAACTGAAATGCTTTTATGGCAGTAAGACAGATTTTCTAGTATGCTTGTGTATCATTCTACAGAAAGTTAACTATCATAAGACATTGCCTAAAGCAAATATTAACTGATGTTGCTCCTGGAGATGCTACAATTATGTTCCAATTTACTGAAAGGCTGAAATTGGCCCGTAAAGCTTTTTTTTTTTTTTTTTAATTCTGAAAGAAGCAAATGCATGAAGAAAACAGAGGAACATGATTTATCATGCTCTGTTAGATTTAAGATAACTAGCATAGCTGTTCTAAATAAATGCAATTTTGAATGACAACATATACATCCATAAAAATTAATTGCATTCTTTATACTTTGACTAAATTTAGCACACATTCCATTAGTCTCATACAAATTGAAAGAACACGTGGATTTTTACTTCAGAGGAAAAGAAGCATTTACCCCAAGCCCCCCACATCCTACCCACAAATACTTTAACCTAAACCACATCATTTTAAAAATCCATTTGACTGTTCTTAAGCAAATTATATCATCTATATTTAAAATCCCAGGTTTTAACTATTTCAAGAATTTTGCTGTATCTGACGTGACAGTAGAATGCAATCTGAGAGAATTAGGAGGGAGATGGATTCTCGATGTCAGAGAGCTGTGTTTTAAGCAATGACAAAACAAAATGAATCCTCACCTAATTGTTAATATGTTAATAAAATGAATAAATAAAGCCAGAAAACAACAAAAGCGCAATGGAATTATCACTTCTCATTCTACCAACAGCCTAGACTCTGTGAATGGTTAAACTACAGTGGTCTTCTGCCCTTTTGCCCTTACCCTCCCTGTAAGGAACCAACACACTGAAGAATCCACAACTAATAAAAACTAAGGAAGTCATGATAACGCAATTCTTCTGAATCAAATTTCAGAGAACACTGCAAATAATGGACTGCAGAAAAAAAGCATGATATCTTTTTTAATAAGTAACTATTTGTTTTTCAAGTTAACCTTTGTAAAATAAGAAGTGCTAATACATATATTTAACTCATAAATTTAGTAAAGATGACAAAATACACCTTTTCTCCACTGTGGAGAACTACAGAAGTAGCTGTAGATGTGGCTTTACATGCAGACCACCGTTATTTCAGTCCTTCAACTGTCCTTCAAGTTTAATTCAGTAAAGGAAGTAATGAAACTGATCCCCTTTTTTCTTCCTTTTCATTTTTTCCCCTTTTTCTCCCCTCTCCGCACGCAAGAAAGAAGGATAGATGCAGGGAACAAAAACATCTTCTGACCATAATCTTCACACAACACAAGGTGGTAGAAAAAAAAAAAAAATACCCTGCACCTCACGACTAAAATTTATTTATACGTATTATTAAACAGCAAAACAGCAACTTTCCAAACTGCAATTTCCATTTCATTCCTTTTTTTTTTTCTTTTTTTTTTTTCCCCTAAGTCTGAATATACAGCAAGCCACGTACATGCTTATATTAGCGAGGAAGTACAGTATTCAAATAAACGACAAAGCAGCAACTCCCTTCCCAAATTTGGTAACCACCACCCGGTCAGCATTTGCCAACATCTCCTCTATTCTAGGTCCCTGCAAGGTTTATTAACCAAGTTATATGGGGTACCTTTCTAAGGTAGCCTATACTGGAGAGGTTATGATCAGCCAATTTTCACTTGACTTCATTCAAGTGACTTATCTGTCTTTGCCTTTAATATTTTAGATTTTTCACGTTTCTGTCATTTTACTTAATCATGCCTTATTATTTTATTCACACTGGTGTGGGGATAGGAAGAAAATTTAGGGAAGGAAGGAAAAGGATTTTTAGAAGCATCAGGAAAACCACGGCTGGCTTTGCATATGAAGCTACAACTATATATTACCTTCAGCTCTAATTGCATTGATCTACAAATCAGAATAAAGATACACATTTGATTTTTACAACTGCACTTATCAAATATGAAATCTCAATTTCATATAGTTGTACGATCTGCTACTGACAAATGTCTTGTTCTAATTAATGAGTTCTACAATTAGCAGGCTCAGAATTCAGATTTACATTATTTTATCACAAGCATGCAGAGAAATTGATTTTATTTACAGCATCACTATCTCCACTTACCTTGCTCCAAAGCTGTACATCATTTGAGCTGAAGAGGGCAGCAAAGGATAAAAAATTAATAGGAACAAAATGATTTTACTCTGGTCTCTTGTGTGTTTGTTTTTGTTTTTGTTTTTTAAACCCACAAACTATATTAACACTAAGGATCTTGTTATTTAAAGCAAATTATTAAATCTCAGTAATTCCAACATACTGTTTAAACCTGTAAGTTTTGTACTTTTTATTATACTGAACTCTGTTTCTAGTAAACATCCTAAATTAATGCAGCACTCCTACTAGGTAACTAGAAATAATATATATTTTTTTTTAATCTAATCTTTTAACATGTTCTAATTGTGCATTTTAAATTTTATACTGCAGTCTTAATATTTCAAGAAAATAAGCTTCAAGCAAAGAATTCACACTACATAGAAAACCACATGTAGAATTTAGAACAAAAATTTAGACTTCTATGCATTAAAATTAAAATTTTAATATAGATGGACAACTACAGGTACCTATAAATGCATTTGTAACAAAGAATAAATTAATCAAATATCTCACTTCAGCTACAATGTTTATTGGAGTAAGATAAATAGGTAATATATTAAGCACAAACTGAAAACGAAAGAATTCTCCTTTCTCCGTTGATGTTCTATAGAACTGAATGGAGAGCACTTCTGCACATCATCAGGTTACAACCAAAGACCAAAAGTTAACCAGTTCACTGAAGTATAAAAAAAACCTGACATATTCCTGTTATTTACAGGACATCAGAGTTCTATCTAAAAGCTGTAACATCTCAATATCTATAAAGCAGCATTAATCTAGACAAGGCTAAGAAAACAAAAATCAAAAACTTTCGACCTTACTTTATCTTCCTATAATTCTTGTAAGGGGAAAATAAGATGTCAGTCTGAACGGCTGCAGTGGAACTTCAAAGCATTTACAGAAGTTTAGGATTCTATTTTACTTAGGAGGTTCAAGCCTAGGAACCATTTATTCTTTTTGTGCTACTGTCACAGGTATTTGAAAATGAGTGGAACACAGGTCCACAAAGAGGAAAAAATGCTATTTGTGAGGTTAGTTCAGCTTTCCTGAGTGAACTCACTCCACCACTGACAGCATGACAATGAACTGCAGATATCAAACGCATCAATTTCCCAAAGTACTTGACTCTGAAATAGTAATGGTAGTTCAGGTAGATAGAATGGGAATACTTTGAAGCAATAACTAGAAAAGAGCAGCTTCAACAGAAATCCATCAGCTAGTATGCTACAGACATTGTTCTTGTGTCCCTCATGTGTCCATACCCTGTGCCAGTCCTAAACTCTGCTTGTTTGAACATTTGTGCCCAGCGTTTTGTCATGAAATTCTCCTGAGTTCAGGTTTTTAAAAAATGAATGGTGATAACCAATATTCTCTTCTTCTCTCCTATCATATGTTCAAGCTTCATTTTTAGGCTGTTCTCTCTATTAAGTTTAAAACGGAGAAGGAAACATGAATTGGGCTTGCTTTCAGAAGCTACAGAAAGGTAAAATGCATGTATAGCCAACCTCATATATAGCTCCTGAAGCCAGGTAACAATAAGAACAAACAAGAAACTAATAAATGCTGCACTTAAAAGTGGCAAGGAGAGAGAACAACAGCCAGCTGAAGGAAGTCAAAAAATATTTTGTTTGCCCCAGAATTCTGAGTTTTGAGTCCGGATGTTCAATAGCTCTTTAAATCACAACAGGAGAAATTGTTCCATTGCCTAGGAGTCTAACTATTTCGCTTACACTGAGTATAGATCTTCAGCAGCTAATTTTTACAATACAAGCTGATAATGCTTTCAATTTGCTGCAAGTCGCATTCTGACCACCTGCACAACTCTCCCGTAGCAGGCTATTTCATGCCAGCATTCCTTGGTGGTGTGCGGAAACATTGGTGTGTCTTGTCTTCTACGGCAAGCCCTACTTTAACTGATTATTTCTCTGTACTTGCAGACAGAAAGTAAGTATTAACTAAAGTAACAATTTAAACATCTGAAACAGAAGATTCTGGGGCTGAAAAAATATTACCTAAATATTATCTAAAATATTATTGCACTTACCCTTTTGATGTGAAGGTTATCTAGTGCCAGGTTAACAAGCCCAGTTTTAACACTGGTTTTCTTTTTTCTCCTCCTTTTCCCTTGGTAGAGCATGATCAGCTGGACAGAACTTGCTATTTACAAGGTAATTATTTTGGCTATATTCATCCCCTGTGTTTTAGTAATACCCAACCTAAACATAGTCACATCACAGCCATTAAAAAATTTTGGTAAATTACTCAGTCAATAAAACCAGCTTTCAGACTCCGGTCCTGAGTAATATTAAGTGACTCCTGTGGTGTAAAGCTACAGAAAAAAACCTCAGTCCTAAATGTTTGACTGGAGCAAAAAGAGGATGATAAAAGTGCTTGTTAATTCACACATTTCCATAAGCTTATGACAACCCTGCAAGTAGCATAAAACCCTCTTTTCAAAATGGGACCAAACAGGTCTGAATATGAAGTCGTGGCAATGTAGCACAATGAAGCTATCAGATATAGTGAAGTGTGCCTGGCTTCTCTTGGTATTTTGTTTTCATTAAGCACCTGTCTACTCTAACGGTTAACAATGATCTGTAGGGAAATCATATTAGCACAGCAGTTTAGCAACATAAAAGTTAGTAAAGATAAAATCCCAAATGTTTCCTACCCGTAGAAGTTTATATACTGTCAAATATCAGATAAACAACAATAGCAGTATGCTCAGATAGAGCAGGGGGTAAGGAAACCAGGGAGAGCAGAGAAAAAACAGATTCCTCAGATCTGCTACAGCTGGAATCCTACTTTAAAATTCTCAAACAATGAGTTGGGGACAGGAGGGGAGGGAAGACTGCACAGATTTGTGCTCAACAAGGCAAAAAGAGAGAGGAAAAAAAGGGATATTCACATAACAACCTTACCTTTTGAATCCCCTAATGAGGCTGTTTCTAAACTGGTGAATATCAACAGAAGGTGTGCTTGCTGAAGACACTGTAAATGAAAGCAATGTTTCTAAAATAGTCATTCAAAAAAAGCCCTGAACTCCAACGAGTCAGTTGGTCACATAAATGGGGACTGAATAGATGAACTATTTTGTTTATTTAGTAAACACTGACAAACATTTGTAAAATCAAAATTTCAAATACCATGCTATTTGAAAAAGTCCTGGCTTTTATCAGCTCTACGTCTGCTTCCTTTCCAAAGAGATTAAATATTCCAAGAGATTTTTGCCTCTTCACTACCCTTAATGCCAGTTAATGTATATATATTTATTTATTTATTACAAATTAGCAATAGAAATAAGCATCCCTGCAAAACAGTAACAAGACCAAATAAAATACTCCGTTGCAAAAAGCAAAAGAAAAAAATACAACGCTAACGAAGAAAACTTGAGACATTGGTACTGAAACAACAACAACAAAAAATACACCACAGACAAACACTTTACCGGGATGTTTCAAACTGAATACCTGCCTTAGAATAGGCTTAATGTAAATCCTACTGCTTTTTACCATGAGACTGTAAACATTTCTTTCTGCTGGTGTAAACTGCCTGACAAGAAGCAAGAAGTAGTTTTATCTAAAGCACTATCCACTAAATAAAGTTAAATGTAAGGGGAGAAAAAGACACACCTTTGAATAACCATGAACTGTAAACATTAACATGTAGAATTGTTACAATATTGGATGAACACAAAGATAACTGAAATAATTTTAACTTAAATGACCTGAGAGGTCATTTACTGTTATACCTATATCCTCATCTTTAAACTTTTTCTTTGCTAGATATTGGAAATAATTCTACCTTCTTCCTCTAAAATTGCTGTTTCTCATTCCAGTGTCATATTACAGCTGGAAAAACAAACAACAACAACAAAAACAGAAAAAACAACAGTAGTAGGTAAATTTAGGTCCTGTATAGAGCTATCTTAATTTGACTTCACTATCACAACACACCTAAACCCTCTGAAAACCTGAATGCACTGGGTCCCATCAGCAAAGGCTGTAATACAGTAGGTAGATGGTAGAGGAGAACCAAAATAAAAACACCAGCTCTGTGTGAAGCTGCAAAATAAAAGGCAGGAACAACATACTAAAACTACACCTTAGTCTAAGTGTAGGTGTTTAGAAAACTGAGTTTTAAATGTTTAAATGTTTATTTTACTTGGAAAATCTCAGGTGAAGTTGGTTTTCATGCAACCCTCAATACAAACCCTCCTCCGCTGGTTTATGAAACTTTTTGCTCATAAAAAGACGAGCAGAAAGCATCTTAGTATGCTCAGCTGCTGCTGACAATCGGCAACCTGGTTTCCTTAGCAACAAACAAGTCTGAGAAAATCAAGAGGCTGACAATGAAGTGGAATGGAATGGCATGATAAAGGGGAAAAGCAGCTCTCATGTACGCCGCCTTATGCGCTCAGATTCCTCAGCTGATGCTTCTTAGTTTTCATCTTGTCAGGAGCAGAAATCTATACGTTATAAGGTATGAGAAGCTGAATCAATACACCTAGATAGCAACCAGCACTCATACCCAGCCTTCACCTCCCCTAACTACATTGATGAGACAATTTTGAACTATTTTCCATACTGCATCTATTTTTCCCTCTTTGTAATACTGCAGAAGAAGCCAATCCAAAAAAAAAAAAAATCAGCTATTTAATATCTTTGCCTTATCATTTCCTAGGTGCTAATTAGATTTACTAGCATTCATTTCAGCTTGGTAAACTATTTACCGGAGTACATTCCTTTAAAGCTCAAGTTCAAAAGAAATTTTGTATGATTTTATGAATTATTAACGCTAGGCTTTGTAAAAAGAAATACCACTACAAGATTTAAATTCAAGACACAGACAACAGCTAAGCAATACACTATGTGAGAATAATTTCATGACAGTGAAACAAAATGCAGCATGTTACATATGTGCCGGATCACATATATTTACCTTATACCAGGTACAAACACATTTGTGCCTTTAAACACTACAAACACAATGAAAAATTACTAATTTACTTAACCAAAATGAGTGTGCAGGGATGGGGGGATATAATTTTTCATGTAGGCAAAAACATACCAAATTCTACTTCACTTTTCAGAAAAAAAATTATTGCTAATAAGTAGCTAGCCTTTCAAAAAAGGATTCAAAGCTGTTTCAAGTACTACTTTTTCGTGGCTAAGATTTCTGTTGTAATAAGAACTAACAAAAGTGATGGCAGAATGTAAGGTGAATCTTAAAAGATTCACTTAATTGATAAATCTTCATTACAACAATTAATAAATCACTAATACCTACTCATTTAATTTTCTCCTTTTCACTTGTATTATATACTGAAATACAAAAAAATGATTTAAGCTTTTATACAGACTCTGTTTTCAAGTTTAATATTAAAAATCTGCTTTTTACTGTAACTTTTTCCATCTTCAGATGAACAGAGGACTACTCTGTTTTAGTATAAGCTTACAGTTAACATTAGTTTCTTTCCAAGCCTCAGCACAGCTTCACGGGGTCACAGCATAGTATCTTTTTGTATTAGCTAAATAAGCCAGTGACTGCTTTAACTTTTCCCTCAGCCTTACACAAACAAAACTGTTGTTTAAAAAGAGAACTTTTTGTATCAGATTTAGTCCAAGATTAAGGGGTTTTATTACGGACTCAGTATAGCAGGCAAATAACTTCATGACCTAATTACCCTGTCAAATTCATACCCAACTTCCAGACTCAGGTTAATGTCAACGGCAGTCAGTTATTTAAAGCTGATTCATTCATAAATTATTCTGCAGTACTTCTGAGCAGTGCTGTTAAACTAGCATCCCTTTGTAACTGATGCCACAAACAGAAAACAAGAACAATCCCTGCACCAGAGCCTTAACAGTTGTTGTACATGCCAATTGCTTCCTTAAGCACTCCTAGAATATGTGGGGTTCACAAGCAGATCACAAACACAGCTTTGCTAAATACCATATTTGTCATGTGATGGCCAGTCTCAATCCTAAAAATCAATTTAACCAGGATACGTTGTCCAGAACTAGTGGTTTCAAGTCTGACATCTTGTCATAGAGAACCTCACATAACGAAAGCTTTGCGCATATTTCCCACGTATCTTTGTGCACATAAATCCCTTCACCTACAACCAACCTATGAGCACTACCACTGAGTATATAGTAACATGCAACATGAAATACACTTACACAAAGAAAGAACATTATTCAGTCTTCCATGTGCTGCTTCATGTCTAATTTGTGCTACATGGAGTCCAACAGTTTCAAACAGGCAGTTATTTTCCTACAGAAAAAAAAATAGTAAAAAAACATTTCAAGTACACACAATGAGCCTTTCTGACACTTTTATTTTTAAACTCTTCCTTCCCAAAGGACCCTGTCATTCTTGTATTGGTAGCTGTTGAGAACCTAGAAAAGTGCTCTACAAGAGGTCTACATGGCTAGTTAGATATGCTAGAACAGCACAATTGTTTTAATCTGCAATTCTGAATTCTTCATTAAACAAAACTGCACTGGAAACAAATATTACTGATAAAAAAAAAAGAATGTAATTCATTTATTTATTCTGACTTCTAGAAACAGCAAGCTAGTGAAACTCACGGAAAATATTTTGGTTAACTCTGAAACAGAAAGAAAAGATGGCAGGAGAAAGACATTATAAATAAATCACCCATATAACAACTGCTTCAAAAGTATTTTCAATATATTAAACAGACTTGATCATACACATTCACATTTAGAGCACTACTAGTACCCGAATCTCTCACAGAGAAACAAGTGTTGCAGTGATCATTTTTATGAATTTCATATGCAAACTCACCTTCATCTGGGCACAGGCGGTTTTGCAATCAGCAAAATTTTTAAAAACATAGTCAGTGTATGTTTCTGTATCGATTTCCACCCCCAACTCATGCATCACTTTGAGGATCTCAAAGATACCTATCAAAACAGAATTGGTAAAGCTAAGCATTGCAGAAAAATGAAAATTTGAGAAACACATAAAAATAAATGTTACTTTTCAAAATCAGACTTGTCTCTTCAGTTTCCTTTCTTGAAACTACCATGCAAAAAAAATGCATTTTTATCTGAGGTGTTAATAAAGTTCATAACTGTGAGGCTTGAAATTGAGTTACTAAACTTCCTGTTGCATGATGCACTACCAAAATCAAGAAAGTCTTCCTTAGCTTGGAAATTGTTAGTACACAGTTATTTTCTAACAGTGAAAATATAACAGTTACTATTAGTTATGTTTGCAAAACATCTTTCGAAGCTATATATTAGAAGGCCCATATTATTGTGCATAAAAAAGACCTGAAATTAAGCGTAATGAATATAATGAATTTCAAGACACAAAATCAACATTCTTAGCTTTGTTCCCAACATCCAATCCCAATTAGTAAGGCAAGCTTTCAAGATTTGTTTCTAGATTTGTTCATAGCAAACAACATTTTCATAAACAAATGGGTTTGTGTTAACTCTCTGTTTAATGCATCAGCCTCAAACAGGAAATCAGAGAAAGGCTAGAGTCTCCCAAGCTCCCGTGAAACTACATTACAACTTTTACATGTTTCAGATCAATTCCCACACGTATTGCTACTGTAGAGAACCATCTGAAGACAATGATACCCAATCTTACTGGAGCTTAACAATGAGAGCATAGAGTTTTAGAGTATGTTTCATGCTTTTTAATTGTTCACACTCTCTTGATTTGCAGAAACTTCTTACAATAACCCTAGCTAGCAAACTCTGAACCCCTGTCAAAATCAATACAGGTATTATCATTTTTTGCTGGTCTAAAAATGACTTGTCAGTTGCTGCAGGACACCAGTTCCAAATAGCATATGTTTTTTTCAACTTGCATTTCATACTTATTACTTTAAAAATGCAAAGTTTCCCAAAGTCCCTGTCTTTGCCCTGGAGTGCCACCTATGGAAAAGTGACACTTCCATGAATATTTTATGCAGTGCACTATGGTGCAAATAATCAAATGTGAATTCCCTCTGAGCACTTGCAAATACATGCAGGCAAGTCACACTAGATTAAAATCGCATCATCTGTTCGAGTTTGCCTTAAACAAAACTCTGATTTTGGCCCAGAATCTGTGAAAATATGAATAAAGAATTAATTATGGTAAGTCTTTTCCTGATACCTTTCAAATTTTAACAGCTAGTTTCACGTTTTCAACTTCTCAGCAAATGTATTAAGCGCTCTTGTGTTGAAACCTTTTACCAAATAACTGAGCTCCAGTCTTCATCACTAAGGTACAATTTGAAGACTACAAGGTACCTAACACAGTGAACAAGGTGTGGTGAACTCAGGAGATTTAGATCTAGATACTTAACTCTATACCTAGAACGGAGCAGACATCTGCTTTGTTAAGCATAGCCATTCCCAAATACCCATTTGTCACAGAAAAGTTACATGGCCTGGCACAACTCCTCAGTAGGTAGGTGCACATATGAAGGTTAGGACACCAGCAGAAGACTGGGATGCAAATTAAGAAGGTATACCAACAAAACTATTGTATATAGCCAAATTAAGTTGAAAGCACAGCCACACACTTCATACCTACAACAGCTGATGTGGAGGGTTTTTTGGAATAGGTTAATGAAAATCAACACAGAACCCTACAATTTCGCGTACGTTTCCTACCTCATGGAGAGGAGGAACTACTTTGTTACTGCATAAATATCTTCTGCAACATAAAGCAGTGAAACATTCCCACTTCTATCATAATACTACAATATCATCAAATGGATGGATGAGTAAAGGTTTGAGCATTATTATATGTTGACTTTCTAGATATCACTTTCATCTCATAACAGTATTGGAAAACACACTGATGTGTTCTCCCTCTCCCAGCTATCAAAGATCAGACTAGAAAGGACAGAAGTGCAATCACATTTAGCTAGAACACCGGTCTCCAGACTTTTCTGAGAATGCACTCTCCCCCACTTACGTGTATTTACTTAGAAACTGCATATATGTATTACTGTACTAGTATATTATGTACATCACAAAATATACTCAAAAACAGAAAGTAAAAAAAAATGAGGAAAATCAAATAAAAACTAGTTTAAAAATAATTATTTCTTTATCAACTGTACACCCACACCTCAATGGATTGTTTTGTGGATCCCGTTTTGGGTTCTAGAAAACT
This sequence comes from Anser brachyrhynchus, assembly GCF_964034855.1. Classification (NCBI taxonomy): domain Eukaryota; kingdom Metazoa; phylum Chordata; class Aves; order Anseriformes; family Anatidae; genus Anser; species Anser brachyrhynchus. The sequence continues at coordinate 32,192,555 of NC_137696.1, forward strand.
GGGTGTGACCAAAAAACACACAAAGATACCCCAAAAAAATCACAATCAAATAGTCTTCTAAGAAGACTCTGAGAATAAAAGGATTACGAAGAGAAAGAATGCATTATTTTTTTAATGAGGATTAGTCCCTGGGGACCATATAATAGTTCATTCAAAAGGTCTGCATGAGACATACTGTATTTAAAAATATTTATTTTGCAATTGTCTAAATCCTGAAATTATCCAGAATTCTTGGTGTTGTTGGTAGCAGCATTCTTCTGCATTTGAGGAAAAAATCATGAGAGTAATATGAAATGCAGCATATCCACGAAGTCTTAAAATTTCTATTCATGGCATAAAAAAATCAAAATTTGATGGAGTCCTGTTTTCATGTATGCACAATAGTTCCTTGGACCCATAAGGGCTCACAGAAAGTTTTTTCAGTCACCTCCCTGCTTGATCAAGAAGAGGTTTTTGAGATGATGGGCTGAGGTATGTACAGATTCCAGGAGCTGAACAGCCAAAATTATGTAACTGAATTATAAGAAGACAGAAATAGGGAACAAAACACAGCCTAACACTTCCGTTCTCCTTTTTTTGTCAGCACTGGAAACAGCATTGGAATGCCCCAGTGGAAGTAGAAAAGCATCTTTCCTGCCTCATATAAGTATATCCAAACACCAAGAAATACAGTAAGAGATTAATCACAGGATGATCATAATATTCCTGTGATAGAGCAGAGCAACTGGCTGCTTCTTAAGGAGAGAAAAGAGAGGCTCACATTTCAGACCCCCTTTCATTTCTTAAGTTTCTCATAAGTGGCACCTTATATCTAATATGGTCCCACCAGAACAGGGGGAATTGAATTTCTAAGGCAGCTACGTACAGTTCAACATGTGAAAGTACAGCATAATTGTGCTTACAGCAATTCTCTAAACACATAAGAAACTTGTAAAGTGAGGATGTGTACAGGAAAACAACGTAATAGTAAGTATTTTTGCTGTGCTGTTAATCTGAGATGCACTCCAAAGTTCTTGGCTGGAGAGGTCTGTCTACAAAACATGACCTCAAGCAATTACTTTGGGAAACCACCACTCATTGCTCTCAGTGGACTCAGACATTTATTTCCTTTTTCATCCAACTTTCTTTCCTGGGGTGAAGTAAAACTTGAATTATCATTCACAAGCCATGTATTGTGTATAAAACCACAACAGTTTAATAGAAAACAAAATTAAAATACGCTATTGACTTTTTTAAACTGTCTTCAAAACTAACCGAAGTGATTCTACAAATATGAAGGGGGGCAATATGTTCAGCTACCAGCATAAGCCAAACATTTCTGCTTAACTATGTTATGCTCTCCCGTTACTATGATCTGATATAAGCTCAATCTCAAAAACCTTTTCTGATCTACTGCATATAGCTCTTTTAAACTCTTTTACATACTTTCCATTGCCAAGCCTAACAGAATTTATTTAGACAAATACTAAAGAAATAAGTAATTATCAAGTTATATATCAAACGCATATAAAAGCGAGCATATTCCACCTGAAATATCTGCCTGTGTAAAATGACTGAAAAGATCTGTTTGCTAGTTCAGAGTGGTTAAGTTCTCTGCGGTACATTTAAAGAATTGCCTTGCTTAGCTTTATTCCTCCTAGCCACCACTTCGCTGTTATTTCTTTCACCTTCAGCTGCAAAACACAGAAATTAGGGAACCTTCTTTGATATAGCGTGTCAGGTTTTGTTATAACAAACATTAGATAAATGTGTAATTAAATGTTGCTACTAGTTATATAATTGCTTGGGTCACATTATATGTATTATATTAAGGCATTTGTACCCTGCAGTTCTAGATATGTTGCTGCTTTTCTTCTGTGTCCTTTAATGATTTAGTCCATTGTCTACCTCCCATCAGATTTTTACCAGTCCCCCCCCCCCCCCCCCCTTAAAGTTCTTTTCCATTTTCAGCCTTACCAATACTGAGATGCAAAATTATACACATTAGGCCAGGCATTGCTACTTTGTAGATGAAGCAATTATTACCTCCTTTTTAGTATGAGATGTGATGCAGTGTCTGTCTGTATCTTTCTTAGCACAGCCATTATTTTTCACTGCTAGAAAGCACCATTCTGCTCATTTACTGTCTGTTGTCACCTTTAAGTTCTCACTGAAGCATTATTTTCTGCTCTGTTATTTCTATGAAAATTTCAGGGTGTTTTTTTCTCCTCCTATTTACTTTACCTCAACTGTATTGGTTGTGTTTTTAGATAGTGGGTCTCATTCTTTTTTTTTCTTTTTAATTACAATTACATTTCAAAAATGAATGCGAGCTTACATATGGGGAAAAAAACAAGACAATTTGTTTCACTGCAGCAAGAATAATTCCACTGATTCTTCACCGCAGAAAGAAATGCTTAGATATCTTCTCACATATTTTAAGAATTGCAAAATCACTGACCTTTGTAGTTATGTATGGAGTAATAACTTTCACACTTGACGATTCAAACTCAGAGACTAAGTATGAGGTTACAAAAACGTTTGCAAAGCCACAGTACTATCATACAGCCATACAGAAGTTTATGCATCCAATGCTTTTACAGACAGAAGAAGACAGGCTTTCTAGGGCATGTTAAAGAAAGCCAGAGTTAAGGGCTTCTGCACCAGTTTTATTCTCAATTTGTTTACATGACTTCCAGCAGTAACTCCTAGACAGAGTACAGTCAATTTCTACAGCAGGAATTGAAATTAAGGAAACTTCTGAACTTGACAGAGACCTCGATCCGAAACTTGAGTTTCTCTCAACAGTCAAGACATAGCTTCAGCTTTGGGAGCTAAGTCTAAATCTAACGCTTCCAGCATCTCTTATAATTGTGTCCGTGAGGTGAAACCTTCATTGTAGTAACAGACAACCTTTTCTTGTTCAGTAGGCAGCACCCACATATACAGAAGTATGACACAATTTAATTTTACTTATTTATGGCAATAATGTACTCCAAGTAAGTCACAAATGACCCACCTAAAACCAACACTGAGAGACTTTTAAAATGTTGTAGAACTTTGAAGCACTTGAAAGCCTGTAAGAAGATAAACTTGTATAGTGGTCTAGCAGAACAGATCCTAAAGAGTTAATAAAAACTGAATATTGTTTTCACAAAGGCTTTTTGAAAAAGATTTGAGACATTTTTATAGCCAGAAACAATTAGGGAATACTTGTTTCAGCATTTCTTCCAAACTGGAATGTGACTGTATATTTAAGATAAAATTGCGATACGAAGAGAGTGCTAAAAGCACTTTTTTTTTTGTTTGTGCATTTTGTTTGTCACCCAGTGTCACACTAACAACTCTGCATCTCATTCTAAAGCACATTATACTGTGAGATAAGATGAAAAAGACAGTTTTTTGTTTCCCCAAGGGGGAAGTACTTCTGTTAAAAGCATCTTTTTACAATACCATTCTTTCTGAATTACCAATAACGCAAACCAAAGAATTAGATACTGTACTCTAAAATTTAATATTTGTTCAATTCTTATTCATAGCCTGTAGACATCCCCATGTGTAACAGGGGAAAGCATGCTAAATGCTTAAACGTACTTAAGAATCCAAAAGATTGAGCATTTCTGTCCTTCAATCAGGATGCTGTCAGGTCAGGCTCGCACATTCAGTGACGTAAGTTCTCCTGCAGTTTTTATTATTGTAACTAAACTCACATTTGGCTTATCAGGTACATAATAAGTTGGTTTAAAAAAAGAATTGGATTTGCAGTCCAAGAGAGCTATTATAACACCACCTTACTATTAAATGCTTCTCTCAGATTTCAGTTTCTTCAAGAGTAAGCTCTTGGAAGTAATGAGGAGTGAAAAGAACCACTGAAAGGCAGAAAGAATGCGAAGAGTTAAAATGATAAACTCTTTTGCTCATCTTTCTATACAAAGGTAAGCCACCTAAATTTGTATCACGATTAAGAAAGAAGGGGGGGTGGGTGGGGTGTTAAAAGGCCTTTCTGAAGGAAAAAAACGTTTGCAACAAAGACAGAAAAGCAGCAAGGTCTTCATTTATTTTCAAGAGCCTGGTGAATGTTGAAGTGGTGTTTTAGTGAAGATTTGTACCTTAGGTTTACAACAAAGCAAGAGGAGCACATATCATATTGCTAACCTTTAAGATTCTTCTCTTTCTGGAACCCAACTATCAGTGGCCAGAAATAGTGAGCTCTGAGCGGCACGCCTTCCTCTTTCATGGTCTTCATCACATCAATAGCCAGGGCTAAAAACATTCACATCATAATTAAACAGTGACCAAGTACTTTAAATAAGCATATGTAAAATAAATAAATAAGCAGTGTACCTGACTTGTTGGCCTCCAAAGCACAACGCAAGACAAATGTTAACGGCGCCGAGTGCATTTTTGTTTCTTTTAACTCACTACAAAATTGCTTCAGCTTGCTCAAAGGCTGCAACGAATTTCAAGAATTAATATATTTTTACATTTCTCTAATTGTTTACAATGTCAGATTCTTCTCATGTTTAGGAAGTGGATATTACACATCCCAAACACGTTTCCCTCATGAATTTCATTTTACTATGCAAATTGGCATGAAATACTAAAACCCTTTGATTCTGTAAGAACTACGCAAAAAAAAAAAATCTACCATTTTCCATCTCCGCAGATTCATTAAACTAAATACACTATCACTAGTGCATTACAAAAGAAGTATCACTATGCTGCATACCATATCTCTATTTACACAGTGTTGTAAGAAGAAGCTACCCTGGTCCACATTATCACGTGATAAATGATTATAAGACTTTAAAATACGGAAACTTATATCTTCAAAGCCATGAGTTATCAGAGTCAAACAGAGGTTCATCGCATCTGGAGATAGAAAGACAGAGAAAAACAACATTAGAATAGTGTATATAACTATTTTCACATTAAAATACACTAAAAGTAGTGAAAACTAGGAAAGGAAGTTTCATGTATCATTGACATACCTTTTAACACGACTCACTAATCAAATTTGAAATTTCAATTTTCAGAATTATTTACATTGTCAACAAAATTCACTTATTGCACTAAAAAGACCATGCCTAAGGTTAGCAAACCATCACCACTGTAGCATGATAGGATACCAGATAAGAGAAAAAAAATTCTAGAGATGTCGAAAAATTTAAAAAAAAAAAAAAAAAAGGAAAAGGAAAAGGGATGAGTATAATTAACAGTTATCAATCAGACTACACATACTGGGATCTAAAAGTGACTTTAACTGTAGATAGAGAAAACTATAGTCAGTGTTTACTGTCTCCCTTTTTATGACATTCACAAAGAGCTGTCACAACAGGAGTTACAATAGTGTTGTTTGAAGAAAGGACTCCACAATTACTGCTCTCCCATAAAGTCTTAATGAATTTTAGAAGTTAAAAAGATGATACATACATTGTTGTATGTGAATTGCTTTATATTTTATGTTTGGTTTATATTTTAGTTTAAAATATAATTGGTTTATAAAATTGGTTTATAATTTACATTTCAGAAAGCGTGATTAAGAACAGCATAAATGAATCCACAAACTAATGCCAAAATAGTATTTTCATTCCATATTCAAGATACAAAATTGCCTATTTTTGGTGGCATTAGGTATTCTTGGGGGGAAAAAAAAAAATGCTTTCCTTCTCCATCCTGAGCAGCAAAGTACCACTGCAGTAACCAAGTACATACCTGGAATTAATTCCTTCTCAAATCTTATGCGTTCTTTAATATCTTCAATATACTGAGGATATCCAGCCTTGGCAAGGCTAAAAATCACCTGCATCAAAATCCTATCCATAAGGTACCCTTCAGTCTTCTCAACCTCTTCTAGAGTCTGAAAACAATATGATATTTAACTTCAATAAACTTTATACTGACTTCAAACAGAATACATTAAAATAATAAAATTTACAAAAGCTGGTGGTTGTGGTTCGTGCCTCCCCCCACCCCTTTTTTTTTTTTTTTTTTTGTACCGTGGGTTTAGGTACAAGGAATATCGTAGAGAATACCAAAGATCTAGAGAGTGTCACACACACTCAGAATGTAAAAAGGGAAAGATATAAGGGATACAACAATATTTTAATATTTTTTTCCAGTACCTAATAATATATGAAAACACCAGTGGCATTCCCACCCTTCATGGAATGACTTTCAAAAGAAATCACTATGAGAAGGGGAGAATGATTAATAAAAATTTTGCTAGTGTATGGGAGAAGGTTGCTTGATGAAGATTTAATACGTAAGCCCCAGGACAGTAATATGTTTCCCATTTCTTCCTTGATTTGGTCCTCTCCATCTAATACTACTACTATTTATTAAAATCAAATCAATTTTATGTGCTCATTCCTTTCCAAATACTTCCTTTATTTAAAAATAAAAAGAACAAAACTTGAAATGATCAACTACATGAAGGGCTTTACTGTAAAGCAGCATTATCTTACTCAGACACTATGAATATGTAAGTTGCAGGTATGAACTCTCCTTAAAAAAAAAACCAAAACACTGTTTTACTGGAAGGATTCTATGCTTTGAGATTCTATGCTTATGAGAGCAGGATAATCAAGATTTACTTTTATATATATCATATACAATCATTGCCTCTTGAAAAAACCCTGAATTACTAAATCACTCACTGGCAAACATTATTCACCATGTCTTCTCATAGTGTGAAAAGCAAGCATCAATAGACAAATATTTTTCATAAAGTAGGAGACTGCTTTCAGTCAACTGGCTATTCAGATGCAAAAAAAAAAAAAAAATTAATTTTTGTTATGAGGAAAAGTTTAAAAAATCAGTATGACTCCTCCTGTATGGATAAAAAGCATTTTGAAGTTAAACTGAACAAAAGATCAAACAAATTATATTTAAACTCAAACTCATAATACCTTCTTGATGCTATCAGCATCACCCTTTTCAGCATATACATTCAGTAGTGATAAATAGGTGTCTGGACCTGGCTCAACACCAGCCATCTTCATCACTGAAAGGATATTTTCTGCACTCTTGATATCTCTAAAAGAATTCAAAAGAAAGATTCTCAGTGGATTTAATCACAATTGTTTATTGTCACTTCCACCTTTCTTCATTAAGGTTTTAAGAATCGGAAACAAGTACAAGTAATGCAACAAGTACAGAGAAACCTATTTAACTAAGCAAATCCTAAAACATCAAAGCACAAATCGCATTACTTAGAAAACTTTCAACAGTTGACAAAGTTCAAAAGTTTAAATGCAGCAAATTTTCAAACAATACAGAAGTACAGTAATTTATCTTGAAATACAACATTTTCAGAAAAAAGAAAAAATGTTTCCTTTGCCACATAGGCCTGTTTGCTTCAAAAATGCATAGAAAGACAATCTTTTATATTATGCAAAACCATTATGCTATTTTGTGGCATGCAAATTTCCTGTGCAATATCACTTTACGTTATAGTAAAACATAAAAGCAAAAAGTAATTTATTTTTTTTTAAAAAGGTATTAACATTACCCTGATCTTGCATGACCTTTCACAAGGCTACTGAATACTGCTTCAGTGATTGGGAGATCTTTGCTCTTCATAAATCCAAGAATCTTACTGAAAAAAAGAAAAAAAAGACAATTTTTATTTTTTTTATTTGAAAAGAAAGTACCAAGCTATAACTGTGCTGTTGGACAAGTACTGTATCAAACAAAAACGAATACTGATGTCACTGAGCTATTTTATCTAGGCATGCTGCATAATATGGTCTTTTTTCATACGAAATATATTTGTCATTTTGAAATATGCATAGGCAAAAGAATGGGGCTGAGATTTTTTTGGTTGTTTCTATTTTCCTTTTTCCTTATTATACATGTCCAGCAATCTCACTGTTGCAACTTAATGTTGCTAAAAATTAATGCAACTAATGTTAGATAGAATATCCAGTGAGCCCTGTGTAACAAAAAAGAATTACCACTATTTACTCCTTAGGCCACTTCGTTCTCAAATGCCCTCGCAAGTAGCCATTTTCTTACATAGGCAGTAAGCTCTTATAACTTTATACTTGTTCCACACCTGCTCTAAAAATGACAAAACAAGTTATTTTCTAAGCAACTTCAATACAATTTGATCTGAACACATATCTATGGCTTATTTTCATTTTTGTGATGTAGGTTCCAGCTATCTCTAAAAAGCTGCTATTCAGTACTCAAATAAATTATATTGTATCCTCTTTGCTTAACTCAATTTCTAAGAATTACTCTGAAATGAGTTTTAACACTAATGGTGGGGAATACAATAAACAGATTTCTTAGAAATCTCTTCAAATGTGAGTGCAAAAGAATACCTCGCTCCTTCAATGTCACCCTCATTGCAATAAGCAGCAATCAACCTTTGGTATGTAACCTACAGAAAACAAAAAAAGGGAAGTTAATGATTTCTATCCAATAAACATTAACCAAAAAATACTATTAAAAATACCTACTCGATTGGGCTGCACATTAGCTTCCTCCATTCTGGCCAAGAATTCCGTTGGAGAAAATTTATGCTCATTCTGAAGGTAGACTTTAAGTAAAGCATTATAATGGCTTGTATCATAGACAGCACCTAAGGAAATATTTCAACCGTTGTCACTGAATGTAGATGCTCTAAATTTGACATGATTTTACAGCTTTCTTAGGTAATTAATTTCTTATCAATTTTATTCTGGATAAACTTTATTTATAATCAGTCTGCTTCCTTTTATCCACCTTTACAGTAACAGGCATCTATTTAACAGCGCACATTTGGTTGTAAAAGGATAAAACATAACGAGCACAGGAACACTGCTGCTGGTGTGCACACTATTCTGCAGCCTCTACAGGTGTATTTATTTTACACATTTAGTACTATTACTATCAAGAATCGGTTAATCTATGCAACATTTATAGAGAAATGACTAACTTAAAATTAAAAATCATCTGATAAAATAGCTGGTAGCACTAGGAATACTCAGCCTACCTTTATCAACATAACATCTAAAACATGTACAATACATTCTTACAACAATCAAAATCAAGTGAAAGTCTGATTTAAGCATCACAAAAAGAAATCTTTAGATTTATTATAAACACCCCTAGATGTCAGTATAACTCCCAGAATAAGAAATAAGTCTCTCACCTGAATAAGAAAACCTAGCATTTATTTACTAATGAGGTTTTGCCATTATAACCTAACATTTAAACACTATTAAGATGCATTCAATCTTCTATTACAAAGAAAGCAACTAAAGCACGCAGCTATTCCAGCAGGAAGGACTACCAAAATTAACCTACCCAGTTCTTTCATCTTGTCCCATATCGCATGGGCTAGTTCTGTTCTTTCAGATGACAATACCTCTGGTAACAGAGCACCACAACTTCGCAACAAAAGCAAGATCTGATTACTCCCTGGACACCCTGCAGTAAAAAATAACATTATTAATAGGTCTAATTCAAGTAAAGCAGAAGCAGTCACTCACACACACAGAAGCAACAATGCCAGAAGTCTGTCAGATGTAAGAACCACTGGGAACTATATCTTTCAGTAAGTGTATTTATTTCTAACTTTTACTCTTTTTGGGATTCATTTGAAAGATAACACTGAAGGAACTTTTAAGTATATTTACAGAGTATTACTGTCTAAATTCAGGACTTTTAGTTTCTGATGGTAACTTGTCCAAGTAATCGTATATACTTCTGAAGTGCTAAGCACCCATCCTTCCAAATAGTGTTACAAAAATTATTTATTTTTACACCTATTTATAGCTCCCGAAAAGGAAAGTTGCTTTCAGTCTTCCAGTAGAAAAGAGTTCACACACCTTAAGAATCGCAGTGCATCTCTCTTCAAATGTGACATTCAATGAACCCCTACGCAATTCACACCTTACCTACCAAGTTCTACAAGTGTGTATGCCATGTCAGGACTTAATAGAAACAAGGTAACATGAAGAAGATGACAAGACACTATCATAACTCATCCACCTGACAGAAGCTGTTTTTATTTTTTAGTGTCATCAATGAAGATCAATAAACAAGCTTTCAAATAGCCCAGAAAGGAAAAAACTCTATAACCCTACTCATTCAGGCTCTTCTCTTGTCGCTATGCTATTGCTGTTAACCTCCAATTTTTATTTATACAGTAAAATAACTAAAGTTTAAGGCTGAAAAGAGAGGTTGCTGGCAAGCAGTATGAATGGTATCTCGGAATCCTTTCTCCAGCGCTAACATGAGACCATCATTAGGAATGGAAGTGAATATCGGAGAGACAAAAAACCCTCATGTTTAAATGGTACACAGACAAATTTCTTTACAAGGAATTATGCATTTAATATAAAAATTGAGACTGATCCATTTAAACATTTAAGCATTTCATATATAAGTTTTCAAGACTGAACTTTTCTACTGAACAGGATACCCAAATGATTAAGCAATGACACTATTATGCGCTGCAGAAGGTTCATGATAAACCTATCACTGAGCACAATACTGAGCTATGGTGAACAGAAAAAATAGAAATGCAACACAAAATATCAACTCAGGTGGTCAGGTAGTTTGTATTTCCCGCTAATCCTAACAGGGACACAACTTTTTGGCAAATCTCTACAATTGCAAAATACTTCATACCAATTCCATACTATTTCAAAACAGGTATTCTGAGATATCCCAAATTTAATTCCCCATTTCCGTTAGCACCCATTTTCATTTCTGCTCAACATAAAATAAATGAGTTAATTTATATCAAGAGAATAATGAAGGAAGCTAAAAATGTCTACATCATCCAACTTCTGTACGCAACCCTAGCGAAGTCAAAAACCGAATTACGGACTCAGCTGACTGCCTTGGACTTTACTACTACTCCTGAGGCAAAACTGGGCAGAGCGGCAGGATCCCTCAGAGATTATCCAGTAAATTGGAGACACAAGATTTTTTCAATCGCATCTTTATAAGGAAACACAGACATTTATAATAAAAAGGAGGGTTCCTTTAGAAAGCAGAATACTAAAAAAAAAAAAAATCAGATGTATGTTTGCATACAAGCTAAATGTTAAAAAAGTTATTTAAGGTTTCCTATCCCAAACAGCAACATACACGAAGACTTGCATGATTCAGACTTCCAAAATCACCTGAAGTCTGCAGCATCACAAATGCTCTGTAAACAACTTCCGAGTCTTCATGCCAACACTCTGAAGTTGTGTACAGCCCAGCATAAAGGCAGGAGCTGTTGCCACTAACAATATCTCCAGCTCCTTCTTACCTCTCTAAGTAGAATTTTCAATTATACAGAGCTATATATAAGAACAGCTATACAGCTATAAAGTAATGGCAAAAAAGAAAAAAAACCCTCAAGAACAGAAAGGTATAATACCATCTAGAATTAGATCTGATACACAAAAGGACCAACAAATGTGGGTTATCACATCACTATCGTAAACTGGGTTTCAATAGAGCAATCTATAGCAAAAATGTTATTTATCAGAGTAAGCTCATCTGGAAAGAAACACACAGGAGTGGGGGAAAAAACTAAATAATGAGAAAAGATAAATAAGATAAAATAGCTAGAGAGGGCGGGTACAAATTGCAAGTGCTGGTTTGAGCTTGTGAAAACATGGAGCGACGGGAAATGAAACATACTTCATACAACATAACTTTTAAATCTCTGCATACAATCAAGTTAGTGTGGTAAAAATGCCAACACATCTCCCGTTTCACGATGCCAGTGTTTTACACATACTTCATACTAGTGATTTAGTACTTCAAAGTCAAAAGGAACTGGAAAAAAGATCAGCAGTATGAGTACAGAAAGGTGTAAGATGAGATCAGCATCAAGCACACTGTTCAGCTATTTTTTGTGTTATAGTTACAAATGGAAGAACATTAAAACACATATTTTAAAAAATAAACAGTAAATACGACTCCACAGTTTGCTAAATTTGCTTTCAAGGTTGTTATAAAAAAAAAAGGACAGTTTTTCAAATTAAGATTTGTCATTTATTTTAATGGAGGCCTAGTACAACCTTTTGAAGCTTGTTGTTTTCATGAATCCCAAAGTCCACCCAAATGAAAAATACTTAAATAACCAAAGGAAGTTATGAGCAATTAAACTCTTTACCAACATGCTTCCTAAAAAAACTCTAACTGATCAAAAATCATGAAGAACTGTGGCTGCAGATAAGCTTAGAGGCACAAAATCTTTGCTTATCCACATTTGCAATTAATAAATTTATACCTAAAAAAGAAAAAGCAGTCAGAAAGGATATCACAAGCAGAAAGACAAACTAAAAAAGTTCAACAAAAAGAATGAATTGAAAACTCATCTTTTAACCAGTGAGCTACAAAACTTTAAGACCACTATCCAAATATATAAGCAAGCCAATACCTTCCAGGATAGACAGCAAAGTTTAAAATTAAAACAAAACAATACATGTTGTCACTGTTCAGTATACTCAAAGTTCTCATTTCAATTCAACACCTCAATTCATAAAATATCTCCGCTGACTCATCCTAACAGGTACCAAATCTCAACTGCGCTACCTGATTTGCAAAAGATTAATATAGTCTGGCTATTTTTAGACAAAGGAATATTGAATCCGTCAGAACAAACAATGCCTCAGTTGTTTATTTTTGTTTTATTGAAAAATAAATAAATAAAGCTTTTTTAATCTGAATATCCACAGCTACCTGATAATGGGGAAACCTGGGGACAGATTTCCACATTTCCCTGCATAGTTCCATTTTAAAACAGATGACCTCTCAAAGACAGCATGGCTTCCTACAGACATAAAATATACTGTATAAAGTAGACAGATACAATCCCTGTTAAGAGTTCAGAACACAGTTATATGATAAAAGTGTAACATTACCAGAAAAAAAAAAACTGTAATAACCAGAGCAACGTGATAAGATTTCTTAAAAGTAGACTCAATTTTTACAAGTTGTATAAACTCCCAAAGACAAAAAACCCTTGAAAAGAAAATGTGTGCATTTAAAGCAGAATAGTATCTCTAAAGCATTTAAAGTCTGTTCATCAATACATGCAGAAGGTTAAACAACATCCAAAAGGCAAAATATAATCAGAACTCCTTCAGAAATTTCCTTGGTTTGATGAACTGTTTTATTACAGCTTTAACTTTAACTTGAATTGGAAGCAGCTTACCTTCTTTGCATATTTCCTGGAAGACTCTTAGTAGAAGCGTTTTCGGGATGCGGCCAGTTTTTCTGACAGAGTTATCCAGTTTATTTAACGCCCAGTCAAACTGCCATGCCTGTCTGTTTAGACTTTCTGACACTGGTTCTTCTTTAACACTTCCCTGCTGTTGAGGTGCAACTGTAAGGAACCTTGTTTGGTAAACTACATTTCTGCTTTAATAAAAAGAAGAAAAAAGGAAAATAGAGATTACGCTTTTGAGAGTCATCTTGCAACTACACAAGTCATACTTAATGTCAGGAAGATAATGCTCTTTACTTCTTGCTGATGAACAGTTTCTCAAAAACATTCCATATTAATGTAAACAAATGCAGGTGACTGATTTCGCTGCACACAGTGAGCCTTTCTACTACAAAAGATAGTCACATTTATTTTCTCAAAGTGACAATTGTTCATCTGAGATTTTCAGTTAGATCCAATTCGTGGTAAGTGGTTTGAGTACTATTCCTACATAAATAATTCTTTTAAAATCATCCCTGTGCTCTAGAAGTCTATTGTCCCATTATGGGATCTCACAACAGCTCTCACATGCCTTTAAATCCTGCTCCAAAAACAGCCACAGACAACTCTTCCAAAACACAGCAAATCAAGGCAGCAAATCGCATCTTCCTTTTCAATTAAAATACACAAGAACTAAATCAGAGGCCAGCGTTGCAGACGACAAAGTGTTTCCAACAGCTTAAAGCCAAACAATATCATTCCCCATTCTGAAGGATTTATATTAACAAACATGAAGCTGTTGTCATCTTGCGACATAACACACATACCAAACATACACTGGATTTATTTCAGCACTTATTTTCTCAAAATAAAGTGCAACTGCAAGAAATATCATCAAGAAGCGTTCTTATTTCAAGCAAGACACTTAAGAGCCCACCACTTATTTAGCTATTAAAAAAAACAAGTTGATGTATGTATGTAACTACATGGGCAAGCTTAAGGCCCCAGCGCAGGCGCCCCAGTGCAGAGGCCCACAGGCAGGCCGCTCTTGGCTGCAAGCCGCTAAATGGCCAAAAAGGGGCTAAATGGCCAAAAAAGCCCAAGCAGGGGGCAGGTAAGGGTGTGGTGGAGAACCTGACGGGTGGCTGGGTTGTACCTCGTGAGCAGGACGCGGCCCAGGGGATGCCTTTTCCCCGGCCACTGGAAATCCTGGTTTGCTAGCCGAGCAGGCCCCAAGGTAAGTTATTCTAGCTGAACTCTTCGAACGCAACCAGCCTGAAGCTGATTCTTTCCTAAGACGGCTGTGAGAACAGTGAGGTAGAAAACGTGTCTGATCTATGAAGGCATTCAAAGGAGTCCTTCAGTAACATGGACCAGCGCTACTGCTCGGATTTATCTTTTTCAGGCAGGCAGATTTTACTCTGAGAGCTTCCTCCTGAATAATTTCCAGAGGCCAGCAAACTACCTGCATTTTATTTCAACAGGGAAAGGTCAAGGAAGAAAAAGCAGAAAAGAACAAAAAAAGATTGCCAAAAAGCAGAGTTCTCCTTCAGTCTCAATTCCACCTCCAGGATACAAAGTCTCACCCTTTCCTTCGGGCTGGCCCTCACGTTAATCAGTTCCCTCTTTGAGCCGATTCACCTGGCCAAGCTGGCACAACACTGGCTCACGCACACAGCTCCAACAAGTTGTGGAAACAGCTCATGATGTCCAAAACCCACCCCAGTGAACCACAAAAAAAGAAACGGGCTAGGAATATGTGGTAAAAATCAGAGGAAGCAGGAAGAAAAAGAAGGAAGCGAAACACTGCTTGCGGTAGTGAATAAATTGTCAGCTTAGCAAAACCTACTTTAACAATGCCATCTCTCACCAAAAATCTGAATCTCCAAAGGCATCATTTTCCCTGTTTCCTTCCTTTTCCTCCTACTTCATCATATAACCAGTCACAGTGTACTTTCCCTCAACCAGAAACCATTAGGCTAGTTAGATTAAAATCCAGTAGTACAAGGTAAGACTAACAGTAAAATATGAAAACTTGAGTCCCCTCAGGTGTAATAATCAAATGAGATGGCTCTAACGTATATTCTTTAATAACACGTAAATAACACTACAAAACTATAAGCTATCCACTGGATAACTGTAAGAATGAAACTAATTACCACCAGTTCTTTATTTATTTATTCATAAAGATGTAGATAAAATCCTATCATCTGCTATTATACAGCCATTAAAAGAGCTACGTGAAACCTTTTCAGAGTACTTCAAGTCAGGTTAGAAAAAACATTTTGGATGCAAGCAGCAGCACAGGACTCACTGTCTATGTAATACAGAAATTTACACTTTGAATCCCATTAGCAATCAAAGTACAAGCAAGAAAAAAACTTCTTCAGATTAAAATTGAAATATCTGTTGTTTCTGTTCATTTCTCATGACTGAAGACATTTCAAGGCATAGCAACACGGAAATCCAAGTCCAAGTTTTTGACAGACAGGGGAGAAGAGTACTGTAGTATAAAACAAACTGAGGAACTCTTCAGCCTTCTGGCATCCACCTAAAGCATCACTATCGTTCTGAAGTATAACGTGTAGCATAAGACTTGAGTGTTTCTCATCACCTGTAGGCTTTCAGCATTTGTGTAAATCATACTTTTAGTATGGCTTAAGAAACCATATAATGCTAGGGTGCTTACATCCATAGTAAGAATTTGTTAAAAACTACTGTGGATTCACAAGCAGGATGAAGCTGAAGGAACCCACAACCCTGAATTTGGTTCTTATCACTACAAATCATCTAAGAACACAAAACTCGGGAGAAAATTACAGAAAAAACATTAAGAGTTCCCTATTCTACGGATTGAGCACCGAAGAAAGACAGCTTCCAAAAATGCAAACTTCAACCAACTAAGGGAACCAGTATCAGGATTGATTTGAGACAAGTAAGTGAAGGACAAAAGAATACAGGGGAACTCATACTAAAAAAGCAGTTATTCATGTATCAGGAATCTTTAGCAACCTTGTGCAATTTCTCCCTAACTTTTATAAGACTTTTATAAGACAGATGACTAAGAGAATTAAAAAAAAAAAAAGCAATGATAAAAAACATAAAAGGCCAGGCTACCTGTCTCAGTTTGGAAGTCACATAAAAAGGCAGCAAGAAAGGCTTCTAAGTAGATGAGCAACGATTTTAGAAAATACAGATACATCTTAAAATAGAAAAAAAATGACAGATCATACACTGCTTAGCTTTCAAAAAAATGTTAATTATGACCATATGACATAATTTTTTAACTGTTTCACCATAACTAAGTAAATTTTAACAAGGAGATAGGAACATAAGTGAGAACAGAAGAATGGACTAAGTAATTTTTAGAAACACTAACTATTCTTAAGATATTAATGGACCTCACTCAACTAATCTCCAGTCCTTGACCCATGTCCATTCAAAAGTTACATTAACAATTTGGATGACAGAGGAGATAGGAAACTTATAAAACTTGTAGATGAGAGCACACCAGTAACAGCGGCAAACTCTTAGACGGAAAACTTCAGACGTCAAAGTCATCCTGATTACTTGATGAGAGGGTCTGAAGTCAACAGAGCAAATTCAATAAAAAAGAAAGTTGTATTGTACATTTTGGACAAAAAAGGCATAAACGTAACATGGCATACAATTAGGTACACAACAGAATTCCTAACAGAAGTAACACAGATAAGACACGGGGAATTACTCTGCTTGTCATGGTATGGTTACTCACAGGAAGACAGGTTTGAACAACTCCTCTATCCAAGGATGGACGCAACTATACATAATCCACCAGGCATCGTATTGATAATATTAATTGTTAGGAAATATTAGAACAGGACACTTTGACAAACAAACTCTCATCTGGAAGCTTGTGAAATAGATGAGGGGGATAAAATCTATCATGTATGACCTTGACATTCCTGTTCCTGCCACAGTGCTAGATGTTAGATTACCTAATCTTAAGGTGTAACCTTATTTTTTCTATTATTCTAATTGACTGTGTTCAGAACTAAGTGTTACGCTACACAGCAAAGTGCATGACACCACTCCAAGGGCTGAAATAGGTTTAAGTATTTCAGTGGTTGCTTTTAAACAGCCTTTTAAGATCCTTTCCGTGTGAAACATTTTACTTGCAAACATACAAAGCTACACGACAAATTTCAGATCTGTTTGGATTAGCATCTAATTCTTCCCCAAATGTTTAATTTCTCTTTACCATGCTTCAGAATTGTGTTTCTTTGTACCTACACAGAGAAGCTCTAAAGAATCGATTAAACTCTATGAAGTGAATTCTCTCCTACTGCCGCAACTGCAAGATTAGAAGTAGCCTTCCCATGTTGGAGCCTTTACATCATTGGACCTTTACATCATTTTCAGCTTGGTTTCTACAATTATGAGGACTAGATCTGTAGATCTTGCCCACACAGGGAAGGTTAACCAATTATATACCCCTAAACCCAACATATAACTTCCACTTTTCAGCGGTAACTTTTCCCTTCCATTGTGGCTTACAGCACTCTGGAAAAATGTCGAAGCTAAACTAGTGAACAACTCATGCAGTGATGAAGTAGCCACTGGGAATTTATATTTAATTAACCAGTAAATTTTTTGTGTTTGCAAGGGTTTAGTGAGAAACCCAGCACTGTACTGATGTACTTGCATTCTGTATTTCTAGAGCAGACTAAAGGCAGTGCGTTTGATTCTCTGAAGCAACAGAGATCTTAAACAGCAGCCTGAGTATAAAGCATCCCATCTTTCCCAAAACTCAATAATAACAAATAAAAATGGTGGTTCCAATGGTCTGCCTGGCAACAGAAGAAAGTTTACTTTCTGTAAAGCCTGACAAATTCCAAAAATTCGAAGAAAGGATTGCACAGCCACCATATGGATATTTGCCTCTCTCTCTTAGAGCTGCAACAAAGTTTTTGCTACGCCACATAAAAGTACTGAATATTCAAGTTCTTTCTAAATTAAAGAAGTTAGAAGTATAGGAAATAGTTTTCAGAATACAAGCCATGCTCAAAGTAAAATAATGGAAAACTTACAAGAGTTAAAACTCATCACTCTATGTAAAAACATTCCCGACATTTGTTAAATTTAATCAAGTCAAGACTATATACTCCAGCTGAGACCCCAGCATGATCCCTATGGTCAGTGCTACCCCTGACTCAGCTACGGTCACATACAAGGCCAGTGTTTAGGTCACTGCACTCTTGTTTCAGTGCCACACAGTAGGATCCTGTGGGAAGAGAGAAGATGTTATGTTTTTTCATGTAGACTGAGAAATGACACGGCTCCTGGAGAACATCTGAGAACTTTGCATAACTAATTCACAAGTTAAAATTGTAGCATGCAGCAAACCATGAGTCATTTGGGTTTTTAAACTGCAGCTTATCCAACGCTCAAATCAAGTCCTCTGGATCTAAACCAGGATTCTTTAAAAAGTCGTTCTCCTTCCCATCTCACCAGCACGCCCCAGTCCCATACAAGCTCACTGCAACGTATCAATAAGCAACAGGCCTGTCAAGGACAACTTGAACAGCAGTGCCTATGGCACCCTTAGCAACTTCATCAACGTAACTGCTCTGAATTGGACATGAAATGTTAGAACGCAGACCCTGAAAATAAAAAATAATAAAAGATAAATTAAAAAATAATAAAAAGCACAAGTTTTCACTCCAGAAGTTTGCTTTTCAGGGAAATTAGCAAACAGAACACTTTGCTCTGCTCCCCAGTCATGGAAACCGCCATCTAACTTCACAGATGAGAATCTTAAACTAAAGAAGTGACAGTGAGGCCGAAGATGCTCCGAGACACTTGCATGTAGATTTTTTTTCCCGCTATACTATTACGATCCATACTTTAGGAGCCTTATTGTCCTCACTTTCTCTGCAGACCGACAGGGGGTCCATCTCGGGAGGAATACCCTAGCAGTAACGCCTCAAAGTGCAGTGCAGCAACACACCTGGACTGATCTAACACACAGTCACCAGCAGCAGCAGTTCCAGTCCCTCTTTTCCTTTGGCCCACAGTTCCAACCCTTTTGGAGCTCATAAGATCCTTAACTGATCCAACACAGCCCAAAAACTCTTTTCCTTGCACCCCAGCAAATGAAATCACCCCATGACAGGTCCAAGGAGCACCCTGTTTCAGAGCAAGGACAAGCTGGCTGGCAAGGGGAAGGTGGCCAGCCTGGGAGGGATGGAGCCAGTACGCTTCCCCCAGCACTCACACTCCTGCAGCAGCAAGCTGCACCATCGAGTCATGACGATCACCTAGAGCACACAGAATAAACTCCCCAAAAGATAAACTTAACTCAAAACCCTCTCTGAACACTCGTCAGCTGAAAGGTTTGTTGCAGTGTTCTTGACTGTAGGCTGCACATTTAACATCTCTTCCCTTCGTGAAACTTCCATGAACAAAGTTCCAGAAAAGAATTTTACTGGAAATAATGTTTGCTACAGTTTACTGTCATAGATCTGAAGTATGCTGCATTGGTTTGTCACAGCTCATTCATCTCATAATCGCATGGCATGACAGTGATGTTGCACAGCTCAGTGTATCTCACACTTAATACTACAGGTAGACAAATGAAGCGGTAAATTTCCTTTAGATTTTAATCTGAGGCTTTTGCTATGAAATGCTCCTCAACCACTCAATGCAACTGGATATCCATCTACTTTCAGTTCAGGTTAAATCGACCCAAAATTGAATGGGAAATACTCCCAGAGTTTATTCCCTTGGCTCAGCTATGGTGTGGCAGCATGCAGCAGAGCACCAGGAGCCATCAGTCACTGCAGGAGGACCACCTGAAACCAGCACATCCACTCTGTCCAAATGCGATCACAGCTGGCTCTGTCAGAGAAGCAAAATGCACAGACAATGCCAGAAAAACCATCTTTCAGAAAGACATTTAGCGCTGCATTCCGACTGTACATCCAGTATCACTTCCATTCCCCTGATCTGCCCCTTAATTCAAATTCTCATGCAGAGGACCAAAGTGCAGTCAAGGCGTACAGTTTTATTTCTTCTCTTTTTCTTCCATTTACAGATTCTTACAGCCAGCAAGAAATGGTATAGATAGGGTCACAGAAGGACACAGCCTTGGTATATCCAAGGCCCTACGCAAAGTATTAAAACTGAGGAAGGAGTATCGTCACCTGCTAACTTAATGTAATGTGACAAACACCAGCAATCTGACTGCAGGCTATGAAGTCTCATTAACAGACCCTACTAACTACACAACTAGTCCTCTGGCATTCTGCATAGCTGCTTACTTCGGGCAGATACCCTTGCCACGCTTCTAAGAAATTTCAGTTGACTATCAGCCCTGTTAGGCCTGCGCACACGGCTAACAGAATTAAACCTTTTTTTTTTTTTTTTTTTACTACAGGTCTACTATTGACAAAAATTCACCTGCTGCTTATCCAGCAAACAGGACAGAAATTATTTGCCATTACCCATTCTATGAAGCGTCCATGTTTACATTCAACCAAACTGTTTAAAACTACGGACAGAGAGCTAACAGCACGTCACTTGAGAGTTTTGCTGTGGCTGAGCATCTATCTGCGCCTCTCCACTATGACTCAGAGCTTATACCAGGCATCACTGCCAGGCTTGCACGGGTGCATTCTACCTAGCAATGTACGGATCATACTTTTGCTACTCTGTACATTATTTTCTTTGCCAGTAAAGACTGCAGGACTTTATACTTTGGCTATCATACTCTCAGGACAATGTGTCTATGCCATTTACAGTTCATTTTGGACAGCCACCGAAGGTCACCCTTCGGCTTCCTTTCACTATTCAGTAAAGCAGAAACTGCTTCTTGGAACAGAGGGCATCACAAGAGAACAACTAAAACCTTATCTTCCTCACTCTACTGTAGATGCAGATGCACTTCAAAGTACTGACATGGAATCTGAAGCCTTACTTGTGTTACAAGCTGCCTCTCTCTCCTGTGCCTATCACCCTGGCTCTGAGCAGATAAGCAATGTGCCCGGGGGGTCTCTGAGAATTGCACGGGCATAACCAAGAGTCCTGACACCACTCATGTACTCTTCGGGCTGGGGGTGGTAGTTAGGGCTGCCCTGGAAAATCCAAGAGCAGTTTGCTGTTTTAATTAAAACCCCTGTCTGAATGGGAGTAAGTGTTGTTTCACATCTTCAAATCAATAAATGGACCTGCAACTTTTCTGCAATCACTACCGTAATCAAAGTCCCAAAATTGCACCTGAACTGACTTCATTACGTTCAGTGCTAAAGCAACTGAACCAAGAACATGTAAACGTGCAGAGTCAGTCATATACCCAGTTCTCATGGTAAATGCTGAATTATTCCTTGTTATTTATTCACTTTTATACCAGTTACCCTTACTCCCGCTATGACAACTAGGGCTTCATCAATGTTCTCTGGAATTTACTGTAATGGGCTGCACTTCACTTTTAATTGAGACCTGAGCAGCAAGCAGAGAAGTCTAAATGTTGTCCATATGTCCAAGTCATTCTAGTTCTTCAAAAAACATCCACTTCCAGAAGCTAAGGCTTAGATAGAAAAAAAAAACAACAAAGTTACTTAAGCTATAAAACAAACCGAGATTATATGCTTGCATAATTTCAGCTCCTATGTGTTACCTCTGCATCACACTTTGGTCCTAGAGCATCACCTGTACATCACGATACCTAAATCCATACCTTAAAGTGATAGTAAGGCAAAGATTTTGTGTGAAAAAATCACCTTTGGAAGGAAATTACTGTACAGAAGGAACGAAAAAATGTAGGTGCGTTCCTAAGTCTTACTCCAATAAAATTCACAGTTTAGACTGAAACATAAATAAACTTGATATAAACATCACAGCTGTTTTCTGTGAACATGTTCTCTACCTAGTACATTTCCCGTGTATTTAATAAAATCTAGCAAAGTATCTAAAGACTTTTCTGCAAGATCCCTAAACCATCCCACAGGTGACCCCATTTATTCTTGGGGATATAGAGAAGCATAATTTGGAGCAAGCAAAAGGTAGCATTTGTGAAAATGACTAGCTGTTAGACCCAAAATCCCATTGTACAAAGCATGTTCCAAGTTCTTTACAGAAACACAGATTCTAAAAAGCAAGTCCTGTTAGTCCTGCACCAGGTCATATATGAAGTCCTGTGAACACTGCATCTTGCAACAAACTATTTTAGGAAATTAGCTTCCAGCTGATGAGAACAGAAATCCGCTGAATTACACCACGTAGAAAGTTTTATTCCTGATTTGCCACTAACTAGGCTTGTGCTCCTGCTGTGTCCCCCTGCTTCCCTGGTCCTTCCTCTGCAGGCCTACTCCAGGCTTCACAAGGTCTGCAGCACTGCAGGAGCTGTTACAGTTTAACCACTAGAAACAACATGATCTATACACTTTCCCTTGGCACGGGGAAGACTTCTTTCAGCGTACTGAATTAAATCAGCTTACAGTGGGTTTGACAAGCACTAAACCTGGTGCAAATTGCAGTAACCTGCTTACTTTGGTGCTGAGACTTCACTCTAGTTCTCCATCGCTGCCTCTTCGGTTCCCTTCCCTTCCCCTGAACCAGCCCCGAAGCTCACCAGCCCTCTGCTGAACAAACTTACTGGAACGGCAGAAAACTGGTCTGGTTTTCTCACTGACAGTAAATTATATTGACTTAGCAGGTCTAAGAAGAGAAAGGCCTCATGTCTTGTCTTGCCAGCTGTGGCTGTCCTTCTGTGTCAGCTCATACGACCCAGAGTACGTTTGATGTTTTTGCACTCTTGAATTTCACGCAAAAGCAAGCCTGCAGCAGGACTTGCACTTTTAGCAAGAAATAAATGTGGAGATTGGTCACCAGCACTGACTGACTCCCCGCACCATCGCTTTTCCCAGCCGGTAACGCTGTGCTCCTGCTCACGTTGCCGCTGCGGGACGAGCTGCCGGAGCCGCCTCCGGCACCAACGAGCGGCTCCCGCCTGCCTGCGCCCTGGCCCCGCAGCTACCGGCGGGGTTCACTGAGGCGTTCGTGAGCGGGCAGCTCCGCGCCCGGCAGCGCCGTGCCCCCTTCCGAGGCCCTTTACCGGGCTTTGCACGCGGAGGGGGAAGGACGCCCCCCGCACACCCGAGGCCCCCGCAGGCCCCCGCGGGCCCCGCACCCCCCGAACCCGGGACGCGATCGCGCCGGGGCCCCCCCCGCGGGGCCTCACCTGAGGGCGGGGCCGGGCGCGCGCGGGGGCAGCAGGGGCAGCAGGGGCCGGAGGCGCGCGCACAGCGCCCGCAGGCGCCCGGCGGAGCTGAGCAGCGCGGCCATGGCCCGCCGCGCGCCGGAGGAGCACGTGAGCTGCGGGACAGCCGCTGCGCATGCGCGACGGCAGGCAGCCGGCGCTCCGGACCTGCGCGCCGGGGGCGGGGGAGAAACCATTTCCTCCCGCAGGGGGGAGGCGCTGGCCGCGCGGTTGGAGGAGCCCTGCTTAAGCACGGCCCCTCTTTCCGATCCCCCCTCTCCGTACGGCGCTGGTGGGAGGGAGCCCCCCGCCTCGCCCGGCAGGAGGAAGTCACGTGGGGGTGGGGGGGCGCAGCGGCCGGGGTCACCTCTCGCACGTGCGCGCGCCTGCGGGAAGTCCGTTAGCAGCCGTTAGCGGGCGCGCGCACGTCCGTTAGTCAGTCCATCAGGCTCAGTCTGGGGGGGGGGCGGCCACGCGCGGGGCGCTGCTTCCGTGTGAGTCGGGGGGAGCGAAACTGAGGAAGGAGCCTTTGAAGTGTCGTCCCCTGCTTCCCTCAGGAAAAAAAAGGGGGATGAGGGGTAGAGGGAAGGATCTTCATTAAAGTTTTTTTAATTGTAGTTCTCTGCCTGAGCCTGTTGACTTCAAGAAGGTGCCATCTGCATTGATATTTTAGCACGCACGTTAGAGCTGGTTCCTAAAAGAAAAAACACTGAATTAGATGGGTATTTTTAAGTTAAGTGCATCTTTTCCCACACACACACAAAATATTTTTGCCACAGATTGCAAACAGTTATGCTAGGAGCAGATTGTCCATCAGAGCATTGATTTTTACAAAGTCAATTACAATCTGTGTAATCAATCACCTGTTTTCTGTTACACTTGTTGTTAAGAGGTGTAGAAGGCTCCTCATAACGATGGAAAGTGCCCAGTTCTTTAAAGTTACAAAAACCTCCTTCTGCTATTTATAAGCAAGCCCTAGATTGTCAGCACTTAACATAGTCAAGCCTTAAGGCATGCATTAAAGCTAGTAAGATGATATTTGTGATAGTAGTAATTACCGTGTCTTCTGCTATATCAGTGTTATTTCACAGAACACAGAGTTCGGTCTTAATAAGGAAGACTTAATAAGGAAGATGAATCTTTTAACCCAAGTACAGACCTAGTAGCATACATACATGCTAATTCTTAGGTTGTCTTCTAGACGTGCTCACCAAACTTGATTGTGGATTAAAGAGTAGAGCCCCATTGTGTTGGGAGCTTGCTACAAGGACTATACAAGGATGTCAACGGTGTTTCCAATAAGGACAGGAAAAGATGGAGCAAGAGGATACAAGAGTAAAGGAAAACAATGAGAAGACATTGATCAGTTTAATAAATAGTAGGTTCTTGTTGCAGACTTCACTGCTACTGAATTGAAAGAATGTTGAAAAAATTTAGAGAAAAAATATTCTATGATTATTTTTAAACAAATTTGTGACTTTTCAGAGTTTGAGTTGCTTTAGTGCCTTAGTGCTAGCAATATTTTCCAGCTTCGGGCAAAGCCTTCAGCTTTTATTTCTGTGTCTTTCAGTTCTTGTAATTTGGCCTGTGTTGCCTAGCGTATATTGCAAAGCAGGTGCACCATGAAAAATCTCTGGTTGCAAATAGTATTGAAGTCAACATGTTTTCAGAACCAGTCAGGCTTTATTTTGAGAGGATGACAATGAAGAAGCTCGAAAGCTATTGAAGTGAGATGGAGGTGGTACAAGTGAATGTGTTCAGAAGGGAAGTAGAGAAGAGTGGCACCAGAAGAGTTGATTTAAAGTAAGAGACAGAAAGGAAGGACAAGTATGTGAGATGACAGTAACTAAACAACTGTTACGGCTGCTAGCTATGGATGGAAAAAGAATTGCTGTTTCACCTCACAGAAACAAGATGAAAGCAAGCACAGCTCACTTTTGAGAAAATAGTGGGAAGATCCATGCTTTTATTTCATGGACGTTTAAGTTTTATTGCTGGGGTGCCTGTGGCTGTTGGTCTCTCAAGTATCAACTGCTACCCCTCACATACACACACAAAAAAATGCCCTATTCCATGCTGTAAGTGTGCTCAAGTTTAAGCCAGTTTGGGGGTTTAAGGAAGCCTGAGTGCATAGCTCTGACAGTACAGCATAATGTTTTGCTTTGTTCTGGGTCTGGCAGAGTGAGAAAATCAAGCTGAGGTACTGGGGCAGGAATTAGGTAGCAAGGAAAAAATCAAAGCACCAAATCTTAGAAAATGTAGGCTAATACCTAAGTTTCATGTTGAAATGGCAAATAAGAAGGCAAGCCTGGGAACTGGAGAGAGATGGATACTAGGCAATTTTGAATGGAAAATTGCTGCTTGAGGGTCCTGTTGATTTGCCTATAAGGCATGCTTGGCTTTCATGTAAACCAGTTCCTTCCCAGTGGTGACTTAATCCCTAACAAAGGAGCTAAATTCCCTGCTTATCATATGTATGTGTTAGTTAAAATGTTTCTGCAGGCAAAAGTCCTTTTTATGTTTTTGCTGTTACTTGATCACACCCCAGATCTTCAGCGTTGTTCTCAGGACTTCGAGCTGTGCTGCACTGTAAAATAATTATGTCCAAATGCAAAAGAATTTAGCTCCCTCCTCTCCTCAGCTCTGTTAGTTTTGCAAGGTTAGTAGAAATTTTAATAGGTAGTAGAGCCTTTATCTTTGTAACCAAGTCAGCAGATCTTATCCTGGCTATCTATGGGGAGTAGATCTGATGAGTAAGAAGGTGCTTTTTTTGTACAGTTAGTTTTCAAAGGATCACAACTTGAAAATGGTTGTGACATAACTGGGTCACATCTGAAATTTTTCTATAAGCTGCATAAAATGAGAAGTTGAGGTAGCTGCTTTTGTCAGAAGGTATATTTAGAGCTGCAGTGAATCATAGTTGAGGGATTTGCATATTGTACTGTTACTGAAGACTGCAAAACAGTCATAAATCTGTATGTGATTAGTGGTCCTTCAGCATTTAATCTATTGCTTTTAAATAAAAACAAAGTGAGAATTAAGATGCAGATGCATGTGCTTCACATTGTGATCCTTCTTTCACTGCCGTGGTTTTTCATGTTTAACTGTGGGCATTCTGTACTGCGAAGAATATCATGTCCCAGAGTTTGGCTGTTTTGAGGGCTGGAGGGGAGAAAGTGTTAAGACAGGCTTTAGGTAAAACTAATAGTTAGACTAATAGGTAAAACTATTTCATCTGCTTGTAGCTCCAGTAACTAAGTCAAATCATTTTAGGATTTTGATGCATGCTTCATGTTTTGGTTAGAAACGAGTGGAATGATTCAGAGATCATGGAGATTGCTAGCTGGACTGGGGAATAGAATAAAATATGATTCATAAACTTGCAGTGTTAATTTTAGATAAGAATCCTTATACTGTTGTGTATCAGTGGGCACACTGGCAGATTCTTTCTGCCAAGTCTCCTCCTATCCCAAACAATGACAAATTTTTAGAGTTCTGGATGTAAGACAGATCTACTGAGAGCATCTAAAATCTAGGCTCCTGCTTTGGTTGGAATTATTTGAGATTTTCTTACAGATGTTCTGATTTATCGTAATAGCTAATGAGTTTTTATTTTTCTAATGTTTTTTTTCAAAAATTGGGCAGAAATTTGAGTCTGCAAAACCTAACCCACAAACATTCAAAATGAGTGTTAAATCCCTCAGTGTAAGCATACTGTATATGTACACCTCATGCATGTCTACCGCACTGATATACATGCCAGAGACAGATGCAGCACAGATGCTGCTATACATTTATACAGCTCGCTTGTCTAAAAAACACTTAATTTAGTTTCAGTCAGGTCATTCAAGTATGGGTGTCAAAAGTGGTAGCTGGATTATTACCTTTATAAACAGTAACCAAATTAGCTTTCATTGTGGTAAGAGCTACCTACCATCTTTTGGTCTGTTTCACTTGCCTTGGACTGAGGCGACAAAGTGAGAAGACAGAAATACCAGGAGAGGTGTAAATAAGCATCTGGAAGGGCACAGCACAAGAATCTTAAAGCAGATCAGCCACTGATGGAAAAAGTTCTGAATTCTTTTCATAGCTTATCTGCTTTGAGATATTTTTCTTCTCTTGCTGATTTTTCCATCATCCTTGCTAGTTATTTGTACCCCACCTGTAAACTCAAATGACAAATTAAATGTTGGTACGGCAGTGCTCTACCTCACGGATAATATTTCCAATTGTAAAGGCAGGGCAGAAACAATTTTATTTTTTTACTTTTTCTTTCAAAGCTCAAGTACTGGTTTTGTTACAAGAAAAAAATATAACTCAAGTCAATTATGTAGAAAATTTCTATGAATTGGACAACATACTAGACATTCTCTGCAAAGAGGAGGATTTTTGATAGATTAAATTAGGGGGAATTTTGTATTGTTCCCCTGACTTTGTTTTCAAAAGTTTTCTCCTTTATTCCAGAGCTGCTGAATTGAAAAAATAAATAGATATTTTTACTATAAGTAGGGGTAAGTGGTGGCTTTTTCCATGTTACTCTAGCTCCTTGCATGGGTTTTTATTTACTTTCGTGTTGCATCATGAAAAAAATCTGTATATGTATAGAGAGAGATTTATTTTTTTCTCCAGAAGTGTGCATCTATGGTAAAACATCTTTCTAGACAGACCTGTGTGTACACAGTGTGTTAGGGACAAAATATCAGCTCAAGTGAAAATTTTCAGTTAACGAAGGTGAAATCCAAGTGTGAATTCAGCTTGAATTCTCTTTGTCATTCTGAGTATCTTAATTTTCCTAACTGCTTAGCCTTTGTATTGTTCAAATGTTAATCATAAAATATTGCAGACTCTATCAAACAGATTTTTTTTCATAAGTGTCAGTTAGGATGGCTGGAGTGGGTATCATTCAACTGGAGAGAATAACCTGTTTCAGCAACATGGGTTGTGTTGCTGATATTTTCCCAGTGCTACAATGTGTGAAGGCTGAAAAGTTCAAGTATTTCCCATAGGGCAAATACTGTCTGGATAAATCAAGATAAAATAGCAGTCAAATATATTGGGATATCCAATGTGCGTCACAAGTGATCCCTGCAAAGGAGAAAAAAAAAAAAAAAAGGAAAAAAAATCCTTTTACTTTTCCCTAATTTGTCTAATAAACCACTTTAAATACTTGACTTCTTGTGGTATAAAATTATTTTTGTATTTCTGTAGGCTTGTGTGCCTAATCAAAAACATGCAAAAGAGATAGTATTTTTAGCAGCGTGGAATGAATTATTACAACTATGCGTTCACTCTGCAAAATCCTCTGCTTATTGTTGGCAAATATATGTTCCAATAAAGGCATGAAATACTTTGTGATTATTTTACTGAATCAGTGACTTGAACAAGAATTTCCTGCTTCACTAAATCTGATTTTGCACACTGAATATTGGCCTTAAAATAAAATTTAGCGAAGAGCTTTGTCCTCATCTGTTTTGTTTCTTGATTGTTGCTGTTCTTCAGAAAGTACTGGTAAAAGTTGCTTGTTTCCAGAGGGGAGAGCATATTGCATCTTTTGCAGTAAGAATTTCTTCCCACATATTTCTAATATTTGAGCTGAATGAATGTTAGCAAGGAAAAAAACAAAATAAGCAGTTCTTAAATGGTATCTTAAATGGTATCTTAAGTGGCCTTGCATCGTCTTTGAGGGTTAGGCACTGTGTAATCCCCAGTTATTCATAACTTCTCTGTGGACACTGCCTGGTGTAACACCTTACATTAGGCAGGTAGTCTGTAGTCACCATTTGCAAAACAAAAAACAAACAAGAAAATTATATTTATTACTATCTAATTAGCAGCATATGTATCAGGTTTAAGCACAGATTTTCAAAAATATGTATGAAAAAGGAGGAATTCTGTTAGCAAAAGGTGGGTTTCTTCTGCAGTGCAGAAGATGTAAAAGTATTTAATAACGTCACAGTTTTAATTCATAACAAAGCTCAGTGTGTCCATATATAAGAACAAAAACAAAAAAAAAATTGCCCCACAGTGAAGAGGATAAAAGGCCTGCTTTTTAGTATTACCTATTTTTATGTAATCAGGCTGAAACAAATCATCCCAAGAGTTTTTTAATGAACGTGTCTGGACTAATGATGTTGATTTTAAATGAAAATGTGAAAAGTTCCAGAGAATCAGGAGAATGATCCGCCACGGCTGTAAGTGATGAGACGGGTGACTGGGGAAATGCAATACAAGACAGCTTTGTAGGCACGGAGCCTGAAGGAAGTAGCAGGTCAACTGATGGTTGACTTCATCAACAGAGAATTAAAAGCTGTGTATTAAGTACAGTTAGTGTTAAGCAGCTTGATTTCATAGGAATTAGACCTGGTCAAATGCATTTGGTATTGTTCCAACAGGACGACCAGCATGGTTGATAAAGGTGACAACTGTGTTGGAACACTTCTGTGAGGCATTTGGCTTAGTGACACCAATTCAGAAATGACTGCTACTCATCAGCAGTAAATTCAGGGTGGTTATCTGGCAGTGCACAAAGTGTGTTTGCTAGGAGGAGCTAGCAAAATAAATTATAATCTACTGAGAGGTTCCTCAAAGGCGGTTCTCAGCTTAGTACTTAAAATCTAAAGGAGAAGTCACTGACTGAATTAGGAAAAAACATGGAGGAATACATGGTGGAAATGGCTCACTTGTACAAAAAGTTTTGGGTCTTGTCAGCTGGTAGAGAGGGACAACAGCCATGCTATTTCAGCATAGGTACGTTCAGGTACGTTGGGATGAGGAAGGGGTTGCTGGAAGTGGGCTGTCCTGAGACGCAGTTACCCCCTCGGGACCTGCCTGTGGCTGCTCCCCGTGAGCAGGGAGAGGACCCGAGGCCGGGAGGCGCTGGGAGCACCCCCGGGGTGTTGTGGCCTGCTGGCTCCTTGCTTGGAGAGCGTGTTAGGGCAAGGCCACGCCACATCCATCCCCAGCACGCTTTAAATCCTTACACACACTTAATGAACGTTAGCCTCCAGTTTTCCTGGAGAAATTCAGAAATTCCCAGAAAGGGGAAAGGCAAGGACAGAGCTTCAGTCAGAGAAATATATAAAAGGTTGAAAGGCTTTTGATAAATAGAATACAAAGCTTCATGCGGTGGAAAGTGGTTGTTCTGTTTGAGGCAATGGACTATGTATCATAATGCGAGGCTATTGTGTGAACATAGTCTGAGGTAACTAGCAGGAAGGACATACTAAAAATGTCTCCCTCTACCTGCATTTTGCCTCAGAGTCCTCACCCACCGCATCCTTTTGGTCTGGCACAAGTGCTTACGTAGCTGCTTAACGAACCGGGTGGGTGTATCGGTCTGGGTTAGTTGTAAGCTAACTTTACACTGCACAGCCACACAAATGCTTGTGCCGACGCAAGGTGATAAAAGGGAGTGGGCCTATGCAGAAATGGGAAGCAAAGAGGCTGATGGCAACTAGATGTCGTGTTTTACCAATAACACTATTTTATCTTGTCTTAAAGTGCTCATGAAATTGCAATTAAATATTAAATTCATTATTTCAAATGTGATCTAGCCAGATATTAGTCCTTATTTAAGTGTAAATTCTCGTCGAGCAGTACTGAAATTAGTGCTAACAGTGCTGGTTGTCCGACCCAAGTCAGGCCACGCAGAACTCCCTGGCTCTCAGCTGGGGAGCAGAAGGAGCTCTCTGCTGGCTGGCCGTAACCCGGGTGCCTGTGCTGCTGGAATGAGAATTCCTTTAAATATATAAAGCTTAAACTGAGAGGAAAAATGTATTTCTTACAAGAGTAAGGGGAACTCCACAGAGATTTTCATGTTTCACTTTTAGACCACTAACTTGACAACTCCAGGTTTAACTGTACCTGTGGCTCATTGTTACGGAGATGTGCACGAGGATAGAGATGTGCCTAAGCATTTGTGGGGCACAGACCCAGAGGTTCATTTAGCAAACGCTTTTCACTTACCAACACTGAATTCAGTTATGAATATTTGATACAGGAAAGACCATATGAAGTTCTTCTGTTTTTTTTTTTTTTTTTTGTGATTTTTTGCCTTTTTTTTCCTAATACTTTCTCACTTGACTTTGACAACACATTCTTTTTTGAGAATTCTCATTCTGAGAAATACTATTACTTTAAATGTAATTTGGAAGTAAAAGAAAGCAATTCTATTTTAATTCCTTTGTTTTGTCATAAAATTTATAGAAGGCAATGCTGTGTTTAATTTTAGGGGAAGCAGTAGTTCCCTAAGGAAACTCTAAAACATGAGTTAGTAGGTATTTTCGTTCTTAAGAAGAAAATGTATTTTCAGTTAGGCAAGGTATAAATTACTTTCTCAGTAGCTCAGGTTTAATGCAATCCATATAGCACACGTCTTATCCTGCCAGTTGTTTAGCCATCCATGGAATCTCTGAAGATACACATGGCTTTCATTTCTAATGTAAACAAATAAAATGTGGATTTTTTGTTTTCTGTTGCATATTAAAAAGATTCAAAAAACAAGGAATTGCACTTTTTCCCAGTCCACTTGAAGTTTCTTGGACTTGGTTTGTCATTACATTTACACTGAGGATTAATTTGGCCTTTGTATTTTTACTATCCTACACTTATTTTTCCACTGAATTGTTAACTTTTTATTCCAAGTGTTTGCTTGTCAGTCTTTTCCTAGCATTTTCTATTCTCAGCATCTATTTTCCCTTCTTTCCTGTTACCTTTCTGTTTCTTTGAATAGAGCTCTTTAAACATTTACAGTTTCCGAAAGTTTCCAATCTGCCATTACTACTAAGCTCTTAAAATAATTCTCCGTCTAGAAGTGTCTATGTAGGACATTGTTACTTCATCAAAATATTAAAATATTTTTCTAATTATGTGTCAATTTAAATTGTAAAGTTCCTGTAGAAAAGCTTTTGTTTGGTGTTTTTTCTCCTTAAATATATTTCAGCGAGAATGACGAGGGTTGTGAGTGTCAGTAAGATATGCCTTCAGACTGTTTAGGTTTGATTGCATTGCATTATAGAATGCTTCATTACTGGTTTAACCTCTCAAAGGTTTTCAGCTGCTGTTTTATTTAGCTATACCGACTACACTGCCTACAGCAACTCCAGGCAATGATTCCCCCAGTGGCATGCATGAGCTGCCCAGCTCTACTGCAAAAATACATTATGGCTGAATTTGCCCTCAGAGTTTGGAAAGATCTAAAGTCTTTGGAGACTAAAAATGTGTTTTTTCTTTGTTTTAGCTGGCAGTATGAGCCTCTGGCATTTTAAAGTGCAAGTCATTAGCGTCCACAAGGGTGATGTTAATATGTCTGTGTTTCAATCTCAGGACATTTTCCAGTTGCTTCTGCCACAACAATCTCTGCCATCTCAGTGCTTTTTAAGCCCCTTGTGAATTCAAGTAAGCTTTGCAATGCCAGTAAGAATCATTGTAGACTTGGGCTGAAACCAGTTGCTACCTGATTTATTCTTTTTGCAGTGGTTGGCACCAAGGTTGGAAGTCATTCAGAGCAACTGGGAGGGGGTAAAAAATGCAAAGAATAAGATGTAACGTTTAAAAACATGAGTTATGATCAAAAGTAAAGCCAGAGAATTTTATGCAGTCTGATTTTGTTTCCACTGTCTAATTTTTTTTAATTATTTTATTTTTTTAACAGAGGAGCTATGGTTTAGGCTTATATAAAGACTCAACTGCACATACAAAATTCTGGCGACAGCGATAACATGGCATCCAGAAATAAAAGTAAAACAAAGATCAGTTGAAGAAGCCCAGAGAGCAGCCTGAGGGACGAGATGACAACCCTAATTGACGAGGAGGGTGGAATCTGTCAGCAAAGGTAATGCCATGCGGGAAATGCAATAAGGCAGCGTGGAGAGATCAAGGGCCGTTCACCCAGTGTGTAACAGCTGGCTGTAGACGTACAGCATGTTTGGTCAATTGCTACTTGCTCTCACTGGTAGGAATGTCAGAAATATTCCCCCTTCCCTTTCTGAGTACTTTGCTGTATTCCCTCCAGTTCCAGATCAGTCATAATCCTAGGTCCCACAACTAAGAGAAGTGTAATCTAATCACAAGACAGAACAGAGAAAGAAAAGAGGTATGAATGTTAAGACAACTTAGCAAAGCTAAAAACACAAATGTTTTGGCAAGTGTTACTATTTTTAGGCATTTCATTTGATCTGAGGGAAAACTAAACAGTATGGTGCCAAGTCAGTAGCGCCTGGGGTTAGATCATAAGGTTTCACAGCCTTCACTGCCTGTCTGCATTGTATAAATGTGGAGAATCACTGGAGAATGAGAAATCTGTTTTTTCTCTTAGTTTCCTTCTGCTTCATTATTGGTTTCCCCCTAAACTTCCTGAAATTAAGAACTCTGCAGAGGTCTCCTTTTCCGCTCCAAGCAGAGGGAGTCTGTACTTCTGCTGCCAGTGTCAGAAACCAGACTTTCAGAAAGGAGAGGAGCAATCTGCAGGCATGTTTACTTGCATGCGTGTTCACATGTGCAGATTATTATACCCAGCCTTGTTATGGCTTACTCTAAGCGCCTGAACAGAAAGGATAATCCTGGATCACATTGTAATTACTGCTGCCCAGTTGATTTGCTACTTTATAGAGCTGAATCTCATACTCTGCGTGTGTGAAGAGTTCCAGCAGGTAGGGTGATCATGGTGTATCAATGTAAAAGAATAATCCTGTTCACTCAGTTTTCATTAATTATTACATTTATGGATAGATGTAGGCTATACAGATGTTTTTAAACACAGATTTCTGGGTGTGTCACAAGTCCTTATGTTCTTGAGCAACAAATTTTCCTTTGGATCACTAACTTTTATTCATAGTATTCCGAGCTTGTATATTCATTCTGGCCATTTCCTATTGGTCTTGTATGTTAGAGTAGCAGTGAGTGGGCCTGACCCAGGTAAGACCTTAATGAAGTTCATGTGTTTTCTGTGTGTCTGTATTTGTTTATATTGCAGATTGGCCTAGAAGGAATGAAAAACTTACATATAAATCTCAAACAACAACTGTTCTGGAAGTGTACAGAACTAGGCACATAAAAATTACAGGTTTAGATGGGGCAATGGAGAGATAGTATAGCAAATATTCATACAATTTGTCAGTCATTCTGTGTTGGGCATTTTACTCAGTGCAGGGAACAAATGTGTATTTTGCACATATCCGTAGGGGCTCCAGAAGTCTTTTTTCCTTGACTCTATTAAATGTAGGTGTGCAGTGGCTCAGGCTTATGCCCAGAAGGTATGACTGGCCATAGGTGGGAATTTGTTACTGCTGGTCCTGCTGTAAATTACATCTCGGCATGGATGCAAAGGGCAAGACATCATCAACTGTTCCTTTGAAGAATCTCAGAATGGCTGGGGTTGGCAGGGACCTCTGAAGATCACCCAGTCCAACCTCCCTGCCGAGCAGGATCACCTAGAGCACATTGTGTAGGATGGCATCCAGGCGGGCTTTGGGTATCTCTAGAGAAGGAGACTCCACAACCTCTCTGGGCAGCCTGTCCCAGTGGTCTGTCACCCTCACAGTAAAGAAGTGTCCCCTCGTATTAAGCTGGAACCTCCTCTCAACACCCTCCCCTCAGGTATTATTTGTACACAGTGATGAGGTCTCCCCTCAGTCTTCTCTTTTCCAGGCTAAACAGGCCCAGCTCTCTCAGCCTGTCCTCGTATGACATGTGCTCCTGTCCTCTAATTATCTTTGTAGCCCTCCTCTGGACTCACTCCAGTAGTTCTCTGTCCCTTATAAGATGGCTATCTGACAAATTAGAGCAGTGGTTGGCCAGCGCATGTGGGATGGCCCCATGGTGAAGGCAGACAGTGGCAGGAGGGGCTGGGGGCTTTGGAGCCTGGGCTCAGCAGTGGGGCTGCACTGAGCTGGGTGGAAGCATGGCAGGGGGTCCACCTCTGGGCAGCTGGTCCTGGTGCTGTGCCCAGAGGAGCTCAGGAGAGGTGAGGGTGGGCAGTGCAAGTGATGAGGAGCAGAACCCAGGCACTGGATGGTTCACTGTGCCCTAAATGCCAACGCTCGAAGAGAGGGGTTGGTTCTTACTCTGTGTGGGAGGAGGTCAGGCTGTCCTGTGGGAACTGCAGCAGCCAATTTATGTTCATTAAAATGAAAATTGAGAGTTTTATGACTGAACTTCAAGTTGCAAAGTGAATGGATGGCAGAGCTAAACAGAGTTGTGTTGACTTCCAGTCCTGTATATCAAAGCATATCTTGCGTCTTTTTATTTGATTTGAACATGACTGGAATGAGTAAGTGAGGGTCTTCTCATACTCTGAAGAATACGCTAAGACACTCTTTTTAATGTGTGAATTCAACAGGATTGAATAGTACTAGACAAGTACCAGAAGTTTTTTAAAAAAAAAAAAAAAGGTAATGGAAGGTAATGGTCAGTGTCTTTTTTTGCATATTTCTCTTGCTGAAAGTTACACATCAAAAGCAAATACATGCTTGGAAAGCTTTAAAAATTTTACTGACAAGAAGAGGCAATGATGACTGTGAGCCCATGCTCATGTAACAGATGTCAGCGTGACGTAGATGTTCAGTGCCTGTATATCTTGACAGGCTGAGTGCATCTGATGTATTTTCAATTTATTATTGTTTATTTGAGGAAAACAAACTAACTAACTAACTAACTAAGGACATTGTACATTTTTAATGACTATTGGCTAAAGCAGTTTTATTTATAATGTTAAAAACAAACAAACAAACAAACAAACAAAAAAAGCAACCAGACAAAAAGAAACTGTATTCCATTTTATTGGAAAAAAAAATCAACGTAAGTTGTTGGAGAATATTTATCTGAGAATAGTCAGTATTCTTTTTATATAAATTCAACAGAAATTGTCTGAGAATAATAGCTACAAGAGGTTCTGTTTTGCATATCTATCATTCATTCACTTGGATGCTCTAAAAGCATTTTACAAACAATAATAAATTTAGCTTTACAGCAGTCTGCTGGTGTGAATATTATCAACACTTTAAAAATAAGAAAACTGAGGCATAGTGATATTAAAGCAAAATGCTTCAAGGGTAGCCACTGGCATTATCTGTGGATGCTTCCATTTTCTTTCAGTGTTCAACTACACTACATTATCAAACTCATGAAAGTGCAAGGAAGAAGTTTTATGATGCCATTGTCACTTCTCTACTCTGTTTTTCCCTGCAAAATGAGTGGCAGTCTAGGAGGATGTTCAGGATTTCAAAGAAAATCACTTCAGACTGGCTGGAAAGGGCTGTTATGAATATTATCAGATTTTTTGCATAATATACCATATTAAATATTATGACCCTTATTGTTTGTAATAAAGTCCAGTCACATGTAAATATAACTTTTAAATGACTTTCTAAAACAGAATCACAAAATGGCCAAGGTTGGCAGGGACCTCTGAAGATCATCTAATCCAACCCCCCTGCCAATCAGGATCACCTAGAGCACATTGCGCAGGATGGCACCCAAGCAGGTTTGGAGCATCTCCACAGAAGGAGACTCCACAACCTCTCTGGGCAACCTGTCCCAGTGCTCTGTCACCCTCTCAGTAAAGAAGTGCCCCCTCTTATTGAGCCAGAACCTCCTGTGCTTCAGTTTGTGCCCAGTGCCTCTCATCCTGTCACTGGGCACAACTGAAAAGAGACTGGCTCCATCCTCTTGACACCCTCCTCTCAGATATTTATGTACATTAATGAGGTCTCCCCTCAGTCTTCTCTTTTCCAGGCTAAACAGGCCCAGTTCTCTCAGCCTGTCCTTGTAGGACAGGTGCTCCAGTCTTCTCATCATCTTTGTAGCCCTCCTCTGGACTCAATCCAGTAGCTCCATGTCCCTCTTGTACTGGGGAGCCCAGAACTGGACACAACACTTCAGGTGTGGCCTCACCAGGGCTGAGTAGAGGGGCAGGATCATCTCCCTTGACCTGCTGGCAACACTCTTCCAAATGCACCCTAGGATACCATTGGCCTTCTTGGCCACAAGGGCCCATTGCTGACTCACGGTCAGCCTGCTGTCCACCAGGACTCCCAGGTCCCTCTCTGCAGAGCTGCTCTCCAGCAGGTCACCCCCAGCCTGTACTGGTGCTTGGGGTCATTCCTCCCTAGGTGCGGGACCCTGCACTTGCCTTTGTTGAACTTCATGAGGTTCCTCTTGGCCCAACCATCCAGCCTGTCCAGGTCCCTCTGAATGGCAGCACAGCCCTCTGGGGTATCAGCCACTCCTCCCAACTTTGGGTCATCAGCAAACTTGCCGAGGGTGCACTCCATTCTGTTGTCCAGGTCATTGATGAATAAGTAGAACAAGACTGGACCCAGTACTGACCCCTGGGGGCCACCGCTAGCTATAGGCCTCCAACTAGATTCCGCACCACCAAGCACAACCCTGTGAGCTCTGCCATCCAGCCAATTGCCAATCCACCTCACCGTCCACTCATCTAGGCTGCACTGCCTGAGCTTGTCTGTGAGGATGTTATGGGAGACAGTGTGAAAAGCCTTGCTGAAGTCAAGGTAGACCACATCCATTGTTCTCCCCTCATCTACCCAGCTAGTCATCCCGTCACAGAAGGTTATCAAAAAACAACTGATGACATTTGATGTTTTAATGATAAATACACTCTGAATTTTCCAGACACACATTTTAGAAAATCCTTTCAATTATCTTAAAAGGACAGAGAATTTTTTTTAAATGTCAGTGGCTCACTGTCTACATTAATGAAACTATTGTATTCCACCTTAGAGTTTATGAGCCTAAGTACTGTGGGTGCTCTGTGTGAGACCTTCAACAATTAGACTCCACCAGGGGATTGTCCGTGCCTGCCTCCCTCCCTCACTCTCACTGCCTTTCAGTGATTTGTGTATGTATGGAGTGAGGTAATATGTACTATAACTGGAAGGGCTGGGTTTAGCACAGGTCTCACACAGAATCACAAAATGGTTTAGGTTGGAACGGACCTTAAAGATCATATAATTCCAACCCCCTTGCCATGGGCAGGGACACCTTCCACTAAGCCGGACTGCTCAAAGCCCCATCCAGCCTCGCCTTGAACACCTCCAGGGATGGGGCATCCACAGCTTCTCTGGGCAACCTGTTATAGTACCTCACCACCAGGTCTGTCTTGTTCATAATAGGTTGTTTGGTTTCCTGACTCTTGCCTGGATTAAAAAGGGTCAGGATCACTAGGGTGGTGAACAACACATATTTGTGCACTGCAAAGTGGAATTCCAAGGATTAAAACTTGAGTATGAGTTTGTTGCAAAACTTCTCAGTATCACCTGCACTGGAAGTACATTTGCATCTTTACTCCATCTCTACAGCATAAGGTGGCTGATGTTCCCTCTTTCAAATTCTTAATTTAATGCCATTAATATCACTGGTTGTCAAGTTCTACAAATGCTGAATGCCTTTGAAAATTCTCCCTGTGGTCCATTAATACAAGATTATTAATGTATTTACTTGTGTGTTACCAGTACTTTGGGCTGAGGACATTTCTCAGATACTGGCCTAAATTGTTCCTTTGAGCAGGCTGCTCATGAAAGTGGTGTTATAGAGCTCCATACAGCCCCAGATTGAGTAAGAAAGAAAGAAAAAATAATAATAAAAAGAAATGAAAGCATATACACTTCATTCCTCTACAAAATATTTTCTTTGTGGGAGGGCTAAAATAAAGCTTGTTAGTATTACAGTATTTCCATTCCGGAAGCAATCACAATTTGTCCTGTCATAAATAGCACTGAGGACAGGATATCCATCCAGTTCAAGGAAAAGGCGCTGTAAGAGTCTGATCCTGCAGAGTGGAAAGGATCAAATGCAAAGGATCACTCATTTCCCTGTGACACCTCCAAGGAGCCAGTAACTTTGCAAAACAGACATGAAGAGTTGTTATTTAATAAAATACACCTAAAACTATTGAAATGGAGCATTTGGAATATGGGACTGAATTCCAGATAGGGTATCACCAGCTGTGTTGCACAATTATATTAATAGTGCTCTGACAGAAGAACCTCATCTGATACCAGCTTGGTATCAGATGCCTTTCTCACGCTGGCATCAGATCGACATCGCCACTCCTCCTCTGATCACTTATTACACCAGTCTTTACCCAGATGATGAATTTCAAGCTCACAACAAAAATTTTATTATTAGTGTCCAGAAGCGCAATTTTGCGTTTGATGATATACCATTTTCTTCCCAGTTTATTCTAGTCATCAGGTCTTTCTCCAAGATGTTCTGATTCTTTCTGTATCAGTGGACCTGTTAGCTGGCCATTACCTACCCATCCCAGCAGCACACTTTTACTTCTCTGTTAAGGTCACAGAACTTCTAATGAAGTTTGTTTTCAAAAATATCCTGGAAGACGCACACTGATAAACTTGCTCTAAGTAGAAATGCTAATTTTCAACATTGTTTGCTGTTATATCCTCTTTGATCAGTTCCTAATCTATCATGTTTTTCTTTAAAAATTTCATCTTCAACTTTCCCAGGTAGAAATTTGTCAATTTTTTTTACTGGAAGCCAGGCAGAAATTTTCCTCATTTCATACTATCAGAAACCAATTA
Source organism: Anser brachyrhynchus (assembly GCF_964034855.1). Taxonomy (NCBI): domain Eukaryota; kingdom Metazoa; phylum Chordata; class Aves; order Anseriformes; family Anatidae; genus Anser; species Anser brachyrhynchus. The sequence goes on from NC_137696.1 coordinate 32,232,477, forward strand.
CTTACCTGAAGAAAAACATGAGATCAGGCAAGAATGATTGGCCAGTGATAAATTCCTGTTTTCTCCCATTTTCTCTTCTATTTATTGAGGTATTCCCATTCATTTCCAGTTTCTTGAAGGTTTGTTGAAAGTTAGTTCTTGCGTGCTATCACATTATTTATGTCTGAGTAACAGATTTTATCCCCTTCTCAACCTGTGTGGTTTTCTTCCCGACTTGAAAGATTTTTATTCTTCAGTCCTCATTTAGACAAGATGTTCAAAGATTTAAGCTGTTTATTGGATTTTTTTCTAGTTCAGGAAAAGCAAAAATCTAGGTGATTGATAGCAACTAATATATATTGTACGTTTATTGTGTTTCTCTATTTTTCTGCCTTTTACATGAGTTCTAATAAAGGACTCCAGAAAACCCAATTGGCAGTCACTTCCCTATACATTTTATCACATATCCCAATAGAGTGACATTTTTAGCATGCTTTTCCAAGTTGTTACATTAACAAATTTGCACTGATTTCTTTATCCTGTCATCTAAAGACCACCTTGTAGTAAGACAGTGAACTTTTACAGCATTCCATAGTTGATGCACTGTCTAATGTCACAAACGTCTGCTCAAATTACTTCACTAAGACTTGAGAAGAGTCTACATTGTGCCTTCCATTTGAGCTTGATTTGACAGAATCAGTCCCTGCGCTAGCTCATGGCACTTATCAGTTAGTCAGCCTTCCTCAGGGAAGAGAATTTAGAGTGCACCATATTCAGTTTTCAAATCAAGCCCTGTCCCCTTAGGAAGTGATGTACTGCATTATTAAACAAGGTGCCATCAGCCGTAGCACCATGCTTAAACATTCAGTCAAATAAAAGACGACATCATTATGTTAACTCTTTTTTCTCCAGGTTAATTTATCTTTTAGAGTTCTGAAATAAAACATGAAGACAAAGAAAACTTTGCTACACCTTCCTTTCAATTTTTATTTTTTAATAATTTTTGAAAATGCATGAACATGGGCAGGAAAAACGGTCTGGTATTATAATGATTAAACTTAATGCTATATGAGGTGTTTTTTTTTTCTAAATTAGGGATTCTGAAGCAGAGACTGATGCTTTGTTTATTTTGTCTGTTTTATTTGTAGTTCTCATACAGACCACTCATTTTCTGTGTTTTGATTTAACTGTCATAGCTGTACACAACCGAATTCTGATGAGTGCTTTAACTTCAAATGTATCAAAGACAGAATAGTTCTAGCTCATATGTCTAAATGAGAGTAGAAATTGGTCATAAATTTTAAAGTCCTTTTATAAAATCTATTAACCTGCTATGCTACACCATCAGTGCACTTTGCAGTAAGATATAAGGAGATTGTGATCAAATTACTCACACAGCATCAAGAATCGTGGATCCTTTAAAGTATTTTATGTCATTTCTATCAAACAGAAAATCAAACAGAAGGGAGACGTGTTCTCTCTTGAAAGTGAATAGGTTCAAGATATATACTTCAAGGTTTGCATTTTAAATCTCTGTGGGTCTTCTCCTTATATTCAAAGTGAATTTTGTACATCTTTATTTATCTTGTCAGACCAGAAATTGTCAGGATTCTCAGAGAAAAGGAAAGATATCCTTTTTAAAGCTTCATGTTGATATAAATATGAAAATGGATTAAACTCTGCTTCCAATTTTCAAACATATGTACTTCAATGAATATTAAATGGTAGACCCATATCATCATCATGACTTATTTACTTTGTAGAGTTTTTATCAAAAAAGGACTGGAGTTTGCTGTGGAGCGTGAAACTCCACTGTAATTGAGTTTAGAGTGGTAAAACCACTAAAGAGGCCATGGCCCCAGAGAGTTCCCTGAAACCCACCTGTCAGCTGCTGTTACATCACTGATCCAACAAACCGTGCCTTCCTCTTCCCGCTAAAGACTTCTGTGGCAAGAAAAATAAGATGAAAAAAAAAATCGAAGTTGCTCCTAGAAAAAAAAATCTCTGCAACAGCTGCACAGTGTCAGCAGAAATAATGATCTGAAACTCAGCCTCCAAGGGATGCTAGTCTGGGTCCTAATTCTGTAAGGTGTCATTTCTTTCATTGCAATGCCATTAAGCATGAAAGTAATGGAGAGGACATGAAGTATTCTTTCATCAAAGTATAACAAGTGAGGGAAAGGGTGCTTCAGGGTATTGATGGGAAAAGGTGTCTTGAGTTTGTAACAAGATAGTCTTAGGGGATGCATGTAGAAAAAGGGCAATTTGGTTTTACTATCAAAATTACATGTTTTAATGTGCAGGTTTTGAACATGTATTTTTAAATGAAAACTAAAATGTTAAGCAAGTTGGGTTCCTTAATTTTCTTCAGGTTAAGAGCAATTTTTTGTAGGTGGATTGAATGTCTCAGAGGACTGATATTAGACTGCTTCAGAATCAGTCCTTAGGTCAAGTGTTCTGCTTGCAGAACTCCATTTATTTCAATGGAGCTATATCTGTAAAGGACCTGGTTATGAACTGATGGTGACTGTCGGTATTTAGTGAGCTGTTCACTAGTCTGTTTTCTGTCCAGCAAACATCAGAACTGAAGTCCCTTGCTATAATTTAAGCACCTGTGTTAGCCCTTTTCATGGAGATGAGGAGCCAAATGACATGGGAAATAGCTTCTTTGTAAAAGTCAAGGCGATTTCTGCAACCAAATAGTAAGGCAAGTAGGCAGGGCAGTTCCAAAATGCTGCATTCTTTCTATTTTTGGCATGAAAGGAGGTTTTCATCTTCAGACTGTCAAATAAGTTCCTTCACTAAAGCTAACACCTTATCTTCAAAGATGGTTAAATGCCCTAGTCTTATTTAAGAGCTTACCTCCACTGAAATCACTACCATTCTGACATTAGATCAAAGTCTATAAAATAAAAGAGTCCAAATGTTTTCTTTTGAAAAGATGTAGCTGAACATAGTGAGTCACTTTTTCAAGAAAGGGAAAGAAGCTGCTCAGGTAGACTTGGATTTGTTTCAAAGATTGTCGCTGGCAGGTGCATTGTTCTGAAAACTACTCCTGCCAGTTTTTATCTATTACACCTGCATTAATATTCAGTGCAAATGAGTCCTCAGTTTGGTCTTTGAATTACTACTGTGATCACTGGTAATGAAATTGAGAAAGGATATGATGGTTCTCCTATATCTGTACATCAAAGTCTGAAATAGTACTTCTTACAGTTGTCCTGCTCTGACATGCTCCAAAAGTATTTGCTGTGAGGGACACGACAAATTGCTGTGCATTGCCTGCTTGACCTTGCCATTCAGGCTCACTGCAAGTGGTAACTCTGAACTGGATCACTGCTAGCAAGAGCATGCACAGAAACTTCCAACCACGTCAGGGACTGATTTGGGTGCTCTGCATGTTCCTGAAGGACAGTCAGGCTGAGCACTGCTGCTAGGGTGGGTGCTCTCCTACCTGCAGAGATATGTTTTCTTTAAACCGAGAGATCACTGCAAATTCAGTGTCTCCTAATGTTTCCAATTGCTTTCAGCTTCAGAGTCTTGGGTGATTAAGAACAACACTGAACTGAAGATAACAAGACTGATGTTCCCCACTGAATAAATTTTATTTTCCTTCTTTTTAATATTCTGTGCATTTTTATGACCAAGAAAATCTTAATGAAATGGGGAAAAAAAAAGTGTGTTGAAAAGAAACACATTTTATCTTTTTAATTTGTTAAAGAAGCATTTTTTTTCCTTCAAAGGATGCAGCTTAAATATCCACAAATATCACTTTCCCTGTATTACAAATAGTTCTAATTTCAACATTTATGTGCCCCCCCCAAAAAAAAAGTTACTCCCGTGTTGGTATTTTTTGCTTCTTGAAGGGACATACCTCACATCCATTCATGAATACTTTGTTCTGTATGTAGTAGCATGTTCTTTGGTGTAGTTTCATTTGTTCTTAAACCAGTTGAATGTGGGCTGCTGCTAAAAGGGGTGATTTTCCTTGATGATGTGCTGTTCCTCCTGCCCCAGCACCTGATACAGTGATACAGCAGGGGTGCAGGATGTTGGTTTAGGTTACTATCTGATCAAAAACTTTTTTTTTCCTCAGTTAGTTTTCCATTGGATCAACTCACTGACCTGGCAAAATCTGATGTTGCGGGATCACTAGATCCGACATGAGGAAAGTGGTGAGAGCACAGCACCGCAGGAGAGCAATCCGAATGACTTTTTTCGGCAGCAGTCTGACTTACAGAGGATGAGATGTAACGTGAAATCACTTTGCAGTTAATAATAGTGCTGTTTTATCACACTAAACAAACAGGGAAATGTGGCTAAATGTCTCGAATTCCCCTCCTTTTTCTCTCCTTATCCTGCTTTCCAGTGTGGGGCCTGCATTCGCATCAGCCTTCATTTTATCAGTACATCAAGAAGATGAAAGATGCTTAAATAATTATTTCCATGGATTTTTACAGGCAGTCTCTTTAACATCTCTCTGACTGCCATTCAACTTCTTGCCTCCAACCCTGCTCAGGCACAATTTCTGGCATCTTTATTTGAGGTGCCCAAAATGGAACAACTAAAGAAACGACACCTTAACCCAAAGTATTTACGCTTCCTTATTTGTGGGAATGTATTAAATTTGAGGGATGATAAGCTGCATTCACACTTGACCTTTCTGTGCCATGAGAGGTTCTAGCAATTGTTTAGGGGGACTTTATGGTAACAAGTGTTAGAAGTTTTTGGTCTTCAGCGATAAGAGAATATTTGTGCTAAGAGAACTTCCAGAATGAAAGGGGTGCAATGGGTTTGGCTGTCAGCATCTCTATCGCTGCTGCTGTCTCATCAGTGATTATGGAGTAGCTGACAAGAAGCAAAAGAACAAAAAATAGCAGTCTGCACCTATTCAACTTTCATTACCCCTTTCGCTGTTGTGTGAAGGTGGTAATTGGGTTATATAGTCCTCCTTTCCAGAGTTTCAGGAAAACTATGGTGTTACAATTTGTTGCACAGCAACAACGGTTCCAGCAATTTCCTAAAATAAGTGATCAAAGCAAGGTCTACAGGATGAGGTATCCAAGATCCTATAATGTAAATTTGGGCAACTGTGTTCATTGAAATGTACCACGTCTTACTACAGAAGGCTCATTATTCTTTGCATGTGCTTGTTACTGGATGTTTGTCAGCAACTTTCAAACACAAGTCGTTCACAAACTTCACACATACTGCTTAAATATGGTGGAGGTGCAAAATTATTGCTAGTGGTTAGCTTTGCATTTAATACATGTGTGGTATCAGTAGCCTGTCCAGTAACTGATGAAGGATATATTACAAATATTGTAAACGTTGAGGAGATTAATTAATCCTTCCCTTTCGACAAACAATATCCAACACTAGATGGCACGCTTAGCCTCAGGATCACAGCCAGTTCTGCATGTCTTTGGGTTGCATAAGCACCTGCAGATTTTGATCTCTTTTTCCCTGCAGTTTTAAAATAAAAAAGGTAGGTGATGTTACAGAGCACAGCTGGGCCAGCCTAGTTGTTTTGAAATCTCTGTCCTGTGATCCTTCCAAAGCCTGCTTCTTTCTATAGCTTTTGATTTTTTTTCAAAATATCCTTTTGTATGGAAAGAAAATATCACTGAAATAATTGTGAAATTAGAGCAGAATCAAATGGAAATAGCAGAGTACTAAGAATAGTAACATTTTTAAGCAAATGGTAATTCATCAAAAGAGGAGAAATGGGATGCATGACTATTTTCAACTGACATTTCCTCCTCTATTCTATCTCCATCATCTATTATTTTTATACTGGGGGATTAGAAATACACTTTTCATGTCGGTTTGATCCAAATAAAAAAATTATTTTAAGACATCTCTCAGTTTGGTCATTGAATGAAAAATCCATAATTTCAATAACCCCCAGGCAAAGTGGTCTATGTTAGGAACTAATATGGCAGAAGAGTATCGGTTTTAAAGAGCAAAATGGATGGAGCTAAAGATCCAATGTCCATGCAAGATGAGTTTCAGGGAGGTTACTTCAACTAGCTCTAATCGCTCCTCTGGGCTGAATGCCCATTTATGAGGTGAGGTCTCAGAGCTCAAGGTCTGGTTTAATTGCATTGGCATTGATGATCTCGAGATGCTTTCCAGACCACAGTATTGTGAAATCTTGCTCAAATTGTGTTTTGCTTATGCCTGAAAAACACATACTACCTTTTCCATGGACAATCCTTAGAAGTTCTTAGAAATTAAAATACTACCTGTGATACCTTCAACACAGTGTGCAAACAGCTGGCTTTCTCAGGATGTCGCCCCATCACTCAGCTGAGAAATGTGTCTCACCTAGCTACCAGGAATAAAAGCTTTCATGAATTTCTTGTCTCACTAAAGTATTTTTAGCTGTTCTTTACCTCACTTTTATGTGAAAATGCACGTATCTCTGTGGTACTAGTGCTTCATCCATTTCTGTCATGGGAGGCCTGGCCACACAATCCTTATGCTGCATTATTGCTGAGTACCAGTCTCTGCTGTTCAGTTACAAACCTTCACTCAACTGGGGCTATTATCAGGGTATGAGCTCCTCAGTGAGAGCCTTGAGGTGTTCCTTCTTCCTGAAGGAGTGGAATCAGGACACGAAGCACAGCTTTCTCTAGGAAGCTGGGATTCCTGTCCTTACAATGCAGGCTTTGAACAGAGAGCAAAGCGATTTTTTTTGCACTCTGGTACCACTCAGTACCAATCCTTACTCTAATTCTTTTAAAATAATGAGGTATCAATTCTTTCTAAATTTCTACCTTTCTGCCACTGTAACAGAAATAACTTTAGGAGCATTATTGATGATTTGCATCAACCAAAGTGAAAAGGAAATCAAATCACTAAAATATTTGGAAGTGAGAAGGAACTTCATTGTACCGTCCACATTAATAACAAATTTATTGATTGAAGTAGTTCAATGTCCTAATTTTTAAAAGCACTGAAATACCTCTCAGCTGGATAAAAATGCAAGAAAGGCAAGCTAGTCTAGCTGACAGAAAGTCAGAAACCTAATAAAGGGAATGCAGCACTGGAAAGTACAAAAGTCAACATGTCAACATAAATCAACTGTGTCAGAATGAAACAGATGAGCCCATTTGTTGGTAGATCAGATTAACGTAAATCAAGGCAGTATAAAGGTTACACATTATAGGGATTTGTGACTGGTAAACTTTCATAGTGTGATCAGAGATAGTAATCATCTGGCAGTGGGAATAAAAAGTCAAAGTGAAGCTTAAACGCTGAATCAAAAATCAGTCCTGTTAAAGTCTAACATACTGGGGTCAAAAATTCATGAGTCCAGCTGTGAAAATAAGATGGGAGCTGTATTAGTTTTCTCCATTCTGTATCTCACATTTAAGTGTTGTCAGTTGATGAGGGTTTGTCCCTTGAGAATTGTCATGGGGTAGTTTAGTCCATGTAAAGTGAAAATTTTGCATCACATAGAGGATCTTGTGAAATTCTGTAGGGCATGAGGACTACATGCTGAGATTCATAATGGTGAGGAAGGAACAGCAGAAAGAGTAATCTGTGACATGCCCTTATCTAAAAGTGGTTCTTGACAAAAGAAGGCAGCGTGTTTGCAGTGTGGAAGCTATCAGAATCTGTGACATATTTTAACAGTCAGTGGTTATTAATGGATAAAAACTGGTAACTTTAGACTGATGCTGCCATACAGAACTGTTTAGAATAAATCCCAATGGATCCGTTCTATTTGTGCCTTTCACTTTTATTTCTGTTTGTAGTATTGTGGAAAGTTTCATTATTGGGTCAAGAGCATTGTGAACAGGCAATAAGCTCTCTAGTAGGATTTATATACTGAGAAAACTTGAATTAAGAAAACATATCATATGCAGCTTCTTGAAGGCATATGTTGCATTATGCAGATATTTTACAAAGCTTTTTGTATTTTATCTATTTTTCCCTTTGTTTTCAAATGATGTAGTCACAATTCATTATTTATAACTCCAGGGACTTCTAAATTAATGCAAAATTTTAATATAGTTTTACTGTGTACTTAAAAAAAGAATCTAAATCAAGGAAAAAATTATCTTCAGGAGAAATTAATTTGGTCCTGCTTCTTTGCTAATGGTCTTTGGCAAATCATTTAACCCCTGTGATCCGAATTCAGACCTATTTAAAAACTACTTTACTCTGGTTTTAGCCCCACTCTCCTATTTTTAATAAGTGGTGCTTTCCAAAGAGTAGGACGCTAACAAACACATGAGCACACCATATCTATCTGTAAGGGATGCATTATGTACTTGCAGACTACGTTACACAGAATTATTGATTTGAGATATTCAGAGGATTTTCTGATGTGTATTCAGTTAGTACAATTAACCTCATTTTATTACTGGGGTGCTGAGTGACATAAAAAGTGAGGGCAGATGATGTCACCATGAAAATTCTTTTCTAGCGGTGGTCTAAATGTAATCGAAGGAATGGTATGAGGATGTTACCTCAGGCTGATGTGCCTGTGAGCCCATGTGTTTCCACAACACCCTGACTAGGCACTTGTGAGTAGACAAAGCTATGGAAGCTGGATGTCACAGTCAGAAATGGTGATTTGTCCAAGATAACAGTGACAGCTGTGGCAAAGTCCATATAAATCACCCAGGTATCCCAATTCTCCGTTTCCTGTGCTGGTTAGAAGGTCATGTTGCCTCCTGCCTCATAGCTGTAATGGAAGCAACGTTTCACCAACAAAAATAGAGTTCTCATTTATCTGTTTATCCTTTGAAAACACAAAGGGAGAATAAAGCATACGACTAGCACCAGGTCGTGGTATCAGAAGCACAAGTTCTCTTATTCTTGGTTAGGTAGATTTCACTGACTACTCCCATTGCTCCCATGTGCAAGACAGTACTACCCTTTGTGAATAAAGGTGGTATATGCTTCTGAATCGTCAACAATGGTTTTAACTTTTAAATAAATAACTAGAGGACCAACTGACTTATCTACTATATTAAAGGGAGTTGCACAAGTTTCCTCAGCAAGTCATGAGGTGTTTGACTTACAGTCCGTGTTCGAAACAAAAATATCTTCCATGATGATAAATCAAGCATTAGTGTTGATGAGATGGATACGTTGTAGCCAGGATCATGAAATGTAAAACTTTATATTCAGAATGGCATTAAAGACAATGAGTGACATAAAAACTGAAACAGGTTCTGTCACTCATTCTGCAGTTTCTTCTCTTGTGATGGTTTTACTGACCATGCATTGTCATGGGATGGTGCCCTAACCTAATAAAACGTTGAGTTGATTAAAAAGCTGCTAATGATAAGAAGATCTACAATTAAACTAATAACTAAAGCAATTTACTTCCACTCAGAAGGGTCTCAATTTAGTTTAACAATTACTTCTGTGGAAATTATTTTATTTGCCACATAAATTTAGCCAACTCAGAAATGGGACAGAAAGCTTTTAGCAGTTCAGAGTAACAGAAGACCAGTTAATGGCATAAAATGAAAACCAAAATACGCTACTGAAATAAGAGTACCTACAGTAAATGTAGTGAAATAACCAATGTCTTGAGATGCAGGTGGTCATTGCGAGGGTAATTGGAAGATGAGCCTGATGAGTGGCATTAGGAGTTACAGTAGGCCTGGAGAAGGAGGGATGATACTGGGCCAGAGCTAGGAGCCCTCAGTGGAAATTATCAATGAATCTGCAGAAAGAGCTGCAGGCAGGTAATGAAAGCAATCACAGACTTGTAGGGTAAATAAAAAAAGAAATAATAACAGTTGCTGGTTTAGACTCAGTATACTCCAACTGGGTTTCACTCAGGACATGAAGTCTGCCAACACTGAAAATGTCTTGAAATCTTTTACTGTAACTTGCTTCACTCGCTGGTGCTGGTTCAGTACTGCTGGGTACTGACCGAGACTGAAGAATATGGCATGGGGGAAAGTACTCTTTCCTGCAAACATCAGAGTTTTCTTGGAAGTTTCCCATCTAAATACCGACCTGGCCTGACCCTATTTAGATTGTGAGATCAGATGAGATCATAGCCTGAGGTTATGGCACTAAACTAAGCAAAGTGATAACAAAACAAAAATGGCATGATTGACAGAGTAGTAGGCAGAACACAATAAACCTATGGAGAACTATGTGCATGTATCCCACTCCTTAATATCCTCTTTGTAGATAAGAAAAATAAGCCTTACCCTGGAGCTAAAATAGTAATGGGATGAGGGCTGCCTGCATTACTTGATGGCCGTAAACAGTATTATACAAAGATGGATTACTGGAATGGAAAGTGGGTACTCATGAGATGTTACCTTGAGGCAGGACTGAAGCAAGAGCCATCCTGCACGCTTGTGCTGTCTACAGTTATCTCCTTTTGGTGGCCCTGTGTTTCTCTGCAAGCTGTGATATCACCCTGTGCAGTCCAGCTTCAGTGCTTTTCACTGTCAGGTTCACTGAGGCTATATAAGATTATTTTGCTTGGAGAAAAAAAAAAAAAAAAGATATGTGAACAAGACACTGAAAGCATATACAGATAAAAGAAGTAGTCAGCAGAAAGCTGTCTAAAGAGGTTTCTTTTGTAGTGCACCAAAAGCAAGCAGCTACTTATGACAATAGAAAAAATAGCAATAGAAGACTTACATAAGGAAGCTCAGTTTTTTTTTTTTCTACGTTTTGCACTAAACTTGAAAATTATTGAGACTGATGCTATTAAGGTTGTGATGTAATTATATTGAACTCATTTAAGAGAGCTGTAAGAGCAGATTTTTCTCTCTGCAATGGGTATAGTAAAATTTGGAAGTAACTTCAGAAATGAGGACAAGTTTTGATATTACTTTGCAGTGTGACAAAAAGGGAGAAACTCCATTAATGACAATGGGATTGTTCTAGATTGTTACCAAATACCTGTAGTTTTTCAGTGCTAATAGCCTCTATATTTTAGCTTTTCAGAGCACTAGCCTATTTTCTAAAAATCTTTCATTCCTATTGACTATTTTATATGCCAGTTGAAGGCTCATATAGATGTCTTCCTTCCCTGGAATAAGGCTGGAACAAAGATGGGGCAAATCAAGTCCCCAAGGCTTTTTTTCCTGCAGTATTCTAATTCAAGACAGGAATTCAATTACATTTAATAATGAGTTACATTAAAATCTCCCTATTTTAGAGATTCAGAACAGGTTTGTGATTTCTGGATGTGAACTAGAGCTGGTGGCAAAGTTTCTGCTGAACTAGTAGAAAATTGGATTTCTGAGGGAACAAGAAACTCCATAAAAGGGAGAATACATAGTTGTAAAATTATAGATGAATCAAAGTTGTTGCTGAGTTGCTAATTAAATATATTTTAAACTAGTTCTGGTGAGGATCTCTCACATGTTCTGTCCCTGCTAAATTGAATATAAAGGCCACAAATGTTTGGTTTATCATTTTTGGTGCAACCTTGAATACAGGGTTTTTCCTCTTTACTAAAGTCTAAAATGATTGTCTTTTGTGCTTTCAGAGGACACGAATTTATTTGAAAAGCAATAGATTGTTTTCCTGGTGACTTTTCCAGATACTGTTTTATTTTCTTGTGAGGCATACTGTGAATGTTATGGTTTTACATTCTAGATAAAACTCAAATGCAATAAAATATAAAATTCTTTTAGTGCTGTTATCTCAGTTGTTGCAAAGTACCGTCTTCAGTCAAATTTGTAGGAATAGTTTTGCAAGTACTGAGAAGACTCTTGCTCCCTGAGAATAAAATCACTACATCAGGGACACCTAAAATCTGAATACAAATCATTTTGTAAAGGCAAAGTGGTCCAACCTCAAGTATTTGTTACTAAATTCATGTGTATACTTTTCAGGCATCTGAGGCTACTTCTTGGGAAGGATGATATTGGACAAATCCATGATTAGAGCCTTTGTAATGTAAACCATCCCTACTGCGCTGGAATTGATTACACACATTTGGTGAAAGGCAATTTGAATGGTAAGTCACTTAGTCATATTCTCGTTTTCACACATCATTCAGCTTCCTACTGTCCTTCTGCTCATTCTTTTCTCTTTTCTCGGAGCAATATGCACAGCATGTTCCCACTATTGTTCAGCGTAGTTTAAGATGACGTTAAGATAGAAAGATCAGTGTAAACATGCAGAAAAAGTTCCCAGTGAAATGTCCAGGCTTCTCAAACGCACAAAGGGCTGCAGCATTCTAACATCCCTGAGGAAAACAGGGAAATTTGCAGCATTTTACTGAAGATAAAGTTAATTACTGCAAACAGGTTGAAGTCCAGTCCCACAAGTGGCTGGGCATTCTCAGTTTTCTAGTGCACTTTGAGGGAACTGAGAATACTCAGCAGCTGCTAGATGTGACCATTTGGCCAAAGAAACTCGTTGTAATACATAGTAATGTAGAATGTCTGGAGTTGAAAATTACCCAGAATATGAGAACTGACCCAAAACAGAGCCTAGACCCCAACTCTAAATCTACATGAAATTTATCTTTTTAACTCCAGATTAAATTTCCATGTATGAACATGATGAAGTATGAGCTTTCCCAGATTTTAAAATGTTTTTATTCTCCTTTTATGAAGAGTGGTAGAATAAGAAGACTCAAATACAAACAGATCTTCATCCACTATATCGAGCTCCACTGTTTTCTTTTTTTCTTTGGACTCTTACATAGTGTTAAAACTGGCCTTTCATACTGACATTTATGTCACTTAAATGTTAAATATTAAAATTGCTTGTTTTTATTAAAACAAGATTAGCTGAACTGCATGGCAACACATACCACGTAGTTACCCAGAGACATGGTTTTAACAGCTTTGAGGCCTTTTTGTGATGGCAAGGCTGTGTGCAGACGGCCCAGACAAACATCTCTAACTGACATCAAAATCTTGATACCCTGAGTACCTCTAGAGGTATTTAGCCAGAGTCTGAAGCTGCAAATTGGTGGTCCAGAGGCCTTCTCAGCCATTTCTTGGTGCGTGTAAGGTGTGTCAGCGTGGCACAATGCAGTTCTGAGGCAAGAAATGTGAGCTCCTGGAATGCCTGAAGGACCAGCAGTGTTGCTACATTAGCATAGAGCTCTGCTCAGGCTTGTAAAGCCTATTTTTCTTGTAGAATCCATGTTTGCCCCCTTGAGCTACCTGCCTCAGCTTAAAATGCATCTGAAGAAGTGCCGGAGAAGGTACAATATTACAAGGTGGGAGGACGCAACAAGACAGAGGGGAAGGCAGGACCACAGAAGTATCGTTTGAGAACACCTTTGGGTAATTAATATGAAACTGTGGTCTCAGGCCAGTGCCTGCTCCTTGTAGCTGAAAACCTAACTTACAACTGCATTGTGCAGTGCTGATAGACCCTTAGGTCCTCTCATGCTCTCACATGAGTCAGTGAGAATTTTTTATTGAACGACGGCTGAGCAGTACTGCCCCAAAAGCTGGGAGCACTACAAGAACATCTGAAACATGTCAGAGAAGTAGCATATCTGAGCAGGAACTACAAGTGCTGAGATCTCCCAGGCTGGATGGCTCTAAAGAGAGCTAAGTTAACAGGAACCCTGTGGTTTGTCTTCTTGTATAACACAGGGCAGAATTTCTCCAGCCATCCTGGTTTTGTTCTGTTTATCAAGTTGTCAACACGCAAAGGGAGAGGGAGAATTGTCAATACTGTACTTTCTATGTGATGACCATCAGAGGCCCAATTTTCACAATAAGCAGGGCTCCGTATTTGCTATCTTTTACAGACGTATTGAAAAAGGTCTGAACAGCCATTGTGCATCCAATGAACCCACATTTTAGAAATGTCTTCCAGCCTTGGAAAGATTTGATGCATCTGCTGTGTGGACTGGAGAGTGCACAACATATTTTCTTCCCTGCTCCTGTGTCAGGCAGCATTCCCTCACATTCCTTCCTTCCAGTAAATAGATCTGTGCATAAATAAGACCCTAAAACTCTTTTCTCTTTGATAAATTTTTTAGTGAATATCCCTGCTTGCACAGGGCTCTCTTTGGTTCCCCTGAAGCCAGATCTGGCCCACATACAGCGAAAATGAGGCTGTCAGCTCAACATGCAAAATTCCTTATGTTCTAACTAACAGTAAGAATCAACTAAAAGGAAAAGGACTTTTCCTTCCTTTGTCTTCTAGCAGTGTTAGCTTAGACAGCCACCAGCACATGATCATTTACATAAGGAGGGAACTGCAGAGCTGCTGCCAACTGCCCATAGTGCCTGCCAAAAACAGATGTTAGATGTTACTGTTAGAATAATGTCTTCTTCAGCTTGACGTGTGAGTGCTGCAATCTTTTTTTCTAAAAAGGAAGAGCAAAAAAACATGGCTGAATTAATGAAATGAAGCACACAACATATGGTCTGAGAAAACTATAATGTAAGGGGAAGTGCTGGTTGTCCAATTGCCTAAGATTGCTAGAGCACATAGAGAACTGCCCTGGACTGTCACGTAGCAGAATCTGGTGGCCTAATAGGTTTGCTTAACATTTACATTTTTACTCCAATGCCTTTACATTGTTTTTAAAATAGTTTACAAAAGGCAACGAGTAAAGCTGCAAAGCTCTATACTGACCAAGAGGGTGATAAATTCAGCATTCTTTGTTAACCTACACATGTTAAGTACCAGACAACCTTATCACTAAAACTGGGAATTATGCTTGGATTTTGCTATCATTTTGGAGGAATCCTGCAAGTTCTATAGAAACCAATTGAGATAAATCTTACCTGTTTTATTTGCGATGTATTTTATTCATGTATTTTATGGGAAAAGAAGGAACCTGTCTGAATAATGTTTATTACTTTGTTTACCTGTCTTTCTGTAAGCAGCTAACTAAATCTCGGTCTGTAGAGCTGGAAGACTGGCATTTTGAAGGCAGCCCTACATAGTCACCCTATATGAGGATTTGTATGAATGCTGGTTCTGTGGGGTCAGTAGAGCCAGTGAACCCTCATTTCTTGCATTTGTGTTTTGAGGCTGAGCTTTCACATGGACTCAGCGATACCTAAAAATGGTTATTTCACTCTTTAGCTCTTCCTTTGATTAACAGCCACGCTGTTTTATTTGCTAGCCAGAAGTTGTGAGAATTTAACATTCCTGAGACCTCTGTCCCTTGCCTAAATGTTGTTGGAAGTAGTTAAAAAATGTAATGGGAAATACAGATAGCCACGCAGGCACACATACTGCGTGATCTCATCAGCATTGCTTCTGCAGGAATCCTGGCTAAAATGAGGTCAGACCCTCAGTTTTCGTAAGCTGTGATTTCATTGCAGGCTCTGCAGTAGAAGCAATTTGCACCTACTAGGTGTCCGTCCCAGATGACTATGACACAAGGCAGCGTCTCTCTGTCTCTCCCACTGCAGGAGTAGCCAACACAAACCACCTCGCAGGGATTGCTCCTGCAGTTTTAAAACTTCGACTTGAAGCTGTCGTGTGGAAAAGGCAGCTGCCTAATTGCACAGCTGCCTGCCTTGCAAAGGCATATGAACAAAATGCTGCCTTCTGCTTTTGAAGGTAGATGGGAGAAGAAAGTATGAGTGTTTTGTGTCCTCTCTACCCCCTTTTTTTCTCCTTGGCTAGGAAAGGAGATTGTCAGGCTCTTCGCTGGATATTAGACTCCTGTGGGCAGATTTGAACGAGGTGGGTTCTGCAGACAGGTCACTGCTGATGAGGAGAAGCCCTAGTCCCCTTCTCTTCACACCTGCCATGTCTGTGGCAAGGTCTGGTGCTCCTCTGCTCCTCTGGTGAGCTGATTTACCCATTTGACATGGCATTCTAGGTACGCTTTGTTACCTTCTGTGGCTTTGGTGAACCAAGTCAGCCCAGTCCAGTAGTCCAGTGCATAGAAGAGCTATGCCCAGAGAGGAGGAAGAGGGAGTGGGATTACACATTTTGGTAACACTGATGTATTGGGTTGGCTCGGCCATCTTGCTTAAAAATACCGACAGACTGTGTTGAGATGTTATCACTGCAGGAGAGTGACGCAGATGCTACACTTCGCAATATGCTTTCAAGAAACTTTTCAATAATCTTGGCTTTTTCTCATTCTGATTCTTTAAACATTTTTGATCTCTTCCCTCTCTCAAACTGCAAACTGTTTCTTCCATGATTTGCAAAGGGGCTGGAGGAGGAAACAAGAAGGAAATGTGTGCCAGTGCAGCTCTGCAAAAGGTCTGCATAGCACAGGGATGTAGAGCTTTTGCTGGATGCAAAATACACTGTGCTTGGCCCTTAAACTCTTTCTCTTTGCATCCTCCTATCCAAAGAAGTATTTACATGAAATGTCAGTCACCCTGTGAAACTATATGAGAATTAATTATCTGTGGAGAATGATTTGGCCCTATTAATTATGGGTCTCACATAAGAAAAAGAATAGGCCTAATGTATCATATGATTTTTTTAGCCAGTGAACTAGGAACTCATTGGTATCAAATATCAATAATGGTTTTGTTGAATACAGATTGATGACCTCTGACAAAAATTATAGGAGAAATTTGTAGTATTTTGTCTTATTATAGCCTACTAAGACCTTAGGCAAGATAAGGGTCTTATTTTCTTAGGCTGTCATGCAAGGGGTTAAAGCTGATATTTATCAGATTATTGTTTGCAACCAGTCATGAATGAATAAGCCTTTAATGTATGTAGAGTCAGAAATAACTGATGTTAAAATGCAATCACAAATCAAATACAGTATTTCATGGAGACAGTTAAAACATCATGTCTAATTAAGTCTTCATTTAAACGTGTGTAATTTTGTTGTTCAGATTTATGTATATCCTTGTAGAACCTCCCCTGAAGTGAATCATGGTGCCTGTTTGTATGTTGCCATTTGGTAAAGGAAATCTGGAAGTTTATGTTTTACAGATATCGTTAGATATAAACAAAGCCCTGAGAAGTTTTCTGGGTTATTCAAAAGCCATCACTGAGAAAAATTGAGTATTTATCACATTGTACTTCAAATATCTGCTCTAGGTATTTTCTTGTCCCTCTGTTTTCTTTCTCTCTTCTCTGTTCAGCACCTTCCCTGAGTGGCTGCAAAGCACAGTACTGGCACAGCAAATTCGTTGCAAATTTTCTAAGGCAAATAGCCTCTTGCCTGCATGGGAACATTATACTGACATACCAGCAAAATACATAACACCACCACATATATTAATTTCCTATTCACCATACATGTATGTCTGACTGTAGCATGAATATGTGAACAAAATGAAATGGCATCCTGATTTTTTTTTTCTTTTTGGGGGAAAATAAGTCCTGGAAGTTAAAATTGGAATATGAATTTGAAACAGAATTTGCTTTTGAGAAACAGAACTGTGGTAGGAGCAATTTAACATTATAAAGCAGATGATTCTCAGTTTTCAGACAGTGGTGTAGGTCAAGAAAATACATTGGCACATTCATCCATATAAAATTAAATATAAATGGCAGGAGAAGCAAAAAAGAACTCCGTACAACTGGGGATTTCAGTTTTATACTTTAGAAAAATCATTTCACCTATGAGCTTGGCTGCCAATGTTAAAAACTGCAGTTAAATGAAACTGCCAAATCACAGAGCAGTTATTTGGAAACAGAAGAGAAAGAAAATTCTAATAGAAACTCAGATGATACAAATACTTCTTTGATATCAACTTAGTATGTGTCTAGTGGGATAGCATATAATGGGAAATGCAGCAAGGGATACCCATTACAGCACTTAACTGAAGAAAAGCTCCTTTGTTCTGTGTATTTCTCTTAAAAGTATTTCTGTTGTATTTAGCATCACCTCCATGGCCCAAGCTCTGATTTCTTTGGTAATTTCTGTGCAATGGATAAACTGAAAATGTGATTTTTCACATTTTTTCAAGTCACAAGCCATTTCTACATGCAGATTGACTTAATTCATAGCCACTTATTCCAATTCATACACATCTACACAGAAGTGGAAAAACGCAAAGAAAAAAATGACAAACAGGAAAAGCCTTTGAGAGGTTTCAGGGCAAGTATTTTCCACAGCTCTGTTGGAGACGAGTGGCCACTGCTCTGTGATTCTTTCTTGGCCACTGAATAGCTAGCATCGGGTTTTGGTTAGGATCTGGACTGTAGATCTGGGCATGATTAAGTAGGAGAGAGCAAGTTAAAAGAAGCAATAAATACATACAACTACTATTGACACCTGGATTGTAGGTGTTTTTGCTTTGGTCATACAAGAAAAAGAAGACAAGAACAAAAGCAGTTTATTCACTAATGGCAAATTTCTCCCCTTGTTTCCAGAGGTAAACAAGA
The DNA here is from genome assembly GCF_964034855.1 of Anser brachyrhynchus. Lineage (NCBI taxonomy): Eukaryota > Metazoa > Chordata > Aves > Anseriformes > Anatidae > Anser > Anser brachyrhynchus. The sequence continues at coordinate 32,250,708 of NC_137696.1, forward strand.
GTCTTACCCCTGAGCACAGGACAGAAGGCAACTCCACCATGCACCACCACAACTAACTAGTCATTCCTCCTAAAAGCCTTTTGAGGCTGTGCAGGATACGTAAGGAGAGCTAGGAATCCTGCTGTAATCCAGAACTCATTTCCCAGATATGCATAACATATCATATTCATTTGCCATACCCTCCCCACCAGTACGTTTCCTTCTTTCAAGGGAGATCTTCTGAACAGTATTTTCAATCTTTGGAAAGAAAGGCTACAAACAAGAGCAGAAATAGAGCCTTCACATCTATTTCCTCCTTTCATGTGTGTGTGGGGGGGTATATGCACACAAACCTTCTTCCCAGAGCAGAATGAGCTAGTGGTTTTAATTACGGTGAGGACAGTATAAAAGAACACTACATAGTAATTTTGATAATTGTGTATCTGCATCCTGTGTTGATGGAAAAGTATATGATGGTACATGAGGAAATAATTTTAGTTCCACAGAGGAAGAAGTACTACTTCAAATTTAGCAAGTGTTATCACTTCTTTAGTTCATAATGATTTGAAGCATATATATATTAAATATCCTCACATAACCAATAAATTATTAACACAGTCTTGGGTATTTTTCACAGACACAGTCCCTTCGTCTTTCCTGGCAGTTTCCTAGAGAAACAATTAATAAAGGAAATAACATTTATTAACAAATTCAGAAAATGGGGGAAATGTCTCTTGATGAAAAATGTATCCGCTTCTAAAAAGCACTAGCGTGTTTATTTCTTTCACTTATGCTTCAGTTTCACACTGTTATGGTAATATCAATTTGAACATTTAACTTCATATTGATTAACAATAAGGTATTAAAGACTTTGAAGACAGAGGGCAGACCTTCACCTTTATAAACTGCTATTGCTCAGTGGATATCAATTTTATTCCCAAGAATCTGGCGCAGGGTAAAGAGTGAAAAGGATGTAAGACAGTAAGAGGAAGCCAAATAAAGGAAGGTACATACTGATCCCTGGGCACCGTCAGTATACAGTTCCCATTTAATCAAAAATATGCATTTATGCATATCTGTTAAGCAAATTATACTTCAAAAGAATATATGCAAAAGTATTTTTCTTCAGCACTTTTTTAGGGATTGATTCAAGGAGGCTTATAAACTGCTGTTTTCTTTTTTTTTTTTTTCATGCATATTCACTGATTAACTGTTTACTTAACATCAGATTGTGGGTCAAACATAATTGCATATGGTGTCATACATGGACAGACTACTCTGCAAACTCTGAGGAATGTTAAGGTTAAAAAGAGTCCCAGCAAGGTATCCTGTCACTACAGTAAGATGGTGTTTACCTTGCCAAAACTTATTCATTCAAAGACTTATTTTTGTGAAATGAACAATGTACTAGCATGCCAGGATCTCAGTCTGCAATTACTCTGAGGCTTTCTGCAATTACATTGAAGGAGGTGTTCATTTATCCCTTCCCCTTAATTTTTCCTTGGAAGGAAAGGCATCTTCCTTCCTTCTCCCTTCCTGTTTCTCTCTGCTTCCAAAGACAGTTGCACGACTTGTCGGAGCTTCCCATAAGAGCAAAATGTCCTCGATCCTGCTAAATTCAGCAAAAAAGTGACCATGCTTGGGTCTTGTGAATTTGTATGTTTAGTGTTTAATTCCATGTCCAAGGCCCAGAGGAACTGTGCATGGCTGTAAGACCTCACACTGCATGCATTTGCACTCCTGTAATGTTGATATTTACTGAAGCATTGAAGTTCACAGCTGTCTATTCTTTCATAGATAATCAATAAATCATACGTCAGCTCTGGTGATTATGCGTGTCAAGTAACAAGTCATCAACATCTAAGCTATCAAAGATCGTGCACTATTTTTTGTGTTAGCTTAAGAACTGTATATATGTTCTCGCTAAAAGAAGGAAACAGTGAAAACCAAGAAACTCCATACAAAAAACATCACTTGCTGCCATTTCTGCCTCTGGTCAGGAAATGTTTACGGCATAAAGAGAGAGAGCCTTCCCCAGTAAAAAATGAAAATGAAAAAATCTGCATGATCTATAAACCGCCCTAGCTGTCACCAGCTGACAGATCTGAAATATGAAAACCACTTCTGACATTTTCTGATCTTAGCCTACCAGATGGTGTATGGCACTTCCAGACCAATATGATAAGGAAGATAGGAAAGGGGGGAAAGCAAAGCAGATCATAATTGTAAGCATCCTCTTTTGTAATTCTGGCCATTTGCTACTTCATAAATTAATCAATCTGATTTCCGATGTGTGGTTATTATTCTACTGAAAATTGGACTAGCATAAATGGATCTCGTTCTGCATCCTGGATGAAGATAAAGATTACAGAAGATAAACAAAATTATGTGAGACTCAGTATTCATCTCCTTACCTCCATATATTCCCTTCTGACACAAAGATATTTATGGTTTAAATTAGTGTTAATGTTTTGCAAGGCTTAATCCATATTACTAAGTGGCTTTGTGATAAACAGCTAAAAGAGCAAAACATTACAATTCTATTTCCCAGACTATAATTTTCTGCAGCAATAGAAATGCATTAGTGCTGGTTTTGACTTCTCTTCTGCTAAATAAGGGCATGTTTTAATGCGTTTCTGAATCCACCGTACTGTGCTCTTCTGGGGTAGTTCATTGACTTACTTCCAACTAAGAAAATATGGGCAAATGCTGATGCGCTGAAATCTGGAATTGAACATAACATCTAGGAGCTTCCCTCAAGATGGCACTACCGAACTGCTTCACATACCTCTGAACCCTTATGTAATCTTGTTTATACAGCATCAGGGTCATTTTAAAGCTAAGATCACACGATGCTAATTTGGCCAATGATTTTCACTTTCATTTTGGCAAACTGCCTTCTTTATGTCTAGGCACAGACATTTAAAGGCAATATTTTTGTGCAGGCTCTGCCAATAGAGTCTTGTAGTCAAGGAACACTTGTTAAAAAATAGCCAGGATTATACTTCCCAATTTGCCTTAGAAACTATGAAGCCCTCTGAAATCTGCTGTGCAGATTCATGCATGTTGGGTTTACAGGCCTTTTTCATGTTGGCTGAAACTCCAGATCTATGCTGAACTGAACATGTAACGTGAATTGAAAAGGATGATACAAAGTAAGGGGGAGAATGGGAAGAATGCATTTTTCTGATATCTGTGAACAGAGAGAGCCCCTGCATGCAGCTATCTTCGTTCTTGACTAGGAAATTCTTGTCTTTGCACAATCCTACTAGAGCTTCCTGAAACACTGTGTAGAAATCAGAGGTCATATAGTATCTAGAGGTGAAAGGTCTGGAGCAATGTTCATTATCTCTTCTCTCGTTTCAAGCTTTGCAAGAAATACACCCCAAACTTCCCACATGCTGTCTTGACCTTTGTACATGCATGCAGCCTTCCATGCTGTGAGCGTAGTCACAAAGAAAATCCAGACTATGATCAGTAGAGGCAGTCCTTAGAAAACAAATACTTTTGTTTTAATAAAAATTAAAATATAGATATAGATAATATATAGATAAAATATAGATATTTTTTCATATCTCCTTTTCTGACGTTCCATAGTTGTCCTCAAAATAGTGCTCTCTGAGAGAGCAGCTCTCTTGAATAATGTTATAAAGAAACATTTTTCTATAGGGAATTTTATGCAGAATTTCTATGTAGTTTGGGACAAGGCATCAAGGAAAACCTTGCTGATCTATATTGATGATCTGTTAGAGGAAACTGAGCTATCTTTTGCAATAGCAATCACCTTATAAACCACTGGAAAGAATCTGGTTATTCTTCATTCAAGTGTTGTAGCAGATTTAATGAAATTATCCTCATCACAAGACTGAAGAACCTTGTTACGCTATGCAAAAACTATGCTACGCCTTGAGTAAGTGATTCATCAGAGCAAAACCTTATCTATGTATCTACGAATAATGTGAAACAACCTGAACCAAGAAAATGTTTTTACACCGTGAAAGACAGGTAGCATCAGATTCCATGTGAAATATCTAACATTTTCATAGAACCACAGAATGGTTTGGGTTGGAAGGGACCTTAAAGATCACCTAATTCCAACCCCCCTGCCATGGGCAGGGACACCTCCCACCAGACCAGGTTGCTCAAAGCCCCATCCAGCCTGGCCTTGAGCACTGCCAGGGATGGGGCATCCACAGCCTCTCTGGGCAGCCTGTGCCAGTGCCTTACCACCCTCTGAGTGAAGAATTTCTTCCTTATATCTAATCTTTAAGGGTATTTGAAATCCTAGATATGTATGCTAATGAAACCTGAATGGACTTTTATTTGAAGCTACGGCAGTCTTCGAGAAATGAATAGACCTGAGTGAGGCCTCCCTGCTATGCGGCACTGACACAGCTCCATCAATGCTTATCACAAAATCTATGCCATCTGCATGAGTCTTCTGGGATCAGGCCACGTTGGACCAAAAGCTGCTCTACTTTTTTCTTGCACCTCTGTGTGCTGATTTGATAAGATACATCACCTCTCCCTCAAAGATGTTGCCTTCCCACGGCCATAGTGCCATTACACAGGTCCTGAATTGCTGTGAGAGGAGCTTTGCGACCACAAGTGATGCTGCAGCAAGGAGTGGCCATAACTGGTCACTACAAGTGAACAGGGGCACGCTCTGAGTGGAAACGGCTGAACTAAGTAAGGGTTCATCAGAGAACCATGGCTAAATTTTCAAATGGTGCCATGCTGAAAAACACTCATTTAGCAAAAGCTCTGAAATAACTGCTGAAGGAAGCAATATGAAGATGGCACGTGGGTCCTCTGCCTTTAACAACAATGCCTGAGGAATCCATGGCAAGGCAGTGCTACGCAGGATGCTGGTGGGTTAGGTGCTGTATCCACAGAGAATTAATGATTATTACCTCAATTCCTCAAATTATTATTGTGTTTTACTCCCTCCATGTAATAAAAAGCTGTATTTTCAGAGTCTGATTGAGTACTTCTGAGCAGCTGGGTATTGTCCGTCATATATTCAGCAGAAAGGTTAATTGGTGCATTTTAACCAGCTTTTGGAGGATCAGGGAAGAAGTGCATATTAAGCTGTGTTTGTTTTATAACAGAAACCCAGACTCTCATCACAAAGTTGAAAATACACCTTGTAATTCCTGTTCTTTCAGCAGTGGAAGTTACCTGAGGAAATCTTTTTGTCTTCTTTGTTGTGTGGAAGAATTCAGTGTTTCTGTGCAATCTTGGTAAGAACCACTGTGATTAAAAGGTCTAGCTGCAGCCAGTAAGAGCTTGCAGTTTACTCAACAGAGCCAGCAGTTCACTCCTGAATTCTTGGAAGCTGCTGTGATGACAAATACAACGCAAAGCAAAATCATGCTGTCATTCTACTCGCTGAATGTAATGAACAGGGTTAAAATAAACAGTACCCTGTTGCTTACTGGGCCTTAATCCTGAAAGCATATATGCGTGTGCTGCAATTCACAACCATGGACTTTCCGACTAATTTGTGTAACACAACTTTGTGGAAATGTTTTCAGGATTGAGACCCTAAATTTACTATGAACGTACTATGAGACCTAGTTATCTGCTTAGCTGCTCCGTGGTGCACGGGTGGTAGGATCTGTCCCATTATTATTGATTGCTTGCATTATTGGTGTGCTCACAGTGTCCTAAATGCTGGCCTTAAAAGGCACGGGCCCTCCTGCAATGTGTAATAGTCTGAAAAGGTATGAAACAAGCGAAGGATGGGAAGGGAGTAAGGCAGATGAAACATGAAAAGAAAGCTACACACATTTCCAGTCTTACAATGCCTGCTGTGCCTTTTGCTCTGGCAGACTAGGGAACTTATTACAGAATGTCTCTGACTCTATGAATGAGTAATAATTTATAGATATGCAAGAAGAAACTCAGAATCTCAGCTTAAAAAAAAAAAAAAAGACTTTTTGAAGGCATCATTACTATCTTAGAAAGAATAACAAGTTTCACCCCTGATGATCTCATATTATACCTGCCTACTTTTTATCAAGTCTCCTACCTTTCCTTCTTCCCACTCCTTAACATTCATTGCATAGTTATGATTTAATAGCTTAGTGAATAGTTCCTCTAAGTGGTGTCCGTGTTTTAGGAAATATTATCTCAAATAGGCATTGGAATGGGCTGCCCAGGGAAGTGGTTGAGTCACCATCCCTGGAGGTCTTTAAGAGATGTTTAGATGTTGAGCTTAGTGATATGGTTTAGTGGAGGACTTGTTAGTGTTAGGTCAGAGGTTGGACTGGGTGATCTTGGAGGTCTCTTCCAACCTAGACGATTCTGTGAGTCTGTGAAATTATATACCCCGATTTAGGGAGAACAAGAAGTAGCCAGGTAGAGAAAAGAATAGTCTAAGTAAATCTTTGTGTCCCAGTCAACTTTAGCTCTGTCCATGAGTACAACTTCTAAAAATGACCCACTTTTAATATACTGAATGGTTTATTTTGCTTGGAATATAATAGATGCCAGTGAAAGAGGCAAGAAAGTGAATTTCTAATTGCTAAGTGTCATATCCATGTGTGTATGGATTGTCTGTACTTTCATATCGTGCAGCAGTGGCACATATAGTAGGAACTTCCAGTGAATGAATGGACTTGCAAGAATGGATGTGGGCAAGTAATAGATGTCTATGACAGTTTGATTCTGATGAGAAAGCAATATTCACATGTACAAGCAGAAGTAAGAGAGGAACCACTAAGCTAGGCTTTCACCAAGAAGCAGTTACACTGCTAGATGGAATCTGATCAATGCAAGCCTGCTTACAGGAAGGTTGGCATCAAAACACAACAGCTGAAGTGTAGCAGATGGCTAGATCTGAAGGAGATGTAAACAGAGGCTGAATAACTAAGCATTGCATTCTGCAGATGTCAAAGTTTCCAGGCTGTTAAAAGTTTAGTCTAAGCGCTCTCCTGAAAGCTCTTTTTGTTTTTGACTACCTAAGCCCTAACTCTACCCACACTCTGTAACATATCATGTGATATCTTAAAGGCATCTGAATTGTCTGGTTTCCCAGCATGTGGTTGCTCCTGAAAGTCCATATAATGCAGATTATCATTTCCCTGCTTCCTGTACATGGATCCTGCCAGTACCAGGTGCTTTCGGGATTTCATTTTCAGTAGCAAGGAGATATTTCAAAGGTGAGAAAGCTGACACTGATCCAGTTGAAGGACAAACAAGCATGAGGATGGAGTGGTTAATTTCAATTCCCTGCAGGTCAGCGGAATAACAGAAATATCTTAATTCTGTTTTCCTCCTTCTTTCTTGCACATTCCTAGCTTGTTCATAGGGCCTGTGTATAAGGAAGGAGGTCTATACCTTGGAGAATGGCGGAAAATCACAAAGAAGGGCTGTGTGCAGGAGCCAGCTGTCCACAAGGCCAAGAGATTTCTCTGTAGTCCTCCAAAGAAATAAACAGACTGGAAAGCTGTATGAGTCAGCCCTGATCTGTTCCATGCATTTTGTGCTGCCTACTTCTTTTGTCATCCTCTCCCACTTGTGACTTGCACTTCTTTTCACATCACGCCTCTACTTAGAGCAGGCCACTACTTTGCAGATTATAAGCACCATTCATCTCTTTCAATCTTCCCTTAAAACACTCTGCCACTGAAAAGAAAAATTGTGAGATCTCTTCACCAACAATAACTGGGCTGTGCATCATGTTCTGCAAGTGAGATAGTGAGTTGTTCATTCTCAATGAGCTCTGTAAAGGGCGTGTGCATACTTGATGCTGTATACACAGCAATATCTTCCAAAGTCAGGTAATTCAAACTCTTAGGGCAGATGTTTTGACTAGTCTTCAAGGAAAGAACAGCAAATGGCAGTGCAGAGGGAAATAATAGCTCATATGCTGAGCCACTACCTGGAAACTGATGCTAGGAAAATCATGCAGGGAGAACGTTGCTTTCCAGCTTAGGTGTAGTGAAGAATGAACTTCAGTGGAAAAATATTTTCAGAAAATTAACTCACATTTACAAGATGATTTTTAGTCTCTTAAGTTTATCTTTAGTTAATTGCAATTGTTTTTGATGGATAGGTGTATCATAAAGGATTTTCTTGCCTGATTTCCACCTTGCTTTGCTGGAATTCAAATTTCCTGCCCTCCCAACGTTGGGCTGCTGCCAGCAATGCAGTTTTATTAGCCCAATAGCCTGTCTCCAATCACGAGCAATGCCATGCTAGGACTTGTACTGGTGCTTTGTCAAAAGGTCATCGAACAACATCTCCAGTTTATGCTCAGCAGGAATCCTTCCCTCCTCAGGAATTAGGACCATTAGGTCTTCCTTTGTATTCTTTTGTCCCTCCCCATGGCATAAAGTTGAAATTATTGTCCATTTTCTTGAAGTATATTGAAGCTACATTCAGGTTACCCACCAAAACTGACTGAAGAAAGAATAATTTTAACAGGGACTTCATCTGGAACAGATGATCTCACACCAAGCTGTAAAGATATTTCTGGTACTGAAGGAGATAGGCCTTACAGAAAGAACAAAAGTTACCATGCTTCAGCTTTCATTCAGCTTGCAGTATTAGTTAAAGTGATTTGTTTCACTCTGGCAATAAAGCCTTAACTAATCTAATTCAATCTGAGTCCAAATGTCATTGTAGAGTGTAACCATGAATGACATTGGCCAGTTCAGTGACTTTGCTGGTAAAATTACTATTAAAGCTGACAATTCAGTTCTGGCATGTGGAAAACACTGTGTTGTAGTCTGGGCCACAGATAACACAGGGAAATGAAAGACTACATCCCTGAAAGTGCAACTGCAAGATAAAGCTGTGCTAGTGTATGTGTAGACGATGGGTTCATGTCCACTATGATTTTAAATCCAGATCCACGTGGTCTTTCTTCCAGATGTCTGAGCATTTTTAAATGCTAAAGGAGAGGAGAAGTAAAATTCAGATCCAAATGGAAATAAACCCTTTTCAGTAAAATGGGGATGTTTGAGATGAGGTTCATATTCAACTCTGGATGAACACTCTATCTTCTCTTCTTGAAAAGGAGAAGATTTATGAATTATATAGTTAAAGCATTAATGGAGCCAAATAGAAAAAGCCAATGACTGTGAGTGTCTTTGAAGTTTGGGTTGTTTTCAGATGATGTATTTAATTCTGAATAATCCATTTCACCTCTTTCCCAAACATATCTCTTAACTTACTACCCAGAAAGCTCAGATACTGCACTGATGAACATCAGTAGATTTGAGAGATGAGTTTCTCAGATGTCTCTGGGCCTAGTTTTGTCATCTTTTATTCACTAACTCCCTGCTTTCCTCTCTACGTTTTCCACTGCAAGGCTTCCATTGTGAGCTTTCTCTGGCTTCTGGCTATGAAAACAATTCAGTGTTTTGGTACAAACTCAGTCTCTCAGAACTCTGCAGCACCCATTTAGGAGTTCTGCTCTAAGGGGCGCCTCATGCTCTCAGCTGAGCCATGAAGCATGAGAGATGCTGTGCACGAGCACTGAAAATATGAACTTGTTTTTTGGCCTCTAGAGGCCAAAATTTCCATTCCTTCTGCTACTGTGGGGTGAGTTCAGCACCAGCTAATTGCTGTCCCTTTCCTTAGAGAGGGTGGTGTTTCAGAGAACCTTTTTTGCAGTTATATATTAACGTACATACATATCTGTAAGTGTATGTATAAATATATATTACAGCTTGTTTGGATTCTTTTGGGGTAAATACTACTAACATTTTCTAAGCTTCAAGTGTGACTATTTGCTATATGCAAGGAAAGTGTTGTGACTTTGTTTAATCAAACAAGGAAGAATTTCCAAGCTGGTCAAAAAAAATCTGGAATATGACCCTGGCCAATATCAGATGCTTCAGAGAAAAATGTAAGGGATGCTATGGTATGTATTTCTGGGATAAACTGTACAATTATACAGAATAAAACAAACTTAGCTGCCACAGTTACTGAGTTAATATTAACCATGCATTGTAAGAACAAAAACCATGAGTAGAATCAGCTGGTAGCACCCTAAGTGATGCATGGAGTTTGAGGAGGTAACCATAGCTCATTCCAAACTTTCTGCTCCTCATCCAGATGTATCGCCTGCTTCAGTACAGCAGCAGGAACCTCACATACCTGCCACTAAGAGAACTGCAGGATTGTCCGTCTCTGCATGGAGTCCTGCTCCTGATACAACTATAGCTGTTTACAACGGCAGCTTTCATATATATTCTCATAAATCTTGTTCTGATAGTCATTTACCTGCTTCCATGTGGTGTGTCTTTCTTTTCAGTTTCTGAAAATCTGCAGCAGGGAAGTCTCTAAGAACAATCAGATACCGATATGTGCAATGTGTAATGAACTCTAAAACAGCCAGGAGATTATGCTCTGATAAACAGCTTTGTTTTAATATCCCTTAAAGAGAAAGTGATGGTATGTGACTTAGATCAGAAAATGGGGCTTATTCCCAGAGAAATGCCCCTTTCATGTCTTTTTCCCAGAGTTTCATGTCTGTGTGACTTGCTTTGAGCTTGCATTTGCACACCAGAGAGTGCGTCATGCCTTCCAAGCCACAAGCTCTCCTGCCGCTGGTCAGACTGTCCCCCAAAAGTGAATTGGTGTCTATCTGCCAGATATCAATCAGCTTGTAATGATTAACCGGATGAATTTTATGCTGCCTGCATAGTTCATCATCACACAATCATACCACCAACTAGTCACAAAGTCAGTTCAAAGCCAAAGTGTGAAATCAGTCACAGAGGACTGTGAGGCGTGACTGTAAGCCTGGTTCGCTGTCCTCTTCCACTTTCCCAGGTCTTCAGCACTTTCAGTGAGAGAAGAACAGAGGCAAAATAAGCCAAACAGGTCTCTGGTATCTGCTAGATCTGAAGTCACTCTCCTACTGGGTATTTCTGGACATGGGCTGTGAAGAGGCAGTGCTGCCACACCTATTGTGTTTTGGGTTATACGGTGCTGAGCTGCACGGTGTCATGGTGTGCATTTCTCCTTTTGGCTGGCAAAGCAGAAAAAACAACCGTTCTCTAAGTTTCTCCTGTGTCCAGAGAATCAGATATCCAGTGTTGAACATATGTCATGTTAGGAAAGCACCTCTAAAGTATTTATAAATAATATCGTTGAACGAGTAACTCTGAACAACAACTCCTTTTTACTGAAAAATTAAGAAAGCCAAATTAAAAGCATGTGTCTGATTTAAAGAACAAAACCACACAAAACCTGAAAAGCATCTTTGTATGTTCCATTTAAATGTTTGGAGGCAATTCTGAGACAAGGATCTAAATTTAGTGAAGTGATTCAACAGTTACATTAGCCTACATGATACCAGCACTAACTTGCCTGGCAGAGAGCCAGAGTTGCAGGGCCAGATTGAGAGGTGCAAGGAAGAAGACTTGTTTGTCTTCAGGAAAGCAGTGCTAGCTACTTTCATTCCTTTATATATATGATATATGACTAAAGTGTGTGGAGAAAGAACATAGCAAATAACTAATACTAAATGCTCTGAATTTCTGACTCGCTGACATCCAAGTATTTCAAATACTCTGCAACATCAGTGAAGTTGCAAACTTCATGTAAGGTAGGTCGGACGTTTGTGCAAATAAGTATGCTGTAGTACAGCAAAATTAAAAGACTTGCCCAGTATTTCTGAATAAGTGAATAATTTCTTTGAAAGTGTGAAAGGTTATCCCAAGACATTAAGTTTATTAAGTTAAAGATATCACTAGATTTATTCAGTGTAGAAATTTCCTAAGTGACAATTCATTTATGCTTTCCTTCTGACCTCACCTTCCTCCTTATAAATTAATATTTTGCTTGGAAGTGTGGCCTGCTGAATAGCTCTTTCTGATCAGCAGAACACTCCTGAAATTTCCAAGGATTTTTGGGATCTTCCCTGGTTCACCTCAGCTGTGATCAGATTTTTCAGCCTTTTTGTGACACTGGAAGTCTCAGCACAAATGTCAGGTCTCATCCTTAATCAATGAATCCTTTCAAAAGCAGGAAGAAAAGGTTTCCATTATCATAACCCTGGTCTTTTTTGGCGAGATATATCAGGAATATCGGTGCTGTTAGATGACTGCAGCAGTCCAACATCCTGCATTTTTGTAAAAGGGTGCATGGTGCTGGGAAGCTCTGGACGTGTGGCAGGGCTGGCTTTCAGGTTCTGGAGGGACTTCAAGTGCAGAATGGGCTTTGTGGCACACCACTGTGCCCTTGGTTATACCAATCCAGTTATCGACGAGACAAACTGTTAGCATTTCTAATTCCAGGACACTTTATCCAGACCCTAGGTGCCTTACCCTATTACATTATTAATTTCTGTCCCAGCTTTAGACACTTCCACATGCTGGAGACTATGCTGGTTTGTAATTGCTTTATTAAAAGTGCAGATGAAAATCAGTTAGATCTGTACTACTGACTGCAAATGAATTTCACTTAGAAGCTATTACAGTTACCAGCCCCAAATTATCCTCATCCCAGCTGGAGTGGTGCCTCAGTCGCAATTCACCTTTTAAATGTTCTTTGTGTGGATAAGTCAGAGAAAAAAAGAACCTAATTGGCCTTTGTTGTAATTTTTATTGGTGCATTTCCAGTGGATCTTTTTGTTTAACATTACAACAGAGTAAGTCAGAAGCTTTGTGTAAATCAAAGTAACCACTTGGATTAACATTAGTGCCACAGAAAATGGAGATAAACCCTCGGGGGGGAAGATTCAGCCCTTGGTTCGTGCAGAACCAAGTCACACAAACACTGACAAAAGATGGTGTCTTCCCCAAATTTTTGGTAGGTTTTCTGCTCTGACCAGGGCAGCTGCGGCCACATCTCTGGTCTGGCATTCTGCATGCCTTGGTCCAGACGTGCATTGGTGAATGCTGTGAAATAGCTTAAGAACGTGGACATCAGCCCAGAGACACCTCATGAGCATGTTTCCCCCATTGCACCAGGTCTACCCGTTCTCGATGTTCTTTGTGCATAGGTGACTCTCCTACAGGCTGCACAAACCCTACAGGGGACTGATCCTGGAGGTTCTTTGCACTGGGGAGGCCAATCGAGTCTGAGAAAGGTAAGGAAGGCTGTCCTGAGTCACCAGCAGTGCAGACGACAGCTCCGTTTGTCACTCTTCTGCATGGGTACCGTGAGGTGTAGATCTCTGATCCCTAAAATGGAGAGGAACTTAAATTTCCAGGGAGTGCTCAGGATACTCAGCACTTCAGTTGCAGTAACTTGAGGGTTCAGTCAGTAATACCAGCCTTCAGGCACATGCCCTGTTTTGCTGAGAGAGGTGGGAGCAACTTAAAGAGCGACAAGCGCAAAAGGGAGGAGGTTGTGTTTCGGGGGCACGTTGTAAGCCATCCTCTATCACCATGTGACTGAAGGGCTTCAGAGGTGCTTGGAGCCTGCAGGGTCTGTGTCACGCTGAGACAGGGAATTGATAGCGGACACACTACAACACCATTTTATTACTTACATGACTTCAGCAGCAGAACATCTCACTCACAGAATAGGACAACTGTGGAAAGAACAAGGGGGGCAAAAAGGCCTGGTAGCTTGCATTTAACTCATCAGACAACTAAAAAGCTTGTTTGCTTCCTTTGGAGGGAACCATAAATTCCTGGCAAGTCTGCCCACACTGGGTGAAGCAGAACATCAGCAGTTCTGCTCTGAGCACCAGTGGCAGGAGAAGGGTTTGCAATAGGGATGCAGATCTGAGCTGTCCAAAAAAAAACCAAAAAAACCAACCAACAAACCAACCAAAAAAACAACAACAAAACAAGCTCTGCACGAATATAGCTGGGCTTTGGGAGCAGATTTTCATTTCACTACAGCGCCATCCTTTCAGTATCATTTTATTCCGTTGTTAAATGTGTTACATTCTCCTCAGTTGTTCCTTGATTTTTTTCAGTTTAGATCAGCTCTTACAATGAGGTTATTCTGAAAATGGCGGCATTATGTGACCCATGGCTGCTAATTTCCATATCTAATTATTCAGTTTACAACCAAGTAAATGGACTGTCTTGTTGTATAATCTTGTTATATAAATTTCATGCTAACCATCAGTCATGGCATCTCTGCTCTTTGGAGCCCTTTGAGCCGCGACAGTTAAGATACACCAACTTCTGGCACACCAGAGGGCCGTGTCGCTCTCTTCTCGTTTGTCAGCTTTTGACTCCTCAGCCCAAGCGTGTGTTTACAGTTTTGGGAGGACACACGCTTTGGGACAACCTCAAAGTCGTCCTTGTTACATTTGGCAACCCACTTTAACCACTCCTCCACCGTACTCCTGTGTTTTCCTGTTATCACTCAGTTTAACGTGAGGCATTTTGTGATCATATGCTTATATAGGAATACATTTTTTTGAAACACTGTTTGGCAAAACGCCAAAGCCATGTGGGTAGCAAGAACCTGAAATTGCAATGCTAGTTTAGGTGTTTGGCTTCAGGTATTGGCGTTTCTCATATACAAAGCTTCTCCAAATGTTTTGACGCTGTGACAGCAGCTCTTCTCTCAATAAAACAAACCCAAGCACAGAGGGAACTGCCCCCCTTTAGGGCAGGAACTAAAATGATAAGGCCAACTGGGCTTCACCCCAGTTTCATCAGCACGCACCTCTTCTGGCTCCACAAGATTCCATTCTCCTGAACAGCGCTCGCTATCATTAGAAAGCTGGTTCCAGCAGCAACCCCTTTCTCTGCTGGAAAACCCACACATTTCAGGTGTAATAGTTAGGTTTTTGTTTGTTTGTTTTGGTTTTGGTTTTGGTTTGGTTTGTTTGTTGTTGGTGGTGTTTTTTTCCTCCTCTCAGAAGTGCGGGGGAAGTTACTAGTGGCATAAGATTTTAGGGAATTCTTTTTTCTTACAACAGAGAAAAGGTCTACCAGTCCTCTCCCCCATGTCAGGACCATTCCTTGAGCGCATTAATGCCTTGGCAGGTAACAGCTAACGCTTCCCGAGGTGTCCAGTTAGGAACAGGGTCTCACAAGGCTTCCTGTGAGCAAGATGGGCACCTTTAGAAAATGCTTCAGATCTTAGGTGGACCAGCTCAGTCTGTCACTTACAGATAACCCAATGCAGACATGAGGGTTACTACTTAACCTTCCATCGACTGAAATATTTGCCTACAGCTAGGTGAGATGAATCCAGACTGAAGACATTACTCAGTTATCAACTGTGCAAATTTAGCCTGGACCTCAAACTGTGATCTCTCCAACTCTTGTACTGTTAGTGACAATAGAAGATGTCAAATCATTCTTCAGCTACAACTTCCTGTGGATGGTTTCCATCTCTGGTTAGGCTAATGTCAGTCCACTGAAGCTACTGGGTAAATGAGGTTGCAGAAGCATAACTGGGTGTGTATACACATATATTAGTTATGTATAGTACAAATAATAGAAACACAGTAGTAATCCTCCTGGTGATACATGAGACAGAGGAGAATCCAATTAATTTCTTTCCTCATTGTGGTTCTGCAGAGCTGCATAAAATAAATAAATGTTAATTTTGCAATTAAACAAAGTGTTTGATACAGTATACACAAAGGAACGGGTCTGCCAAAAATTGGTAGCAGTCTTATTAAATTAGTTTCATAGCACAGTTATGTTAGTCTATTAGTCCAGTAGAAAAACTTTTTCAGGACTCTTCCATTTTACTTGCTAAGACTGGTTGCATTATATTGTACTTGCAATTATACCTGAGAAGATGCATGAAATTAATCAAAGGTGAATAACAAAACTTGTTTTGTTTTGTTTTGTTTTCTTCTTCAGTGTGCTAATATCTGCATGAAAGGCTTCCAGTTCAGTGCTCAGTAGATTTCCACAATCCGTGCATCTCTATTTGAACAAGTAACTGGAATTATGACATCCTACTGTACCTAAAATAGACTGGACTACCAAGGGGAGGTGTCATGAAATGACATTTAGTAAAAACCGTTCTCTGTTCCATAGCACAGTTCCCTGCAGTGTCCTTCATGCCAGTTATTGATCAGATCTTCACTCAATGCAGAAAGCCGCTCTTTCAGCCCATGCTTTAAATGTAATAATAAAGTAGGTCATTGATTAACTGGAAGTATGACAGACAACTCCTCCAGTCAGGTCCTGATGTACTGTAAATCTTGGGGGAGGAGGGCAAGCGATGAATCAGTGATGTGAAGAGAAATAAAACCCACAGGTTTTTGTCTTCTGGGAGGACTTCTCGCAGCAAAATAGTTGGTAGCACTACCCTCAGCCAGTTGACAGCTATACAAATTTGCCAGAGAAGTGTTTTCAATTTCCAAAAAAGGAAGGGAAGAAACAAATGTATAAGATGAAATTCACATACCCAGCTGCACTACCTGAGGAATATTTCAGTTTGCAGACAACTTGTATGGGCTACCCCTACTTTTTGAGGAACCTGGTCTGGTGGGATTTGGCCTTATCCTGGCTATGCCGAGTACAAAGTTCCTCTTCCTGATGGATATTTTTTTTTCCTCTCCAAAATTGCTCATCATGTGCCACAGCTAGAGTTGCTAGATGTCAAATCTGCTCATCAATCAGTTCAGAGAGCAGAACAATGTTGGCTCAGCACTATGCACTGTGACACCCAGCAGCTTTTACGTGCTCGTGTTTGATGCGATTTTTTTCCTAAGCATGTATCATCTGCAAGTTCTACTGCTACCTCCTCACTGCCTCCCACTTGCCCACCCAGTAAAAGCTAGCTCAGCCACTTACATATTTTTTGTTCCCTCCAGACACTAGCACTACCCACAGTCAGTCTACATGAACATATTGGCGTGCGAAAAGAGAAAATAAAACAACTGGCATTTATTTAGTTGTTTTTCAGATACAGCTATGCTCTGAGGACCTCGTCATCACCCACGCATCTCCAGCCTTTCCGTCTCCTGTCCCTGTCTCCTGTCCCTGTCTCCAGTGCCCTGCCCGCTCCACCCCTCTGCTCTCCCTGCCTGTAGCTGCAGCAGCCTGAGCCGAGCAGTGGCTGTTGTCAGAGGTTTAAGGGGGGAAATTATGCACGGGAATTAACTCGAATAGCATCCACTATTTTCAGTCAAGTTTACATTTGTTTTTTAATCAGAATTACACAAATATATATACATATACATACATACAGTCAAATCAACATATAGACCTGTAAAACACTGTCAGATCCCCTACTGCCCTGCATTTTGTATGGTCATTGTGTTTGTGCAAGAAAGCTCAAAGTGATATTAAACATTGCTAAAGTACAAGGGCCACTGTCAACGAAAAAGCTTAGTAGAATTCTGTCATTGTTCATTTTTGCTTTTAGAAATTTGATTTTTTTTTAACAAAACAAGTAAAAAAAAGATGCTTAATAATAACCTAACATTGTGTGTTAAAATAATTGTTTTAGATAACAAATTAATGAAAAACTTTAGCCCAATCTGTTGCTCCGGATCTTGCTTCTTTCCTTTCATTCTCTCTCTCTCCTTTTGATTTGAAGCAAACACTTGTACCTGATCTTGACATGCAATTTATCAAAGCTAGAAAATGTAACAGTAGGTCTGCATGGCAGAGCTGAATGTTTGGTACTATCAGCAGCTCTTAGCTAGTGATTACCTAAATGCTGCAGGCATGAAAATGATGCTCTAAATTACATTAAATGAAGCAGCATACTGGAAAATGACCAAGATTACTCAGCATTTTCATCTTAGGAAACCCTCCTGTTGCTAGAATAGAAAAAGCCTTTACTAGTCGCTTTGTAACAGGGACACAGAACACGAGCTAAATTCATCCACAGTTATTTATACAGAATGATATCATAAGTACATTCAGGAACTACTTGAATGAGAAAATCAACACTATGTAAAATACTACAAGGGCTATGCCTAGTTTTAAGAATAAGGCCCTAAGCCCTTGGAGTAAACCTTCCTGAAATCTCGTAATGCCATCCCACTACCCAGTCATGGAGGCTGGAGTTGCCTCATCCAGAGTCCCACCTGAATTCTTAGGGCACTGACATACCTATTTCTTTTTCAGGTGCCTATTCAGTGTCTGCGTAGGTCAACCAAGGAGCAACTCAAAGAGATACTAAAGACTTGGACACAAGTCTAGCTCTCCTATTCAGATGGCCTGAATGAGAGTGAGTAGAGGTTGGCTTCAGCTCTCATTTATGAGACTGCTACAGCACTCAGGAAGCCTCCAGCTTTCATTTCCAGAACAGGTGAGATGCTGAGCAGGGATTGTGGCTTCTTCATGTGGCAGAGGAATTCACTCTTAAATGCACTTGAAAGCATTTAAGGGAGGGAAGGAAAACACCTGTGGTTTTCCTACTTGTAAGCCTACTCATTGGATTACTCACGAGATCTCCAGCTCCACGGGTCTGACTTGAAGTTTTCAGGAGTGAATCCATGAGCATCAATTTTGAGGTTTCTTCTGGGAGAACCTGTGGTGAAAGAAAATGAAATTCCATATAGCTCCTCCAGGCTCTGATAGAAGAGGAGTCTTCCCTCAAAGGTAACTCAAGAACTATTGTTTGTTATGTCATTTGCTGCAGCCAGATATTAAACCATCTTTGACAAATCCTTTGTTTTATACCTGTTGTATTGTTACCAGTGTGGATTTCCCCTACTTTCAGCAAGTTTGGAAAGTTGCTCTTCAAAGCTTATGTAAATGTGAGCTTCAGTAGCTGATGGAAAGCATAAGGAGATGGGGAATTTGCCTCGTTTTTATAGCTTAAACTACTGTTCATCAACCCACTTTGGTTGTAGGGAGTGCTGAAGAAAGAGTAATGCGTCAGAAGACTGAGAGCAGCTTCCAGTAACATTTGAAAATGAGTTTATGAAAATAGGCACTGCTTTACATTTTTTTGTATAAAATACATATTAAAATGTACAAAGTATATTGAATATTGACATTTTGTGGAAAGACAGTCTAACGAGAATATATTCCAAAAAGATAACTATATGCACGTATGTGAGTATATATTGTGTACATATATATTTACAATAATCAGTTTATCTGCAGAAAACATTTTCTAGTCTCTACAGTTTACAGCAGCAAATGTCCTACAAGATTTCAGTTTGGGTAAATTATTTCACTTGGGTTAAATGCTGAAGCCCAAGTCCAATATGAAGGTGCCTCTGACACTCACACAATCCTTTGCCCTCAGAGCTTCTTGTGAGGTCTTCAAGGGGCTCATGTACAAGGTGTGCCTGTGGCCACCTCTCCTAATGACACTAATTCACTCATGAATTCAACAGGATTCACAAAACTGGCATTTCCTCATCTGACATCTCAAGGACCATAATTTAGTAGACAAGTTCTAAATAAGGTTAATGCCTTACAAGAAATACCCAGAGGTAGCAGCACAAGCAGCACAAATGTACCCTCCTTTACTTAGTGTATGAGTTAACAGAACATCTACTTCACAGAATAATAAAAAACACAAGTTTTTACTAAGACTTCTGCACAAAGCAGCACTGAATGAATGACAACATTAATTGTCTGAAATACTAAGTAGATGATACACAGACAAGTTAGCTAGGAAAAGAATTGATTAGTAAACCAAAACACAATAGTTAGGAGTAAATCCAGGAAACATCCTCCCTTTGTGATGAATCAGAGGACAAATTCAGAATACATTTGCTAAGCTATTGGAAGAGCAGGAAAAAAGAGTCTGCAGTTTAAAAACAAGAGGCTAAGCCATTTCTGTTTACACAGATTTTAACGTATCTGATAGGACCACGGCCTTTGTTTTGTAACTAGATTAGCTGATGTGAATCTGGCTGCATCTGTATGGCATCACTGTGATAAGTGGGATCCAAATGGATGACTAACTCTAGCAGCGGATTTTGTTTCCAGACCGGGGTGCTAGGTGGTCAGCCGGCCAAATAGCTCTATGTGAATGCCCTGTTCTGTTCGCTAGACTGTAAGTGCAGCCATTTTACTCGTCAAATTTCCCTCATCTTAAGCAAAACTAAAGAAAAAGTAAGTATTAGAAATCCTAAAATGAATATAATAAGTAGTGGGAAAAAATGTATTTCCTGTGGAGCCATACAATTATGGAGCACTGGGAAATATACAGAATGGCATACTAGAACAGAATGAAACCTGTTTTAGAGGAAAATGAAATATAAAGAGTAAACCATTTGACTTTTCCATGAAAATTAAGAAAAGTAGAAGAGGAGAAAACAGGAATAGTTTCAGCCTTAAAAATCCTTATCTATATTACATTCAGAAGTCTTTCTACAAGATATCCCAATTAAAAAGTCTTTCAAGAACAATATTGACACTATTTTGCTTATTACACAGTTGGTGATATCATCTAAATAACTTCATTTGTCATAGCATCTTATTATCCACTTGAAATTTTGAGTGATGGAAACAATTAAAATTGGAAGAGAGAAAAACAAACTCTGCATGTTTCTATCAAGTAATCAGAAATCCACCTGAAAAGCAGGTGTTGCTCAGTTGTCAGTCAGTGTAATGCAAGTATGTAAATGTTGTATTTACTATGGACTTGCAACCTGAGGCTTTCTTAGAGGCTTTTCACATTTGTGTTAGTTTTGCTTAATGAAAATACCAAAATAAAGAGGGATTCTTTTTAACCTCACATGTTGAGCTGAGGACACCTACAATATTTTAGGAAACTTGGGACTGTCATTAATGTCATCTAGACAAAAAGCAGGAGGATGGCATTATTTTGTTACTGTGAAATGTTTCTAAATGTACCTTGCAGATTCATATAACCGTAGGATGGTATGTCTGCTGATGACTCATGCTGACTCACCCACCAAGCCAGAATTTACTGAGCTTTCTTCTGTGCCCACACACAGTGATATGATTTCCAGTCTGAGTGAATTCTTTAAAATTTAATTTAGTAGGCTTTAACTACAGAGACAGATACACTTCTTCAACGGTTGCCTTAATTTGTATTTATGTCTTATTAAATGTGTGTTCAGATTATGTTTTGCAGAATCCATTGAAATCAATTTTTAAAATAATCTGGGTAAGTGCAACTGTACTCTCTGAATACGGAGGTCTGTCTGAAAATGGTACAGGTATATAGAAATGGTGATCATTTACTGATGCTATGGACCTAATGGCCTAATACGTAACCACTGCCTTTTTGCTGTGGTTTTAGCAGTAGTGCCTCAACTGTGACAAATCTCTAGGCTCTTAGGCAATGAATAATTAATAAAAAGGTGAACTGACCTGATTGTTTTCATCTTTAAGGCTGAAAAATCATTACTCCACCAAAATCAACAGAATTAAATGGTAAAAAACCAGGTGGAAAAGCAATTCTTTAAATGCTACTACAAATATCTTCAGAGTGATTTTACTTTTTCTGAAATAAGTAGAAATAGTATGGCAGACTTTACTGGCAACATGATTAGTCCAATTGTTTGTCTCTCTCTGAGTTCTTGTTAAAATCTGATGTGATGTAGCAGCCTGAGAAGTATTTCTTGTTGTTACAGTAGAAACTGCAGGGATTGAAAAGACAAATGCCAGTGAGATTAGCTCTTGGAACCGAATAAATACTTCTCTACTTTCTTGGACTCTTTCATACAGAGTCATATATTTGTTAAATCGGGATTTATAATAGTCTTATCCTCACCCTGGGATTCTTTCCCCTCCACACAAAGACTAAGAGGAAAAAAAAATTGCTTGGACTACTGCCCCACAAATTGCTTTTTAAACTCTTCTGACAAATGATTAATGAATGTTCAAGCAACAGAAAATGAGATGAGTGAATGTTCCCCCAAAAGAACACGATCCGATGCTTCAGTAAATTGATCAAGGTCTCCAGACTTTACTCCACCTTTGCAGTATTCTGATATGAGCAGTTCATGCCCCCAAGCCTCATGCTCTTTCTCTGGGAATTTGTCATTTCTCAAAAGTATGTCAGCTTTGACAGTGTGATGGGGCTGTGCGTTTTATTATTTGTGCTCCTGCAGTCAGTCAGGCATGATTCCTAATCTGCATGAGTTCGGCTATGATTCTGTCTTCTGATCTCTGGGATTCACTAAATTGCCCTGTCCTCTGAATCTGAAAGTGCTGGATGAGTGGACACTTTGTCCCTTGTGGTTTCTGCTCCACTGACTTTCTTGTACTTTGGGTATAGAGTCCTTTGTTTTTCTTTTGGAAAACAAAAATCCCAGACTTGAAGTCTTTAGTCACACCTTCCTGCCTACATCATTGTTTGCACAGGACTTTCTTGTAATTCTGTCACTAGAATTCAGAAGTTGTTGGTTTTGTGGTTTGAGTTAAATGTGCTCGAAAATAGAGTGTAACTTCTTCTTTTCATTGCTTCAACCCCAAGCAGCCATTAAGATTCTGTATATAGTAAGGCACAACATAAGGAGAACCACACAGTTGTATTACAAGGTTTGAACAGAAGTTGCAATATGTGCTCCTCCATCAGTCCCTGCATGTTTTGCCTGTTAATGTTCCTCCTCCTGCTCTTGCACTGCCAGTCACAGCCAATGTTTTATTTGAAACCATGATTTCTACCAGACAGGCATGCACAAAGGACTCAACCCTGCTGAACTTCTGTGAGAAGCTCCCTAGTAGGGATGCCCAATTCTGAGCCTCCACACCTCTCGCTCAGAGCAAGAGTGGGCCATATACTGTGGTCCATCCTTTGCTGCAGGACACGAGACTTTTCTAGAGGTGCCTTAATTACTGAATAAATACAACAGGTTGCTTACAGCAAGTTTCCCACCCTGAAGAGATGAGTGCTGCTGAAATGTAGGAACTGAGAGTAGATTACTATTGCTGAGTAATTCAGATGCTGTTAATCCCCTTCCTTCCAAGCGGTGCCACAGACCTATGAGGAGAAAAGAGTGATTACTGGCTTAATGGTTGTGACAGTAGCTCATTTCTAAAAGCCCTCTTTCTCCAGCGGCCCTGGTCTTTCCCCTGTTTTATTGCCGGATTGGGAAAAGGCCTCTGGACAGAATGGTGGTAAGTAGGCCACTGCCACTACCAGAGCGAGTCATTTTGCCTACAGCCTATTCCTGTGGGCTACAGACAGTATAAATAAACCTGGAAGTCATAGTCGCTGCAGACTGAATGCCCCTGCTCTTTTCGATGTCTCTGTAAATACCTCATCTTCCGTTCTTTTACTCTTGATTTGCAAAAACACAGTGATAATGTAATACCGATGTGGTAGTAATTGAACAAAATAACATGGTTTTTCAAGGAGGGAAAATTCCCAAGCCCCATCTAGCATTGCAATTAAGTGGTTTATGGTGTTTCAGCTAACACTAGCCTTTCCTGGATAAATATAGACAACTGAAAAGCCTGTATCCAAAGGTCTCTCTCTATCTGAATAAACTGTCACGGAGGTTTTCTGTATTTCTATAGCTTATATACTGCCTGGCATCCAATTTTAAGAATCGTATTGTGTTATGATGGTGCCAGCACTGTGTTTGGAAGTGTCCAATGAGTACGCATCTTTGCACTTGCTACACTTCAGTTGTGGAGCCTCTCTTATTATTTTTTTTTCAAATACATTATTACAAAGCTGAGCATGATACCGTTGAAGAGCTTTGCGCAGTAGTGCTCTCAAGTGCCTGTTGCCATTCTTTCTTTTCCATCTCTCACCATTTTGTTGTTGGTACACCATTTTGCAATGGAAGGTAATATTTACATGTCTTCAATCTTTTTTTTAAAAATGCCAGATATTCACCTGGCTCATCCTGGCAGTCGAACACTGTAGCTCCCTGGGGTGCCCTTGCTTGACTGTCTTGGAGTCGCACACGTTCTTCTGCCTCATGCCTCCGTCCCTGCGCTACTGCATCCTTGGGAGTGCCAGAGCATTGTGTACCCTCCAAAAAAATTTAACCTGAGCTGGGTACCTGCAATTATACAATCTGACGTGTTCAACAAATACCCACCTGAACAGATTTCTTCCCACACTGCAACACTGACTCTTGCTACTTATTAAGAAAAGCTTTAGTTTCTGAAATTTCTCCCAGGCTGTGGGTATCCTAAAGGTATGTGTACCATCTCATTCATTTGGAACTGATGCTTCCTCAGAAGTCGTGCCTGGTGTTTGCCATTGTTACTTGAAATCATTTTTACTAGGCAAAATTAAACAAGTAAAAAAAAAAAGAGATTCTACTAGCACAACAAGGGTTAAGTTTCTGATTACAAAATGGAAATAAACTTAACAAATGCACAAAGAAAATGTGTAGAAACAAGCAAGTCCAATTCCAAAATGTAGTTTGTTAGTCACAATAGGATTGTGACTACGTGTAGTCACATAGGATTTCTCTGAGGCATAGCTTGTCTCTGGGAGCCAAGGGGATGGTACAACTGCATTCCTCTTTTGGGTTTTTGCCTGCCTCCACACAAAGTACCAGGGACTTCCCTCACTGCAAGGGAGGATAAACTTCAGAACATTTCTTCAGACCATTTCACTTCCCTTGCTTCCTTCAGCTTAGAGAAAAATCTAATACATTGTATGGGAGTTTTGATCAACCTGAGCTATTTATATGAATGCAAATGAAATCTGTTTGAGCTTGACTAAAAATGAATCATCTCTGATACGCAATGATCCTTTGACACACTGATTTCCAAATTTAGATTTACCTTCCTGCTTAGAAAGTCTGTTGAATTACAATTTGATTTGGGTCTCCGCTTCCCAGACACCATAACTTCTATTATGAAATTTCTTTTTTTTGTCTTTTTAAGACCTTATACATTTCTTATAACAAAAATATCAACTCTGCATCAGATTCTAACCTCACAGCTCGTGAAAAATGGATGAGTCTTCTTAGAGTTCACACCTGAGACATCATTAATACTGATGATCAGTTTAGGGTTTGCAGCATTTTCAAATCATTTTCATTTCTCTCATTTTTTCACTTTATCATTTCAGAGGTCTTATGCTATCATAGTAACTTCTAACTCTAATTCCCTTAGCCACAGTTAATTATAGCTATTCCAGCAGTTTCTCTGTGTTATTTATTCTGGAGTTTCTTGGTACTGACAAGGCCAACGAGAGATCTTTTGGGGGCTCTTTCACTTCCAGAAATGCTGCTTTTAACATGTCAAGTCCCATCACCAGCGAGATATTTCTGTTTCATATTTGTACTACAGAGTGTAAAATTCATGAAACTGCGCTCATTTCTCTGGAGTTGAATGTACACATTTTAAATGCAATGTCGTTTTCTAACTAGTTTTGGATTATCTTTGAAATTAGGCATTTTTTTTCTAGCCATTTAAAATACACTTATTTAGCTGGGGAAACAGGTAGCCTGTTTAACAGGTGCGCTTTACACATTTCACTGCCTTGGTTGTTCTATTGGCAGAAAGGCACCTTTGCAATATGCTTGTCTTAATTGGCAGTCCTTTGGTGGAGCATGGGAGCAGAGTTCATAACATTAATTGTGCAGAGACATGCCTATTCTTATTTTGTATTTTCTCTTTGATAACTGGAAACACTAATTTATTTCTGTGTTTCAAGAACGCTTCTAGATTTTTTTTTTTTTTGCTTAGAGGGGAATCCATCCTCTACTTCTTGCATGGAGTGTATTTTTACCAACATTAGTGGTACTCTGGCTTGAGCAGAGCTGAACCCAAAGGCTCTCATCATGATGCTAGTTTCCCTTTGCCGAAACAGAAGGGAGTCAGAGCACTCAATGCCTCGGAGGAAGTACACAGCATACTTAACGTTGACGCTATTACTATGGTTGGCATATTTTGACCATCTTATTTTTCTCTTTGATGGTGACATACAGTAAAGAGTGAACATTATCTTTAAGCTGCAATCTGATCTTACTGAGCTTTAAGTGCAGCACAGGGCAGTGGATTTTCTCTTCAGCAACAACACAAACAGCAGGAGTTCTGGAAACTGTAGTGGCAACAGCAGCTTCTGTTGTGACAGTTCTCTCGTAGGTCACCATGGTGAGAATGTATCTGAGTGTTAATTTTCTTTTTTTTTTTGTGTCCAGATGCTAATGTAATTTCTAGAAGCCAGAAGAATACCTTATATAAATTAATATCCTTATCATAAATGTTCAAGTGGATATACTAAAAAGAAATATACACATTTTTAGGACAGGTTTAATAGACGAAGGAAGAGTTAACAATACTTTCAGGGCTATATACAGCATATTTACATTTAAAGCAGTTGTTCTTTCTGCTGGTATATCTGACAAACAACAACAAAAAAACACTGTTAATTGGAAGAACTTACTGAATAAATAACAACATGGAGTCTGGCCTACATTCTGCTTTGCTTTTCTCTGTGCAGATTCATTACGTGATTATATGTCTTAATATTAAAAACCCATTTTTGACCTGTGGGTACTGCAAGACGATGCAGGGGCCCTACTTGGATTCAGCATGCAGAAGGCAAAGCTCCCTGCCCCGAGCTCAGGATTGAAATGGCCCCAAAGCAGCTGAGCTGGGCCACTCTGCTGGTCAGCGACAGCACCTAGCAAACCCTCGCGTGAAAATGCAGGAAAGGAAGAATTAACTATTTTTGTAACAGCTGCGGGGAGGGCTCTGTTTGGAGTTAGCGGTCCTGCCCCCAGCAATCCGGAGAGCAGCCTGTTGTTCTTACCAGGGGGGCCTGCTGCTGGTGACTGACAGAGCGGCCACCCAGAGCCTCCATTAGCAAGCCCACAGCCAGTCACGTCTGCGGCCCTGGCCTGCTGGGCCGCTTCTGGGGCTGGATACCAGCGAGCACTGCTCAGGTGTGAGAAGATGTCAGAGAAACAGAGGCCTTTCCTTTGCTGTGGGCTTACTTGTATTAGCTTGTTTTATTTCTTGCCGCCTTTCTTTTCTACTCCTGAAATTAACTACCCAGAGCGTGTATTCATCAGTTGCACACATCTATAAATTACTCAGTCCCTGCTGCAATTCAGTGCTTTAGGAAAAGGTTCAGTGACCTACTGGACACACGTGAAGTTTCTGTCAGAAAGACTTTTCACAAAAAGAAAAAACCCTCTCAAGACCCGCTTTGCTCATCAGTGTGTTTCAAGTGCTGGATGGGGCAGCCCTCCATACCACACAGTCTGGTTGCTGTTGTTTTTTTCACCCGGAACAATGATGAGTCTCGTCCATCCTTGTTTAACAGCCAGGCTGGATGCCCTCACCAGAAATGTCCTGAAATAATACAAACCGTGCTCATAAATCAGCTTGTTCCTGCCAGATGCGTTGCCCATCCTAGGCAGCTTCTCCTTCTCAGAGGAGGTGAGAGGGGTGTCTTGCAGCCCCCACCTCTCGCTGGGGCTCCACGCTCCTCTTCTCCCTCCAAAGTGGAGGGAAGGAGAAACCATGGGCAGCACGACTGTGGGAAAGTATTCCTAAAACGTCACCAGTTTTATGGAGCCGCCCTCCCAGGCAATTTCTTCTCATAGTCACAGTAAAGAAAGGTGAAACAGTAAATTCAGAGTAATGGTGATTCCCTATAAAGTAGAAAGACGTTACAGAGATTAAGTAGGAAGCGGTTAACCCGTTGTCATTTGTTTTCTGTCAGAGACATTTTTAGGACACAGATGTAAGTGGGCAGGAAAAGGTAGCAATGGAATTGCATGGACGAAAATATATCTAAGTTAAAAGCTGCGTATTTCAAAGATAATCCCTTCAGATGGTGTAATTTCTTTTTGAATATCATGTTTTATGTTTTGAATTTTCATTAGAATGGTGTCTGCTGTAAAATGCCGTCTCCATACAGCGTTTAAAAATTGAGAGGATACTGTTACCAGAAGTGGTGTATTTTATGGAGCCTGAAAACAAGCTTGCTTGCCAAACTTGATTGACTTCTTCAATAACATAAGCTTAAAAGATAAGAACATAAGTACTTTACAGTTGATTATGCTTAAGCTTTTGAACTCTCTTAAAGCATTTTAAGCTCTCTTCAAATGCTTCAGTCAAAGGTTAGAAAAAGTAATCCAAAGTCCAGATAGTCAGTGAAGAGCCAGACAGGGCAGTAATAATGATGAAGGCACATTGGGGGTGATGGGTGAGAGCAGGCTAAGGAAAAAATGGTGTTCTAACGTCATAGTAGAGTTTAGCGAGATTTTAGGCAGAAAAAGGAGACGTCTCAGAGCAAAAAGTTTACAATACTAACACTACTCACCTACCTCCCGTGCTACCTACATTCATTGACCTCTGAGCTTCCCTGCAGCACAGAGGAAAAGCACAAACATACGCTCGTGAGTGATTGGTTACCAACCCAAACTACTGCTTATCAGCTGGGACACTAGCGGAGGACAAGGACAGCAGCTTAAACTAATACATTTTATTTCAGCAGCTGGACAAGCTGAGAGCACGCACGCAGGCAGTTATTACAGCTCGCCTGTGGAGCAGTAACTTATTAAGCCATGCTAAGTCATGGCTTAATTACAAACTGGCTTGACAGCTTGTGGCTGTCTGTCCCTACCCAATTTAACAACATGAACAAAGCTGAAATGAAGGCAACAGAAGTAATCATGGCACATCAGCCCCTTCAGTGTGTTACATCTCGGAGCCAGCTCATGGCTGCCTGCGTGGAGCTCCAAATAAGCACTTCCACACCGCCAATTACGTGCCTGCGTGAAGGCACCTAACCCGTCGCCCAGCCACGTGTAAGATTGCATTCGGCATTCTAATGCTGAAGCTGAATGGCATCCCCTATCACGCTCTAATAAACGACAATATTCCGTCCTTCTTCATCATCTTGAAGTGATGAGCACCCAGTTGCTAGAGGAAATTTCTGATATTGGTCCCCAGCGATCTTGCTTCTGTACCCCTGAAGTTAGTAGCATTTCAATTTCTCCATCAGTTTAACTGTGTATGGTTTCCAGGTTCTCCTTACTGTTGGTACCTCCTAGCACTGGGTCAGCTTTATTTCCTACCACCCTCTTGTGTCATTAATGAAAATATCTAGGTTTAAGCCCCAAACTGATCTTTTACAAAACAAACCAACCCCTTCTTTACTCAAATACTTCACCTCTGATTAGTTTATTTTGCTTTATCCTCTATGGCTGGTCCATTGCCTACACTAGTCTCTGACACTACTCTGCTCCACCATCTCCCCCTTTATCTAGAAGGTGAATGATAATATCAAAGAAAGATATTAGGTTAATCTGGTCAGGTCCACCTGTTGTAAACAAGCATTACTCTTCATCCTCTCCTCCTACACCTATTTTAAAAAGCTTACTACGAGACAAGTGATTTCCTTTGACGCTGTTTCCTGACTTCTGGAATGGGCATTATCTATCCATTCTTTCTGCCTAGAGGCTGTAGTCTGTGCTTTACTTTCACCTTACGTGTGATACTAGCGATTTCCTTTCCCTCCTAGCTATCAGCCATCCTGTCCTCTAGCCTCATGTTCGGCATCACCATCTCTACTGAAAATTGAGATAAAATATGTGTTTAGTTTTAGAATTAGATGTAGAGTATCTCTATTTCCCACTCTTTTCCCACTGGGAAGCAGCATTACTTCTTTCCTACAAAGAAGCTGGATAACATCTGGCTGTTTTTCCAGATATCATGTGCAACGTCTAAATTGACCTGATTTTCCAGGTAAATTCTCCCTTCATTTTCATATCTATTGATGTCGAAGATCTTTCGTGAACCAGACATTTTTTCTTTTTCTGTTTTGTTTTTATGCTCTCTGCTTATAATTCATACCTCTCCCTTGCAGCCACTTCTCTCCTAGTTAGGCCTTGAAGCCCCTTCCCGTAGCCCTTTTTGCCTTGTGCATGATACAGAATCACAATGGAATTAGCAACTTTGATTTTAAGATAGTTAAGGCTTCTTCCGCATCCAAATTTTTTATTCCATTTTACATGAGCTGGTTTTACTGCCAGGTCCATTCATTTATCAAGTCTGCTTTTCTGAAACTGAGAATATTCCTCTTTTTCACCTCTACCTTTTGTCACGCAATTTATGATCAGCTACTCCAGGGTTATTATCTACAGTCAGGCCTCTGATGGCATATTCCTGAATCATCAAAACACTTTACTTCTGGAGACATTTTGAAAGAGGAATTAATTGAGTACCACATACAAGAATGTTTGGCCCAAGCTACGAGTAGCATTTATTGCCCAAACTATTAGCTTGTAATATTAATATTACCTGGTGGATGGGTTTTTTGCTTGTTTGTTTTTCAGTTTCTGTGCCTTTTTCTTTGCTACCCATCCCACATTCTTCCTATTCTCCACCTCTGTATTAGCATTTAATCTTTCCCTTGTTGAGCAAAACGAAGGCGAAATGGTACATGAATCTTTCCAAACTTTCTGTACTCATTTCTTCATATGAAGACAGCCTTATTAGCTGTGGTGATTTCCTTCCTTTCCTCACAGATGGTGTAATCTAGAAGGGGTACCCAGGGAAGTGATGAAGAACTTACCGACTGTTGTTTACTGAATTAATTTCCATGGGAAGTTACTCAGCTGAAAATGAAAGCACTTGTTTGCTTCACAGATAAAAAATATTCATACACCATGAATATTCGCAGTACGTAGGAATGCTTTCTTGTGAAACTAGAGTGGTTGCCCCTTGAGGTCAAAGCAGTGTGAAGGCCAGTTAGTACACTGGACTGATGCATGCTACAAATGAAAAGCTGATTTTTTTAAGCTCATAAACACAGGTGAAAGTTGAGATAACGTAAAAATGTTTTCAGCTCAAGTAGCTTCCCAAAGTTACTGATGCTTTTTCAAGAGCCGTTTTACAGCTCATTCATTTGAACATGAAACAAATTTAATTCTTCAGATTCACCAACAGCTACTCCTAAAGGGTCAAATCTGCTCACCAATAAAAGTAGAATACAGAGAATTGGGAATTTTAAAAACTCTGTATGGTAAGAACTCACTTTCATTGCTCTTCAGTACAGTATCAAATAGAAGTTGTCTTGTGAATTACCTTTATCCTGCACAATCTATTTCCCACGTATTAGTTAACATTTCTAGAGTTATTTGCATCAGCTCTGAGAATCAGATAGACACTGCATATATATGAAAGTACATACACTTCCAGGCACGCTTGCTTTAATGTTGATCCAATGCACACACGTTCTCACAGACAAATATTCTGCTTTAGAAATCTTTCATGAAGCTAAACTGGGGCCAGCCATGAAAAGCCACAAAATCCCTCGATTAGCCATTAACTCCGCATTGCCACATACAGCCATTATTTCACCTACTTATTACTTCACCCCACCGCCCCTGCTGCCTGCCACTGTGATCCTTGCCTCTTGCCACACACACCTCTTGAGCAACGGCAGCATTTCGGTTTAGCCCACGTAAACCAGCCAGATATGCACATTTTCTAGTGATTAGGAATGTGCTTTTTCTGCTGGGTTAAGGACTCATGTGCGTAGTGTAGATTTTCAGTTTCTCTCTAACACTTAAGCAGGTTGTGTTTGAGAAACAGTAGGGTATAGAATTTATTGCATTAAAAATAACATAGGGTAGTATTTATCATTTTGGGAAGTCAATTCAGTAAAGGTTGTACTGGTACTGAGGTGATGTATCGAGGAAGTATTTTATATTTTTCAGAATTTGTTATAAAACTGTATATGCAGTTGGAGCAGGAGTTGAAATGAAGGGGATAAGAATGTGCTGAATCTGGGAGCAAGGAGAAAGACAGGGTCAGATGGTTTGAATGACAACTGAAAGACTATTTCTTCGATATTTGTGAACATTTTGCTTTTAGTAGCCACTGTGGGAAGAATGGCTGCTACAGTAAATGAGATGGAGGAGTCAGTATCAGCTGAGTATACCTTGGTCATACGGGCAGGATTATCTAATGCTGCCTGTGGTATCTCGCTGGCAGGTGGCCGAGTAGCAAAGTGGAGGCTGTAAACAGAGACCTGATAAAATTACAGCTCAGTTCTGTACCTGCTGAAATCTGTGTTTCAAGAGTGACAGGCTTTCCAAAATTCCCAGTGAATCACTTAAAGTAAAAACTGCTATTCCAAATGCAGCCCAAGAATTATCTATGTTGAATGAATTTTATGTTCACCGACCAGAAAATACAGCAATTTTTAGCCAGATGTGTCATCACTTTAATAATACATAAATTGTATTTAAATAACCACTAGAAGTAAGCCTCAGGAAAGGCACACACACACCAAAAAAAAACAAAAAAAAAAAAAACAAAAAAACAAACTCCTAGTGAGGTGTATAAAAGTATATTGAGTCTCCCAGATCATGTGGACACGGCAAGGATAACTAGGTTGATTGGCAGCCGGGTCTGGGCACTCAAATTAGCTTGTCTATTAGCAAGTCTTCCATGGCAGAGGGCGATCCGTGGTCTCAGTGTTCTGTTTCCGAACTTGCTTGTGAGCATCTGTTCTGAGGCAATCGAGGTTTCAGTGTCCATCAACTCTGTCGGCTGGCAGAGAGCTGCGGGAAGCAGCACTACCACGCTGCGTGCCCCTTCCAACCTCCTCCTCGCAGCATACGTGCACTGGACCTGCAGAAAGCACAGCTCCAGCTCCTGTTACCTTTGCTCAAACTGCCTCTGGAGTGCCAGGCAAGGGTTATCTCGTGTGCGTGTCAATGACCTTAAAGCTAAAAGCTGCGTATTTTCTGGACTGTGGATGTAACTCTGGGAAATAATCCCATTGTGCGCCTGTGTGGAAGAGAGAGGGGGCCTATTGTCAAGTTACAGGCTTTTTCAGGGCTTTTCCAAAGCTCCAGAAAAGTTGAGACAGATCAATAAAAACGCTAGGTAAGCTGAGTTTCGACCTATGGCCCCATGTACGACCGCGGTGCCCGTTCAACCCCAGCACATGGTGAAGGGGCACAAAGGATCAGCCCGTGTGCCACCGGTACTGGTACGGGCAGCGCTGGGCTGGGGGAGCCGAGGGGCACACAGCCGCTCTGAGCCCATTCTGTGGCCAGCATAAACCCAACATGGGGTGGCAGGGAGGGAGCTGGGTGTCCCGGGGGTGACCCAGGCTGGCTTCTGCCCGCTGGGAACAGCGGGGGGCTGTGAGGTACTGAGGGGCTGTGAGGTACTGAGGGGCTGTGAGGTACCGGGGGCTGTGAGGTAATAGGGGCTGTGAGGCACTGTGGGGCTGTGAGGTAATAGGGGCTGTGAGGCACTGTGGGGCTGTGAGGTAATAGGGGCTGTGAGGTAACTGTGGGTGCTGTGAGGTACTGAGGGGCTTTGAGGTACCGGGGGCTGTGAGGCACTGGGGGCTGATGGCCGTGAAGCACCGGGCACGCAACGCAACGGCCCCAACGGGCGGGCGCGAGCCTCCGCCCCCCGGCCGGCCGGCCCCGCGCCCCCTGATTGGCTGCCGGTGATGTCATCGCGCGGACATACGGGCATTTCCCCCCTCCCCTCCCCTCCGTGCCGGGGGGGCGCCGCGCACCTTTCCCCTCCCCGCAGGCGCGGCGCGGCCAATCGCGGCGCGGAGCGGCGCGCGCGCCGCGGCTCCGCCGGGGGCCCGCCGGCCCGGCCGGATTGACAGGGGAAGCAGCCAATCGGGAGGAGGCACCCACCGCCCGGTTCCCGCCCACCCCGCGCAGCGGCGGCCGGGGCGAGGGAGGTGGCGGGGGAGTGGCAGCGCCGGGAGCCAATGGGCCGCGGGTAAGGCGGGGCGGGGAGGCTGCGGCGGCGGGGAGGGGCGGGGCGGGGCGGGGGCGCCGCCTGACAGCCGCTTCCGTCCGGCCTGCCCAGGCGGCGAGGCCGGGCGAAGAAAGTGCGGAGAAAGGCAGGCGCCGCGCGCGCCGGCGCCGTGATGGATGAGAGCGGCGGCCAATAGCTGGCGAGACGGGTGCGAAATGCCCAATCGGGGGACGCTCCCCAGCGGGGCCGGCGGGTGAGCGGCTCGCGGCTCGCCCAATGGCGCCGAGGCTTTCCAGCGCGAGCTGACCGGGCGCCCAATGACGGCGGGGGGGGGGCGGGAACGGGGCGAGCGACGTCGGCGGCAGCCAATAGCAGGCTCGGGACGGGCGCGGGGAGGGGGGCGGGATCGCCGGGGGGCGGCTCGGGGGGGGGCCGTGACGTAGCGCGGCGGGGAGGGCGGGGCCGGCGGCGGCCGTCGGGACGGGGGCTCCCAACATGGCGGCGCTGCGGGCGGCGCTCTGGCTGCGCGAGCGGGCGGCGGCTGCGGCCGGCGGCGGCCGGCGCGGGGCGGGCCGCGCCTGAGGGCCTGCGCCTCACGGGCTGCGCCTCGCCGCCTGCCTCGGGGCCCCGCAGCGCACCGCGCGGGACGGGCCCTGCCCTGCCCTGCCCTGCCGTGCCCTGCCCTGCCCTGCCCTGCCGGGCCGCCGGCGCCGCTCCGCCGACAGGTACGGGGAGAGGGGCCCGGGCCGGCGGGGAGCGGCGGGGCGCCGCCGGGGGAGCAGGGCCCGGCCGCCGGGGGAGCTGCCCTGCCAGCCGGGCCCTCCTGCGCGGTGCGGGGGGGTCGGGGGGAAGCTGGGGGCAGGGCCCTTGGGGCCGGGCGGGGGGCTCGGCGCCGGGGGTGGGGGCAGCTCGGGGCCGGGGGAAGGGGGGAGCCGTCTGATGGGCTGGGGGCGGCCGCCTGGTGGGGGGGGCTGAGGGGCATGGTGCCCGGGGTGTGCTCGTGCCTTAGGGGTGCAGGCGGCATGGGAAGGCACACGTGTTTGGGGGTAGTGGTACGCGAAGGCTTGTACACCTGGGAGCGGTAGGCAGCTAATCCTGGACCTGTTGTGAGAACTGAAGGGATAAGCTGTGTGGCTTCTGGACGGTGTGGAGGAGGAGGAGGCTTTGGGCGGCAAGCCCGTGTCCGGCTTCCAGGCACGGTGGCAACAGGTTCCTACAAGGTTCTGAACTTGTTTTGTTTGGTGGCCGCTGCGGTTAGACGTAATGTGCGAGACCTTCGTGTGTAATAGGAGATGGTATGTGGACAGAGAGGCATGCATGTGCTTAGCTGCATGCAAGTTGGTTTGTCGGGCGCTCCTGTCGAGGGCTGAGAGAGATGGCTGGCTGTCACCAACGGAGCGAGCCCTGCTTCGTGTGTGTTGGGACAGGCCAGGGCAGCAAGCGATGCGGTCTGTGCCCCGGGAGCATGGCAGGAGCCATGGGCTGCTGGCCTACCCGTGACGACATGGGAAGCCTGGATGTTTGTTGGTTGAGCCATGGAATACAAATTGGAAAACTTACGGCAGTTGCCATATCTTGTGGACGCAATGGTGCTGTTTGGAGAAAAGGCCGTGCATGTGCTGGGAGGTATCTGTAGGCATCCATCCGTACTGGTGATGTCAGGCAGTGTAAGCTTCTGTCTGTAAGGGCATCAATGCTTTATTCTTGTGGGTAAATTGCCACGGTTTACTGTAGATTGAGGCTGTGAGGGAACTTGCTGTATACTTAGAAGTAGAAATGAGCAGCGGGGGCATTGAAAGGTCTCTGTGGGTTTGGAAAGATGCGGGGGTAGGATGAGTTTGTGGGGATTGTGCTTGTACAGGGCGAAGCTTCCCGTAGGCTGTGCGTCCACGTGTGTACCAGGGCAATGGTATTTGCGCAAAAGGGAAACTGGAATTTTCATAGTGCTGAGTTAGTGGGAACTACAGAGAGAGGAGGCAGGCCTTTTGGCCGCAGATGTGGAAAGCTGAAATGGTGGGGGGGGAGTGGCAGTGAGCTGGGGCTGAGCAGGTGGGAGGCGGTGGGCATCCTGTGCTCCCTTTGGTGTGGGGAGAAGTTCCCAGTTGCGGCAGCCTGTGGAAACTGGGAAAAAAAGTGATTGAAGATGAGGCAACTTGCCACTGTTAGGAATACTGTCAGATTAAGAGAGTCTACCAAAACAGTCATGGGGTTCCTGTTAAAGGCTCTTTTTTTCTTCCTCCTCTATATTTTGTTCTATTTGTTCCAGTGAGTAAATTGACCATTAAACGTGAACTTTTGCTGAAACTAGTGCTTGTAATGGTCTTGACTGATCAGGAGCTAACTAAAAGCACTCTGATAAAGACAAGCCCCGTGCACGTGGGCTCAGGGGCTGGGATGTGTCTATGCCTGTGTATTAGATATACCTTTATACTAATGTGAGTATGTGCATCTAGAAGGTGTGAAGTCTTCTGTCCTGGGCATATGGTTGTGCTTGAAGGACGTTTGGTGCATAAAACACTTGAGGGCCAGAGATCTGTGAAAAAATGCTCTGCGTTGGAATGTAAGGCTGTTTGGCTCAGGTGGAAATGAGGAGAAATTGCATTTGTGTATCGTGTGTTCTGCAGGTTTGTGTTAGCATGTGCTTGTTTCCACAGCCCCTCATCTCCCGTTTGGCACAGGTGTTTAGAGGATGTTGTCTTATGGGATATGTGGTTTAATTAAGGCACAGAACATCAATATGTGGGGATACTGAACTAATGTTGTGTGGAGCGGGCTGTATATATAGCACGTGGCTTTTTTGTGAGGCTGACAGGAGGAGGCCTTGCATATTTGAAGGATGTGGTTGGGAGTCTTGGAGGAATTTCAGGCATTAGTAGGTCAGAGACACCTGTAGGGGCTGTGAAGGGCAAAACGGAAAGTGACAAGGAAAGAAGTAGGTATCTGACTTTTTTTTGGTGATAAAAGAAGTTGGGGGCAGTGTGTAGAACCAATCTTTTATTGCAGTAGCTGTGAGGTGGTCAGTTAGAAAGGCTGAGAGCTGCAGAAAGCAGAGAGTAGCCTCGCCCCCAGTAGTTACCCTGGGTAATGTAATTGCCTCCTCAGCTCCGGTGTGGAATTACCATCGGGTGGGTGCTCGTTTGTTCACATCCATTTTTCCAGAGGTGGTTGCTAATGTGGGCTCCTGACTTCTCTTACTCAGCTTGAGACCCTGCCTTGCATAAATATGAACCCGTCACAGTTGAAGTTAAAGCTTGTGAAGTTTGAGTGCTGAATACAGTCTCCTAAGATCCTGAATGAAAGAACTGCTCTTCTCAGAGGGGGCGACTGAGAGTGGTCAATATTTCTTACATGTGTTGTCTTTTTATACTGTCTTTCTCTTTTGTAATAATCCACTCAATATTGGATGTAAAATAATAAAAAAAATCAGTCTGGAGCATCTATATTATAATCATGAATATCAGTCATTGAAGCAGGATGTTTCCTTTTTTTCCTCTCCCCCAAAAATCTGAAGACTGGAATCTGTTGTGTGGCAGCATCTCCTGGCTCATCGTTACAGTCGGGCTGCATAGACGTGGCACATAGGCCTATTGCTGTAGCT
The DNA here is from genome assembly GCF_964034855.1 of Anser brachyrhynchus. Classification (NCBI taxonomy): domain Eukaryota; kingdom Metazoa; phylum Chordata; class Aves; order Anseriformes; family Anatidae; genus Anser; species Anser brachyrhynchus. The sequence continues at coordinate 32,287,749 of NC_137696.1, forward strand.
TAGTAAAAGAGAGCTCGTGTATTCGGGCAGCTCTGGAAGATGATGAGCTGCTGGTTTTTGCAGGCACGGTCTCCCCAGATGCAAGGGAAAGCCTCGCTAAAAGAATCTAAGTTCTAGGCTCCATGTGTGAGCCATGGCGAGCAGGTACCTAATAGGTCCTGCAGGCCTGTGTGTGATTTTTTCTTTAATACCGATCCTTTCTGCCTGTCACCTTGTAGTGTTAGTACCAAGTATGCTCTGTTTTACTTTTTTCTTTATATTTTTTGTTCCTGCTACCTTGTCCAACAAGTTTTTCTCATATCTCTGGGTTCATTCCTGCCTCTCTTCACCTCTCTGTGAAGGTGCATCCTCCAGATCTTGGGCCTTTTAGCAGCCCCAGAGCCTTGGTCTGAATGTCGGTCTTTTCACCAAATCAGAAGGAAGCAATGGTGATTTCTTTGGAAAACTGTTGAAGTCAAAATTCTTGCAGCCCTGGCTCCTTCCATGCCTGTCACTTTTGTCATTCTGTGCTTCACTGATTTATGCTTGGTCATCTGCAAGATTTGGCTTACAGATGTACAGGGTGTGAACTGTTGGTGCTTCTCCCTCACTGCCTAACTGCTGGTGGTGTGAAGGCAAGAGAAATGTTGTATGAAACTTCAGGAGGGCTCTGGTTTAGCCCTGGTCTTCAGCACATCTAGTATGCATGTAATCTTCAGGGAGCTCAGGTGCAATATCTGACATAATGTCATTGCAGATTCTAAATTAAAAAACGTATCAATGTCAGACGGTAAGAGTTTGGAAAAGAGAGATTATCTGCATGGACAATGAAAAACACGCCCTTGATGCAAGAACAAGGATGCTGAGTTTCCAAAAACATAATCCAAACCGTTTAACAGACAGCCTTGTGAACTCCTCAGCTATTTGGCCGATGCATTTCAGTCTTGGGCTGATATCTAGCATGGGAGACTTCAAACTGGTTGAAACCTGGCAAGACTCTAAGACTGATCGCTTCTAGTGTGGGGAATTTCAACTCTGGCATGTAAATGTTGTAGCTGAGGAGTGTTTGGGAGCTCGTGGGTCCTGTAGTGTGCTTGTGGGATTGGTGAGGCAGTGAGGTAGTGTGTACCTGCGGCAGTATCCTGTGCTGAAGCCAAACAAGTTCTGAGGAATTGATAATGAGTGGCACTCACAAAGAAAACTGGTCTGAAAAGTTTTGCATGGGATGACCATGCTGGGTACGACCTCTGGCTGTTCAGCCCACCTCAGCTTCTTGAGGCACTGCTGGCATTGTGAAACAGAAGGGCTGCAAGTCAGCACAGGGGCAGTCAGTCTTCTGGCTCTTGGGAACGCTTACGCTGGGAGAGAAGGCACGCAGGTGCTTTTAGCGTAGGAATTGATAGAAGGGAACCCCCCCAGTCTCGGCTGCTGCAGCCACTTGTACAATCTGAGGAAGTAATTCAGGCCCAGGTATTGTTCTGCTAGGACAAGTGTCACCCACTACCCTTTTTCCCCGTGCACCGTTAGTTTCTCATTAACATTACTTCAGTTCCTCATTTTATGGTTATACTACATTACTGGCTTGTGGTGTAGGTTCTCAGCTTTTCTGGTGGGAAATGATGTTTTCGTTGAGATTTCTTACATCTAAATAATACGACTAGGTGCTTAAATCTCTTCTCGCGAGCACTAGTAACAGGAATTCAGCTCATGACAACAGCCAGTTCGCTTAAGGGTGTTTCACACCAGGCTACTGGGGAGCTCAAGATGGCTCTGTAGTGTGCGACATGATGACACGCGTGACAAGTCAATGACCACAGACTTCCGACTAAGTCACAGAAGAAAGCAGCAGTCTGTCCTGGTAGCTCTTGGGGCATTGGTGTGTGCTAACACAAAACAGCACCTTCGGTAACTCAGCGGCTTTGTGTGCACCCCGGTGCAGGAAGCTGACCTTTACCGAGCGCAGAGCAAACAGAGCTCTGCATTGTTAGCGTGTGAACTGATTGTTTTTATCAAGGAGCTAATGGATTAAGCTGATGAGGATTTGAGTAGAGGAGGTAACGTTTTATTGTAATTTTATGACCATTGTGTGCAATTCATGCCCTATTGCCGTGGCCTGTTCTCGCCAGCTCTCCTCTGGTTCTGTCAGCCAGGTATTGTGTTTGAGACTCAGCACCTCGCATGTAAGAGCTTGGGTTGCAAAAGAGAAGTGGGTGACTGGAAAGAGAAATCTAAAATGATAGAACTGTTGCTAAAGAACTGAGACAAGGAAACTGAAACTCATGTACACTATGGTAATCCTGTAATACACTCAGAAAGTGTTCATTAGCTTATTCCCACACCAGGAGAACTCACTCCTATCTGGGCAGCTTTGCTGGCTGAGATGACGGGCGAGAAGTACTGAGTGTTACTGAGCACGTGCTTCGTTTCCTACCACAAGCTGTAGCGGAGCCATTGATGTGGGCTATTGAATTGTGTTTTTGCTGTTATATAAAAGGTATTACAGGAGATGTGAGTGATGCACGAAATGCCTTTTGTTTTTAATCAGAAGACTTTCCTAGATGTGTCCCACCAGCTTTTGCTACTCCTGACTACAAAGGGGTGGAAGCAAAAGCAGATGAGTGCTGCAACGCTCCTGCTCTGGTTACTCTAGGAAAAGAAATGCTCAAATCCCCAGTGCAGCCCTTTTTAGGGCTGAGGAGGGGGGTGTTGGCAGCTGAAGCCTATGGGCTGAGTTATTGCTGCTTGAAGGTCTCTTAGATGATCAAGCAGCGAGCTGTAGCTGAAGGTGACCTGTAGGGTGGAACCAAGTTACATAGACCCAGTGTCCACAGTTGTATGTGTAGTTGTTGGGGTTTTATTCCAGACGAGCTGTTCTCGGGTTCTCTGAACTGAGTATACCCCAAACCCTGCTGGGTACTAGGTGTTCTCCAGGAGTTTTGGTTTAGGTTAATCCGAGAGGTGGCCAGTCTTGTGTTTAGAAATCGCTCTGAGATGCAAACCAAAGCACAGTAAGTGGGGTGACTCAGATTTCCTTGAAAGTCTGCTACTGATCCAAACTAAAACGCTGGTGTGGATATACTGCTTGAGGCAGCTTGGAGCGTTGCGGAGGGTGTCGAGGTACACACGGGGCTGGATCCTGCATTCTCCTGCCTCCAAAGTGCTGCTGTGTGGCCTGTGGAAATTGCCCCCTGCTCTCCACATAAGGTTTTTGTTTTTCTTCAATGGTACCTGAATTGTGGTTCCCAAGTGATTGTCCCTGGTTCTGCAGTTTTGTGTTAAAATGACTGCTATTACAGCTGCAGTAAATTCTGAAAAGCGGCTCTTTCGTGGTTTTACTTCAGTTAATCAAGAATGAAACTAGTAGCCGTGTGAGCAACAGGTTTATGAAGCCTGGCTTCCTGTGGCTTGCTGTCTTGTGGTTGGATTTATTTTTTTTTTAAAGTATAATATTGCAAGCAAGCCCTGAAAGTATTTCTATGTGTTCGGAGCACTTGTACGATACCTGTGCATGGAAGGATGTTACCGGTATTAAAGCTGAACTCTGCAGCACTTGGCCTCAAGAGGCACCAGTTTGGATGGGCTGTCTTTCCTCGATCCAACTATTTATTTCTGCAAAGCTTGTACAACATGATTATTTCTTGAAGTATTTACCCTGGTGTTAACTTAGGAATTGTGGCCAGTTTCAGCAGACTGCTGGGGGGTGAGGGAGGAAAGCCAACACTTGGCTTTCTATGGGTGTATTTTATTGATCTTTCCATTAATGGTAGCTCTTGTTTTGTTGCCTTTTTATGTTTGACACTGATTGGAATTTCTTCTAGAAGAGATAAAATATTTTTGTTTTTTGCCCCCAGTGTTCAAGGCAACCTGTCTAGAGGTAGCAAATGATACTTCCAATGGCAACTCCTCTTAATGGCAGCTAAAAATCTCTCTTCTGTAAGACAGATGAAATCCCTGAGAGTCTCTGACATGCTAATTACACCAAATGTGAGGCTGGTAATACCCACGGCACATCCAGTAGCTTTGGACCATGATTCTGGGTCCTGAATGAGGGTTTTGAAGACGAACGGTGTGTTGATGCCTAGAGTACAGCTGGGTTAGATTTTGAGGATGGTGGATTAGGATTTGGAGGGAGAGTGAGTTTTTGTTTGTGATCACTCTCGTGACCCTGAAAAGCTGCTGAAACTTCGTAATATGCTTTGAAACTTTGCAGCTGAGAAGTAATATGCTCAGGCTTGAGTGGACGGTAGGCTGAGTTCTGTCTTCAGTATATAAAAGCTGAAGAAATTGTTCTTTTCGCTTCTATTTTAAGTGCGTCTATACTCAAAGCACTGAAGAATAGTAATAAAGGACTTGTTTTATTTGTTCTGATTCCCCAAAGGAATCTGTCTTCCTAGTGAGAAGGTGCTCTGCCTGCTTGTTCATGCACCAGCCCCTGCTTCAGCTATGGTACTGGTTGCAGGCACTGGTGCCTGCTGCCTGGCATCAGCTGGATTCTCCGTGGGCCATTTGAGAAAGAAATGCTCATAGCTGACTTCAAGAGAAGGAGGTGCTGCTTTTAACGTGTGTAGGCAAGGCAAACCCGAAGTGCCTTTCCCTTTTCAGCTATTGCAGTGCTCGAACCCAGAGCTAACAGAGCTGCCAGGGACTCACCTGGAGAGCCATCGGCTCAGCGCCTCAGGAGGCCAAGAAGCTCCGTCCGTCTCGATGGAGCCCCAGCGCCCCATGCGCTCTGCTGGGATCGAAGCGCATCTCGCTCGGGGTGTTCTGAGTCAGAGCTGAAGCGTCACCCCCGAGGAACTTATTAATAGCGCCTAATTACAGATGGGGTTGACAGGCATCCGTAGGAAGTTTATCCAGTACTGGTGGGACCAGTACCCTGGGTGTACTGACCTGGCTCCTCAGGTGTGCTGCTTACCCATTTGCCAGCTTATCATGTTTTCTGTGTCTTCACCTCTTTTCCAGGAGACACGAGGCAAGAGACTTCTTGTCTCACTTTGTTTCCTCTGAAAAGATGTCTATTTGATGTGCTTGTTTAGAGTGTGTTTTTTATTAAAAACCCCCAAACCACTGTTGTGGTACTGATGATACTAAAATACACACACTGCTCAGTGTGGATTTGTCGCTTCCAGTTGTTTCCCTTAGTCTGCTGGATGAGTTTATTGGAGTCGTTGGAGGTCTGGGCTGGGGCTGATGATGCTCTGAGGGGCACTTGTTCTGAAGTAGTGTGTGGTTGTGCATAAAACTTCCAGTAGTAGCATTCCTGTACATGCAAAATGCAAATGATCTTGTGAAAGTAATAGCTAGAGCTAATACTGTTGGTTTTCTTTTGGTGAAACTTACTTGGTAAATCCTCTGCAAGTGTGCCGTAATTGAATTGCTGTTTAAAAGATGACCCAGGGGTTCATAGGCGCTGTCATGAAAAAGATGCTTTAATAGGAGCAATTGCTTGTTTTGTGAGAGGTTTTCCAGCCAACCTTCCTTTGGATTCTGGGCGCCCTTACACTGTAAAGAAACTGGAAGCAGTGTAAGTGGCTTTCTTTGAATAGTTGGTTGTGGGACCAAGGAAAAGACAAGCACACTACTAGCTTTATGGGTGGCTGCACAGGAATGAGACGGTTTCGCAGCACTTGCTAGAGTCAAAAAGCTGTGCAGTCTCCTCTGCAGGCAAATGTGAGAGCTTGTCAGTTTTTGATAAATGGTGAAAGTTACAGTTTTGCATTTTTCTGTATTTTACAACGGAAGTAACAATTTGACTTGCATGTGATGTAGGAAAAACAAACAAGCAAACAGGACTCTGCCACAGCGATGGTGATGTCTTGCATCCTACCTTTATCTCATAGTGAAACAATAGAATTTACTTCTCGTCTGTTATCTCTCTGTTATGCCTTATGCTAAACCACATCTGTGCTTTTCTATGTGCGTTTTTTTTCTTTTGCTTTATATGAGTAAAAAAAAAAACACTAGGAACTCCAGGCTGGAGAAGAATGACTCTGAAATATGTAATGATCTCAAAATAGTAGCTGTTGTTAACCATAACAGCTCGCTGTGTGGTTTTGACTACCGTTACAGTATTGTTTTAGTCTCAAGAAAAAAGGAATGTTGTCAGTTTAGAATCTCCTGACTTTTGCAGGCAAGGGGGCAGTGGTAGAGATTGTCAGAATAACTTCTCTAACAGGCAGTGAAATGGGGCTCAACCTACGGAGTCAGAGGGGAAGGAATACAATTCCGGTGTAGGTTCAGATCCTTGAAATGAGCTCGTGTGCTGTTGTTGCCCATGACATGGTCACAAAATGTCACTGGGAGAACTGTTCTGCAACTGTATTTTTGAAACCCTTTATTAATTTATTCTTGGAAAATATTGTCCTTGAAAAATACCTTATTCTCAGATGTTTTTGATGACTTTGTTATTTTCAACCTAAAAAGCTTTCTGTATTTCTGCATCTGTGCAGAAGCCAAGTACGGCTAGAGAAGAACTAGTCACTTGAAGTGATCTTTTTTCACTGTTGCTTCGCCATTTTGGTCAGGGTTATCAGAACTAAATTTGTTGGGTATTAACAAAAGAATGGGGTGACAATTCCATAACTAAAGAAATTTTTTTTTTAGAAAGGTTTGTCCAGATATGAAACCTGGCTATTTGTCAATTCCACAAAGAACATGAAGCTGATGTGGAAGACATCTTAATGCACCTTACCATATCGTCCCTTCCTCCATAGGGCTTGTTTATTGATGGTCTGGTTAAAACAGAAGCTCCTGCACACAAAGCAGGCATGCCAGACCTGTCATGGGTTGTCATATTTCTGCTTGAAGCCTCTCCAGAGTAAGTAATGGCCCTCAAATGCTCTGTCAGAATCTCCATCGTCCTTTTCTGTCACTTTCTAGTTGTCGTCTTCAGCTGTCCCTGGTACAACCAGGACCAGTGACCCTGGCCTACCTGTGGGCAAGCTGCCTTCTGCACGGTGGTTGTGCTCCCGCGTCAGAACTGTTGATTCTTTCTGCTCAGTGTTTATCCTCTCCTTTCCTTGGGTCAAAGTCCGATACTACTGCTGAAGGAGAGAAACTAATATGAAACAGGAGAGGAATTCAAACGTAATATTCTTTCTTAATGCATAAGAAAACCGAAATACTTTCTAAAGAACCGAGATAATAAATGTGCTGAGAAATAGGCTAGTCCATAGACTATCTGGGGAGGCAGAGTTCATCCAAGTGTTCTTCCTTATTACCTTAGTGCTGGGCTGTGTGTTCTGATAGTTTCTGTTCATCATGTGAGAGATTTTTATCAGCAGCCTTTTATTACTAAGTTCTGCTGGCTGCCCCAGTCCTACCAGGGTGGTTGGCCTTGTGGATGGAGGTACAGCTCCTCGATACTGGCAGGGGTAAAAATCAGCAAATGCAAGTTGACCACTGACTTCTGTGCTGCTGGGGGATAGGGAGGAGCTGCTTTGTGTTTAGTTTTCATTCTCTCTCCTTATTTTTGTTGACGTGGTTTCTTCGAGTTCACTTTCTCCTGTTGTGTTCCTTCCTGAGACAGGACTGGGGAGGGGGAAGAATCTTCAGTCCATAGGGCTTTTTTTCCCTGCGTTTGGTTGAAAGCTTTCTTCCCCTGAATAGTATTTATTAAAAAACAAACAAAACAACAACAACACAGCAAACTACCAACTTGAAAGTCGTACAGATAGAGGAAAACTTAATGCATGGCTTGTTTTTGGTATGGATTTGAGGTGTCGTGGAACTGGTAGGCTCGCATCTCAGTCCAAGGAAGCAAAGATTCCTTGAAGGTCTTTAGGTCTTTAGGAGACAGAAAAGACATACTTGGATCTGACTGCAGTGTTCAGAGAAGAGAAGGAAAATTAGGCTGGGCTAAAATGATCTCGTGTCCTTTTTCCATTGAGAAGGGAAAAGCGATCAAGATTGTTTGGTTTCACTGCCTAAGTGTAGTGCCTTCAAACCCTTACGGACAGGACAGAAGTAAACCCAGCACAGCTGAAGAAGCAGCTAGCATATAATTCAGTCAAAGCTGCTTTTTTTTCTTTCTGAATTTCTAGTCTGCAAGTCTAATGCTACCTTGGTGGCAGTGCTGGGCACTAGACACATCCGCTTCCTTTGTCAGCCAGGCACTGTTGTCACTTCTTTGCAGCTGTTTAAAAACAATGGATGTAACATCTTGGAAGCTGCCTTGCTTAATGTACACAATCTAGCTTTGTTTTTGTCTCTTTGTTGGGAGTTCATTCTCTGCCCAAACAGCATTTTGTTACGTGCTGCCTAGCTGGTGAGCATCTGGTATTCTTAGCTAAAGGTCCTTAGATTTATTTTTTTTTCACTGCTTTTTGGTGCTAGTCCAGTGCAGAAAAAGGGAGTTCTCTTAGGCTTCTGCATGTGCTCGGCATTTGCTACTGAAATATACCTGCAGTCCTGACTTTGCTTAAGGGAGAGGCTCTCACGGAATTACCTAAGGAAGTCAGTGATGCTGTAGTTCCGCCGTTTTCTGCCCCGACCACGTGCTCCTCTTCCTCCTCGTGCTGATACTTGGCTTTGTCTCTGCTCATGGTGAGTGAGACTTAGGTGATGTGTGCATGTTGCCTGGCTGTCACTGAGCTTAGCTTTGTTTGGGGTTAGCTTCTGGAACCGCATGAGGATATGAGAGCAGTTGCTAATGCACAGGTTGGAGTAGAAGAGGACAGGCGGTGGGAGGTGGGTTTATAGCACTATCAGTTCAGCTTAGGCAGACTGTTGCAAGACTGCATCTTGAGACGTTTCCAAGGAGTTTCTCTTAAGATATACTTACTGACACAGGTTGTTAAGGCTCATGGTTTGGATACCCGATGACTGACTTGCCAGTGGAAGTCCTAAATTTACTTGGAATGTTACTGCTGATGCTTTCTTTGCAGGTAGTTGGAGTTTTGTCACATGGCTCTGAACTTCCTCTAATAAATGACTCAGGATAGAAACAATGTCAGGTTACATGATCAGAGATCTTAAATTTTATTTAAATGAGAAAAATGTAAAGAGAAGACAATACTGGAAATATGTAAACTGACAGTGTTAGCAGTGTCACCAGCTGTACTGTCATACTAAAGTAAAAGAACATGCAATTAAATATTGATGTTAAAACCTCTATTATGACTAAATTATGAATGCCGTCTCTTGGATTTTCCCCAAATGCATAGGCTGCTACGGGTGATGATATGACTGCATTCACAGTGGTCATTCCAGTTTAATTAAATATCAACACTTGCTGACAAGAAGATCTTTATTCTGTAGGCACATGAGAATACAGCAGAAAGCAAAGCTTTACGTAGCAAAGGTCACGGTGAGGAGTTTGTCGGAAGGTTCCTGAGGGAGCCAAGAGGTTTTTCTTTGTCTCTTGTCATGTTTGCAGATTTCGTTGGGGATAAGAGAATTGCCTCTGCTCATCCACTGTAGGTATTGTTCACTGCTTAATGTGGAGCTGGAGCTGCTTATCTGGTCCCTGCTTTGAGCACCAGTTTTGGGGAATTTAAGAGAGACTTTTGGGTGAAACGTGGGTCATGTTTTCAGTGGTATCAACTATGGTTTGCAGTTCTTTGTCTTTGTGCTCAGGAGTTCTTGAATTTGTTCAAGTACAGAGGTCTCATTAAGAAGGATTAGCTTTCAGTACAGTATGGAAGGAAGTCAATTCATCTGAAAAGATGTAAACAATCTGAACTTGAGATACTTTTTTTCAGATGTCCATAGTGAAACACATAGGTTTTCTTGACCACTTGCCGTTCATGGCAGGTCCTTTTGCTCTTCCCTTTCTCTGCTACCAGTTTCTGTTATAAATTTTCAGTGGAGTTAGGAATATCAGGTTTTCCTTTTTATATCCTCTGTTATTGCCTTGTTGCTAGACACCTTGAAAATTAATCAGAAACTCTGTTGCTTGATGGCTGTGTTCAGCTTGTTGAGACCAGCTTATTTTTATGCACTGAATCCTTATATTTGGGCTTTGGAACATCTGAATTCTGCAAATTGTTGGAGCTTGGAGACCTCGATTTTTTTCTTGTTCATGGTTTCAAGTATCCTTGCTATGTTATATAATAAAACTTGCTTTTTCATGCACTAAAAACATTTAGTGCTTTGCTTGGGTAGCATTATCAAGTAGTAGTTTATGTCAACCTGTAGCAAAACGTTTCTGGGCCCTTGAAAACAGGGGCTGGAAGTAGCCAGTGTGGATTTACCGAGGGTAAAATGTGCTTGACCAGCTGCCCGCCTTCTGTGATGAAATGAATAGATCTCTGGTTGAGGGGAGAGCCGTGCATGTCACTTTGACTATTGCAAGGCTTTTTTTACACAGTGTCCCACAGCATACTCCTATTTATAGTCTGGATGGGAGGATGAGAAGACAAGTGAAAAACCGGCTGAAGAGTCAGGCTCCAAGGGTATCAGTTGAGCATTTGTACTCTGCCTGGACACCAGCTACGAGCAGTTCCTCAGGGGTCTGCTGTGACCTACTCAGTTTCACATCTTTGTCAGTGACCTGGAGGAGGAAATGGGATGTACCTTCAACAGGTTTGTGGCAGACACCGAACAAGGTGCCTCAGAGGCAGGGTGGCCATCCAGAGGTGGTACTCAGAAAGGAGCAGGCCTGTAGGAATCTATGAAATTCGGCAAGGACACGTGCCAAGTCCTGCTTCTAGGGTCAGAAATCTAGTCAGGCAGGGATGAAAACCAACAGCTTTATTCCCCTTTAAATGGCATTTGTTCCACATGTTCCCAGACTGCATCTTTAATATTATGCCCAGTTTTGGTCCTCTAGGGTGGTAACAAACTTCTGGTATCTACAGGGATGGATACCAAGTGGATGGAGCCAGTCTCTTTACTGAGAAGCACAGTGGGAAAGCAAGAGACTGGGTCATAAACTGGAATGGGAGAGTGTGTGCTGAAAAGTTTTTGGCATGTATTTCCAGTGCTGCTAAATAAAATAACTTGGACAAGATCAGCTACTCCTGTTGACAAATGTCTGATATTAATCATTAGTTACTTGAAATCTGTACCTATTGGGTAAGCATTGAATAAGCAAGGTACATTCATTGAATAACATAATTTTATCTAAGAATGAAAGAAAAAAATGTTCTTTAAGTTGAAAAAGTTGTTTTAGAACTTTATAGTGACCGATGTACCTTTTCGCTCACTTGCCTTCACCCATTATTCTGAACCTTGAAGTAAAGCTAAGCAATATGCGGAACGCGTCGCCTTTAAAGTTGTTGGTTTGGGGAAGAAAGATGCTGAAAAAGCAAATGATGACGGTTTCACTGAGACTAGTCCAGTTCCCTCTTTGCCAGGCCTTTGAAGAGAAACTCATCCTAGATCCTACACACGGGCATCTTGAAAATGGAAAGCTTTAGCCAGATCCACGCTACCAAAAATGTATACTGGTATATATATCTAGGCAGGGTGGGCTTAACTGTGATAGCCCTGCTCATGAGTTTGGAGGAAAGCAACTTAGCTTCTTTCTTATTGGCAAGGTAATTTTGGTGAATAGTTGCGTGTCTTTCTGAGTTGGCTTTTACAGAAATCTATAGTAGCTAGTGACAGGATTCTTTGGTATGGTTTGTGTAGTTGAGATTAAGTTTGAACCCCAACTTTTAGTCCTTTTCTATTGAGTCCAGGGTTTGTATATACTCTTGTAAATGATTGTGTTAATGTTCCAGGCTTTTTCATCCTCTTTTCTCTTAAACATGCACACGTAAGCATGTGCAGGCTCTTGCACTCTCACAGTGTATTCCTGGATTACAAATGACTTTCAATACACCTATTTGAGGGTGGTGCAGATTATGATTTTTTTGGCAGGTATTGGCCATTGAATGGTTTAGTTTAAATCTCCTGATACATTTTATCTCTAAGAAATGAAAGGCATTCATGTCTGAGGTAATACAGCAGAAGATTACAAGTAGGAACTTCTTGACTAACTTCACTGCTTCCAGTGGTTTGTGTGTTTTCTTGGTTCCCCTCAAGAAGTTGCTATTAAGCAGCTCTTGAGCTATGGATTTGCTTGAATAATGTGTTGTCCAGGAAAGAAATTGGTCAATTCTTCCATCTTACTACTTTCAGATTCAGAGGCTCTTCCGGTTTATTCACCCCCTTATATACAAGGAAGAGTCTCTAAAGTGAATCCTTATCAGAAGGACAAAGATCTGGAAGAAATTTGACTTTTGCACTGCGTTCAAGGTAAGACTTTCAAAATTGTCCATGATCAGATGGCAAAAAGCATGAATACTGAGACTTGCGAAATGGATCTACTTCTCATTTGTCAGTTTTCTTGCATATTATACTTTTCCTGCAGAATATTACGAATAGTTAAGCATTAAATACCACATAATTTTGTGGACATTCGTTATGATCAGGTGCATAAAAGCTAGCCGTGTCTGTGTTCTCTAACTCAAACAGTTAAGCAAGTTGGTACATGTAACTAGTGTTTGCTATGCAAAGCTGGCTTTCGGTAGTACAGGTGTTCATACTTCTAAAACCGACATACTAATTTGCATGATACGAAATGGAATGTCTTACTAAAGCGTGCATGTAAGCAACCATCTTTGGTTTAGCGGAAGGTCCTGCGCTGAGCTTGTTGGAATTTCTCTTTAATGCATTTATAGCTGGAATGCCATGTTCAGTCAAGTTGAAAATATCAGGGAATAACTGTGGAATCAGAGGGTAGGTGTTGGAAGGAATGGTAGGTGCATTTATTTCAGTAAAGCCATAGCTTCAAGCACCTATACGGTTGTCATCTCCCTGCAAATTAGAGCTCTGATCAAGTGGTAGGAGTCATTAACATCAGTCAGCAGGGTGATGCCATTGCCTTCAGCTTCCATGCACAGTTTAATAAAATGTTTAATAAAATGTATCATTCCCAGCCCCCAAGGCAAGAATGGAGAGTGTAGCTAGGTTTGGGGAGATAAAATGCATAGCAGACAGTGGAGTTCCCTCTGGTGGGACCAGTCTCAGGAAGAGTGTTGGTGGACTGTACTGTTGGCTGTGCTAGCATCATATTCGTGGCTCTCAGAAGGAGGAGCTGGAAAGGTGTTTCAGAAGAATGGAGAGAGATATTCCTTACAGATAGCAGATTGTGGCCTTGTATTCCCCTCCTCACACAGTGTCCAGCTGGAAAACAGATGGTGGAGACCTTCATGTGGAGTTGGAAGGACATGAATGTTTTGGGAACTGCAAAGTACAAGTAGTGCCTAATGTAGGCAGCTGGTTGCCTAATGCTAGCCCTTCAGTCTTGTGGGGGCAGTGAGTTAGGCAGAACTACTGAAGCTGGCGCTTATTTTGCTGAATTCAGCACTTGTTTGAAGGTTCAGGTCAGCAGGCTTTTGTTCACATAACTGTTTCTTATTTGTTGTGCCTGTGTGGTTCTCTTTTTTCTAGGTTGTAGATTTTACTGAATTACCTATGTAATCCCCAGGCTGAATGTTTACTTTGCTTTTTAAACTGTTAAATTGATCAAATTCTTTCAGTCATCATTCTGCAAAGGCCTGAATACTTAATTACGGCTCACAAAAGGGATAGTCTTATTTCCCTCCCCCCCCCTTTTTTTTTTTACGGATACCTGGTTTAGTCCAGACAGTTTGTTAAACCTGGTATAGCATACATACAGCTTAAGCTTGACATTTTCTAAAGAGGTAGGACTGAGATGTGAGCCTTGGAAGATCTAGATACATAATTTTAAAATATCTTGGCATGCTGCCTCTATAAACAGGATGACATTGTAGGGTGTCTACCCCCTTGCTACAGTTCACGTGTTCTTTTCCTCATTGTGGTGTGAAGGTGGCATTCCCAGCAAGGCAGTGTCTTGCAACCAGCAGTGGCGTAGGAGCAGTAACTTTTGTGGAACTGGAGATGGTGTCTTAATCTGTTAGCCAAAACTGCCTGCAGCTGATGTCTGACCTGATGAATAGCATAAAATAAACATTGAATTATTAACATGCTTGCTTCCCGGAATCCTTTTTGCTGTCAAGTCTGTGTAGACCTCTCATAACTGCATCGACTGCCTGTAAGCCCTTGAGCCCCATCTCTACTATTGATTTCTTGTGAACTGGCATGGTCTTTTTGCATGTTAGTTTTAACATTCTTATCGCTAAAATTGCCCTTTGAATTTTTGCAGGTATATTTCAACATGTATTATAACACTTGCGTAGTGGCAAAATTAAAACAGTCATTGCCTCAATAGATATATTTGAAACTTCTTCATTAAAATACATTGTAAATCAAAAGAGTTTAAACCATATTGATTAAAAGTGAGTCAAACTGATTTGTTGTCAAACTGAAATTGCAGTACTAATTGGACAAAACTATTCGAGTATTTAAGCTTGCAAGTTGCGAAATGACTGCTTCTTGCCAAGTACTCCTCTGTTTAGATGACAAGTGAAGCAGTTCAGATAGCCTCAATGCAGATACCTGAAAAAGATTCCATGTGTCCAGGCAACGATACTGGAGACTGCTGCCAGAAAAAAAGGTAACGGAAATTTGCTTCACTCTGCAGTTCCTAGAGACAGTAATTTTTTGATTAGTCTTCAGATTTTTTCTTAGAAAGCTTCTTTAACATATAGAAAAAGTAGAGCATGCTATAAAAATGCAGGGGGCAGTACTGTGTTCTTGTATGTAATCTGAAAAGCCATCTGTGGTCTGAAACGTAACTTTCTGTAACACACTGTGGATTGAACAGTACATACCATGGGATTAAACTATAATCGATCCTGCTACAGTATGGGAGTCTATCAACACGTACCACGTTGAATCAGCTGCTTCTCTTAAGCATTGGGTTATAACTGACTTCCTAAAAGCACGTTATGTTCCTCACTTGAAATGATCAGTTGAACTGGGCTGAGTATGGAAGGTGATCAGTTTGTATTACCAAGGAGAGTTCGAGGCAGATGAACACACTTAAAATTTTTAAGGTGTCTTTTTAAGCGACGAGTCTCTTTACACTATTACAGTACTGTTACTGAAATAACTTTGCTAATAGGTATGAAAAATTTCTTAGCATGGTAGAGATGAAGGAAAAAATGAGGTTCTAAAACTAATTGAGGCATAAAAATAACTATGTATCTTAATGATTCCTATTTGGAGGCTCCAGTTCCTGTATTACTTAAGTATTTGAATTTAGTTCTTTTGCAAGATTGTGTTTGTGTTTGTTAGTTGACATAGCAGATGTTTGAATTCTCTCTTTCCAAGTTTGCTTTGCAGTAAGCATTGAAATATCTGTAACATACTAAGTGCTAATATTTGTGCTCTGTTACTGATTTGAAAGGCCTGGTGATTTTGTTATGGTGTTGAATGACCTTTTTTTGCATTGAAGTCCTTTTGTGCATAAACCTATAAATGGATCTATTTGTGGCTTTTTTAAGTCACATTACCAAGTGGCAGATAACTTAATTCTTCCTGTAACTGCACAGGAACATCAGCGGTGTTCAAGCATTTTTAAAAAATCTGCTAGGATAGCTCACCTTTAGTTCACTGGTATGTGAAGACTTACACTAAGAAATGGGGGAGGAATAAGGACATCATTTATATTATTTCAGAGAGGGCAAGTCTGCATCATATATACAGAAAGTAAAAGCCATTCAATCCCTTACAGATTTGATACAAGTTGATTTCTGTCATTGAAAAATGTATCACTGTTAGTGAAATCTTGCTGTATTTTCCCTATCTGGTGCTAACTGAAATACTGTTTTTTGTGTGATCTTTTTGCTCATTTCTCACTCTGCTTTATGGAACTCAAACTCCTCTTAGATTTTTATATATACTTGTTGTCCCAATTAAGATTGTGTATATTATACATGTAAGGTGGCAAAAATGGGATTTGTTGTCATACATACAGCTGTGATGATTTAATTCCCCTCACAGGCAAATAGGGTGCTGTTGTGCCTTTGAGAATCCTGTGGGGATATATTTGCCCTAAATACAGGCTCTGTACAGAAAGATGTGCTGTAGAAGCAGGGTTTAAACTTTGACAGGTGCAGCAGGAACAGAAGATGTGGTGTTGAGGACAAGTAACTCTTCAGTGCTTCAGTGGTTCTAGCAGCCAGGCTTCACTCAAAAGCTTACCCAGTGCATTGCTAGCCAGTGAATTTAGGTGAGATTCTCCACCTGGATAAAAGTTTACCTTTGGGAACTCTAGCTGTTAGCTGGCTTAAAAATCACTGAAGACTGTTCATGGACAAATTAATCACGATAGTCTTCTGCCGAGAAGCTGTTCTTCCATGTTGTGAGCATTTCCTCTGAGAGACTTGCAGTGGTGTCACTCCGAAAACTGTCAGACTTCCTGCCTCTATCCTAGTGCTAGGGCACTTTGGAGCACGGTCAGCTTCTGTATCCTAGCAGTAAAACAAGACAATTATGTCACATTTTCTATACCTCTTCATTCTACAATATTTTGCTGTCTGTAGCAGTGGGAGTTCTTTATCTGAATGCACGCACTTGCTACAGAATTGACCGATCTGTAGCTTTCTCGGATTTTTGCTGAGAACTGCTTCTGTAAGAGTTTTTTATCGTCTTGAGATTTATTTTTTTTTGAATGGCTTAGCAAGAAAGGGCTAAGCCATTCCTATTTCATAATTGACAGAGCAAGTTTTTATTCCCAAGTTTACTTCTGAATTTGAATAATGCTGCAGTTTACTAACAGCTTGCTTTTCTGCTGCTGAAAGGTCTGACGAACTCGGCATGTTCTTTTCGTACTGCTGGAGTAGCTAGAGAGGGCGAGACATTTGGCTTCGGTGTTAAGTGAGGTGCTGTTGAAGGATGTGCCGTGGCTAAGGGACATGCCATTTCAGTCCAGAGGACTCCTGAATAGATGTCATTTGATAACATCATGAAGCACAAGTGTGGTGAATTCTTTCTCAGAATGTTTGACAGT
Organism: Anser brachyrhynchus; assembly: GCF_964034855.1. Classification (NCBI taxonomy): domain Eukaryota; kingdom Metazoa; phylum Chordata; class Aves; order Anseriformes; family Anatidae; genus Anser; species Anser brachyrhynchus. The sequence continues at coordinate 32,304,595 of NC_137696.1, forward strand.
GCTCAGGTTGTGATTTCTGCTCGCTTGAAGCAGAGGGATATTGACGAAGCCTCAGTAATCCACCTGGAGTGACTGTATTTTTTAAACGTTGATTTGAAGGCCAGATGCTCACAGAGGCAACAAATGGATGGGTAACTTCAAACTGACTCATTAGCTACTGCCGCCTATCAAATTAACAAGCAAGATGATAATAAGTTTACCTCATGGGGATACTCCATAACAATGCGTTCAAAAGATAGGCACTTCACTAACAGTAAACAGGATTCTCATGTTGCCTCTGCAAATCATTCTGGTGTGCCAGAGCTGAGTTCGAATCCCTGTCAGGAAGATGGATGCTTGCAGATTCTGGCCTTTGCAATTAAAAACAACCAAACTCAGGTCCAGGCTGAATCAGAACATATCTTCTATCCGCTACTCCAGAAGCGCCATGGATAGCATAATGCGTGTTCAGAATTTATCTGGCATTGTGGATGTAGTGTATTATAACAGTTATTAAAGACTTGTGCAAACTCCGCTCTACAAAGTCCTAACAGCCCCAACAAGCACGTTTGTTTAAAGTACATGTCCCAACCTACAATCAACTTAGAATTCTTCTTTGTAGTCTTGATGTTTTTTAAGAACACTAATGTATAAGTGTAATACGTTTTTAACTCTTGAAGATCGTCTCCCTTCTTAGTTCTGATAAAAATCACATATGAAGTTTTATACTTGGATATTTTGACTGGAGCGTGTTTGGTGGCCTTTGTCTTAAGCATACCTGAAACTGGATGTTTGAAAAGATCTTCAACTTAACTGTTTGAGATGATTTTGTATTTGTGCTTGAGTTCTCCTAATCATAGTTGAAACCAAGTGAACTCTTGGATTACAGGAGAACAGAAGTAAGTGCTTGCTAGTGATCTCCCAGTAGGTGAGCGTGGATTGTATACATGTATTCACAATTCTAGAAAGGCTGGCTTGCAGTGTTTCTTCATCTTCTGCTTGTATAATTCAACAGTTTGAGTTACTCATCAACTAGATGAACAGTCTCTGCTTCAGGCATTCACTTACACCAGCAGAACTATCTACGTGGCTGAGTAACAGGGATTAACATGGAACGAGCTGCTGAGAGCAAATATTGCTCAAACTGCCCCTGCTGCCAAGACATCTACATAGCCATCATGTGAATTTAGTGTTCGAAAACTTACCCGAGAGAACTGTTGAGAATTTAGGAATTCAAAATGTGCCTGGCAAATCTGTATGCAGGATAGGTCTGCAGAAAAAAAGTTGAGAGTAGCTTTTGTAACTGTTTTCTAGATGTATCAAAAGCCAGTTCTCTGGTGCTGTAACTGAAGCCCACCATTTGTGAAGTAATATTTGAAAGTATGACCTGAACCAGACTGCCAAGCCCCTAGTATTACTGGGATTTGTACTGCTGCTAAATACAATGCTAATCACCTGTTCCCCTTGGAAATGCAGGCTTGAATGGTTCAACTGATCAACTTGCAATTAAAACGTTGCACTGTCAGCTTCAAACTGCTGATCTAAATATTCACCAGAAACCCAAGTAAATTTACTTCAGGATAGTTAGCATTGTAAGAAACCCTCGATTTTACATCTTTTCGCTGCATTTTAGATACCGCTGTTCTTTTAGCAAAACCTGGATACTAGTTTAGCTGCTTCAAAAAGGCTAAAGCACTTAACTTGCTTCTTAGAGGTCTTAATTTCAAACTCTTCTTCATTCCCTTTACTTTAGATATTGCACTAATTAACATTTTAATGGAGCTTCAGCATTTGGGTGGAAAAACATTATAAAGAAGTCTTAGCTCAGTTTTGGTTGATTCACAATATTGTATGGAACCAAGAATCACTCAGCAACTGCAGAGAAAATTCATTCATCTTATACTGTAAAAGATGAACGACTTGCTCTTTAGGGTGCAAGTTGTACGTTGCCTCAAGTAGTTACACAGACATTAATTGCTCGTTTATGTTTGGGCTTTGTCATATATGTAGGTTAACGAAGAACTACTGCATGAACTTGCACTGCTAGTGCACTCCTTTGGTACGTGCTCTTTTTTACTGTAAAATCAGGTCGCCTCATGTCTACGTGAGGAGGGGGATATTATCTTACATTGACCATATGTTGACAACGTGCAGCAGGGAAGTTGCAGTATACTGGCTAACCTGCAGTAAGCTTACAGGCTTGCTCTTTTCCTTCTCCCTCTGGTGTCTTCTACTTCTGTAAAATCTTTTATTAACTTTTGCATCACCCACAGTTCGGAGGGATGGTATCAGCAGTGGTAGTATTTTGGTGTTATAAAGTCAAATATGATACATTAGATTTTACTTTGTTTTTCATGATGCTTAGGGAGCGGGGTTGGTTGGTTTGTTTTAAAGCAGCAGTGATTTGGTTGTCCTTTAAAAAGTCAGCTGCAGCTGTTTGTGGAACTGCATAAGAAGTGTATTTCTGGTGCTTGGCTGACCAGAATCTGAAAACTTGCAAAGGACTGGACGGTGTGATGTTTTTTGCTTGCTTTAACATTTGGATTCAGCTTGAAGTTCATTAGTGCTTTACCATCAAGGTTGTTTAAAGATGTATTTAATGATCAGAAAGGCTAGCGTGTGCTGCTTACCCTTCTCTAAAGTGCAATGGTAGGGTTCTTCAAACTTGTCAAGATTCTTGCCTGCTTGGTGTGTGTTTTTTTTAAACATGGTTATTGCTGACTGTTGGTTTCAGTTCTTTAGCAGTGATTCACTTGTGATGGCTCTGGCTGTGTAGTCTTTTGCATCTGAAGAAAATGCTGTAAGCGTGGTGAAACTCAAATTCTTTTAGCCAAGGGCTGTTTTAGTTATGCTCAATTAAAAACTATGCTACTGCAGGGTAGAATCATAGAATCTGAGAATATCCTGAGTTGGAAGGGATCCATAAGGATCATCAAGTCCAACTCCTGGCACCACACAGGTCTACCCAAAATTTTAGACCATGGTACTAGTATCTTAATAGCAAAAAATAAAAATAGAAACTTACTAATGAACTTAGTCCTACTCAAATAACTGTTTAGACACGCCAAATGTTCAGGGAGCCCATAGAAAATGCTTAATACATTTTGTAATTCTCTTAAGCCTTTAATGGGAGGCATTCAGCTTTATTTTTGTGAAGTAGCTTATGATTGGCAATCTACGTAAAACCATTTTATTTGCTTATATCAGGATTTTCTGCACCCAAGTTTCTGGGGCCTTGATACAGTAGCTTGTTGTTCCCAGGCTGCATCATGAACCGAAGTATCTCCATACAGAATAAAAACCTGCGGCTTGCTTAGAGAGGTAAGAGGCACTGCTGTGCCGAAGTCACAGAAGTCATGTCCCCTCGCGGGGCAGTGTTCAGTGATGGGATATCTCTCGAGGTATTTTTGTCTCTTTTGAAACACTGAATACCCCTGTTCCACACTTCTGAGAACTTGTGCGGACAGAATCTGTGTGAATGGGAGCATACTGGGGCAAGGTGCTCTTAGCTCCAAATGTCTCTCTTTGAGTCCGCCATGACGTAAGAATCCAGTTTCAAGGCTAGAAGTCGCCCTCGTCTGATGAATGCTCTCGCATCCTCTGTAGAGTAGAACAATTTGGGAGGGATCAAGACTTTTGCTTCTGGGAAGCATAATGCTTGTCTTTGGGTCTGTGTTTGTGAGTCAGCCACTTCCGGAGGCTGCTGGAGTAGCATCAGAAGTGAGGCTGGAGCACTTCATGCACCTGCCCTGTAGCCTCACAGTTAGGGCTGTCTTCTGGAGGTGGGAGAGGCTCTCTGAAGGGAGTTGTGTTGTGGTCGTGTTCTGCGTTCGTGCCCCGGTCATTTAAGAAGCCCTGGTGCCCTGGTGTACTTCAAAAGAGGGAGTTCTGCTGTTACCTTTAACTTTGTGAATCCATGCTTTTTGTGGTTTTCTTTTTTCCTGAATTTCTCAGGTATAGAAGAAATTTTTTTTTTTATTTTTACTGATGAACTTCATAACTTTTTTGGAGGAAAGCTTTTGCTATGTGGTCCAGTACAATGATTTAAGACATTTGCTGTCTAGTTATTTCAAAATAGTTCTTCAGAGTCCATTAATGATTTAGCGGATGCTGCTTAACATGTAGTTTCGGAATACTCAGAGCCAATCTGAATTGGCAGCAGCTGCTGGTTCTGCATTTCTGGCACTTGCCTGAAAGGCATTTTCAAGCTGGTTCAGAGAGCTAAACCTACAGAAAGTAATTGACTTTTTCTGGCTTAGCTTGATTCATTGAACCATCCATCCTGTTGTGGTGCCTAAGAGAGAATGATGGGGAGAACACAAGGGCTTGCAGCAGCGTGACATCATGCGCATAAAACTAACTGAGCCCATACAGCTCTTCCTCAAACTGTAGCAGAGTATTCCTTCTTTATGAGAATCAAAACAGGTGCTTTGTGATGGTTGAAAAAGACTAGTTACCATTTGGAAGAGGCAGACTGTCATGAAATGTTGTCACAGATCGCTTTTTCAGTCCCTGGCCTTAAAGTCCAAGCCTGCAGCGTGTCCCCTTTGTGCCTCCTCCAGCCCAGCAGAGCTGGCTGGGCTTTCAGAGTGTGCTGTAATCAGTTGAAAATCACAGCGTTACAGAAAGGCTTGTATTTCCCTCCTGCCCCAGACAAAGCTGGCTGCTATCCAGAATTCTTCCTGGGGTAGTTCCTTCTACCAGTGTACTGTCATGGTAACTTTTGTAAGATGCAGTGTTTTGTAAGGTTAAATATGTAGTCTCTGATCCATGAAGGAATTTGGGCATTTGCATCCTGCTGAAAATAATGGGATTTAGACGTCTAGATGCTTGTGGAGATACGTACGTTTGAATTGTTAGTTACCTGATACTTCTGCATTTAAAGCTGAATTTCTGATCAACTTTATTGAAACTACTTTTAAAGATGTATGACAACTGTTATTCCAGAGGAGTTCTAATACTTACAAAGAAAGGCACTAAACTTCAGTTGCAAAACCCCTGTGCATTTTTACATCTAAGTAAGCAAAGTAGAGAATTTACAAATTACACTTGCTGCACCTGGTGGATTTCAATTTTGTCAAACACTGTGTGTACTCTGTCACTTAAGCAGGTGAATAGCACTTATGTTAGCAGGCATGCAAAAGCTGTTCCTTCTGTAACTCAATTTAGGGACATGAATGTCAGGTAATAGGCTAGATGGCTTTTTAAGTGCTAGCCTGTGCTGGTGAAGGAAATTAGAAATAATTTTTTTTTTTCTTAGCATGAATCTTTAATATGCTGTTTAGAGAGTATATTGAAAGGTTTTAGATATCCAGACATAGCTTTAGTTTGTGTGCTTCTGTTTTTCTTGAATACAGCTTTTTCTTAAGTTCATGTACAAACCTGTTGTATGCCATCTGGAGTAGCTAACTGCTTTCTTTGTTTCTTTCTAGGAAATACCAAAATAAAGCAGATGTTGTGTCCTGTACTGTTATCTCAAGGTTTTGCAAGTCATTCTGTTATGTGCTTCTTGGCAGCAGGAATGTAAACTAATTCTCTCAGCACTGAACTAGAACCTTGACAAGGTTGTGATTACAGGTAAGAACTGCCTCTTGGAAATTTATGGGAAGGTATAATCACTTCGGCTGTGTTTTAATTTGCAATTTGTAATTGACTAAGTCTTTAACCATAAATTCGAGAACAGATTGGGTAAAAGGATGTTTTTTCTTCCTTAATTATGTTTGAATTTTGCTTAATCTTGTTTAAAGTAGGGAGGGAGAAAATATAACAAAGTATAGCTTCTCTTTGCTTTAGTACAAAGCACTGTTAATAAATGGAAAAAATTTAATTTTTCAACACCCAAATGCATGCTGACCCAGATTTTGAGGAAGCTGTTTTCTCACACAAAAGATGGTATAGTGTCAGTCAGTCGTGAAGTGTTTTGCCACCATGAGCTGAAATCAGCTTACTGTCTGCATGTGGCTTTTCTTCCCCTCGAGGTTTGTACTTCCTTAAACGAGCTAATAGCAGCAGTACTGCTTAAGTTACCCTTTTTAATCAGTTACAGAAAATCTCTAAATTGTTGTTACAAGTCCACTTCAACTCTTGAATGACCTTTTCAAGGGGAAAGGTTGATGTCTTCTTCCAGGTCAGTGAAAATGTTTTGGCTGCTGGTTTTCTGTCCTAACTTTATCTGACAGGCTGTGAAGTTGTGCTGATAACTCTTGTCCCACTTCTCAATCACTATCTGTTCAACCTGTGTGTGGGGAACTAAAAATCTGTTCTTTTACTCTCTTTTTAGAAAATGATAAATGCTACAAAGCAGTACTAATAAAACACAGAAAACACTACAAATCTGTCACAGAACCTGCATGTTTTGTTTTTCTGAATGATATACTTCTGTTTTTAAACAGGGATTGTGTGTTTCGAAGACTATCCATCAAGTTGCTGTATTGCACATGCTGAATCTGCAGAATTATGATGAAGTTTAAGCCTTTTAGTCTTGATTTCACCCTTTGGTATCTTTGACAGGATGAGTTGCTTGCCTTACAGTTGTTTGCCTTAGGCTGTACTTCTCAAGAGTGGCAGAACCAGAGTCTGGGATGTTGATATCGAGCAGTCTCGTATGTCTTACCCTGAGGTTGGATGATGCATAGGTCAATGACAAGTTTGTGCCAGGAAGGTGGCATCGATTGTTGCTGCTATAATGAAAGAAAGGTTCAAATGTTTTGTTTTCGTGGGTTTTGGTTGGGTTAGTTTTCAGATGTGTTTTTATTTTTTAAATTTTTTTATTGTATAATTTAATGTTTAAATTGCAGTGATGTAACAAGTTGAAAAAAGCACAACTTCTTATAGTGTCATGGACTAATTTTTTGCTGGAATGGACTTCCAGCATTCATCTGGCCCAACCCTTGTGTTTTCCTCCGATTTGTGTGTGTGAATCAACAAGTCACCCCTCAATTAAGTAAATAAAGGGTTTAGTGTTTTACTGTGGTTGTGCAGACCTGCTGCAGAACAATTATTCTGGTCTTTCAGAGCTAGTTGGGAACAATTAATTGATCATGTGAATTAGGCATTAATTTCTGCCTTATTCTCACAAAAATGTGTCTGACTAATTAAATGTTGAAAAAGATGAGAGAAGTTGTTTTAAATGCATAAATTTAGGATAAGGAAGAACTCAATGACATACAGCTTTGTGCTAATGAGTAAAATAAATCCTTCAATTTTCATACCCATTATGTATTGGCTGAATAGTGGCTCGCTCTTCAAAATTTTACATGCTATTTCTTTAGTAAAACCTGGCTGGTGGTAGCTTGAGAAGGTACAAAGTAATTTTAACCCATAAAATAGCTGGTCTTCTATTGAATTTAGGGGAAGAAAGAAGATTCTACGTAGAAGTAACTATAAACTTTATTTAGGGAAGGATCATTTTTATACTAAGTCAATGCTTTGTAATATCCAAATGCTACACATGTACCTCTGTTTTTACGAGTGCAGTTAAGAAGGGAGAACGTGCTTATTGGCCACAGGAAGTATGAGCTGATAGAGGTGAGCAAAAGGAATTTCAGTTAATATTGTGGCATGTAGATATTCATAGTGAATTTACTGTAGTATGGTCAGTAGGAAAAAAAAACAAGCACAGTGCAGTCCACGGGGTGGTATAATAAAGCCACGCCTTGTTGTAGAGGTCGAGGTAAGGACGAAATCTGACTTCAGAGCTGATGAGCTTGACTTGATAATATCTGAACCAAGCAGACCCGTTTCACTTAGGTGCCTGTGCACCAAACTCTTACTTCAAGATGGCACAACGAAGCGAATACTGGTTTGCAGAGAGGTAGCTTGGCTTTTAGACACTTGAGCCTTCACTGTTCCCCTGGAGGTGTAGAAACAACAGTATGTTTGTTTTGCACTGCCTGGACCTGATGTTGTACTAGGTGAACCAGCCTGGGTATTTGTGTCTTACATGTCACTTTTCATATGGTTAATCTCTAACTCAAATAACACCGGCGTTTCCTAGATGGGGATTAAGTTTCCCAGACTTCATAATGTTTGAAGGAAATCTTGATAAAGAAAATCTGAACTTGTTACCTAGAAAACTAAGATGAGTGACATTAAATGAAGAAATTTAATACTCTAGAGTACTTCTTTACTGAGAATGACATCTCATCTGCATTCCTTTTCTTTGGTAAGTCCCTAGTTGAGATGCCAATACGGACTGAGGGCTGCTAGGCGTCAGAAGCCACACAAGCAATCACAGAATTATGCGTAGCTAACTAGGGGGAACACTGCATACTTCAAGTTTGCATCTGACCACAAAACTTTGTGAATTTGACCTCTGCAGTTTATGTAAGGGTGATGCTGCATGTACTGATAAAGGCTTGGTGACTGTAAAATATGTCAACGTGAGCACTGATGATGGCTTTGTACTATTTGCTGTGATTGCGAAGGTAGGTTCAGAGTCCACTTTCAAGTTTCCTGTTTCAAGACACCCACTCATCTTGGGTGTCTGAGATACGATCTCTCACTTTGCACCTACCAAACTGCATTCCAGAAAAATAAGCCACAGCATAAAAGCGTGGAACTTATCCATAAGAGACAGGCAGTTGTCACATAAACCAGTCTTGAAGATCTGCAGTTATGTGGCTTCATTCATGTTTTAATAGGGTGCAAGAAAGCAGAATATGAAATGAACTTCTGAAAAGGCAAACTTTGACATATTTGTCACTTTGTGTGGTGTATTCACTTGATATGCTATGAGTGCGTATTTGATAGCTCCTTAAGCTGCTCGCACAGTTTTTTTGTGTAGCTTTATTCTATACCAGTCTTTAAACTTAGTTTTTCAATAGTTACAAAACTGAATGGGGTAGAGCATAATCTAAATTAGTTTTGAGTTAACAAGTGCTATCAAAGTGATTTCTAGAGCTAGTCACCTTTTCTTACCCTGTGACTTGATGACAAAGTGAAATCAAGGGGCAAATTAAGGTTTGTGTGTGGTTTTTTTAGCTTTACACTTCAAGTTCATTTTATTTCAAATCTCGGAAAACGGTTTCTTGGTCTCTTAGTGCTTGATTTGGGATTGAGGGAATTCAGTCACCTTCTGCCCTTAACTCTATTGTGATATTTTGTTAGTAGCTTAAGTACACGCACCCAGCTCCTAGCACTAAATGTACCCAAAAGCTTAAAGCACAGTGCTTCCGTGTGTATTTCTAATTACTTAAATGCATTGTCTGCCTCACAGTAACTTCAGAATCTCAAATTTTTTGATGTATCAAGCCATTTAAAATTTATCTGCCACTTGGATCACAAGCATATGTATGTTTCTGGTGTTAACAATCTAGCTAAAAAGGTTATGGGTCTTAAACTAGCTCCTGGTGCTTCTTTTTACGTACTCCCACAGTCTTCCCTGGAGGAGGTTACTGCTGTCTTGGATCTGCTGGCCTCTAAATCCAGTACAGTCAGAGTCACAAAGTTCTGAAATACTAAAGCCAATTTTGCACCTCTTCAGTGAGACAATTTGAAGAGCAGCAGCAAAAACATCTCAGCCAGCAGTTCTGAAAGAGAAGAAATTGCTGGCACAAGGTAGTGGTGAATAGCTGAGGCATAGCAAATTCTGTTTTCAGGAATCGCTATAGACATTGAAAACGGATATAAATCCACGGCGTTAAAGACCGCCCATGATTGTTTTGTATCTCCAGACCAGCTTAAAGTAGCTGAAGCATATTCTGAAATCTTGCCTCCTTTTTTACTTGCTGGTTTAAAAGTAGTGCAATGTGGGTTTTCTTGTGTTTTTTTTTGTTCCAGCCTCCTCCACCCCATAACAAAGATGCATAAATTCATTTTGGAGTTCCAGCTGCTGTAGCTCCTAGGCATGTATCCTGTGTGGCATTGGGGGCTAGCTGGCAACATTTTGAACTTTCTGGTATAAAAGCTTATTGGACTTCGGGCAGGAAAAGTTTTGGGTAGTAAGACCTATATTAGAGGTTTATCTTCATACTCAATTTCTTCGTATCAGTACTAAGTGAATCTTTGGTCACTCTATCACTGGGACCATTTCTGATGTTGACTCCCAACCTGCTCCTTGCACACAGGTTATTTAAAAACAAATAAAACAACTCAAAACAAACGAAGCCCATAGTACATGGGCATAAATAGTGATCAATTACTGGCTTTCTTCGCATTTCATTTTTAAGTGAACGTTAAATATTAAGTTCTCATTCTGAAATTCCAATAACTGCTGTTCAGGCCTGCCAGTACTTCGTGCCTGTGCTGTAGTAACTGAAGTTACGGTAGCTGCTCCAGCCAAACTTCAAGTAGAGCTATTGCTCAAAATTTCAGTAACTATTTGCCTAATGTAAATTTATGTAGTGCCAGTATTTTTTTTAAGGTCAGTAAGTCAAAAGGGATCCCAAGTTTTCTGGGATCAAAAATAGAAATCTTTAAAGACTTCACTCATTAAATGAACTTGTATTTACCTACTTAGTATAATCTTGTATTTACTTGAATATTCTGTCATGCTGTATTTCTCATGTAAATCGAGAGATACTCTGAACCTTTACAAATGGCAAAACAATCTACAGGATGCATGTGTGCATTTGTACAGACACATCTCATGTATACAGTGTATCTCTCACACTAGACAGGAGCTTTTTTAAAAAGGGTAGTTTAAATCTTTTTAGTTAAACCAGAAAAACTGCTTCTTCCTGCACTTCCACTAAGCTTTGAAGTTGTCATAGGTATTGTGATCTGTCACTTGCACTTTTAATATCTAGTGCAGCATTTATTTCTGTGGAAGCATCCTTTTTTTACAGAAGGAGCACATGGATATTGTAACAGGAGACTCTGGCACTATTTCTTTTCTACAGCACTGACTTATTAAAAATGGCTGGCCTGTTGAGTGAACCCTTCTGAGGAAGAGACATTTTGCAGCATACTCTTATGACCTTAGCCCAAAAGATCAATGTTTAACCCGTTCTCCTTATATGAAAAGACCTGTTATTGTCTTTGGGACTGTTGGCCATCAAAGTAGTAGTTTTTCTTGGAACTCTGAAGTGATCTGGAAATTATTTTATGTTATCTACAAAAACATGGGTATAGACTGTATTATTTAACCATGTTTTTGTATGCCTTCATGGCTACTAGCAAGTAAGTGTTATTTCTGCCAATTTAATCTATGTGGGAAGAAGCATGCTTTTTCTTTAAAGTAGCTTCCTATTCCCCTTCTATGATAGAGTGGAAAATAAACTCATCGTGGATATTCTGGAGCTGAGCAAGAACTCTTTACCATTTTATGGGTATATCTTGGAGAAAATCAGAGGGTGTGGTTGTTTTTCTCTTAAACAGAGAAATTCACACTTGTTCACAGACCTGATATTTAGGACTGTTTATTTCAGAGCTGATACAATGCAAATATACGTATTCATTGTGTAGCTGTGGGGAAATGGAGATGGACCACAAATTTTTCAGTGTCAGAAGGTGTGGTTTTTGGCTTTATGCTTTCTATTTCCATACCTCAAAAGCATAGATGACTTTGGTTTCCTAGGGTTGAACTATTGGTTGCCTTACCTGTATGTAAGATAAGGACCTCATGTAAAATTTGCATCAGGTAGGAAACGTTAGGGAAGAATACACATTTGGACTTTAGAATAGTATGTCTTGGGTTAGTTTTTTTTCCTGGGAAAGGGACGTCAGCAGGTTAGAGACCTGCAGCATCAAACTTGATTGTAAATGACTTAACGATTGGTTAATGATTGGTTTTAAAGTAGAGATGAAGAGTGTACAGTAGTGTTAGAGTTAGTGCTCTAGCAGCATGTTGCTGAGATTCCTCTGAAGGCCTTACAAAAGCTACCGTTAGTCATTATTGGTACTTAGCAGGTGATTTTTTTTTTTCCTTTCTGGAGGTGAGAAAACTATTGCAAGAAGGGAAACCTAGGTTTCTGTTCTTGATCTGCAGAATATATGCTGTTTTAAAGAACTTAGTGGCTGTTTCTTCCATGCTCACTAAAATGGTTTGAATTTTTCAGCTAATCTTCAAGACAGCTGCTGCTTTGTATAGTATACATAACATACACAGCGATAGAAAGATTTCTTCTATGTATTTGGTGTTTTCTTTAGGACTAGCCATAAGCTGATACCTAAACTTACTGTTTACTTACTGATTGTAAGTCTGTCTCTACATCCTTTATTAAATATTTGTAATATTCTAAATATCTTATTTAATATTAAAAATATAATTGCAAATAGGACAATCTTTCAAATTTTTACTCATTCTGAGCTGTAAGAACTCATTCACCTGTTTCATAAGTAGCTTCTGAAGCTAAGATGTGGAACCCATGGTTTTGACTTTAGTATACAGTATAAATGCGTATGTATAAAACAGTCAATAGTCAGGTCATAGGCTTCTGTAGTTAGATGAGTTTTGGATCTTCTTTACACAGTTGTATGATTCCTTACTTCATTCTCTACTATCCCAGATAGTAAGAGACATGTCGATAGTGACTGCAGAGAGAAAGAGTACAGATAACAGGGCTTCTTGTTCGTGAAATTCTTTGGATAATATCATAACATTGAATGGACTGGGAAGGTGGGGGGAATTAGGGGAAGTTGGGGATGGAGAGGAGGTGCTTGAACGGGCTTAATGACTTGACTTTGCTGAAAGTATGGGAAGTCTTCTGAGAAAGTTGGTTGCTGGTCTGAAGTCATTCTTGCTTTTTCTATAAGATGTGCCAGTTAATTATCAGTTCAAATGAATGGTACTCTTGGTTTTGCTTTGCAAAGTCTAGTTTGAGGACTGTTTTCACGTTTATATAGAGTAAAAACAAATTGGCAGCAACTTTGTAGTGTGTTCTTGTGACTTGAGTTTACTGTAGATGCTGCAGCTGGAGATGTGTATCTTGTACATGGAATGCTCGTTTTGGAGCACGTACAGGGCTTAGGATATATTTCTTTAGTGTCACACAATAGTTGTTTTTTAACAGCAGCTTAAGGCAATTCACTAAGTACAAGACTTGTGTTACAATAGCGGACTTCTTGATAGCAGAAGATTGGTACAGAGAGATAATCAACTAGTCTGCAATTATAGAGTTCCCTAATAGATGTGAATGATCAAAAATCATGGTAGTAGCTCAGAGCCGAGCTAGAGGTGGGTATTTGCACGGTGTTAGAATTTACTCTGTACATGCAAAACCTCAATTTCCTTTAGCAGCTGATTGCTAAAGAAATCTTTTTCTCTAGCAGATGTGTCTAAACTTGGAATCCAATTGATGATGTTTTATCCTACATCTCTTAAAGGATCTTCAGAAGAGATAACTCCAAGGCTTGTAATTAGAATATAACATGGTACTTGAACATAAGAGCCATCTGAATTCTGGTGCTTCTCAGTTGATGTGATTTAGCCAAGTGCTAAAGTACTCTTTTTTTTTTTAATAAAAAAATACCAGAACCGTGTTCATCCTTCGGCAGTGTTAGTAGCACTTGAGTTAAAGACCATTAAACATGAATTAAGGAAGTAAATTATACTAAAAAGTAAAGCAGATAGGGAGTTGATGCAATATTTGGAGAAGTGTCTAAATTTACATTAAGAGTGAGAAATATAGTTCAAAACAAGTATAGCTGGTGAGTAAAGTCTTGGTCTGTGGAATAATGGGGATCCCCAGCCCTTCATGGAGGCCACTGGAGCAGAGTGTGAAGTTTGCATTATCTGGTTGAAAGTTCTGAAATTACCCTGGCAGGGTGGGGTGAGGAATCTAGCCATAAGCTTTTCCTCTTGCAGTGTACTATTTCCTTTTCATCTCTCCTGTTAGAGTAAGCTATGGATGATGAAAATATTTTTAGTGGAGGGGAATGAAAGAAGAAATGAATCATTAAACTTTCATTCTGACGTGGTAACAAACTCTTAAAGCAGTTTATCGTGATTCCACAGGTTTGGTGGGTGCTAGTGTGTGGAAGCTCTAGTGACTGACTTGCTCGCAATCAGTCAAGGCTCTCAGATTTTTGCTGGTTGAAAGTTGCTATTGTTTTTACAGCCAGTCGCTAAGGGTTTCATGGGGTAGTCATTGTTAGCATGATAAGGAGTTTTCTGAGTTTTTGGAAAAAAAAAAAAAAAGTACTGCAGGGTCTCTGGGTTAAAGAAAATATTCCTTGCTGACTTTGTAAAGTGCAAGGTGTTTTTTCAGGCCTGCATAGGATGACCTATTCTCGTATAGGAGGGGAAGTTGGAAGTCCTCTGAAGCTTCAGTGTAGGTTACTTTTATCTGCAAGCTTAATCTCTGAGGATGCTTCTCACATATTCTGAAGCAGATCTTCTCCAAATGTTGAGGAACTAACTTTCTGTGGAATATTTTCTTCCCTTAGAGAGCTCATATCTGTTTTAACTGGATATGTTTTAAAATCAAGATCAGTGCATCTATGAACTTAAAACCACGTGAATGTCTTTTAGGGATGGTAAAAATTGAAATGTATTACAAAGGAGTAAGTAATATAGTAAGAGAATCCTGTAAAAAGTTTTCTTGGGTCAAAGTGGGAAATGACTTACTGCTTCTTTGGAAGTGCTGTAATCATACTTTCCTTTCGTAAGTAGTCTACATTTCTCTATTGTCAATTTTGCCATGCTTACAAGAGATTAGAGAAGTGGCACAGTACATGCAAAGCTAGCAAGTCGGTACTTTTTAATAAAGTATTAGCTTTTCTTCATGCCCTAGTGAAAAATGGAAGGAGAATAGGAGTAATATGGATGCTATTTTTCCAGAAGAGAATGACAAAATTGGGCTACAGCGGTATGTGAAGTACTCTACCTTCATATGGAGAGCCTTCTTGCACATTTTGTCTTAAAGACAAAAACAAACAAAAAAACCCTGTGCACACAAAATAGAAGCCATACTGCCTGAAAGGCAGACAAGGGCCTGTAAGTTCCAATTTCATTAATATCATTTGTTAATTATCCCTCCCTCCACCTTACAGCTGATTTTTGCACATGTGCATGCTTTGTAGTATGTTTTCTTAAGAAGAAAGGGAAGGGAGAACAAAACTGACATTGCTGAGTGAACTTAGATAGAATGGTGGATTTATAACTAAGATTCTTCTTCTCTGTTTTCCAGATTTGATATTGCATAAACATGGGTGCATTTTTGGATAAACCAAAAACTGAAAAACATAATGCTCATGGTGCAGGGAATGGCTTGCGTTACGGCCTCAGCAGTATGCAGGGATGGAGAGTGGAAATGGAAGATGCTCACACAGCTGTTGTAGGTATTCCTCACGGCTTAGAGGACTGGTCCTTTTTTGCTGTCTATGATGGTCACGCAGGATCTCGTGTTGCAAATTATTGCTCCACACACTTACTAGAACACATCACTAACAATGAAGACTTTAGGGCGGCAGAAAAACCTGGATCTGCTCTTGAACCTTCAGTGGAAAATGTCAAGAGTGGAATCAGAACTGGCTTTTTGAAAATTGATGAGTATATGCGCAATTTCTCAGACCTCAGAAATGGGATGGACAGAAGTGGCTCAACAGCAGTGGGAGTTATGATTTCACCTGAGCATGTATACTTTATCAATTGTGGTGATTCACGTGCTGTTCTCTATAGGAATGGACAAGTCTGTTTTTCAACACAGGATCACAAACCTTGCAACCCAAGGGAGAAAGAGCGAATCCAGAATGCAGGAGGCAGTGTAATGATTCAGCGCGTTAATGGTTCATTGGCAGTTTCTCGAGCTCTGGGGGACTATGACTACAAATGTGTTGACGGTAAAGGCCCTACAGAACAACTTGTTTCTCCAGAGCCAGAGGTTTGTGAAATTTTAAGGGCAGAAGAAGATGAGTTTATCATCTTGGCTTGTGATGGAATCTGGGATGTAATGAGCAACGAAGAGCTCTGTGAATTTGTTAAGTCTAGACTTGAAGTATCAGATGACCTGGAAAAAGTGTGCAATTGGGTAGTGGACACTTGTTTACATAAGGTATGTAACTGTTTTCTCCAAGCAGATGTTCTAAATCTATCTTCTGTTTAGATGGGTACAGTGTTAACAGCAGTTTCTGGCCTAATCTTTCCGTTCTCCCTACTCCTACCCTCAAACTTCTGTACCCATTTGACTGTCTTTGCTGAAGAGTGTACAGCCTCATCCTTTGTGCTTGGAGAGGTGATGGCAGTTGCAAAAATAAAAGTTTAGTGTGATGTTTGCATATAGTTCCTGCTCTAAATTTTGTTTCCGACTTTTAAAGTGAATGTTTTCTAAAAACATAATTTAAAAAAGAAATAAGTACGTTCTGTGCAAAGTTTGTATTTTTTGCTCTTTTGAGTTGGGTGGTGTTGCTCTCCTTTGCATAATATCTGTGCTTGTACTGCTATCTCCTCATCAGGGTATGTTTTGTCTATCATCTGAAGTGGTGTCCTCAGCTAATTGTTGTAGCTCAGATGAAGAAGCACTGCTTTTGCATCTGAGCTTGCTTGCACTCCTCAAATTTAAAGTTCATTAGGAGATATTGCAGGTTGGTCTGCAAAGATTTCACAGGTTTGTCATTTCCAGCATTCACTCAAAAGTGTAACTCCTACTAATGCAAATAAAGTTCATTGATGAAGCCATAGACCAAACATGCCGTTTTGAGGAAGGTTTAAAACTTAGAAATTAGAATTAAGCAGTAAAGGGTAAGTAACTTTTTTGGAAATATGGTTGTATTCCAGCATATGTCAAATGTTGTAAGATTGGTTTAAATGCCCGGGCTTTTCTGAGCAAGCACTCGATCAGCTTCATTAATGACTTGTCACTCCAGTATACTTTCAGTAAAGCAGTAGACATAACCTCATGTTTTTAGCCTCATTTTAACCTCAATTTTCTAAAGATCCTGGATCTGAGCAGTTTGTGGCAAGATTAGAAGGTCTTCAGGATGTGAAGTATTATCTATTGTAAAATACTAAGTGTATCCATATGCTTGATATAAAAAGGAATTTGGACCAAGTCCTGCATAGGGACTTCGGGACAAGTCCTGCATTCTGAAGGAATTTATTCTGATGTTGGATTGCTACCTAATTTCCTTTGAAGAATGAGTTGTTTTGGTAAATGATAGGAACTACCCAGTGGGTTGGGGTTATAGAGAAACAATATGCAGTGAAAAATGGCACACAGATTTCTGGTTTAGTTTGGATAAGGAGCTATTTACATAACGTTTGTTAAAGATTTCAAACTTAGACCAGGAATAGAGAACTTGACAGAAAGTGCAAGAATAGAGAACTTGACAAAAAAAAAATCTTGATTTTAAACCAGGAGTTCAAATTACAGTTTTTCTGGATCTCCTTGTTTTTAAATTTGAATTGTAATTTTTAAATTTGGCTATGGATTGTAATTTTGAAAGGTGAGGAGGAAAGTGGTATTGGAGCTTACTTGTGAACAATTGGCATTAAAATTATTGTCTGCAAAAGCCATTAGCTGATACTGCTGAGCACGAGATAGTCTGTAATGTCAGTTTGGCCATACTAAATGAATTCTTATTTTGTAATTTACCTGTTTTCCTCAAGGTGCATGACGTATAACGTGTACTTCCTGTTAAACAGCCATAGTGAATGTTTTCAAACTTACACATTTATAGTTGAAACTAGCTATTCTGGTAGTTTAGAATATTCAGCATTTCATTTTGCAACATGAATATATATTTTTTTTTCATTTCCTTAAGGTTAACATTAAATGACAGTCTAATTTCTGGCCCGTTTCCTTAAATGTTGTTTTAAATGGTTATTTTATGTAGAAATGTTATTTTTAAGCAGTTGGCACATAAAGTGCATTGAATAATTTCAGCTTAGACTAAGAATATAAAATCAGTGAAAATCAATTTAAACGAGTAGTTTAGTTGAGAAAGAGAGGTTGTTATTAACCAAAGACTTCCACTGCAAGGCTTCTTTTTCCCAGGTAAGTCTAGGATACAATACTCTAAGTAAAAATACCACTGGTAACAAGAATAAAAAAAGGAAAGATGAAATCTAAAGAGCCTAACTCTTCTTTTTCTTTGTCGCATAGGGGAGTCGTGATAACATGAGTATTGTACTAGTTTGTTTTTCAAATGCTCCTAAGGTCTCAGATGAGGCAGTGAAAAAAGATGCAGAGTTGGATAAGCACTTGGAATCACGGGTTGAAGGTAAGAAATCCATTTTCTTCATTAAAAATGCTGTCATAATGTTATTGAGCATGAAACCAAAACCAACAAAAGCCATCATGACTTTATGATGAGGAAAAATGTTATAAACCATATATCACACGCATTTTCTTAATAAAACCTTACATCTTTGCATTTTGTTTTGTGAAGACAGAAGTAACCACTGACCTTACAGAGGCTTACATCAGCTAATTAAATAGTGATATTGTTAATGTTTTGGTTACAAAGCGATACTTGTGTTACATGCTCCATTTCTTTTGAGGAAGCTTGACTAAAAGAAGAGCCTTTATCAGTTTTTCTTGAAGGGACTCCTAATTATCAAGGTTGTTTAACTGCTTTTGTTTAATACAGTTGTGAGTTTGTTTTAAAATGTCAGTTTGAAAAATAACTTGTGAAAACTTTTACAGAGTGTAACTGATCAAAATATATCTGAATGCAAGAGCCTTAAATCATCCTTTTGGTTCTGAATGCTTACCAAGTGTATGTGTGCATGAACAAAAGTTGCAATAAAAGCAATTCTAGATGTTTCTTGTAGAGGACTGAACTTAATTACTAACCAATTTCATTTATTCACTGATTTTATAGTTCTTTTTATTCCTCCAAAGGATTGAATACAACGTTTTCAGAGACAGTTAAAAGAACAGTTAAGCGAGAATGAAAGGCTAGCCCTTGTATGTTTATTCCTTTTCTGCCACGTTCTTAATGTCAGAAAAAGTGACTTTCAAACTGTTGCTTCTGTTTTTTATTATCACCGGGTAAGGTTGTTCTAAGGTCTGACAAAACACCTGTATGTAGTGGCTTCTGCGTCTCTTTAATCTTGTTGATTACTTTAGTGATCCAGGTATAGCTCAGTTTGGTAGAACTGACTGAAGTTCGTTGTTGATACTGAAAGTTTGCCTGTTTGTAGTATTGATCATATGTTGGCATAGGCTTTTGCAGAATCAACCCAAGCATGAAAAGAACTATTCCTGGAACAGTTTGTCTTGATGTTACATATGTGGCTGCGATACTACTGTGAAAGAGCTTCATTAGAGAGAAACAGTGTTCAGAGGTTTTGAAAACCTTGTTGTTATCGTTAACTTCTGTTATCTAATCAGAAGAGCACTGAAGAACTGTCATGCGTTTACGTATGATGCAGCTTATTGATTTATCTGCTGGATCTATCACAGCAGCAGTGTTCAGGGGAAGGAGGTGGTTTATTGAAGAGCACACTGGCTGAGAAAGAACATTGAAGTAGTTTGAACCCTTTATTGACTTGTTTCAGGACAGGACTAGCATATTCTGATGACTATATCCAGGTTTAACAGCGCTTCATAAGGAGGCGGTACCTCTTGTAGACAGACAATGAGTCATGCAGCCACCTTAGATGTATTTGTGCCAGGTGCTGAGACCAGTGTTTCAGTGTTATACTACAGTATTGCTTTCCTGATAGTACTCTTTTCATGTAGAAAAATGCAACATTGGCACCTGCAGGACTGTTCAGTAGTGTTCTGTGGAAGTAATTTTAAATTTAAATGCCAAGATGTCTGGGACTTAGATGTCTTCCTGCTGGTTCCCACCTGCAGTCTTGAGACTGTAGCAAGGTCTCAATGACATAAACCACAGCTATGGACACCAACTGCCTGAGCTTGAGTATTCTTTATTAAATTTTCTCAACATGGATCCTGATGGTATCTATAATCTATAGAGGAAAATACTCATTTTCCTTAAAACTATTTGAGAATTACTAGTATAGGACTTCAGCACTGTCTCATGGGAGATGGATTCCGCTTCTGTTTTTCCTGTTGCTTTTATTTGAAGATCTAAGAGTTCCACTGGCTTTTCAGTATGCTGTAATAGATGTTAAAGGATTGGACCTGCTTTTATTAGAAAGTAGTTCATATCCAAGTAAGTAGGACTAAGTATGAATGAGAAGTAAGCCTGCACTGTAGATCTGAGGAGATCAGGAAACTTCTGAGTGTATGTATTAGAACAAACAAAAAGGAAAAAAAACGCTACAGCTAATCATTCTTAAGCTTTCTTAACACAAATTCAATATAAAATGCAACAGATGACTTAAACATCCATCCTGCCACTGCAACCTAATTGCTGTGGGCAACTGTCAGCTTTGTCCCTTAAGTTTGAGGATTTTTGCTACTAACTTTAATGCTGTAAATGACATTTTCTGGAGATATTTATTTTTTCATCTGTGTGAAATGGTTGCAGTCGTGTTCTTTGTTTAAATGTGTTTTTATTAGTCTAATGTAACCAAATAAGGTATTTAGACTGCTTTTTTTTCCTGTTTGTGTCCCAGTAATCTAGACAGGTGTGTTACATCAGTTACACGGACTTAATCTTTAAAAAAGAAAAAACCTATAAGAAGGCCTCTCACTTATAACACAGACCATGACACAGTTATCTCTGCGTGTGCTGGTGGTGTGTATGGTGTGGTGTCTTCCCCCACTGCCCATCTTGTTTAAATGGGATCTAAACTGACATGGCTTGCATACTTGGCCTTTCTGCTGAGGTTAGGGAGAGCTAATGGTCACTTCACATGCGAGCTCTAGGCACATTTCTCAGAACTTGGCTTACATCCTGGGCTTCCTAGATGACTAGTTAAGATAAATAACTATTATCTTCCTATGTCTGAGGAGAGGACATGAGCTGTTAATAGGCTCTGGGAGAGAGCCAGGAGCAGTTACCTTCGCTGTCTGCAGTTAGGTAGGTGTACACATGGTGGTTGTGAGTTAGTATGCCTAGCTTCTTGGGAGCTTCTCTCTCAATTTGCAAACAGGTGGAAAACAAATAGAACTACAGTGTATTTTATTGCTTTTGCGAATGTTAAAAGCATTAATAGAAAAGCTGTCAAATACTTCCTAGTCAGATTGACTGGATTAACTGAAAACGATGTAGGAAGCATTATTTACTAGTAACAATGCTAGTGTTGTAGCATAACTGAGTTACTGCTCTATCAAAATAACTACTGAGCAAAAATATTTAACCTATATCATCATATTTAACACATTACACACAGCAAAAAAAATGTGGAGAGTTTGCAACCTGCACTGATGCAGTTACATTCCAAGTGTAACTTGAAATGATTGCTAAGCTTAAGATCTCAACAGAAACAAGTTGCTTCAAAGACTGAGTTTCTGTTGCTTCAGCTATTCTTGATTTTTCCTACATGAGTTCCCTGTGTCATTCTGTGTTCAGTGAATTGGCCAGAGTGCAAGACCTTTAAATGTCAAGTATTTAGCAAGGAATGAGTGTTAGCATATTTGAGGAAATTCTATCAAGAACCACAGAAAAGAAAGGGAACAACTCTGAATAATTTGAAGTAATTGCTACTGTCTTCTCTCCAACAATTTTTTCATACTTCATAAATTCTTTGAAATTGACATCTTGACACAGTATCCTTAAAAGAAAGGAAGTTACCAGACTGCAATTTCTACATTACATTTGTGCCTTGAGTACTGCTAGTCAGAATTGATGCAGAGAAACCTGAACAAAACCTTTCAAACAACTGGGGAGAATGATTTAGAAAGGGGGTGGATTCTTAAAAGTGAAAAGGTAGTCTTATTTGCAGGTTTACATAGTGAGTACAAATGCTTTTCATTTTTTTAAAAAAAAGGGGGGGGGATAACAAAGAACGGTCCAAAGTATGAGTAGTAAGGAAAAAAGTGGAAGGTAGGAATGTCATTTTTGAGTTTGTTCAGTGGTATTTGTTTTTCCACGAATGTGCACTGTTCCACGTGGGATATTTTTGTTCTCTTGTGAACCTTAGATTTAAAGCTGACTGGACTATCCCATCAAACCTCTAAGACAACCAGTTTTTCACTGCTCTGTTTAGGCATTTTAAGGTTTGGCTTGGAGAAAAAGGCATTCTTTGAGGCATGCTTTTATTGTTTTTGCTTGTTTTAATATCTGTGCTCAAAAGCAGTTTTAACACTTGCACGTGTTACTTTTCAGTCATTTTTATACATTCCTAGGTAGAATGCCAAGATCCTATGCATTCATATAATAAGCTAGTAGTTGTGTCAGGTCTTCTCAGAGTTAACAAAAAATAAACGAGCAAGAGAAAGTTTTTCCATTAGAATCCTCAAAACTGTATACTAAAACTTTTTGGTAGCTTGGATCTTAATGTCGATGGCCTCTGTGTAACTACATTCCAAAGCTGCAAATTCAAGAGTATTCTGAAATACCTATGAGGCTGTGCTTGATGGCTTGTGACTAAGTTACTTATGACAGTGACTTGCTCTGTTTTGAGTTACTTAATCGGTCAATTTCCAAAGTAATGCAAATGTGTTGGACAGTAAAGTTATGCTAGGTCAGTCTTTTTTCTTACTGCTGCTTTCAAGTGCTACTTTCTGCCCTCTGTTTTCATCTGGTTTGTCTTCTGTTTTTGTTTGTTTGTGTTTTGAGATCCACTGATTGCTAACAGGAAGAGAAAAGTAGGCACAGAAGTCAATGCTCTGACTTCTGGGTGAATCAGACATGGAGATTTAAAAAAGAAAAATAAAAACAATGAACACCTCAAGTCATAAATAGGGGCACTTCTTCAACATAGATTCAGGTAGTTTTAATAGTTGAATGCTCAGTTAATACAGCAAGTTGAATTACATACATTTTATGTATGTAGAATATGTACTTTATATAAAGCTGTTTTGAGGCATTGAAGTTGGACCTGGTAGAGAAAAGTGGAGTCTTTCCGATGTCATAATCTTACAGCTAGAGATCAGAGGAGGTGCTGGAGTGTAAAAAGCAGTTGTAATGTTGTCTGGTTGGGGACTGAAACTTTAGGAAGATTCCGCACTGATATAAAACTGGAATAAATTTTGGTTGGAATTTTCAAAATGCTTATCTCTGAATCAAACTTTTAGTTAAAATTATTTTAGGAGTAAAGTAGACTTGCTTTGTAGTGGACTTTCATGGATTTGCATATATGATAATATCATCAAGTGATTCTTCAAGTGTCTAAATTATATTAGCAATAGAGGTATAAAAGTTTCTGCAGTCATGTTTTGCATATTCAGTTAAAAATAACCCTGCAATTAATTTTTTGAACATCATTGAGGAAGTGAAAACCTTGTAAATGTGTATATTAGGTTTTGAAAACATTTGTTTGCCTTCTCTAGTGATCTTTGTCAAACAAATCAAAGGTATATATGTGTTAGCCAGTGTGTAGTGAGAAGAGGACATTTGCTTTATTCTTGGAGTTTTCTATTAAGGAGCTGATTTAGTTGTGGTTTATTGTTTTGTTTTTTGTTGTGTTTTGTTTTTTTGAAAGGGGTGGGAAAATGTTTTGGTGAAATTACTCATCCTAATAACAAAGAGAATGAGATGGCCAATTTCACCAGAATTCCAGATTGAGCACCCTCTGAAAATGTTCAGAGCTCCCAAGGGTTTATACGGCATAAAGTAGAAGATTCCAGTACCAAGAAATATACAATAATCCTGAGTTGTGACTGCTTTAATTCCCTTTTAAGAAGATATAAAAAACTCGTGCTTACTTCTGTAGCCTTAGTTCTTAGTAATTTTTGATATTTGTTACTTTTAGTCTGTACAGAAACTGACAGGCTGTTGTTATAAAAGGCAGTATATACATGAGACATGTTTCCTATCTGATGTGACTCAGCACCATTTATATTACAGTGATAGCATCTACTTGTAACTAGGCAGAACTGCACAAAAGGACAAAATCTGTGAAAGGACTTGTGGTTGATATGTGTGAATGTGCATGGAAGAAGTGATCAAAGCCTGAAGATGACACAAGCGCGCAGACTTAGCTGTCATTTCCTTTGCTAGCCATGATTCATTCTTAATAGGTGTATGAAAGTTATATATAAAGTTTCGTGGAAGAATGTTTAACCACTTTTAGTAATATACCCCGCTCATTCATTGCAAAGAGTTTTGTGTTGCTGACTTAAAATTGCAGTTTAGAAGCATAACGCCTTATTTCTTACAGGGTAGTATTACTGTTTTGAAAGTAGAATTGCCTTTTGAGGGCTTTGCTACAGATCTCCTTGATACAGAGTGAGCAAGTGCCTTGAAAACACATTTTGTTTTCAGTAGTCTTGAGAGAAGTCTGCATATCCCTTGTTTTATGGGTATATAACAGGCATCAAGAGAGATTTAAGTACCAGGAAACCTAGGGTGCAGTGTTTAAAGTAGGCGATGTGCTCTTCTACTAACTTCAGAAACTGAAGTTGTTGCATCAACTCACTTTAATTGTAGGCTCCAAATCAGGCGACCAGAGTGGAAAATAATTGATTGTAAGAAACTTAATGTGTTTTTTTTTTTTTTAAGTTTAGGATAGTAGCCATGATACAGACTGATCTAGATAAGTTTTTGTTTAAGGTACACAACAGGGGAGTTAGGAAGAAAGAATTCTGAATCTTTTTTGCATAATATTTGAGTCAGTCTCTACAGGAAATGGCACTACATTCCTTAATTTAGTTGGTTTTCAGGAAAATTTTAACTTTTTTGACTTTGTGACACATTCATACCATTACAACTTTAGATAACGTAAGTGAATCTTTTTCTGCAGTGATTGTAATTAATTGACTTGAGGCTGATGTCTGGAAGGTTGTAGCATTATGCATATGTGAATACACATATGCATCTATTGCATAGTCTTACAGCAGCTTTGATGAATAAGAACATGTGAAGACTGACTTCATAGCTTGGCATTTCTTTCCCAAGGCAGAAAAGCGTCCTAGCACTGGACTAGTGAGATATGTCTGCTTTGAAAATGGAATACCTCATCATCAGTTGTCTGTTGTGTCACGTCTATATTCTGTTTTGGCCACTAGGCCATTTTATTTGTTGTCTTCTTTTTGCTTGATGGTCCTGGTGTTTATGCACAGAGATTCAGGACTTTGAGAGTACAGGGTGTTATTCACAATGAAGTATGACAGTGAGTTCCTGGGAAGTGTTGGCTTTATGGCATATAACTTCTGAGTGTGTGCTGCAGTGCAATGGGAAGGTAATTGAAGCAGGCTTCTAGCTGTCACCTTCCCGGAAGAGAACAAGCTGCTGTCCCCAGGATGTTTCAACCAGTTCACAGTCTACTTAAGAGTTTCTCAGAGAGAGAGAGAATGGCTAGAAGCATAATGGAAAGGCAGACTATGGATTTGAATAGCTCTGTTCACTGTGCAAATATAGCTTACTTAAAACATTTTTTAAAAGTCCTGCTTACACAATTTTTTTTATAATATCTGTTAAAGTGATGATGTCTTGTACCTTACTGTTTTAAGACATGGGTCATATAAATTCAGTAATCTAAATACTTCTGTTTTTAAAATAGAAATTATGGAAAAATCAGGTGAAGAAGGAATGCCTGATCTTGCGCATGTTATTCGTATTTTATCTGCGGAGAATATCCCTAATTTACCACCAGGAGGTGGTTTAGCTGGCAAGTGAGTACACAACTGGAATTTCTTTAACTATTTAGTTCATTGCAACAAATGCTTTTAATTAAAAATTCTAAATCTTTCTCAGTGTAACAGCCATACTCAAGTCAATAAAAGTTCTTTTCTATATTTGAGGCTAGTTTACCTTTTGCTCTACATAAACATTTGTGTTACTGATCCCATTCCTGAAGGGTGAAGGGAAAGATTGTATTCTGGTACATAATGTACTAGTTTATTTCCGTTGAGCTGTTAAAAAGAAAAATATACACGAATATACATAATATGCATTTACTCTTAGCTATTTATTACCTCAGTTTAAGAATATCAATAATGTAACTAGAATATCAAAATATTAGATAAGAGAATTTTTGATGTCACGCTCACTCCACCACCCAGTGTCCGTGCTCAACTTCTTAGGGCATTGTATGCTTCCCTCAAACATCTCGTTTCTGTAGAAGCCAGAAGTGGCTCATTCTTTGAAAGAGGAGATCTAAATGTGTCAACTCTGATGTTGTCACCTGATTTTAGTTTGCTGTCCTTTAAAATTAAGCTTACTCTTCAAAGACCATCTTCCGGCCTGTCTCAGATCACCCCTGTAAGTTTGAATGCTGCAAAAGAATAGACATTTGTTGTTGGAAAAAGAAAACAAAAGTCTTGAGCCACCATGTTACTTGGGCATTAGTAATTCTGTGCAACATCTTGCTGCTGAGTTTTTACATGCCAAGAAAGTACTAAGAAATAAGTTGTATAAAGAAAGGAAAGTGAATTGCAGGAAAAGAACATTCCCAAGGTCCTGATTTTAAACCCTCTGCAATAGCTATCTGCTACTTGTATGGCAGCCTTGCTTGGACAGTCCATCTGTTCTCTGTTACGCTGGTAGGAGGTACCACTTCTCTCCATAGTGCGGACAGTTGATGCCAGAAGTATCAGAAACTCTTAAGCATGAGAGAAGACCTCATTGAGTGCTGATAACTTTGTACCTTATTCCAGTGACACTGGGAAGAAAGGGATTTCATATCTGTTCTGTATTACATGCAAGAAACAACTTTTGTCAGTAATGGTATTCAAAACAGTGATTTTGTCAGTAATTCCTCTTCATGCCACGTCCATCACTCCCAAAAGAGGCTGCGCTGGGGATATTTTAATTGCCTTTCAAGTCATGAACATCACTAAGTTATTCAGCTTGTCCAGAGCAACAAGGGTTTCAATTATTTCATATCAAAGGTGACTGGATACAGACATTACTTGTTTGTAGAAACGAAAATAAAAGACTTTCTATTATAACAAATAGTATCACTTTAGAAGCTGTAAGAGCTGTAAAATTTAGGGTAGATTGCCAAAAACTGCATCCAACTTCTCTTTGGATCGAAGTGTTCACAGGAGCAATGCCTAGGTTCTTCAGCAGTCATGGTTTTCTTTCTCCAGGTCTACTTCTGTTTTGAGAAATACTCCAACCCCTATTCAGCTAGATGTGGATTTGAGGTATCTTTGAGATCCTGTCAAATCCTTCTTGCGCTTGTAGGATCTGATTGAATTTGCCTAATATATGTTCCATCTTCTATTTTGAGGGCATTTTGGTAGTCATGCTTATTTAAGTTTGGAGATTTCCTCACTGATGGTAAGTTTTAGATGCTGTCTTGCAGAGAAGGAGTTTCATTCAAATTCACCTAAATCAAAAAAGATCCTTTATTTGGAACGCTTCATCTAATGAGGCTTCTTTCCTGGTGCTCATCCGGAGGCAGCCCAAACCCCTTGTCTGTGAACAAGCGCAAGCTGTGTATACACCAGTGCCTTGAGGCTTCAAGTGGTCAGTGTATCTGTTGTGCCTGCCTTCTGCTTGCCGTGGCATGGTGTGTCTAGGTAAATGGCTAACCTCATTATCAGCATATGCTGCATCTGAGCACAGGATGGAAAGCACAGTGTCCTTTGGCTATTGTAGGCTCGTGGTCATCATGAGATTTGATTCAGTCCCTTGCCTTCATTGGTCCAGAAACTTTCCCAGAGTTCTGAGTATTTTAGTAGGTACTGTTTTAAATACTGAGAAATCTGTTGTGATGCTGGACACTAGCTATGAGCCAGTCTATTGCTTTGCCTCAGCGATCCACATACGTGCAACGTTCCATTCAGAAATGAAACTCTTCTGTTTTTGCTTCCATGATATGAACATAAGAGCTTGTCATACTGGATCAAACCAAGGATCATTCTAATTCTGAGCACTGTCCCCAGGATAGCTGAAAGTAGATGCCTAGGGAAGAATATGAAAACAAGAGAGTATGTAAAATGCTTCCCCCGTTACTACTACTGTTTTTAGCTTTTTGTGCTCATCTTGCCTGCCTGTGAAGGTGTGGCCTTCTTAGCTGGATGTGTTCTGGAGACACCATATGGTGTTGAAGTTGTAGTGTCTGCAGTGTGAACGGACATTTGACAGCAAACCTCAGAAGTTGTAGGCACTGGACACCAGGCTTCAAAAATTCTTAGGCAAGTAGTAACCCATGTATAAGTAATGAAAGTAAGAAAAAAAAACAACAACAAAACCTGTCTTCAAGTTCCACACCCAGAAATAAGAAAACCAACTAACTTCAGGAGTTTTGTAACAATAAGAGAAATACAGTTTTAAATATTACTCTTGGCAAAATCTGACTCAAGGTGTAAAGGGAAAAACCATGGGGGGAGGATAAGATAAGTTTTGCGTTGTTAACTCTTCACAAATTCCGGCGTCGTGTTAAATCCCTAAACATCATATTGAAAATGTTTGAAGACACCAGGAGTGGGCTTCATCTTAACAGACAGGTTGAAGGCCAAGCATGTAAATGTTCTGAAATCATTTATTATTGTGCTCAAACCTCTTAAGCTCTCAAAGCTTTTGAAATCCCTTATTGTTATGCTTATTTTTTTTTAAACTTCTCTTTTTAGGCGTAATATTATTGAAGCTGTGTACAGTAGACTGAATCCACACAGAGAGAATGAGGGGGTAAGTTTCCATTTTGATTGCTATACATCTTTGTTAATGAGAACATCCAAGTAGTGTCATACACTAAGCAAAATTGTACATCACTGCCAATAAAGTATTATAAACACAAAATATGTATTGGAGCATACAGTGTATGTTGACCTTGTTTTGGATGGGTTTGATATGGAAGAACTTCATGCTCAAAGACAGAAATCTAATTCTGGCACCCAGTTCTAAAAGACTTTTTAAACTTTTAATTGACTATTGCTTTTTCAGTCAAACCTGTGAAGTAACAATGTAGTGTTTTTTTAATGATAGTTTACATGGTCAAAAATCATATTCCTTACTAGATATTCCAGATATCTACTAAAAGAGAGGGCAAACACTTACTACTGTCTTCTTTCTGTAAGTGTAGACGACCTTGGAACACTGAATATAAAAGATAACGAGACTCATATTGACTGCTCTTTGAAAGTGTATGTTATCTTTAAATATCCCATGTACAGTGGTCTAAGGACAGTGTAAATTGCTTTCAGTTTACTTCTGTTCCCATTTCTAAAAAGACTTGCATTCATCTACCCTGTTCATAGTAAGTTGTTTTAAATATTTATGTTGCAATATGGTTTACTGTAACTTCACACCTGATTTTGGGTTATTCATAATAGTGATATAAAGAGTAATTAGTATTCATATCAGTAGTAGTTAAAGTTCTTGGAGAAAAAAAAAGTTTGGAAAACTGATTGAATAACTAGAATAGTATATTGTAAAGGATTGAAAAATATCACTGTTGATACACACGCTGAACTGATCTGCGAAGATGCTGTTCATCTTCTAGTAAATCCTTCATCATCAGATGTTTTTTTTTTCCTGAGATGACCACGAGGTTCTCAGTCACATGGTCATTATAGTCAGTGGTGTGCTGGGGGGAGTATTTTTAAATACTTTGAAATGATTAATGGCATATTCACAATCTTAGAGCACCCAATCTTACCACAGTTAGCTTGTGTTTTTTTCCCAACGTGTTTCCTTTTGGTTACCTATTTTTGGCTTATTCTCTTAAGTCAGAAAGCTTTTGCAGATGCAAGGGGACACTGTTTTAAGTATGAAGAGAGAAGAAATCTCTAATTTACTTTATCGTGTAGGATTTGCTCCTTTTTTGTTTTTCAAATGTGATAGAACTATAGGTTTTTCGTTTAACATGCATTAAACTGTGCACCTGTACCCCCAAAACAAGTTAGTGGTTATACTGTTCAGCTTGCTATCTTAAGATAGCTGCAAAAAAATTTCTTGTTTTCAGCTTCTTTAGTACTTCAGGAAACTCTGCCTGCTCTCGCTCTTAATATTTAGCCATAACTTTGTTCCTTCTTGGGGGGAGGTTTAGTTGAAGATTATAGCATGTTTTGTATTTTTTTGTCTAATTATAACTTTCTGGAAATGTCATTTGTGATGCATGCTTTCAAAGTCCAGATTTAGTTCTCAATAGCTATGCAAGTTTGCCTAAAGCCCTAACATAGAGTGTGGCATCCTTTTTGTATGTTGGCTCCTTCCAGGAAAAGTTTTCTACATCATCTGTTATAATTTAATAATAAAGTAGGGTAACTGAATTAAATATGCAAAGTAAATACTCAGAAAGCAATATAGCTTTGGACTTTATTACCGTTAGAATCACTGTGTATTTGTTTGGAGTCTTTTTAGTTTGGTGCCTTTAATAAGAAATGCGAGTACACTCCAGTTTATTTTTGTAAACTGCATCTTCGGTTGCTACTTAGTGCAAATCTCAACAGTGTTTTAATGATGTGTTTTAGATACATTGCATCAAATTATAGCTGCCACTTTCCAGTCAGTACCTTTTTTCTTCCTATCCTAAGCGATTCTGACCTAGAGCAGTTTGAGAAGAGGCTGCTGCCACTGGGTGAAGGATGTAATTCCTGTTTGCGCTTTCCCAGCAAGCAGGAATTGTTTATTTTTTTGTTTGTGAGAGCAGGGTGAATCTTGTGGGCCTCGTCCGAAGTGACCAAAGCATGAGTGCCTTGCTTGTCTTATTTCAGTCCTTGGTTCTAGGTATATAAGTAGTGATCTCAGTCTTTTCAACTGGATGTTTAAGTGCACAGGAGGGGCAGAAAAGGGAAGGAAGCTGTTCAGTTATGCAATGTCTACACATTGTGATAACGTTGCTACACATCTCGCATTTAAACAGGAAGCGAAGGTAGGAAGGAAACATACTGTACATCCCAGTGATGACATTTCCAGTGAGATTGTAATCGAAGTTATAATGCTTCTGTTCTAAACCAGTATGAAGCAAAAGTGCATCTTCATACTAAAAATTACACACTGGAGACAGATTCTGAGTCTGCAGAGCATGAAGGTGCACTGACTTGAACTTGAGAATCTTTCCCCATGTGTATTTAACTGCATACGAGTGTCTGTTAGAGTGTGGGTGTAAGGCATAATACTGCAGTTAGTAACTTGAAAATCTGCCTGTGGCAGTCATCTTAATCTGGTGATTTTATATAAAGGCAGAAGCTTTTTTTTTTTTTTTAATACCATGGGGGGAAAAAATAAAATAGCTGTTAAAATATTAATGCATGTGAGTAAAAATTGAAAAACAAGAAAGATAAGCTTGTGCAATTGAAGATATGTCTTCCTTCTTAGAGTTTACTTTTTAGTGTTGAACAACTTAAGGTAGTTACTGAGAGTTACTGTGAACTGGATCATAATAGCTTGACAAATAAGTTCTTAGTATATAAATTAAAACCAAGATGGTATCTTTTCTAGGTTAGGTTTGTTTTTTCTTGCCACTACATATATCTATTAGTGTTGCGCCTGGCTTAGATTTTTTTTGTCATTGGAGCTTGTGATTTGTGGAGTAACTTTAGTTGTTCACGTGTCTGTTTTGTTACGTTTGCTGTCTGAGAATCTTTTAACAAGTGGCCCGAGTAAGTAGATACTGTGTAGAGTGAGAATCTGTGGGGAGTAAAAGAGTCTTTACTACAGCACTATTCAGAGATTGCTAACGTAGCTTCAGCAGTCATTAAAAGTTGTGGGTTGTTTGTTTTTTTTGACATCTCACTGCAGTACAAGTATTGGACAAATCCAGGGCTGGAGAGAACCTTGCATTGGGCTCGCAAACTGCAACTTTGCTGGTGTTTCAGCAGAGGGGCTTCTGCTACAGCTGTAGTAACTTGTACTCTGACAAGCGTGCGTGAAATCACAGAAATCTGGTACATACTGGGGCTTGCAGCTTTCAGATCTTTGAATGGAATTTAGAAGAACTAGGTAGCTAAATAATTGTTACCACTGTAACGTTAGAGCAATACCTAACTCAGTAGGCAGTCTAGTTTAAGTGTAAAGTACACTTCTGTTAGAAGTATTATGCTTTCTCTAAGGACTCTGTTTATGCTCCTAAGACTAGTTCAGTTAGGCTGCTTGGGTGTATGTGTAACCTTAAAAATGAGGAACAGTGTTAAAGTTACAGTGACTATGCTACAAGTTTCAGTGGCATTTGTTTAAAGCCACCTTTGTGTTTGAGTATCTTGTTTGAGACAGGCTATGTTTCTCTACTGCTTTTACTAATACTATATTCTGGCATTTGCTAAATCAGATTGTGCGTCATGAAGGGCTGTGGCAAATTACTTTTAAAAAAATTAAATGGACAAAATTCTTGCAGCCTTAAACACTGTAAATCTGGTGTCCTTTAACACACAGTGGCTCTTTATGTACAAGTAATCTAACAGAGGAGAAGTTGTGTAAGAATCGTGAATGCTCATGTTAAATACAGCTACCTGTTTTTATGGTCAGGACTGAGTTGAATTAGAACATGAAGAAGGACAAATGCAAACTTGTACAATAATGTTAGTTTTCAGGGCTTTTGAGGGACCTGTTCTAACCAAATGTCATTAGAGATAAATCTGTAGTAGTGTATATATAGTGTATAGTGTGTGTATAGAGAAGAAAACATACCAGTAATTGTGTGTGTGTATATATACTTATGTATACATATACAATATATGTGTGTGTGTATATATATACATATATATATAAGAGCAGTTTCTACTGTCTATTATATGTGGGGTTTCTTGTCTGCTAACACTGAGGGAGACGAGGGAAGCACAAAATGGACCAGCATCAAACGATACAAAGTAGGATGCAGGCTCAAATATCAAGCACTAACAGCACTGTTATTTTGGTTCATGATAGCATTCGAGTTGTTCAGGAGTCTCGGCAATGCTAGCATATTGCTTATTGCATTTACTCTTTAGAGTTGCACAGGAGCAAAAGTATTTACCTCAGTCTGCCAAAAGGGCTTTAAAGATCTGAGTATTGTGGAGTGGGCGTATGTTTGCTAATGTCAAAACCTCAGAGTAAAATTGATGGGACAGAGGAATTATATCAAGTCAAATTTTGATGCTCTGAATTTTTGCTGAATTTGTGCTTCTAAGGCACTAAACCAGTCCCACTTAACGCATTAAAAGTATGTATTTTTAACTTGCTTTTCCTCAACGGGCTCTTGAAGATCTATCTGAATGTGAAAATGCCAGTACGTGGCAGTCACAACATCTGAAACTAAGACCAGAAAACCACAGTGGAAATACATCTCTACTTAAGCAACAAATAGAGCTTAGAGGGATAGCATTATATACAGTAATGCTCACCTTTGAGCATTATATACAGTAATGCTCACCTTTGTGGTAAAATTGTCTCCTTTTAACTTACATTTTTCTAATCGGTCTTAGGACTTCTATTCCAGCAACATTACAGCATCCAAAATCTTCCTGAACCCAGGATACTGTTTTAATACCTCTATTTAGCTTGAAAATGAGCAATTGCAATATTTGTAGCTTATGAAGCTTTTGGACTAGATAACAATAAAATGAGGTCGGCATGAGAAGAAGGCAGTCTGGATTTTGCCTCTGTTGCAAAATCTGCCAGCTTCAAGTGTTCTAGTTCCATTTGTCTAGCTTGATAACTTGCTAGATATTAATAATTTAAAACATGCTATTCTCTTAAAGCAACAGTACTGCTATAGCACTTGAAAGTTAAAATATTTAATATTGGTTTCAATGTGCTGTAATAGATACAGAAGCCTATTGGAAACAAACAAACACCAAAAGAACCCTACAGCAACAAAAGACTTTCCATTGAAGGCTTGTAGACAAATACATGGTTGCAGAAGAGACCTATGTTCCTTAATCAGTGCGTGTTATTCAGGTTCTGTGCTGTAGGTCACTAAATTTGACTTTAAATGGCTGTTGCTGTGTATTTTTCAATGCAATACACATCTGCCAAAACCATGGTCTTATGTTGTTTAAACCCCACCGCTCCTGGTGCTGATAGGTAGCTGTTTTCTTTCTTTTATGGCAGCATCATGCATGCAGAAATCTCTTTAATATAGAGGGATCATCTTCTAAAACACATTGAAGCATTTGTATCGAGGTGATGCTTCAACTAAATTGTTAGCGGTAGCCTGTTCTTTTTTGTAAGCTTTTCACAGAACTGCGTTGCTATCAGCTGTGTGAAAATTCACAATTAAAAATATTGACCTGTTGGCTAAAGAAGCTTAAATGTTCAAATTTCATTCATTTCAAAATGACAATTGTGGAGAATATCTATAAGAAAGACCGTTTGAACCAAGAAGGAGTTAATTGGGTAGAGGTAGCATGTTGACACTGTCTGGCTCAAAATAAATTGAAATTATTATTTTAAGGGATGATACCTATTAAAACAATGTTTTTATATTGTATAAAATAAACATGAATGATACTGTTCTAAGGTGTATGTTGCTAATAAGTGTTTTTATACTTAAATTAGAACAAAGCTGTTGTTTTCTCAGTCAGAAAAGTTGTGTTTTTTTTTCAATGTCGTTCTAAAATACCCTAGTTTAACAACTGATTTTTTTGGGGTCTTGAATCTTAAAAAAAGGACCCTGGCGAAGCCGAGGAAAGTGGAACGCAGGGAAAATTGGTGGAAGCACTCAGGCAAATGAGAATTAATCATAGGGGGAACTACCGCCACCTTCTGGAAGAGATGCTGACTAGTTACAGGCTAGCTAAGATACAGGGAGAAGAGTGTACTGCTGAATCAGCTGCAGCTTCTACTTCAGATAATGATGCTGGACCCAGTGACCCTCTACCAGAAAACCCCACAGAATCTGGGAATCACCTTGCTGAAATACAAAGCTCAAGTGAAGATTCAGGGATGAATGAGATGAGCGATAAACAGACATAATGTCTTTGTTTTATGTAGCGGATTTAACGCTTCTCCTCACTTGGTGATTTTCCTTTGTTTATATCTCAACATTTGTCACATCTATCCTAGAAGTCTGTTGTTTTCACTTTTGATAATTTGTACAGATTGTTTACATAAATATCTTTTTCCTTAGAAGTTCAAAAGCTATGGTATATTACAGTAGTTGCATCTTATGTTATATAGCAACCAGGTAACTTTTGCTTTGAGATTTTTTCAAAATCCTCTGACACCAACAATAGGAACCTAATATGCTAATGCAAAAGTAAATTAAAGAAAAACCAACAAAACACCTTGTAAGTAAATTCTTAAATAACAATTTTGATGGTATGTTTGCTGTTGTAAAGTAATTCACAACTTAATGGTATCTTTTGTGCAAATTAATTGAATTATATGAATACTTCCCATTTTTCCCCTGCATCATAACTGCATGTTTGTACTTGAATTGTGTATAGTTTATATTACAAGTAAATTACAAAACTTACCACATCTTAGTTTGTCACTTTTTCTTCTTGAAATGTGTACCATTTTTCCAATTTAGTTTGTATCTACTGTTCATAAATACCTATTTTCTAGATGACTGTATTCTTATTTCCCAGGTTGTAGCATAACATTTATCCAGAAATGAAAATGTACTTAGAATTAGTACCTAGTGTCAAGTTTTAAGAGTTTGTGTTTAAGTGAAAATAAAGAACATGCTGTGGAATCACACCTGTATGCATATTGACTCTTTTAAGCAAGTAATAAACTTACTTTGAAATGCCATTATTCTGACATCAAAACTTCTCTCATAGCTTCCGATATTAACTCATCGTGATGTTCAGTATTATTTCTACAGATATTTGAGTAATTTTAAGTTTGGTACACTCCTCATTAATCCTCTGTCTGAGCAACGTTTCTCAATTTCAAGTTAAGCATCAGCAATATAAATGAATAAACTGGCTGTTCTACCTAAGTTTACCTTCTACCAAATCATTTTCTTGTCTTTTGGTGTATGACACACATATGCACATGCATTTGGGTAGGTCGGTGATCACAGTGCTAATTTACAATGGTGGTAACTGATTTGCTAACAGGTTAACTCTGGAACAGTTGTGTCAGTATTCAGTCCTTATTGTAATACTTGCATATAAAAATATCGTTGTTCAAAATAGGTACAAATTTCACTGCCTTAATGAAAAAGAGCCTGTGGGAATTTCTGATGAACCAGGAATACCTTAAGAGTTAAGTTTTAGTACTCTGTAGAATTGTATTTTGTATTCCATAGATGTAGTAGTATCTATTGATAGCTATGATGTAGTATGATATTTAGGTAATATTTAAGTCTTTATGTTAAAATAGCTTTACTGGGGTCATGTTTCATAAAAGTGAATTCTCCTGTGTAGTTGAAGAGCAAAGCATGTTTGTGTGTGGAAGTGGGCAGGTATGAAAAAAGGAGAATGTCGGTTTTATGCTAGTGTTCTAATTAATTATGCCACTTAAATCCAAAGTGCAGCAAAATGTTTTCATTTGTATTGGTGAGTAGTAATATTTCTCCTCTTCTCTTCCTGTAGGGTGCTGGAGATCTAGAAGATCCGTGGTAGCCTTACAAATCTACTAAAATGCTTTTGATTCTGAAAGGGGGAAAAAACTTTTAAATCTGTTTTCTTCAATACAAGGGAAAAATTCTGGTGGATTTCCAACATTTTGTGAAATGGGCAGAAAGATATTAGAATTTTCCATCATTTGTTCATTTTTGTGTTTTCTGATATTGCCACTCTTAGCATTGCCTGTACTACAGTATTTTTACCAGCCTCAGGCATACCGATTACATCTGTAATGAACTCTGGCCCTAAAAAGGAAGGAAGGAGTGATTCTCTCAGCAGATCAGTGTATGTACCTGAGGTGCATGGGATTGTAGTTGTACTCTGAAGATACGCTATGGTTAAATGAAATTACAGCACACAAGCATGAGAGAGTACAAGTAATTCTTTGAGACGTTACTTATTTCACTTTACTGAGTTGGAAGGCTTTGCAGCTCTGTGGCTTGAAAGTGATTTCAATTGGGCAATACGCTATCAGATGTGTATTACTACTTTTTTTTAATTTTCCAGTTTTACCTGTATTACCAGACCGTTAGGTTTCCCTGCGGTGTCCAAATTGTGATATGTTGCCTACTGCTTGCTTGGAGATAAGTGTATTTGGCAATAATATATGAAGATTCTAGGCATCTAAAACCAGTAAGAATTTTACGCATGTGTACAACACACCCTTAAACTCTTGCTAGAGAAAATCTTTTAAAACCAAACTGATGAATTTATAGTTAGTAGTGATTTGCTTTGACATCTCTCACAGCTGCAGGTTTTTAAAAAAAAAATGCTGAAAATTTGCCTTTATTATAATGTAAATTGTGATTATTTTGTTCTATATGTGGTTTTCTATAGTTTTTGATTTTTTTCAGCTTAAGATACAGACAGAAGTCTTGTGTAATATGGGTATAATTTTTAATTGTTTGCATTATTTTCAAAGTTCAAATTATCACTTTGAGATTACTATAAATACACTTAAAATTATCTATTTTAAATTAAGAAAATATTAGAGATATTTTCATGGGTTCAATGACCTTTCATTTTATAAGCAATGGGCATGGTACAGAGTGGCTGTCATGTAAGGTACTTGAAGATTCTTAGTTTAATTCTATTTTTGCAATAACCTTGACTTTTTTTTTCTGACTTCTTTGAGTTGTGCATGTAATGAGTCCAGTAAATGCTGAAAATGGGGAAGAGTAAAGTATTTATCTAAAGTAAAAGCTATTGGGGAGGGGAAACAATGAATGTATCCATCTGTACATGATTTACATGCTGTGGATGCCTTGTAAACATTTTCCTATTTGTTTAAACTGTGTTTCAGCGAGGATGTAATTGCCCTTGTGTGTAGTTTTAAGCTAATGACAGTCATCAACTGGTTTTGTGTGAAATGGAATTCATGGTATTTTTCTGTAACTTTATCCCCATGGTGAGTCTGTAAAAAA
The DNA here is from genome assembly GCF_964034855.1 of Anser brachyrhynchus. Classification (NCBI taxonomy): domain Eukaryota; kingdom Metazoa; phylum Chordata; class Aves; order Anseriformes; family Anatidae; genus Anser; species Anser brachyrhynchus. Next base: position 32,342,288 of record NC_137696.1, read on the forward strand.
AAAAAAAAAAAAAAAAAAAAAAAAAAAAAAGAGCTCTGTCATACCAGTGCCGAAGGCCAGCTTTCCCGATCATTTTGATTCACTGTGTATCTGATTTATTTTTTTTGGTCTAGAGAGGATTATTGCCACAGTATATTTTATTTATTCATTAGATTTTAGCCTTGTAAGTTAAAGTGTTCTAAATGATGATGTTAACAGGTATTTGTCCCTTTACTGTTTTTTTGGGGGTTGTTAAAAGATAGGGAATGAAGAATGCAAAATGGTTTATTGTTCAGACTGTCCGCTCTGGTCCAACCCTGTACTGATAGTACCTTCCCAGTATGATATTGTGATGTTTCATACAATACAGTGAACATAACCAACTTGTTATCTTCAATAAAGGATTGCTAAAACAGTGTGATATGCTTTATATTTTCTTGAGAAGGATTTTTATTAAGGAAATACAGGTGTTCTACATAAAATGATAGGATTTATGAAGTTTCCCTCCTTATGTAGCCTGGTGATGGATGTGTTTTTGTTACACAGGGAGTGTGGTTCTTTGTCACAAGAAGTCACAAGTCTCAAAGTGGGCTTCTCTGTGGGAGACACAACAGTACAAACAACATGTAAAGCTCCTACAGTAAATCCATCCCAAGCTCAGCTGAAGTAAGTCCTCTTGCAGCTACTAGATGACATTTGTTTGAAGTCTAAATATTCAAATTAATCTTAACTTCTTAGTCAGTTCATATATTTAGGTTCTTTAAAGATCTGAGGTTAGACCTAGAAAGGTTTGCAGTGTTTTGGGGAGAAATAGTTATAATGCAGAAGCCTCACTGTAAAACTTTTTACTGATTTTATTTATTTTACTTATTAGTGGAGTTGTTTAGCTGGAGGAAAAAAGAACAAAATACTCTGTGTTACTGACATTGCACAATCACAATGTGTTTGAATACTTAGTGTTATTCTGGAATGGGCATGATTGGAACAACCTGTAGGTTTTTGTCTGTAAGTTCATGACACGTTTGTTGGATCTGCTTCTAATGTTGTGATGAGCTGCAATTTTAACCTTGTTCCTCTGTAGTAAGAGTTCTTGTACTCCATGGGCTCCAGTCCTGTGAACGCTTACATGTGTAGTTTCTTTCCATCAGTGTGGGTAGTGTCCCTGAAATAAAAGGGTTTATACTTTTATAAGTATTTATTGTATAGAAGTGAAGCATGCACAGAGGTTTTTCAAAGAGAAGGACCACAGCTTGCACAGCTCACTGAAATGTAAATCAAGACTTCTATTTGTTCCTTTTAAGTAGCACTGCTTTTAATTCATGCATACACTGGGTTTCTAATTCTAATCATGTTTCCAGTGTAATCAAAAAAACTGTTCAGATTTCAGCAGCCTGGAGGAGGAAAAAAAAAAAAAAAGAAAACCACTCATTTTCACTTGGTATTCTTAGCATGAGAAGTCTGAGATGTTTGATAAAGTTTTGTTCCTGTATTTTACTATATGCCATAACCTGTCAATTTTAACATTTGGTTTAAAATTATGTTTTCGTAGTTTTATTGCCATCTGCTAACTAACATACTTCTGTAGAGTGCTGAGAGTGGGATGTGTCACTTCCACCTCAGGTCTTCCTGAGATGTCACATTCAGCTTGAATCTTCTCTTCATTTTTGTGAACGCTCCTGTACCACAGACCACGTAGTCTGTGTCGGTTCTCAGATCTGCTCTCTGATCTTGAGCAAAATAAAGGATTTAACTGATCATCGTTAACATATTAAACTGAATAGGGAATAAAGAAATGGATGCAAATGAAAGGTTAAGTACTAAGTCTCCTCTTAATAGAGTGAATCTTCACTAATAGAGTGAATGCTTTTTTTTTTTTTAAGCTTGCACACAAACCTTTGCAGGACTTGGCCAAACCATCTGTGCTTTTCGTGCTGCTTATGTGAACTGCTGCTGCTATTTAGGTTCGGGAGTTTAAAAAAAAAAAAAAGAAAAGGAAAAAAAAATGTACATTTGAAATAGATGTCAATTCTTTGAGCACACCACAGGCTAAGAACCAAGCTTTAGAAAGCTTTTTTTTTTTTTTTTTGCTTCTGGAAGACTGTCTGATACTATTGAATATTAATGGATATTTTCTACCTAAATAGAAATGTAGCTCTTTCACTTCGTCCTATTGCAAATAGCCATAAGCTGTGAAACTGGTTAGATACTGGGTCATTTGGGGCTAATGTGGTGTAAGGGATGAGGAACTGAGTTAAAATATTCCTAGTTCTTGCTTGCTTTGATTCTAAAAAGAATTTCTTGCATGGATGAATGCATAAGTGCACTAGTGAAGTATTTCAAATAAAAGCTGAAGGAAAAAAAGATAACTTTACTGCTGCCTGACATTAGGTATGAGGTTCTGGCCAAAAATAAAAAAACAGAGCAATAAAAGAGCTAAGCACCTTTTTACTCCATCGACTAATTCAGGTTTTGTTGGTGTAAACATCAAATTTTAGATTTGGGGATTGTTGCCTGAAGACATTGCCTTTAGCTCTTTACAGCTATGTTTACAGCTATGTTTAGCTCTAAATTGGAAGGTAAGTTGGAGAGAGGTAGCTCTACTGGTGCAGGTGAGCAGCTGCATGGAATTCTCCCAGAGATGAAGGCAATTTGACAAAATCACAAAAAAGTAACCAGGTCACTGAGCAGTTGCAATATTATCCGTGTAAGTATGCGGCTAGTTCATGCAGTTGAAACTCTGCCTGGGCTCTTGTGCATCTTTTGTAACACTTGGCTCAGCTTGACAGTCTGATCTGTCCTGCTTTTATTCACTTGGACTGTTGCTATACAGGTCAGACTTAGCCGTGCTTTGCTTCTACCATTTCATATTCCCCTCACGACTGCTTTGCTGTCATCACATACAGGCAACTTCTGCACTAGCATGACTGTGCCTCTCCTGCGTTCAGCTCATCGCTTCTGGTCCTCTCTCCCTTCTTGCGCTGATGTTGTTATTCTTTTAATCAGGGCTGCTGTGCTTTGCTCTTTATGTATGAAAGGTGAAGTTCCCCCAAACACCTTATTTTCTTCCTCTAAAAACCTCCACAAAGCTCTCCTTTGCAGGGATGCATGGATATAAAGCCTGGCTAGCATCACTGAGCGCTTCCGACTGCGTTGGGGAGTGCTTCCTGCTTCTGTCCTTGGCTGTCCTTACTTGTCCATATGCAGCTCGACCGGGAATTCTCCAGCAGAAAAAGCTTTGCTCTACTTCTGCTGTGATTAGTGACTGGGAGTTAATACCAACTAACGACTGCCTTAGTACCTGCTTTTAAAACTTACTGAAGACTGATAGGAATTCAAGACATGAGGGTAGTTTTCTAGAGGAGGAGCAATTCCCCATCAGTTTGGTAATCTTTCTCTGAAGGTAGTTGTCCTTGCTAATAAAGAAAGCAACACGTAGATGCCTTCTGAAGGCTTGTGGTGACTAATTGAAACAGGGATGTTGGACATAATTTTTCTCACCTAGTGTGTCAAATCTGCTTTGGAAATGACTAACCCTGATTCTGCTTTCTCAGACTGCTGGAATTTAAGGTGAGTTGGGGAAAGGTCGAGGCTACATTGTAGTAGTGTTTGGTATTGCAAGGGCCTTGCCTTTGATCTTTAAACAAGGTGGGAACAGTCCAATTCCCAAGTCCCCTCATCAAGATCGTGGAAGTCCATCTTGTCTGTAAATATAAATACTGATTTTTCTGGCATTTTCAGGTAACTTTAGGATTCTGGTGGGTAGCTAAGGGATGCTATCTAACATAATTATTGTTGAGAAAAATACTATGCAAAGTTAAGTAAGAAAATGACTAAATGAGGTTTACTTTCATCACTTTGAAAGAGCTGCAGAACTTCAGTGAAAGAAATCCCACAGAAATTCACAGAATGAACATTCTGCCTCTTAGGAGGTAAAACACCACTTTTAGGAGTTTAATCTAGAAAGGAAAACTAGAAATACTTGGAATTGTTATATTCCTTGCAAGAATACCAATTTCTGATTGAGAAATCTGATTTTTTTTTTTTAAAGTCTGCTAAGAGAAACTACGGTGAAACACCTCTCTGGACTGAAGTTGTATTTCAGCTACATTTTGAGTTTTCTTCATGAATGTGTAGTTTGGTAAATACCCTGCTCTTAGAAGTTAGTTGGAAACTTCGAAGCAAGTGCATGCATATTGAAGTCTGATTGCGTTAATGAAAAAAATATTTCCCATTGTTTTTTATAAGCAAGCTTAGAAACAGTCCCCATCAAATTCATTCTATATATGTAGATAAATAAATTTTGTCTTGGCAAGATGCTCACATGCAAAAAGGTGGACGTCTGCTTAAAGTCTTGGACAAATAATGTACAATATTTGATTCTTTTTAATAGGAACTGGAGAATGCTCTCAGATTTTTTTGATCTCTTATTCAATGGTCATCTTCAGTTCATAAACACATCTAAGTTTAATTGTGCAATAATGATTTTGGCCTCAGTATGTAAAGCAGATGTGTTTTTCCAGTGTGTTTAAAAGAGTAATATTTCAGTTTTGGGAACAGGGAATGTGAACACAATAGTGAAACCGAAATGAAATACCTTTCCCAGTTCTCTGAAATCTGCATTTAATTTGTCAAGATACAGTTGTGGGAAATACTCCACTAATGCAAACAATCTGCATGGGCGTTAGAAGTGTGGTGTTTTACCACAACTTATCAGTCTCTACTTTTAGTCATGGGCACCTTTTTCACCATACTGGGTTACAAATTCTAGGGTGGGGAAATACGTTATATATCTGCTCATTCCTACTCATCCTTACCTTTAAAACATTCAGGTACTGTTGCTTAAGAGATTAGAGTTACTGTATTTAACTTTGCTCTCAACTTGTTAGGGGATGGAAAAAAGGCACATAACCAAGTGTGTGAAAAATTGCAACAGCTATTTTGTATGTAGCTAAAATATTTCAAGTGCTGCTTCTGGAAGTGGAATGGGAAGAAGAGATGGCACACTGACACCAGGAGGGACTCTGCCAAGTTTGAGTGCTGTTCTGCTACCTGAGAAGGAAGGAAATCACTCAAACAGCTCCTGCTTTTCCTCATTATTTTTATATAATATTTATTTTTTTTTGGTGTTGCTTAATGAAATGTATGTCAATTTGCTGATGAGAGGATCAAATAGGTAGAAGGAAGTTTGTGAAATTCAACATATCTAGTCAATATGGCCAGTTCTAGTATGGTTCTAGCGCCTCTGCTTTGAACTGCATTAAACAAAATTAATCAAAAGGAGAAAAATGTACAAACTGGACATTATTGTTGACGTAAAGATGTATGTCTGAATCTTCAGTTCTGAAATCTTAAAAACAAACTGTTCTGAGTATATTAGAATATCATCGTACTTAGTGCTACAGACTCCTGGACATCAGAGCAAAACTAAAAATGTGAGAACTATGAGAGCAAGTGTCATATAAAGAAAGGCAGGCGTTTGTTTTAGTCCTTCTCCAGGAGAGATGGGGGAATGGATACATGTGGTAGTTGTCAGTGCAGTATTTGAATGACTAGTGGGGGGAAAAGTTTGGAAGCATTATGTACTTGTTGAATGTGGGATTACATTTTTCTTTGGTTTGTTAGTATGGATGAGCTAGAGCAAAGCTGAAACCTTTGACCTTTCACCAAAAAACTTTCACTTTTCACCCGCCTTGAATGCCAGGGGATTCTACAACTGAAAACTTGAAGTTGTTAGGAGTCCTTAGCATATAATGTTTTCAGATAAAGCTTGGTTTTTAGAAAAAAAAAAAGTTTCACTTCAAGGCTTTACTTAAGACAAAGAGGGGCAGCATGGTTCGTAATCCTGAGTGGTATTTACCAGGGTGAAGACCTAACTGAAATTCTTCTTTAGAAAAACTTGCATCAAAAGTAATGGGGGAAAAAAAATGAAAAACCTGCTTAGACTACTTCTGTTTATCACTGTTTTTAGAACAGAGTCTGTTTAAGCCAGTGTAGGCTGCACCCTATCTCTTCCTCCTGGCACTGACTGTGACTGGAACTTTTCTGACGCCCTGTTCTTACTGGCTTCGTTCTGGACACGCTCGGCCACGGTCACTGCGCTCCTCACACCAGGCCGCCCTACCCTGTGCTGCTCATCTCCTGTGCGACGATGGACAATGAGGTTGGATCAAGCCTGTCAGTAAGTAACGGGTTCTTCTGAGCCAGCTGTGCGTACACATGGGTGATTACTCAAATTTACTGTCCCCACACATCTTGCTCCCAGTAAACCTGCTCGTGCTGCTTCCATGTTCACTTGGGGTCTTCAAACCTTGAGAAAGAGGCTCATGTACTCTCCCTGCTATTCTGCATCCCACGTCCTGGTACTGCTGATTTAATGACAAGCTTGGAAGGGACAGACTCATCTCATAGGGGCTTAGTCTGTAGGAAATGCTGTATGAATGGTTTTTTGAGACAGTTCCAAAGAAAAGGTTAGTTGTTTGGAGGCAGTCAATGTGGCTTGAGCTGAGTAAATACAGTTGTCCCGGGAAAACTATAGTCAGTTTTCAAGTTGAAATTTAGGAACTCTTTCGTTAGTATTTTTGGCCACTGGACCTCTGTTATCCATCTGTTGAAGAGGTGTCATACTATGCTCCTTCTCAAAAGGAGGCAGTGGTTAGTAACTGGAATTAGTTGTTTTTATTAGCAATTCTTCTAGCTTTTTAAAAATAAGAACTGTCTTCCGTTTGCCTTCGTATGTTCAGGTCAACGTAAAATTTAAGATTAATTTCTGACACTTAAGTCTGTTGAATGGTATGTGTATCTATTTGGAGAGGGCTTCTTGTAGTTGTGAAATGTTTTTGATGCTGAGGTTGAGTTTGTGCTGGCCAGAGAGCACCTTCCTTGAACACAGAAGCTCGCACATGCCAGCTCTTGCCGTGTACCACACTAGGTCAGTGTGGTGAACGGGAGGAGGTGTGCTTTAGTGTCGTTTTCCAGAAATGTGTATTTCCAGTTCTTTGGTTTCACTTCCCAGCATTCATATTGATTTTAGACACTAACTTTCTGGTGCTGGGCTGTTATGCTCTGATGTGGAGTCAGTGGAGTGTTGGTCACAGCCAGCCCTTGTAAAAGCTTTGGGATCAATTCAGTAGTCCAGTGAAGCCTTCTGTACAGAGACTGGAAACATCTGATCTGATGTCTTTCAGCAGGAAGTTATTTTGGGGGAGCATGAGTATGTTTGATCATGAAATGCCCACCGCAATTAGCAATGTGTGAAGAAAGCAAATTAGTTGCAGGAAGGTCTATCTAGATGCATTGAGACAGGGAAGGATTAAACTCTAAGCTCTGGAGAGGCTCAGTGGCCTGCTGTATATACTCGTGTGGTACTGCATACATGGCTCTTGCAGGTGGGGACACTGAGGCCGCGTGAAAAGCATCACGGCTCATGTAGTAGGGTGATGGCTGTGTTCACGCAGGGTCAGCACTGCAGGGTCGGGCAGGACACCGCACTCCTCGCCTGTGGCTCCTCCCTGAAAACCCCGTTGTCTACATGAGGAAGTGCCTAGAGTTCAAGACCCAAACTTGCTCCTTGGTTACTATTCAGCGAGTGTAAATCGTTGTGAGAAGCTGTAGCATGGGTAGAGGTAGCAGGTAGCGTGCTTATGGGGTGCTGTCTCTTGGTAACCCTAAGGGTGGATGGGGTTGCGATACAGCACGGTCCCGTCCTGGTTTTGATCTTCTGCTTGGCTCCTGTTGGGCTGTCTAGCTGGGCTGTCTGTACTTTGAATTTTCCATTTCAGAGGTCCTTCAGTAACACCAGGTCACTCTTGGGTTTATAGCCATCACAGCTGCAGCAGCACAGTCTTTTGGGATTTAATACTGTGCTGAGTGTCCCCAGCTCATAGAAGAGTAAAATCAAGGCCTGGGTCTCTTGCTGGCAAAGACTTTAAGGACTAGGCTGGAGAAGAAAATTGTTTGGAAGTTGGTGTCCTTTAGGACAGAGCTGTGACAGACAAATGCCGTAAAGGGAAGAGTGGAAGTAGTGTAGTTTGAGGAGGGCGCAGGAATGAGTGAGCTTCCTCCTGGAGAAGAGCACACTTGAATTTACTTTTAAAATAAAGGGTGTGTGGCAGTACCATGTTTGATCCTCTGTAGGGGAGGGCATCCGAAAGGAGTCAACTCTGCATGCTGCTGTGCTTGGAGCTTTGCTAAGAGCAAGGATTAGGGGATAATTGTTTCCATTAGAAATAGTGGGAGAAGCCAGCCATGCTGATCACCCACGGGGGGCAGGGGCCAGGTGCCTCTTTCCCAGAAAGCTACCCCTGCAACATCACATGAGCCAAGCAGTAGGTAATTACAGCGTTTATAATGCCATTAACCTTTAATCACATAGTCCATTAGTGGACTAAGAGCATTTTAAAAAAATAAATAACAATCCACCAGGCCTTGGCGTGGTGTCTCGTGCAATTAGATTTTAGCAGGACTTCAGGCTGCATGCTGATGGGAGAAACCTCATGTGTGGTCAGGGAACCCCTGGGTAAGAGATACCACAGCAGAAATTTGTTTCTAGAGAGTGTCTCACTCTCGATGGCTGCCCTCTGTGTCACGGGAGGACTTTCTTAATGCCGAATGAAATGTAGCTTTAAAGGTCAGATTATCCATCAGTCCTGTGGGAGCCGCTGAGGAAATATTGTCAGCTCTAGTGTTTGCCTTTTTGCATGGGTGTGAAGCTGGCCTGGGTTCTGTAAATAATGAAGTTATATTTAGCTTTGAAGTGCATTATGTCAGAGCAGTTTCAGTGGTAACAAAACATTTAATAAAAAAGCATTAAGCAAGAGAACTTTTAAAAAATAAACGTCTTCCTACACTTAGCGCATTAGGGTGCTTAATCACCCCTTTGTGTGATTTTTGGTGTAATATGTATGGTATCAAATAACTGGTAAGCTACTTGGCATTTGTATAGCATCAAACAGCAGACTCCTTAGTCAGCCAGTGCATTGAAATAATTATATATAAGAAATACTTGTGGAAATTAACCCCTCCATCTTATAGAAATAACCATGGCAATCTGTGTGGAGATAGCAGCTATTACTGCCCACATACGGATTGGTTTTGTTTCCCTATCTAACGCTGAGGTAAACAGAGTAACTGGCACAGAATATGAAGTGTTTTCTCTACTGTTTAATGCTTTTCAGTGGATTCTGCTAACGCAGTAGCATTGGCTAGTTATTCCTGCGAAACTGTAAAATTGCTCAGGAGGGAACTGTTTCAGAATTGCTTGAGAGCAAGCCAGAAGTGTAATGCCTGCATACATAAAATACATTTTAAAAAGAAAAAGTTAAACCTCGATGGGAATTGCTGGTGATCTGCCTCTCAAGCTGAAGTTTACAGTTTCCCTTTATCAAATAATTTTAAAGTGAGCAACTCCTTCAGATGAGGAGGGGGGAAAAAAAGGCCTAATAAATACCTGTGTGGTTTTATATCTAGTTAATATATAGCAATTGTGCTGGCAAGCAATGCAGCTGCCTGTGCTAACTGATAGCAACTGTAAAGGTATGGAGTGAGCTGTCAGCTGCTGTAGGACACCAGCCCTGCCCAGCCCTTCTGCAGGGCATGTGGGTAGTTTATCCAGAGGCATTTGCTGTCTTGGTCTTGTTACTTGCGTTGCTTTGGTACAGAAGCAGCTAACACAAATACAACATGGGAGCTTTTTTCCTTTTCTTTCCTGTATGAGACCGGCTATTTTTAGTCTGCAAGGAATCACATCTACAGGAGGAGGAGGTACCAGATTCTGGGGCTTCTTCCCGAGGGTCCATAGTAGGTAGCTTCCAGGATCTACTTTAAGCTCCTTGGCCATACTTTCTCTACAGGTTTTCTAGAATAATTTTTTGGTATTCAAGGTCCAGGTGTCCATCCTAAACATGTCTATGCTTTTCTTATACCTGTTTGTACATCAGCTCTCCTTATATAGCAACATGGAGTTAATGTGAAATGTGACTGAAACCTGTAAACACTGTCAGTCTGACTGTAAAGCACTGAAGTCTGGCTGTAAATCTGTGTGTTCACCAAGACAGTTACTTGATTGTTTCTAGCATGGATTATCTTCTGTGTTAACCTTAAAATATTGTGTCACTGTATCTCTGCATGCCCAGTAGACACCTGGAGGTTGAATTAGTCCACAGAGATTCATTTACAGATGTCTGAAGCTTGTGTGTGGTGCTCCCCCAGAATAATCCTCTTGTTTTTAGCTGCATGCTTGGCAATTAGGACACAATCTGTACTACTTAAGGTATAAATAAGCATTTAGCATTACTTATGGATTACATTAGGACAACAGACGCTATTTTGAAGGAGCAGTTAATGAGTGGCCGGTTTCATAGAACAAACACTTGCAGTTGTGCACATGGAAAATAATTGAATTAAAGGGGAAAAAAGTGTCAAAATGTGATAGTAGCTTTCAACTACTTAATATTAAGTTTGTCTTTATTAGTTGTAAGAATTATGTATACTGAAGATAACTACCCGTGTATCTTCAGATCAAACATACACAGCCATGCAGGCAATTATTACTATTAAATATACCGACTTAAAGGAAAAAAAAGGGTAAGGGGTAAAAAAACTTGGAATCTGAATTCCAGCAGTGCTTTAGGTAGTAATGTACAACCTGGGTGAAGAGAGGAAATCTGATCCTCTGCAGATTTTATGTGATCTGAGGTAAGCCATTAACCGAACTTGAATTCTCTCCCTGCGTTTGATTCTAGAAGCACACGCCCAGAGATCTGTTGATGTGAGACCTAACTGTTGTGTGCCTTGCTTTCTGCTCCATGAAGTGGAAATAATAGGGCTTCCTCTACAGGGACGGTCAGGAATGTACCAAAATGAATGCGGGACATGAAGGGTGTTATTTAACTGTTGCTTGGTCAAGTAGCTGTGCCTTGTGCCTTGTACCCTGCCTCCCTGTCCTGTCCTCGCTGTGCTGAGCTGGTATGGAGCACCCTGTGGCCTCATGGTGACCTGGCAGTTTAGAAATAGAGCTGTTGAAAGAATGAAATGACATTTGCTTTTTGCCAGCTCTATTTCCCAGCCTGGTTCGCTGCTCAGCCACACAAATACTTCACCTGGCACAAGGCAGGGGGCAATGCAAGGCAGGAAAAGCAGCCAGGGGTAGGAGTTTACTAGACGGGTATTAAATGCTGGTGAACTAGACGCAAAACTGCACCTGAAGTTATGGCCATGGAGCATTGCCTGCCCAGCAGTTCTTTAATTTGAAAAATTACACGTCTGTGTCCCACTGACCTGCCACAGATGCCTTAGGGGCCTTCTGCCATGTTTTGAGGCAGTCGTGGTAAAAACATTTTTGTATCCTAACTTGAGGGATTCATTTGGTTAAGAAGCCAAAAACAGATGTTTCTGAAGCACAACGACCCGCTGGCGTTTGCCCTGTGGCCATGGGCAGACGTCAGTTGTGGCCTGCAGCAGGGCCCTGTCACGGTGTGCGTGCCTCAGGATGCCTGGGGCAGCGCGCAGGCCCGAGGGGCTCTTTGGGGGGTGCAGGTTTGCAGGTCTCGGGCCAGCTGAAGTGTAGAGCACACGGAGGTGTAAATCTGGGCCTGCTTGCGCAAAATTTCAATGTTGCTGATCAGCAGTGAGCAGCTCTGCCTTGGGTGTTTGTGCCTGGAGATAGCTGTGGGGGCAGCAAGCAGCCTGTAATACGTGTCGAGCTGCAGGACTGGTGCGTGCCTTATCGCTGCTTGGGAGTTGTGGGTGGGCTGCGGTGGGCTGCGTCTGGGCTAGCCTGTGCTGTGAGGAACCCAGCACAGCAGGCTTTGGATCTTTCCTTCCTATTGAATTTGTACTCTTGCTCTTGGACCAGAAGCTGCCCACGCCCTGTTCTCGGTGCCGATGTTTTCACTACTCATTCACGCTGAGGTAGCAAGGGAGGCAAGGACTGATCTGCAAAGTCGAACACTTACTAAACCTTTTATAAATTATATTAAAAAACAAAAACAAACAACAACAACAACAAAAAAAAACATTGCTATAGAAAGGACAAGAAGTTTAGGATGTTGAAGAGAGCAACAGTAAATGTAACTGCTCCTTGGAAAACTGTGCTTTCTTGTAGTGTTTTGTTATCTTGCTGAAGATGCCTGTTATGCAAAAGAGCTGGAGCACTTTGTCCTTTTTCTGCTTTGAACTTTGACCAATTGGTCAGGATTATTTATAAACCCAGGTGCTAATTACGCTGCTTCTCATTCCACTGAACAAAGGTATGCTGGCTCGCTTCCTTGCTGTAGTGAGTGTCTGTCTCCAGGACAAGAGATACCAAGCAAAATGGTTGACGAGGAAGCAAAGAGCTTACCTATGGAGCTGAGTGAGAAGGGAGGTGTGGAGAACAATGGATTTGTTCAAAATGAGGCTTTTGATGACAAGGAGACTGATACCAGTAGCCAAGAAGAAATGCCAAAAACATGCATTATTGGCGTGAACCCAGAAGCTACTGAGGAACCAGCTTTGGAGCCCTATGCAGGGATGCCGAAGGAAGTCTTGCTGAAGTTCTCCAGCCAAGCCCGGTACAGAGTCACCAGGGAGATTCTCTTTTGGCTCATAATCGCTGCTGCTGTCATGCTTGTGTGTGCTACGATTGCCATTATTGCTCTGTCCCCAAAGTGCCTCGACTGGTGGCAAGCTAGTCCTATTTACCAGATCTACCCTCGTTCTTTCAAGGACAGCGACATGGATGGGAATGGTGATCTGAAAGGTGGGTGAACTTCCATTTTTGTTGTGTGTAGTGCAGGGCAGCAGTCATTTGTGTGTATTTATATATATATAAAAATTTAAAAAATAGTTACAGTCCATCAGAGAAAGCCACTTGAGAGTGGCGTGTAAGACTTGTTTTACTTATCACCAATGGCCACTTACATTCTCATTACTAGATCTCACCTGGAGTTTCTTGCTCAAGTCAAGTCTAAACCTGGAGTTAGACCAAAAGTTTAGGTATGGGATTGAGAGCAAACAGCAGAACTTTAAAGTGGCTTGAAATGGTTTCCATTTTGTGGTCTCATGCTACTCCTGAAGAAATTTCAAGATTGCCCTGCTAGCTGAGATCAGTAAAAAGTGGGGGTGATTAATGTATCAAAGGGATCTGTGTTCCATCTTCGAGAACCCACAGCAAACTTACTTCAACAAAAATATTTTGTCTTTTGTAAAGAGTTGATGATGCCCTTTTCATTTACATAGGTATCCAAGAAAAGCTGGACCATATAGTGAATTTGAACATAAAAACAGTCTGGATCACTTCTTTCTACAAGTCCCCCTTAAAAGACCTTGGCTATGGAGCTGAAGACTTCTATGATATTGATCCCATGTTTGGATCAATGAGTGATTTTGAGAATCTGCTTGCAGCCGTACATGATCGAGGTAAGCTGCAACTCTGATCAAAATAGCTCTATTAAAAAAGTGTTCACTTGCATGATAGAGGTGTGCCTTGTACCATTAAGTTCCGATCTTGAGTTTTCATGAGCACGCATGCAGGGCTCACCTAGTGCTGTGGTCCCTGCTGGGTCTGGGAGTGCGTGTCAACGGCCCAGGGGCATCACGCCTGCCAGGCAGTCGTGGCCTTACTGATGGCTGCTTTCTGGAGAAAGCAGAAAAACAATTAAGAGGCTGGGAGGAAGCATGCGCTTCCTTCCTGCAATTGCATCCTTGGTTGGTGTGTGTATGCCTTAGACTCAACGCTTGCCCAGGTGTTTCCTTCTTACAGCCGCTGGGCTGAATGGAAAATGGTTTGCCAGTCTCAAAAGCGTTTGAGATTTTTAAAAAAGCCTGATCTGTAGGAAGGGTGAGGAAGAACATATGTTCATTAATGCTTGTGAAGTGGTGATGCCCATTTCCCAGCTGTGAGATGGGAGAGATATGTTGAAATCAGAGTTCTTGGCCAGACTTGGTTGAAGTGGTTCATAACCACAGAAATCTGCTCTGGTTTTCTTCCCTCTTTATAGGGAAGAGTCCCAGCAAGATGTGCTGACCCTGCTTGCTGACCCTCATTAGTTTAGCCAGACCGGTAGCCTGGGGCTTTTTGTCTTTGTGTGTGTTGGCCCCAGCCAACAGGGCTGTGTGAACCCAAGCTACATGCTTGCGTGTTCCTCGAGCACAAACCCAAGCTCCCAGGCTTTGGAAGAAGCCCAAATGCTTGTGATACGTTTAAAAAAAATAAAATAAAATAAAATAGAAAAAGCTGTGTCTTAAAAGGTTGAATTAAATATATTTATGATTTGATTTATAAGGGTTAAAAGTGATAATGGACTTAATACCAAACCACACAAGCGACAAGCACCGATGGTTTCAGCTTAGTCGCAACCGGACTGGGAAGTACACAGACTACTACATCTGGCAGGACTGTGTGCAGGCGGGGGCAGTGATCGCTGTGCCCAACAACTGGGTAAGTGTGGGCAGGGACGCTTGTAAATTAGGTTGCAGGTTGCCTGTAACAACAACGCCTAGAACATCGTTGTCCCGGTGGACACGGGGCTGTAAATGGTTGCTCACGGGTATGGACCGAGGTTACGAAGTGAGGCTGTGTTGGGTTAAGATTTAAACTGGTTCAGGGTGGAGGGGTTCCTACCTCAAACAATTTAAAAAATTACTCCATGCTAGAAACTGCATCTCTGCTCTGCAATCATAGTTGTGGAGAAGCAAAGCAATATGTTCTAGGCTTTTTTCCCCCTTTTCTGGAAGGTGGATCTCCTTTTTCATTTGCTTTGGGAGAAAAAAGGCAAATGTATGTATTCCATATATATGGTTGTCCAGAGAAGCTGTGGATGCCCCATCCCTGGAAGTGTTCAAGGCCAGCCTGGATGGGGCTTTGGGCAGCCTGGTCTGGTGGGAGGTGTCCCTGCCCATGGCAGAGGGGTTGCAATTATATGATCTTTAAGGTCCCTTCCAGCCCAAACCACTCTGCGATTCTCATTTATCTGAACTCTGAATTGATCGGTGCATGGTTAAGAGTTTGTATATTCTAAAACCTCCAGGTGGGATTGTTATTTCCTTCCCCATTTTGTTCCCCCAAACAACCATTTTGTTTGGTTGGTTTTGTTGTGCTTTTTTTTTTGGTGTGTTTTTAACTGGAGTCTTAAGAGCCACCTCAGTTTTTGGAATTCTTTATTACAGAGATCATAAAATTAACATTTTAACACACTGACTGTGGTTAGTGCTTCAAAGGGACAATACCAGATTAAAGAAAGTGAACTAAAGCTATTTTTAACAACAGTTTTAGGAAAACTAATTCCAAGAGAAATGGTTCCACCCATGTTTCCCCCTCTTTGTTATAATTCCCAGCAGAAGTCTACTTAAAGAGGAATGAAACAAAGCATTGAACATGAGATACATGTGGCAAAGCCTGACTGAAAGGAAGAGCAACTAATAGGAGAAGGAAATAAGAAACAAAGTGTCAAAGTCTATTTAAAATTTAGTCCATCAATTAGGCTTTTTGTGCTTTATTATGTGCTTGTAATGCGCCACATCGTGAAGCATGCATATGACTAATTGTTAATTTGAGAGTTTGGATTATTTTTCTTCCCACTTACATGAACAGGTGAGCGTCTATGGGAATTCCAGCTGGCAGTTTGACGATGTGAGAAAACAGTGTTATTTTCATCAGTTTGGGAAAGAACAGCCAGATTTAAATTTCCGCAACCTTGCTGTTCAACAAGAAATCCATGTAAGTATGTGGCCTGTTGCTGCTGCACCGATAGCTAAGCAGATATTTCTGTGCTTGATTTGATTCTTTGTGCTACACAATTTACAATCTAGTTGGAAATAATTCAAGATCTACAGTGCATGTATTGAAACAAAAAAGCATCTAGACAAACTTTAAGTTTGAAAATTCAAGCTTTATCTTCTGATGCTTCCAGTATCAGAGCTACTTTGTTTCAAGTCTTTTTAATTTAAAAGCAAGCAATACCACCCACCCTCCAAAAAAAAAAAAAAAATATCCAAATGAAACTGTCCTTGAGTGGAGATACTGGCGGTGGGTTTTTTTCAGTGCTCTGTCTGATGATTATTGCTTTTTATGCTGGTTTAAGTCCCTGCTCTCACAAGCACCTGGCAAGATCTTGATCATTTTTGGAACAGGCTATTGCTCTTTAAAAGGAGTTCCTTTAGCCTTCAGTGGGAAGTGGAAGGGGATCCTCATTTCTTTGCTTTGAACCTTTAAGAGCCCTCTTGCTTTTCAGCATAGCCTCATGCATAAGCGGTTCATGCTTGCTCTCTGTGAACCATATGCGTCCTTCAGCTTACGTATTTTTTTCCACTCGTTTTCTCAAACGTGGATGGCCAGAATTAAACATACTTACAGAAGAGGTGCCTGGGTCAAATTTTCTACAGTGGCATAAATACTCCCCCTCTAAGCCCTAAGATTGTAACTTTCCTTGAAGATGCTGCTGGTAGTCTCATAAAATGACTGCTGTAAGGAAACAGTTGTGTGCTGTCAAGTCTGGTCTCCACCAGGAGCCAACAATGAAGGCATTTACTGCATTTGTGTGTTGCATGGAGGACAGCATTTAATGAGAGGACTGACCTGGATGGTCAAGTGTCTTGTACTGAAGCTGGTGCTGAAGCACAGCTGAATCAGGCAAGCTGAGAGAAGCTGTAATCTCTGTTGATACAAGGAGGTGTTAATTAGCCAGCCCAATGGGGGGTGGCACCTTGTTTTAGCAGAGGTGTTTGGATTTTTGAGGAAGTGAGGCAATGCTGATCTGAAATGCAAGGAATGCCTGGGCTTGATAAGAAGGAGTTAGTTTCGGTCTCTCTGCATCTCTGACCACTTTATGTGGGGAGGAACATGGACAGCCTTTACAGCCAGGAATGTTTCACCAAGGAGTGGTTGTGTTCTGATAAAACTTCATGCCTGCCTCCACCACGTCTCCCAGTAGACAAAACGTAATTCATTAACGCATTGGGAAACAGGTCTGAAGATGGGGATTATGACAGCTGCTTCTTTTTTTCCTTTTTTTTCTTCCTTTTGAGTAGTACAGCTACCTCAAGTGTGTTGATGTTAGTTCTTCAGCGTTTGTTGTTCTGTACTGTTGAATTTTGGTGCGTTTCTTTGGTGCTAGTCTTCATGCCTGCCTGATTCTAGTATGAGTATCTAATGGGCTGTCTCTGCAGTATCTTTCTTCACTGTTGGTGTTGCAAGTGCATGAAGAAACAAACCAAAACGTTTTTGGTCTTAATTGTTAGCTGAAGCATGAACTGGGTTGATCTCAAGACTGATCGTTGACAAACTCCCCTGGTAACTTCTCTGTCTTGATGCTTCCCATAACATCATGTCTTTCTCCTTTTTTCTGCTGTTAAACGTACTTTTCAATAGTCATGGCTATTTTTTTTTCTTTTTTGAATGGTACCCGGTACATTGCTGAAGTAGCAAATAGATGCTGCATGTCTTATGCATAGAGATGAAACAAAGACTAGTAAGTTTAATCTGATAATACCCACCTCTGGTAAATGCTTGTAAACATCATTGATTCCTCCAGCATGTTAAAGAATAATCTTTGTCTAGTATGTTAATTCAAAATCCTCTTTCAGGTTAGGACTACAATCGGTCTAATCAAGTCAGTGTTTTATACTGCTGATACCTGGTGCTGCTTTTGTGATGAGCATGTGCCTAAACATTTACTGTTTGGAGGATTCAGTATTGGACAGACACTGCATTGAGAGCTGCTGCTTTCAGAATGGTTCCACGAGAAAGCACAGCTCCAAAGGTGGAATCCTGATTTGCCAAAAATCTGTAAAGCTTGAATGTGGAGTGGTTCTACTCCAGCCTATTCTGGCAAGTGTGTTCAATACACATGTTAAAAATTAAAAATAAGACAATTTTTTTTGTGCGTACATGAAAAAAACAGTATCTGGTCTAAAGGAACACGTGCACAAACTGCTCAAGGGGGGTTGAACTTTAGAGTTGTTTGTGAAAACCAAAGCAATTAGAATTTTAGTATTATAACAGCTACTGAAGTAGGAAGTAATTCTACTAATAGTGACTAACCTCTGCCTTTGGTAGTGGAATTATTATTCAAGTTAACTGCTATAGATTTAAATTTTTTCATGTTCCTGCAAATCAACAAATAAGCCTGAAAATAAAATGGAAAAAAAAACAAACACATCTGTCAAATAAAAGGGAACAAGCATTTTAAGAGCTCTATTGTATAAAAAGAAAATTGGTGGCACAAGGTCTGTGCAGAACAACATATTCTTGCATATTTGAATCAATGTGTTCTAATTGTGTGCAGGCAAGATGGGTGTTCACCAACAATAGTGCGTAGCATGATCCCAGTTGTTCTGATGGAAGAGATTAGAAGGCTCCTAGTGAGGCATGCCCTGGCTTTGGTCTCATGAATTATGGGAGAATTTAGACCAGTCTTTTATACCGGAAGAAGTAATAAGACATTTTCTATTTGTATGTCAGTGATAACTCAACAGGATTCACTTTAACTTCTAGTTAAAAAAAAAAAAAATACAAATTCAAAAATAAATTGTTATATATTATTACCTACAGTAGGTTTAGTTTTCCTCTTTAAGTACATGCTATTTTGAATGGTATAGGCTCACTTGAAATTCTCAACTTTTCCCTTGTCTAGGATATTATCAAATTTTGGCTTGGCAAAGGAGTTGATGGATTTAGTTTTGTCGCTGTTAAATTTCTTCTAGAAGCCACGCACCTACGAAATGAACCGCAAGTGAACAAGTCTCAGAATTCTGTAATATATATTTTCTTTTTTTCCTGTATTTTCTACTGGGGCAAGAGAAGTGTATGTTTTTACTCTTCGGGGTCTTAATTAGGGCTTTAGGAATAAGGAGTCATTCCTTGGAAGGGAAGTGACTCCTGGGTTCCCTGCAGCAGGAGTACGTACAAGAAAGAAGCAAAGCAAGAGTGCTAAGAAAATTGTCCATATGCCCTCCGTATTTCTGTTCTGACAGTTGCTTTGAATTTTGTTTGAAATACTTGGCTTTCAAATTATATTCTAAAAAGACCAGTGTTGTGAGTTTCAAAGATCTATCGGTTGTCTTTGGGGAGCTCATTACAAGAGGTAGGCTCAATGCTCTGTCTCACTTGGGACCCCATAGCAGTCACTAGCACATATTTCTTTTAAAGTGCTAATAGGAATCGGAGTAAAACAAGCAGCAACAAAAAACCCACCTAATTGGCAGCACATTACAGTGAGAGGTGGCCAGAGGCGTTGCGAAGCACCCGCCCTATTGTTTTTGCTGAGGTGATGAACCCAGCGATGTTAGCAGATAGTGCGGGCAGTGAGATGCTGTTCCCCTGCTGAGCTGGGGATCACACAAAACTCATCAGCTCTTCAAATACTGTTGCTTTAAGTTACCACAACAACAACATGGCGTGTAGCCAGTGTGCTCAGTGCTGCAGGTGGGCTCTGCTGCCTAGTGCTGGGGACGGTTCCTCGAGCCCAGTTCAGATCCGCACTGTTACCGTTGGTATGCTAAGCTCATTTCAGTTAAAATTTTACCTGTGTTGATGGATTGTCTCAAGAGTGGACAGGAAGAATTTGGGGAGTTCTGAATTCTTAAAAAATACTGGGGAACTAATGGGGAATATTGCCTTGGCCTTTAAGGAGAGCATCACAGCCTATTCCGAGCTCTACCATGACTACACAACCACCCAAGTTGGCATGCACGACATCATCCGTAGCTTCCGCCAAACCATGGATCAATACAGCAGTGAACCCGGCCGATACAGGTAATCATTATTAGGGCTAGTGAATTCTTTTCCTGATTGTCACCTTCTTGCTAGCAATAAAATGTTTTTTTAATAACATAATGTGCTGTAAAATGTGTTCTTACCAAATGCAAACGGCAGTGCATAGGCTATGCTATCTCTTCCCCAATGTGTACAGGAGAAGTGTACAGTGAGTTGGTCCAGGTAGCTCCAGGCATGATGATACAGAAGTAGGCAGAGTGTGTGACCACAGAGGTTGTGGCACCACTGTAATTAAAGCCCATGAGGCTGATCCACTGTAGCATTAATAACACAGTTCATAATGGTTCTGTAGTCAGAGTGTTAGAATCACAGAATGGTTGAGGTTTGAAGGAACCTGTGGAGGTGCTCTGGTCCCACTGCCCTGCTCAGGCAGGGCCACTTGGAGCTGGTTGCCCAGGACCATGTCCAGGTAGCTTTTGAGGACCTCCAAGGGTGGAGACTACAACCCCGCTGTGCAACCCGTGCCAGTGCTCAGTCCGTCTTGCAAAACTAAAAAACAAAAAAGTGTTTCTTTGCATTCAGGCCGAACCTCCTGTGTTCCAGTTGGTGCCCATTGCCTCTTGTCCTGTCACTGGGCACCACTGAAGAGCCCGGCTCCATCTTCTTTACATTGTCCCTTAAGATACTGAGATACACTGAGGTCCCCCTGAGAGTTCTCTTCTCCAGGCTGAACAATGCTATCTGTCAGCCATTCACAGAATCACAGAATCGTCTAGGTTGGAAGAGACCTCCAAGATCACCGAGTCCAACCTCTGACCTAACACTAACAAGTCCTCCACTAAGCCATATCCCTAAGCTGTACATCTAAACGTCTTTTAAAGACCTCCAGGGATGGTGACTCAACCACTTCCCTGGACAGCCCATTCCAATGCCTAACAACCCTTTCAGTAAAGAAGTTCTTCCTAATATCCAGCCTAAACCTCCCCTGGTGCAACTTCAGCCCATTCCCCCTCGTCCTGTCACCAGGCATGTGGGAGAATAGACCAACCCCCACCTCACTACAGCCTTCTTTAAGGTACCTGTAGAGTGTGATAAGGTCGCCCCTGAGCCTCTTCTTCTCCAGGCTGAACAAGAGAGATGCTCATCATCTTTGTGCCCCTTTGCTGGACTTCCTCCAGTAGTTCATGTCTCTCTAGATCTGGGCTCCCAGTACAAGCCCCCATACTCCAGGTGTGGCCTCACCAGTGCTGAGTAGAAGAAAAGGATCACCTCACTTGACCTGCTGGCAGTGCTGCTCCCAATGCAACCCAAAACTCTCACCTTCTTTGTGGGAAGGGCATGTGTCTGACTCATGTTCAGCATGTCAAACAGGACCTCCAGGACATTTTCTGCAAAGCTTCTTTTCAGCATGGAAATTGCTAAAAATGTTCTTCTGTGCGTGTGGTTTTGGAAAGAGAAGGCTCATTAAGATACAGCCTTTTGCTGTAGGTTTTTCACCAGAAATTTCCAAGTAATATCTCCTATTACTCACTTTACAAAATCTAAGCTTCTCTGTGTTTTTGATGGGAAGGAGGGAAGCAGATGTAATTCTTAATCCTGTATTATTTTCTAAGAATGCCAGACACTTTCTAGCTTTCTTCAGCTCTGTACAAACCAGGACTGGTACAAAAAAAGTACTTGTGTACTTCTTTGTAGATTTATGGGTTCTGATGGTGATGAAAAGGAAGACATAGGAGCAACAATGATGTATTATGGAACAACTTTTGTCCAAGAAGCAGACTTCCCATTCAATTTCTACCTAATTAACATGAAAAATCTATCAGGAAACAGTATTTTTGAAGCCGTCAACTTGTGGATGAAAAACATGCCTAAAGGGAAATGGCCAAACTGGGCGGTAAGAGTTCTGGACTTATCCTTACTGGAAGGGCCAACCTAGGTGATAACCGTAGGTGATAGTTCCTCTTAAGGTGATAGAAACCTCCCCCCCACACATGTTAATTTCCGTGGGATTAACTTTGCAGGTATTTGCTATGAAGCATGGTTGGGATGTGCAGGGGATGAGCCACTACGGGCTTTGATTTCCCCAAATGTAACGTGGGGGCAGCTCTATTTACCTATCGGATGGGACTCTCAGGAATGCAGTTTTGTATCCTCAAGGCTGTGTCTCTGGGGAAGGGGGCAAAATGCCCAAGGGAGTATTTAGAAACAGCTTTTGGCTGTAATGGCTTTCAGAAAGAAAAAGGCAACATACAGGGACCATGTGGAGTTGCAGCTACTGGTGTTTCACCACATTCCTTCCTACACACAGATCTTTTGTTCCAGTCCCATGCTCAAGCATGCCTACCTTTTGGGTGTTCTCCTTCAGGGCTGCCAGCTTTTCCCAGCCCCAGTAAAAAAGTCATCTTCTCAAAACAAGCACCACCTTCACATGGCAGAGAGAATGGTAGAAATCTGAGGGAAATGTTACCGGGGGGAGTTAATGAAGTCTCAGGCTGATTTGTCATCTCCCTGTGCTTCTACCACCTACGTTCTAAAATATTTTGGGCAGAAATTTGTACTGGTGTCAAAATCAAGATTCAACTTGCAGACCTGGAGGTGAAAGGGGAAAAATTACCTGCTACATTATTCAATCAACTAATAACACTACAGGTCTTTCTAAGTGGTAAGGCCCTTTTCTCAAAATAAGCCACTCTCGTCATTTATTTCTTTTGGGTGATAGTGGCATTAGTGTAATTATGCACTTGGAATAGTCAAGGGAGCATTTGGCCAATACACATGAAATACATTTAGCTACTTACCTAGGTGGTGATGTTTGGTGTATGTCCCTTTATAGGAGAAGATAGGCTGGAATCCTTCCTTTCAGCCCCGTGAAGACAGGCCAATTCAAATACATTTTTCTGTTTATTTTGTTGCCTGTGGATAGAATTTCACTCGAAATGGTTTGCCTTAGAGTAGTTTCATGTATGCATAGAATTTTATAATGTCTGTTTAACAGAATGTTGTTTTCTTCAGGTCGGAAGCCCTAACACTGCTCGGATTTCATCTCGCTTTGGGAAGAAATATGTCAGTGTTATAAACATGCTGCTTTTAACCCTCCCTGGTACTCCTATAACTTACTATGGTGAAGAAATAGGTATGGAGAACATTGCTTCAGGAAATGTAAGTGAAGAGTACATAAATTCTGATCCTGTTACTTAGTTCTGAGAAATGGAACTACCAAAAATACAAGAACTCTTGATTAATTGACCAACTCCAGTCTTTGTCAATATTTAGGTGGTATTCTGTGTTCCACATTGCAAAGCCATTGTACAGACTGCAGAAACAGCCAGGCCAGAGACCAGAACTGAGGCCCTGATGCATGCTGAGCTGCAGGGTTATAATCCTGGTCCCTGCCTGCTGCCAGATTAGTTTTTGTTGCTTTTCTTCGCTTCAGCAGAAGAGGCAGCAAGTGCCCAGGCCTGGGCTAGTGGCTTTGAGAGGTGCGTTCGGTCACCTGAGGCAAGAGGAACAGAGTTCTGTATCCCCTTCCTCTCACAGTACTTGATTCACTCTGTCAAAGTCCATTATTTCCTGGCTACTTCTTAGAGGAAACCAAAGTTCATGGGAGCATAGCTAGAGCCACAGTCTCCTGGAGACTACTTTGCTCTCACTATAAAGAGGCACCTCCCTAAACCACAGCCCTTGCTAAAATGCCCAAGCTCAGAAGGGGCGTCCCCTAAAAAGGGTGGGCGTACAGATCAGCCACTGCTTAGCATTTCCTGGTGGAAGGGGCTTTTCCTACCCACAAACGGATTTCTTTGGATTTCTATTTTAGATCCAAAGGTATAAAAGATTTAGGTACCTGAGCCCTGGGACCAGCTCCCTAACTCATTTGTTCGTGGTTGCAGCTAACACCCAGCAGGATGTTTCTGTTTTGTTAGGCAATGGAAATGTTCAGAATTACGTTTATTCAAGGTCATGGGATTAAACCAAAGTGCCTGTGCCTTTCACACTGTGATGACCTACCTGAGTTTCAGTTTTCATATTCTGCCCATATTAATTTCTCATCTCTTCCCTGATTGTACCTGACTGCTGTTGTATCTTTTGTCAGAGACGTACTGGCATGGCTGGAAAAGGTCATGCCCAAAAGGGAACAGCTCAGCTCTGCCTCTTACGACCATATTTGAGCACCTTAAGAACATGCTCCTATGGCAGATGCTGTTTTTGCTGTGGAAATCCTCTATTACAGAATGAGACACTTGTGGTGATGTTATCAACAGTATTGGCAAGTTTTGTACCAAAGGGAAGGAAGCACTTGCACAGAAGCACAGGATCATCTCTAGGTTTGTCTGATTCAGATGTGAGGTAGTGGTTCCTTGACTTAGGAAATCTTTCCCCTGAGAAATGCCAGGGTCAAAGCATCTCCTGCATTTTCATACTGCTGTTGATTACTGTAGGCAGAAAGATACTCTTCAGAAAAGTGGCTTGCCCTTGGCTCCTCAGGGTATGCTTGTTTAGTAGCCACCCTGTGGCTCATGGCTTTGTAACAATGCAAAACCACGCTTCGTTCAGTCTGGAAGAGGAAGAATCCCTGATTAATGGGTGTCTTAGAAAGATGGAGAGTATTTGCTAAGGGAATAGTTTTTATCCCCAGCATTTGAAAATCTTCAAGAAAAACTAAAAGAGGTAAAGATGAAAGGCAGCGTTACCAGTGTTGAAAACTTAGGTTTCTTTTTTCCTGCTTTTCAGAACATGCTAAAAGGAGAAACCCATTATTTATAATGTCACGAAGCAAAGTGACAATTTCTTTTGTTGAGCTGCTTTTCTGACAGATTGTATTGAAAAGTGCCCTTTATATGAAAAACAGTTTTCATCGAAAACAAACACCCAAAGTATGTGCAAAATATTTTATGCCCTCTTATATCATTAAATTTAAGTGTCAGATCTTTTGGCAAGCTCTTCAATAACAATGAGGAAGCTTTTTCAGAATTTTTCTGAATCCTTCAAAGTGAGAACTTCAGACTTTTTACATCAACACTTTTTAATCAGCTAAAACCTGGTATTCAGTACAATTTTTGCACTTGAGAAAAAATGTATTTCTAATATAAGAAATCCTCTCCAAATTGTAGTCCTTGAAAATATATGCTCGAAGGGATCTATGGTGAAAAGTGTGATGGTTACAAGAAAGCAGATACTGAAGAACATTTACTAGTTGTTTACTGTTCTCTCTTCTTGGCACTCGTTACCTCATATGTTCACTAACGGCGTGTCTAGTTACCCATCAGAATATTCTAGCTGTCTTTTATCCAACCTTCTGTTGCAAGGCAAGGCTACTAGACTCATCTGGGGACTCTAAATTTTACCCAGTGATGCCACATCTATTAGACTTTCTGTTCTCTTCCATTTCAGCAGTTGTCTCCATTCATATTTTCTCACTGTTTCTATTTAGATTTGCAGCAGGGTTACATCCTCCGTGTTGCATCTTAACACGAGCTAGAGAAAACAATACTGAAATGGTGATTGTATGGAATATGTTGAGAGCATGTTATTTAAGGGATAACTTTTTAACAGACGAATCAAAGTAGAAACTTCTTGGCAACAGCTCTAAACCCACTTTATTTTCCAGGTGACCTTCCCAGAGAAATCCCCCATGCAGTGGGATGGCCAAGTTAACGCTGGTTTTACTGAAGGCACCAGTAGCTGGTTACCCGTTAACCCTGACTACCAAAGTGTGAATGTTGAAGTAGGTATTTGTGTGACAAACCAAAGGTCTGAAAATATTGTAATGCATCTCTTTCGCTCTGACTTCCTAGTGGGAACTGGCAGTGTAGCCAATAAAAACAAACTCCAGGGAGGAAAACAGAAAGGTATGGAATCCTAACTAATTTTATGAGAGAAGGAAATCCTTGCACCAGCGAGGAGTCTACTTCATCTATATTCATTTAGACAGAGCAACTGCAATTACAATGTACGGGTGGCTTTTAACATCCTTTTAATCATTTTAACATTAAACTGAAATCCAGCCTTTGTTTATATTAATATATAGAGCACCATCCTTGTAACAAGAACTTAATATAGACCATCTGTAATGTAAGTAAATAAATTTTTCAAAGCAGTTGAGCAGTGGATCAAACAGATTTTGCTGATCTACAGTGCTGATCAGAACTGAAGACAAAAATATGATTCAAAGACAGGAAAAAAATAAAATAGGAAATAAATTCTGTGATTTCAGTAGATCAGACTCAATGAAAAAAGTTCACGGTCAAGCTTTAAAGGCTATGGCTTTCTGCGGAATAAACAATAAATACTCAAAAGGACACCTGGGGAGGTAGAAGTAGCGTCACTGACAGAGGAATTCTGTCCTGCCAAATAACCTCCATCTCTGCCACTGCATGAATCCCAAGAAAGTGCAGGAGAAAAAGCAGTTTTGCAGTGGAATTAGCAGACAAATTTGAAGAGTTAATTGTCAAAACTGAATTTTAATATGCACGTTCTTGGCAGACCGTGTGGGTGTGAAGGAAGTAATATCTCCTCCATTCGGTGGGAAGAAACAACCCCATTAATGCTGACTTTGTTGCAGGTACAGATGACCTGGTCCAACTCAACCCTGAGCTTATACAGAGAGCTAACTTTACTTCGCAACAATGAGCTGCCCATTCATCGGGGATGGATGTGCTACATCTGGAATGACAGTAATGTTTTTGTGTATGTGAGGGAATTGGATGGGTTAGATAGAGTCTTTATGATGGTTCTCAATTTTGGACAGGAATCGACGATAGACCTGAAAGGTATAGTTCCTAGTCTTCCCTCAGTAGCTACTATAAGACTAAGTACCAATTTTAGCAATACTGGTAAAGCTGTCAATACCAACACAATTAAAACTGAAGCGGGAGAAGGCCTGGTCCTTGAATATAAAACAGGAAAACCTGTTCATACTATGGAGGCTTTTCAAGACAACTGTTTTGTGGCAGAAAAAGCTTGTTATTCCAGTGCCTTTAATTTACTGTATGTGAACTGTTAAGTGCAAGAGTAGAATAACCAAGTTTTCATGTTAGTTTAGAAAATGCTGATTTCAAAGAACAGGAAAAAATCTCTTTTTATGGCTTTTCAAACTTGCTTTGTGTACAAAATAAACAGCCTGAAAAATGAAATTAATACCTAATTGTCTTGTATCTGTATTGGTAATGAAACACTGGTCCGGTATAAACAACGATAGCTATTTAGACACCCCCATTGGGTCTGTGGAGAGAAGTAAATGCCCTAAAAGACTATCCTGTTTAAGTATGTGTGAAGAATGGGAACAGCTTCCTGGGTGCTGCCCCTTACAGTTGCTGGTAGTGAAGCACTCTTGAGAATCTGGAGCCTGTGGCAGTTGACATTTTTATTTATTTATTTTTACATCTGTAGCTTTAGAATGAGCTTTACACAGGGATGGCTCTGTATTTGTTGAAACAGGTAAAAGCAAGATAGGTTAGTAGTATATAATGTTCTGGTGGTTTACCTCTTCCCCTCTTCTCTCAGCTCTTAATAGCTCTGAAAATGTACAATGCATCTGTCTTACCAAACAATGAGTAGCACTCTTGTGCAAGACTGCCTTGCTTAGAAATTATGAAAGCTATGCATCAAGCTGCTCCAATGGGAGCATTCTTTCTGTTCTCTCCTCTGGAGAGACTCTGGCCTCTCCTTCTGGGGTGTTCATTTGTGTTGTCTTCTGGAAGGACTTTGGCACCTCCTTTACCATGCTAGTTAAGGCCATTGCAAAATTTCAGATCTACTCAGCTGAAAGAGTTCTGCTACTTCTAAATCCCTGTTCTTGAGAGTCCGTTTTTTCTTTGTAGTCTATGTGCACCCACTATATTATATGATCAGGACTCTCTGGCTGCTGTGTAGCTGGGAAGGGCAATAATCATCATTACCTATAGTATTAGAAGAACTTATTGAGACTTTTTGATCAAATACAACTGTGTGGGAGAATTACTTGTGTAAAATTTGGTCGTGGAAGAGAGGTCTTAGACTGGAAAGGCTGCCCATAAAAAGTGGATGTCTTCATACCTTAGGCTTTCAGCACAAGCTGTTTTGCACTACTGCTCCACTTGTATAGTGCTGTACGCTTTGCTTATGAACAGAACTGTACAAGAAAGCAGGCACTTCTGTGTCATTTGGAGAAATTTAGCCGAGTTTATATGTTTATAAAGCAGTGTCACGCCCAACTTTGCCTTTGAATTTCTGGTCTGCTTATGCTCATAGAGCAGGGATCCATCTGGAGAAGGTGTTCATTTTCATATAAATAAAAATCTGACACAAACTTCTTCAGGTAGTTGATGTGCTTATCAGCTATTTGCAGGACTTGATGTAATGTTGGAGGCAAATCACACATCCTCAAGTTCTTTTTTCAGAAAAGCAAGCTGTCTTGCAACCTAAAGCAAGGAAAATATTTTATTATAAAATAATAAAACTCTTCATGCTATAAAGCTTCAGGTTGTTGTACAGCTATTCCAATCTTCCTTTCCTATACTGATGCTAAGCAAAACCTTGCCCTGAAACAAAATAAGGCTTTTACTCCAAAACTTCATTTTGGGAATAACTGCCACAATAACTAACACTTGCTAGGATTTGTGAAAATTAACAGCAATAAAATTTGTGATAGTCTGAGACACCAGTAACAATGCAGCAGGTCTTGGCAGTCTGTTGCTTTTAGCATACACACTTGCAGGAAGTGCAAAACCTTGAAACCTAATTGTAGTAGCTTCCTTTGACTGTACAGATCATGCATTCCAAAATATAAAGATCAAACCATATATTATCATTTTATCATATCATATTTTATCAATATTATCATATTATATATTATCATATATCATATATTTTAGTCATGAGGAATATGTAAGTAAATAAAAAAAACAGCATGACAAAATTAAGCTCTTTATACTGTATAGTGCAAGACTTCTCATGCTGGAAAAATGTTTTGCACAACTTAGAACCTTTCATTCAAAGCTCCTGGCATATTACAGTGGGATTTTAACACTACTTTGAAGTTTAAGGCACAATGAGGTTCAATAATTTTGCTCTGTTGTTGATTCTTTTCTGTAAATACTCAAGAGCAGCCTTAATTCCAGCATTTTTTTCTTTTAATACTTCAAACATACATTCAATGACTGCATGAACTACTGAGGCTGAAGTATTAACTGAGGAAAATCTCCACACTGTTATGGATGCGTACAATAAAGGGAACATACCTCATTTAGTGAATCCTCCCAAGATGAGTCACAATGACTGCCATTTGCCTGGATGTCTAAGATGATATTAGGGATCCAATTTCCTGGAACAATGAAGCCAGCAATCACTTGACATTGAATGAACAAGGAAAGGTAAGTGGGGGATGTGAGTTGTTTAGGGATAAAACGTCATTCTTCCTTCTGTTCTGAAACTATTTCTGTTATTCTTTAAAGGGGAAAAAAGGATCATTTAGGGGCTTGCTGGATGAACTATATTTATGTTAACTAAGTATTTGAAAAATGTTTATATATTTAGTGTGTATGTTCTGTCTCTCTTTGGAAAGATGTACTTTCTCTTTCTGAGCAAAGATGGATACTGGTGATACATTGTACATATTAATTAATTTAAGGAGGAGTCAATCTATAATATTTAATTACATGACTACTAATATTCCGCTTTAGTTAAGTCCATGTATCTGTAATATTTTACCTTTCTTTTTTGTTCTGCCAGCATGATTTAGTGCAGCCTTCCGAAGTTTCTGAACATACCGTAGAATTCCTGTTAGTGGTATTCGCTGATCGTTTTCATATGCCGTTATAAAAACTGAAGGATAATACTGCTTAAAAAAAAACAAGGTTAGATACATAACAATTGATTTTCTATTCAACCGAGTGAGCAGGTTTTTCTCCATATATCTTACTGTACTACTTGTTATGGTTCATCTAAAATGTATCTATTACATAATTGCCTGTAGTTGAAAAAACATTTTATTTTTATCAGTAAATGGAAAAAGTATTTTGGTCTGACAAATGACAAATTAATATTAGGGGATCATCTGCCTGCAAAAGGTAATCAAAAACGTTGTCTCTATGCTGTTAAAGGTCTGACATGTGACTGCTTGCTGATGATTACCACCCAACCTTTCCCCGCTTCCACTCCCTTCCCCCCCCCCCAAATAATCATGGAATGGTACACCTTAAACAGAAGTAGTAGAGACTTACTTTTGCAAACTCTTTTTACACTTTAAGTTCTTTTTATTTAGCAAGATTTTTTATGAAGCTATGTAACACAGGTAGCACTTCCTCAAACAAAGATTTCCTCTGACATAACCATGTCAAAGCAATAGCTCATTTTCCATTTCACTGTTTGCCTCTGAAAGATATTTAATTAGTGGAAAATACCTCCTTTCTGCTCTAGCTAAGTGTGGAAAATGCATAAAACAGCAGAACCCCCCCAGAAAGGAAGAACATGTTTTACATGTTGAGGTTTGTTAGGCGATAGAGTATGTGGCAGTCCTATAACAAAAACAGCTTTTGAAATTTGTTATTTAGTGGAATGCATTTGGTTAATGCCAGTAGTCTCTCTGACTCAAATATTGTGAAGATTATTACTGAAATAGCTTATATTTATATTAATGGTTCATTTTAACATAAAGAAGCAGCTAAGTTTTAAAATGCTGGGATAGAAAGCTTTGAAAGGGTAAAACTTTGTTGTTTTTTTTTTAATTCCAGTTATCTGTTCTCTATTATTTTCCTATCAAGTGCTACATGTTTATTCCTGTAGTATTCCACACAGAAAGGGCAGCTTTACCTGTGGCTTAATATTGTGGTAAGGACAGTAGCTTTTGATATACTTCATACATTTTTCATCTACTAATGGATTTCCCCATTCTTCTTGTTCTTCAATTGTCAGTGGGAGATGAGTTTTCATCATTGTATTTAGAACATCTACGAAAGGAGCCTTAAAAAATAAATAAAAAAAAAGTTGGCAAACAGGACACAGGACCTCAAATGCTCAAAAGTCAAGGCTTTTTCAAATGAGGAATGTGATTTGGAATCTTTTGAATTCTGAAAGTTTTCTTAAAACAAGCTGTTTTTTTGTTTGGTATTTTTGTTTAACATCATAACGAGTAAGATGTCTGCAGTACAGTACCTTACCTGTAAAACCATGGCTCTGATAAGTTCTGGATCGCTGTTGCACAGGGCTCCTGCAAGAACTCCTCCAGCACTGGCAGCTGCTAGTGCTGTGTATTTTGGCTGAGAAAATCCTAGTTCGTGCAGCAGCATGATGCAAGCCTTAAGGTCATGGAGACCTTTGTGTTTGTTATGCTGACATCCATCTTTGTGCCAGCTATGGCCTAGCTCTCCTCCACCCCTGAAATTTAAAATAATTCAAGTTGGAGTTTCTTTGGAAAAGACTACAGAGCAAAACTTCATATAATAAAGGACAGCAGCAGCCACAGAATCGCAAAAACATAGTTTGCCTTTCCAATTAACTTTTCTGTGTTCCTGTCTTTATCCTCCCTTATGGCTAGAATACACAACATGCAAACAAAAAAAATCCTTGCATGATTCGTGAAAATGGAACAGCATAAGGGTGTTCTATGTCCTTGTGCTCGTGTCCTAGAACTTGCAGAAAAAAGCATTTTAGGAAATGTCATTGTCAAAGTATGAGCTACTTAACTCTGTCCTAACTGGAACCAGGACACCAGTACAAAATCAAATACTGATATTATCTTTTTATACAGGAAATTATTAAAATAACTAAAATATTTTACTTTCTTATATCGCTATCACTAAATTTATTAACAAGAGTGAAAGAATATTATTTCCTAGCTCCGTGCCAAGATCCTCAGGATTTCTTTTGTGCAGCTTAAAATTTGAGACTGTTAGTAAGTTTTTCTTTCTGTGAATTTCAAATACTACAGGAACTGGTGTGTTTTTTTCTTAATACTCAAAGATTTTTTTAAACTAAATTTACTTGTATTCCTTTACATACTACCACAAATTTAGTTCTAAGCTGCCTAAAATTTCCTTATTCAGGTTTCAAGCTTAAAATCAATCAACTGATTAGTCTGACAAAATTCTTCATCTTTGGTACTCTCTGGGATTGGCTTGCACTGTAAGATACAGGGATACTTACAGGGAGGAAGAACTGCACAATGCTGAATATATTTGTTTGCTGAATTTGTTTTGGAACTGTTATTTCCAACATGTGTTCATTCTCCCCCTTTCTTCCCCTCCTTAAAGTGCTATTTTTATTACCTTTCTTTACCTACTGAATTATCTCAATGAAAATGTGAAGTCTGTTGTATATAGTGGTTTTATAAAACTAATTTGTTTGTAGTTAAACTGAAGACAGAAGATTTAGTCAACAGTAGAACAGAGGCAACTTAAATGTTTAGTTGTTGCTGTAGAAAGGCAAATGGTTTTCAGAAGGCACACACTGAATATTAGTACACAGTGCCCACAGAAAAAGAGGGCAGTAACATATCACTGCAATTTGAATGTGTTATCAAATATTTTTGAGTGAAGATGAGATAAAAAGTAATGAAATTTCAAAAAGATTAGAACTTATACACAATCATACTGTTGACTTAAGTAACCTGAATACAGTATGTTGTCGTAAAAGTGTATTTTCTTCCCAGAGCAATTTTTTTTAAAAAGGGCTTTTAAAAATTATAAAGAGATGGAGGTAAAAAGCATAAAGACTTACATAAAGCTAAGCAGAGAAAAAACTTCTCTACCTCTTCAGCTGCACATCAAGAAATATCTGTATTTCCCACAAACAAAAATCTTATTTCCATGTTATATTTGACTTACCTAACATGGCAATATGCTAATATCCAACCCTCTTCAATTAACAACAGCTTCTCTTCTTTAAAGCTCATGTTCAAATCTATGCCATAAGCTCCGTATACATGAACTAGAAGTGGTTTCCTGTGTAGCTCTTTAGAATTCATATTATGAAAAACTGTAATTGGCACCAAAGTTTCATCCTGGAAATGAAGGAGTATTTTACAATAAAGGACATTTCAGAAATCTCAATGACACATGGCAATGAAAACTTCAATTATTTATTTTAAAATGTGTTTTTTTGATTACAGTAATTTTTTTCACTTAAATTGTACAAAGCACTCTTGAAAAATAAAGCAAGAGACTGAACCTCTGCTGTGTAGGCTTATGGACGCAGAATATAAAATTCATTTAAGTGCAACACCTGAGGAGTTTTTAAACTACCAAAGCACCCAAGTCTTCCTTCCCTCTTTAACACCAAGAATATCTATGATTAACTAAATAGTTTACCACTTATTGCAGCACAAACTCTTTATTAACATCACCAATTTTTTAAACGCAGGCTGTTAAAACTCTCTCGATCTATACTGTGTAGATGGTTGTGGGGTGTCCTTTTCAACTGCTGGCATATTTTTCTCATTTATCATAGAGAACGTGATTCCGTACATCAACTAGGGAGTCTAAGTTACACTGTACTAAGATTCTTGACTCATCGTGTACTGTTATCTCCTCTAGCATACCTAGATCAATGAAAAAATCTTATCACGACTCTTTCTTGTTCTTCTCTACAGTACTGAAGAAAACACCCACTGGTAAGTAAGTATAGCACCAAATGCTCTTTTACATTTTTAATCTCTATTCCCTGCCAAATGCATTTTCTATAAAAGGGTGGGGAGGAAGGGAAGAATAAAGGGAATGGGAAAAGGACTGGAAAATCTTACCTTGCTTTTAGCTAGTAAACGTATAGTGTGACAGTTGGTAATAATTGGTACCTCTTGCACAGCTTGTTCAATGAGATTATTTTCTTTAAATGAATATGCAAAACGCTTAGGGGGGTGTACTGGGGAGGTGAGCTGAAAATAGCAAGTGCTGGTGGTATGTTCAGGATGGAATTCCAATTCAAATGCACAGGCCCACGCAGGCAGCTGAGAAAACACAGCATTTCAAGTGAGACCCTTACGCTTCTTCTATAAATTCTGCTTAGTGTGTCCTTCGGAGGAAAAGATTTTGAATAGCAAGCTAATTATCTTCAGTTTTTACATAGCACAATCTTTATTTCTTTTAAATTCAGTAATAGTCATAAAGTGAGAGACTTCAGTAAACTTTTCACCTAAGGCCATTGGATGAAGTTTGTTAATGAAATAGAAAAATAAATCCAAATTAAAATCCAGTTTGAAATGAGCATTAGTGCAGATTTTTTAAAATTAAAACATGCTTTGAAATGGTTCTGCATTGTTTTTAATTTTTAGATCCTCTTTCTCCTCTGATTTCCAGTCGTACTTCACCATGTTACACAGCCAAGTCCATGTCAGTTGTTAGGCTTTTGCTGTATGAGTTAGCTCAGTAATGCTAAGCCACTGAAAACCCCTGCCTCTTAACTTTGTTCTTAGTGCCAGCCATTGTGAAGAACAAAACCTTTTCCTGGCACATTTACCCTCAGACACTTACTGCTATTGTATTTAAGATTTTTAACTCCACTAAGAATAAAAGAAATCAAGATTCATTCTTTGAGAGCAGCGGGGACATAGTCAAACCCTCTGCCAGGCCACTGCTTACCAAAGTTCTCCAGAGTAACTGCAGACCCTCTCTGAATAAATAAATTAACTAAGACCATTTTCAAAAATGAAAGGTTTCAGAGACCATAAAGTACACTTTGTTGAAAACCTTTTATCTGTAGCAGTTTTATAGAACCCAGTACTGGTAGCTTGTTGCAATAAACTTGCAAGTTCTTTAGACAGTATTTTTCAGGCAAACAAATCAATTAAATATTTCATCTAAGTGGTCTCCAGAAACCATGGTTTTTAATTAAATCACCATATTTGTATTCCGCAAGTATTTAGCAACAACTAGAGAAAGGAAGAAATATTCCCCGTAAATTGTACTGCAATACCAAGGTTTCCCATTTTTTATTCCAGCAACCAGATTTGTCTTCTGAATGTTCTGATTTTTCTTCCCAGGGAGGGCCAGGCTTACTTCCTTGCATGGGCTGATGACTGTAACCACAAATAGGCCCAGTAAAAGTTGTCTTTTGCTTTATAATCTTATATGGTTTTTTTTGCTTTATGATCTTATATTTGAAAGAATTAAATTGATCCTGTGCAATGTGCTCCGAGTGGCCCTGGACTAGATGATCTAGTGGTTGGACTAGATGATCTGCAGACGTCCCTTCCAACCTCAACCATTCTGTGATCAAGTACTGCTGGAAAAAGACCAAGTTGCCTGAGGAAGCTAAAACTTACCTGTATTGAGTGAACTGAATGTGAAACAAACGAAATCACATTTAAGTAGAGATGACCAGCATTCTGCAGGAACAAAATACATTGATCACTGAACATCTCCAAGTCTATTAGCTTGCTTTTCTCTTCCAGTGCATAAACTAGCTGCCAGTTCTCCATGCCACTGGAACCTACTGGTGCCTTCATCAACTGTAAACACAAAATACAACCTCGCATTACTAAGATATAGTAAGAGTTATGAGACGTACAGACATACAGCTGATCTTGTGCAACATTTTAATTACAAAAGATTGTTTTTTTTTTTTCCTGACTAAAACTGGAGGGTTTAAAATTTGTTTTACCTGGGCAGAATGGAAAAACTATTCAGTAACTGCATACATATCGATAGCAAGAGAGATCTGTGTGACAGATGACAATTATTTTTTACAACTCCATTTGCAATTGAACAATGTTGCTTTAAGACACTTTGAGTATGCTGGAAGGGAGAGGGCAGGGTAGGGGTTTTCCATGAAGGTTGCTTCTGCTGCCTTTTCATCTAAGCAGGCAGTCTCTCTGTTTAAATCTCAGTTTTTCAGCTCCTCCTGCTGTGGTTCTCTCACTTCCTCTGTTTATCATACCTGATGTCTCTCCAGCCTCCCCTTCCAAAGTTTGCTGAAAGTGAGCTTGGGAGCAAGGAGTGGCTCTGCACAGATACAGCAGGCAGGGCAGAATTTGTTTTTTTGCTTCTGTTCAGTCTGATCTTTAAATACATGGAAAAAAAATCAAAATAACTGCAGTTAATTATTCTTAGTTATGCCTACTGAAACCTACCCCTTTCAAGTTTAAAATGTCTTTTAATTGTCCTTGGGGAGGTCACCTGAAAGCTCCAGTCCACCTTTCTTTCACAAAGCAATAGGTTTATACTATGGAGGTGACAAAGCTAAATCCAGTCTGCTGTAATACTGCCTTTTCCACTCCTTCTTATGAGTTTCCACTGCTTGCTTTGTACCGGCACAACTACTACTTATTAAACCCAAGTGGTGAACTTGTTCAACTAGCTGATCCAGCATAAACCAACCTTATTAAACAAGGAAAAAAAAAAAAAAACCACCAATAAACAGAACTGGCTCAGCCTCCAGTCACATGGGTGTTAAAAGTTTTAGAGGGAAGACAGGATCATAGCAAGCTGTTTTCTTTAGTAAAGGGTTTTGGTTCAAAGGGAAATTAAAAAAAAAAAAAAAGTATATGTATATACTTGATATATTTTTATATACTACAATGTGTATACTTGATTTGGTACACAAAAATGGGCAAGTTGGATGGTGTTGATGGAAGGTCACTGTTCCCTGTCTGGTAGTCAGCACTTCCCAGCAGTGCACTACATACAGGAGGACAAGATGCTGCCACCTGAGTAGCAAGGCATTTCCTCTCAGTAAGTGGTATAGTCTTAGCTATCAAGGAAAAGTTGCCACTTGAAACATTTTAATGTGACTAGGAAAACTGGTATGGATAGAAGGAAATTTATGGAACAATTTGTATCTAAATACATTTGCAAAAGGAAGTTCAAATCTTGTAAGGGCTTTCAGTGTGTCCAGTAGCACTGCAAATCATTTGGTTATTGAGATAAATTTTAATAAAGGGCAAATATCTGGTAAAGAATGCTCATTTCTTGACATTTCCAAAGAAGTTAAGAGTGAAATCAGCACGCTACAGGCAAGACTCAGACAGTACTGTAGTTTTTGAATCCATGCAGTGATCTTTGTAATTCTCTTGAATTATTTCAGTGAACTGTGAAGCACAGAGTTAAAACCCAGCCTTACTATTTCTATGATCTGCAACAGGCATCTGACTTAATCTTATGACTCTTACTATCCGTTAAGATTACCTTATATTCTGCAGGTTCTCCATATGTAGTGAGAATATACAATTCATCATTTCTGTGCTCAATGTGGTAAATGACACCTTTTGTTCGTGCTTGTACGAGAACAGGTAACTTAAAAGGATGTCTACAGTCAACCAGCCAAACTTCTGAGGTTGTCTTGCTGTTGCTGTTGATAGTGAGAAAACGCCTATCTTTTGTGCAGTATATGTCCACAAAAAATCTATAAGCAATAATAATAATAATAAAAAAAGCTTAAGCCTGATTAATAATCAAAAACCGTATCAGTTAATCCAGAATCATGGGCTTCCCACTACAAGGTAAGAAAGGGCATGCCTATAAGTAGGCTGGAGAAATTCCAGACTACTTGGTTCCAAACCCACTTCTGCTGCATTTATTTCAGCATTCAAAACCCAACAACTTTGTGTGTGGAACCTGAAGTCTGCCGGGGAAGTAGTTCAGTTATTCCCCAAATTAATCGACGTTTTTGCGTCAGTCAGATGGATTGGAAGGTCACAGATGTATATGCTTTAAAGTTCATGCAGAACCTAGAAATTTCTATTGAGCTAGTGACCTTATTTCAGAAAAGAAAGTTCTAAAGCATAATTTAAATTAATTTTAATAAAGGACATCATGTGGGAACAGCGAAGTAAGAGCTTTTATAAAGATAAATTGATAAAAAGCCTGTTACTGATACAACTTTCCCCGAAGTAAGACAAGAAGACAACTTGAAAAAAAAAAAAAAGCACAGAGGCCTGTATAAGACAAGACGGACAGTGTTGAAGTGATAAAGCTGGAAAATAGGAACCGTTTAGCAACTCTCTACTGGTTTTAAATGCTTCTAAAATGTAGAAACAGGAAATAATGGTAACCAGTGGTTGGATATTGAACAAGTTCAGGCTGCAAGTCAGATTCAAATTTCTAAATATGTCATACAAATTAATTGAAATGTCACAGCTTGGGACCTGAGAGTTTCTTTGTCATTTTGAATCTTTAAGACGGGATGTCTCTACACAAAGTACCTCCAACACACAGCTCCAGAAGATTTCATGAAGGAACTGCAGGGTTGAGGACTGTAATCTGCATTATACAAATCAGATGCAAGACTGCAATAATGATCCTTCGAGACTTAAAAATATTTGAATGGTGAAAGAAAGGAAGCTTTGGATAGCATTTTCAGTGCCTTTAATTATTTGCAGGTGGAGAAATTCCTTTTTTTTTTTGGTACAATTGTTTTGTCTAATTGCACGCTCTTGATGTTTTTAGGAGGACAGAGACAGCAGGGATTCTTAAGTCTGCAAGGAATCAGCCTCCTGGCTCTGTAATCCACACAAATTTGGCAAGTGTGGCACTGCATTCAGTAGAAATTCCAACAGTCCGGCTCTGCTGACCTTACCTCCAAGAGAGTCAAGCTGAAATGCAGGTTACAGTTCTCCCCAAGGTCTCTGGCCTTCATATCACATATGAAGCACCTATCTAGCCTTTTATTTATTTTTTTTTTTAAGGAAGTCAAGCTAACATCAGCTTCTACAAAAAATATCTGATTGCAAGTAAGAGAGTTGGTGATATGTAGAACAGAACTGCTCAGCAGCAGTGCAAAAGACCATCTTGCCCTCCTCCACAAACACGTGTGTTCAGTCATGAGCTGCACTAGCACATGAACCTTTAGAGTAAGTTTCTAGTAGATTTACTGTAATGACTACGACCTTCAAAATTATGCCAACAGCTTCCCTGTGGGGACATGTCAAGTCAGTGCAACTTGATTTTAAAATAATATGCAACAACTACAGCTGGAATAAAAAGATCTGATTTACTCTATCTCAATTGCAGATTTTTATTTCCAGATGAATGTATAGTTGAAATTTCTTTACTGAATATGTTACTTGAATTAAGAATACTTACAAACATTTATAGTATGCTGTACGAATCTGTCATTTTAATGCTACGTGCTGAAAAACTAGTTCTGCACTCAATTCAGCAAGAGCCCTCTTGTCTTCCTAAGCCCCTGCTTAAGGAAAGGTTATTGAGAGGGTATTCAGTCAACAATAGTTCTCTCTCTGGGCACGCTGTAATGATTTTGCTCATCCATTACCCAGAGCAAGGATTAGCCTGAACTTCTATGTTTTTTAAAAGATGTATCAGACATCAATAGCAGAGAAAACAAAATGAAACCCCCAGTCTGATTTATCCTGTATGAAACTGTCACACATTCATTAAAGGACACCCTGACCCGAGACTGACCTTGACATTTATAATCTTAGCTGAACTCATGAGGTAACAGAGAAAAGTTAAATCGCTGCTGATCACATATCAAGAGGAGACTAAAGTACATTCTCAGACTGTATACGGCACTACTGAACAGAACTTACATGGCACAGCAGAACAGAACTTAAAAATGCCTTCTGCCATTTGAAGCATGGTATAGAAGCAAAAAACCAGCTCCAAACCAGTTGTATTTTACTTACTAAATACTCTAGAATATGCAGAGGACTTATTTTATTTTAGATGGGTATTACCTTGCATCTTGTTCTGTATAAACCAGCTCAGTATGTTTCTGCTTAGTGAAAGTGGTCATAAACACATTCTGGCATTTAAGGTTCTTCTGACTTGTGTAATACAAAACATCATTTGTAACCCATTCTGGAAAAAAGACAAATGCATATCAAATTGGGAACAGTACATACTATTACTGAGAGAAAATAGAGCTCCATGAACATTCTGAAAAAGGTGGGTTGCAGCTGACATGGAACT
The DNA here is from genome assembly GCF_964034855.1 of Anser brachyrhynchus. NCBI lineage: Eukaryota > Metazoa > Chordata > Aves > Anseriformes > Anatidae > Anser > Anser brachyrhynchus. The sequence continues at coordinate 32,381,792 of NC_137696.1, forward strand.
GAGGACAACATTTCTGCATTCCAGAGGCTGGGGTATGCCACAAAAAGATTTTTCCATGTTTTCTTTGAATGCCACATATCTCATAACATATGGGGGGGGGGGGGGGAGGGGACGAAGAAACAGGGCCCAGGAAGAGGAAGCTCTTGATGCTGTCAGGGTCCTGGAGGTAACAGGAAAATAGGAGATATGTGGGTGTAACAGGAAAATAGGAGATATGTGGATGTTTAAAGCTGCACAGGGAAGCACAAATTTACGTAGTCAGCAAGACAATAGAGGATATGAGCTCTGCACCGCTGCATATGACTGTAGGGAAAGCATTTAGAGAAAAGAGAAGATGTGTGTGTCTCATGGATACTCCTGAGATAAAAAATACTCTAGTTTTCTGTGCTTGCATACGTGGTAATTACCTAGAGCGGTAAATTCTTGCCCTGGCCAGGCAAACTGCTTACTGCACTACATATCCTTGATGACATCTACCAAACTCCAAAATACAAGCTGTGGAACGTTGTATACATTCTGTTGTGCGCTTTTTGCTACATTCTTCAATATGCTATTAAAAAAAAAAGAGGAAAGATTTCTTTTTCACTTAGGTTTACCTCTGCATGTGTTTAAGAGCAATGTAAAACTCTCTCACCTATGCTGAAAGAGTTGACCAAGCCCTAACTGAATTCATTGGGCTCTGAATGGTGACCTGCATCCTAGAGTCTGCCTGAAATTCCAGCCAACACTTAGTAGTACTTAGCATTTGCATACTTTAAAGCTAAGTGCTTACAGCTATCAGTTATTTCAGTTCAATACCTACATTTCCCAAAAAGATCCTTATATTGCAGTTATGTCAGTAAATTTTTAAAGAAGCATACTGAATTCAATAAAAAGAATGATGTGCATGAGTGTTCAAACGTATAAATGCTTGCTTCTCTAAAGAAGGAAAACTTGCATCATGAAAGGAGTCACTCATATCGAGTAACTTGTAATTTTGCAGTGTGGAGGAACACATCTCTCAAATAAGAAATACTTCAACAGCTGTAAGGATTAAATCTAAAAATGTTACTTCCTTACTTTTTTAAAGCACTACTCCTATTATATGTAGACTAAGAAAAATGCTTGAAAGTTGGTGTGATCTACAGGATATTTATAAATACAGCTTACCAAAACTAAATACATTTGGAATGACTTTTTCCACGACAGGGAAATCACCAAGTTTCATAACAACACAGGTTGCCTCTTCAGAATTTTCACTTTTTAAGCTGGTAGCCATGTATCTCTGGTCTGGCGAAATTCTGATCCGTTGAATAAAGGCATCATAAAAGCCAAGATCTTCAGCACTGAATAAAATGTGAACTTTTCCTTCATCTACTACATTAAAAAAAATAAAAAAATCCTTTAATTAAGGCATGTTAAAATGAACAGTATTTGTTGATACCTATGTTTAATAAGTCTGCTTACAGTATTCACAAGCATACTACTGGAACCAAGTATCTCTTTTGTGAGACACCTGCAAATGCAGTTTTTAAAAACAAAATAAGTACTGCCCTCCTCCCCTTCCCCAAAGTGTTGTTGGTATTACAAATATTTGAAAAGTACTGATACTGGCATCTGGCAAATGTATTAAATTTTAAAGTTCAGATACCTATAGTACAGGTGGTTTTACTAAATATAATCAGTAATTTTTTTTTCATCCTCTCTGAAACAAAATAGGCCTTTTTTAAAAATTTAAATTAGGACTCCGAGAAGAAGTGGTTTTTCTCTTTCCTTTCTAGAAACTTGCCTCAGTTTCAGTTTATTGTTATTTCCTTACTCTTTTCATGTCACCTTTTCAGAATCAGGATTTTAGAATTATTGATCAATTGTTAAAGAATGTTATAAAATAATTTTAGATTTTTTTTAAAGAGCAATTAAGCCTTAATATAAGAAAAGTACACTGATGATACATGCACCATTATTTTAACAGTTGTACCATGCTAGGAAGAGAAATTCCTTACCATCATCTGCTTTTGAAAGAAATATGCATCCATTCTCCTCAAAGTACACACTCTCTCCAACCTTAATCTGTTCAATGCAAAACAAACTTGTTTCAAGTCCAACAGCCAGATTATCTCCTTAGAAAACCTATATTAAGTGTTCTGTACAGCACAATTGTATGTAAATAAAAGAACACAGCACAGAACATGAAAGAGGGGAAAGAAGGAATTACATGCATCAGAAAGGTTCTTTCAAAGTTAGTGTACTTAAGCTACCTAAATGTGCTCTAAATTTAATCAACGGCTACGATGACCTGTACCTGCTCTCCTAACTTACAATGTCTTATATTCTTTATCAAATATCAGATCGTTGTTGAACCTTTATTTGTCTTTGACTATGGTGAAATTAAGGTCAAATACATTATCATAACATGACAAGCTGTTCTAAACACATGCTGTTACTATCCACAACTATTCAATAGTTAAAATTACCACCACAACCAGTGAAATAGCATTTTATAACATGAATGGCTTCACTGCTATTTGTACTCAACGACGGAAAATGTTTGTATTTTTTGCCACTTACCCGTGGGCTTCCCGAACTGAGTGTATACTTGTTGTGCAATTCCTCTATTTTTTTCTTAATTCTTTCTGCCATAGCTTTGTATCTTCCTGAAATTTCATTCCAGTTTTTCTGCTCTGACTTCAGAAGATCCTTGTACAAAAGCTCCGGTGTTGTTATAGATGCTATTTTTTTTCTTTTGCAAGGGATTTCTGTCCCTTCCTGCTAAATAAGGAAAGGAAACAATGGCTATAAGCCAGCAATCTGTACTCCAATATGAATACACTCAGGCAATAATGATCTTTCCTGAACTACAGATCCACAAACCAACTTTGCATTATTACAATAGTACAAGCCATTAAAAATAAAAAGAACAACCACAGTTGGAAGGATTCTTTCAATTCTTTCGGATCTTTTAGGGAGGCGTTCTAAATGTACTCTACTTAACACATTTACTGAGGTTTCCTCTTCAAATTTAGGGTACTTTAATGTATATTCTTAACTGATTATATGTAAGTATGTTTGGTTTTGTTCTAAAACTAGTTTTTCGTTATCTTTACTGAATTCTATCATTTTTTTCTTCTTCAGAAGTGTTTTTTTTTTTTTTCATCTTTTTCCTTTCTTAACGTATTATTTCTTATTTCCTTTTCTACATAACAGTGCTGCCTATCCCTGTAGCCAGGAGTCCTAGCAGCTCGTTCAGGTTCTTTCTTCACCTCTAAAGGGGTAGTCTAAATGTTCATAAGGAGCAGAGTAAAATGAAGCAGTGAACTGATAAGGGTTCTGCAACAATTTTTATCAGGAATAAGCTCATGGATCTGGTTTTGCACAATCCATGAGCTGCTATATTCTGCTACTTCATTGCCAACAAAGTTGTCTTCTGTAAAAACATAAAAATTGTGTTAAAATTGCTAGAACAATGCTAATTCTTTTTGCTTACTGTAAAATGTCATTTGATCAAACTATGCTTAATATGTATTACAGTATGCAACACTGCATAGATCACACAAAGTAGCATTTTATAGCTTTCTATGTAATATGTTTCTAAACTTACAAAGCTGTACACACTTATAACCCATCCTTATTTTGCAGCAAGAACTGTTGGCTTTTTTCTGGTTTGTCCTCACAAATGGTTGAGATCTGAAATGTGAACATTAGCAGCAGCTCCTTCTCCTTTCAAAGGCTGTATGTCTACTTCAATTACTAAACTGCCTATGGACATAAACTGCATCATTCATGAGAGCATGAGTGTTCACTACCGGTTCAGACCAACAGTCCCCCTGGCCTAGCATATCAAATCAGAAGCACAGGTCAAACAAACCACAAAAGATCTTAAAAAAGCTCTAGGGGAACTCTGTAATTAGCTAAGGTAAAGAAATATCAGGATGTGTTAGTTGTACCACCCTCTCCCTGTAAGTAAAAAAAAAAAAATATTTTGAGAAAGGCAATCCCTGAAAGAAACCCCATCTCCCAAAACAGCTGCAAACAAACTCCCATAATGGGCACAAAAACTAACTTAGGGAAGAGTAAGGATGGGTCACATCACAAATATCATCACAGATGATATTTCCCAACAGCTATTCCTTCAGCCTTCAACTATGTTAGCTCAGGAATCTCCTGAGCTGAATGTGGTTTCTAGATATTTAAAAATATTTTTAACAGTCTCTTTCAAGTTCATATTTAATGTCCGCTTGGACATATGTAAAATTTTAGTCTCCACAACTCCTTTTGGCAAGTTCCATAGGTGTCTTTTATGAATCTTGCGATGATTCCCTTTGCTTTGAACAGTTTCTGTTATATTTATTTGGAAATAGTATATAGAGCTAGTGGCAGCAGTATAGGTATATATCAGAGGAATTACAGTACACCTGGGTAACATCTAGAAGAGCATCTAGGGAGATTTCTGAGGTTAGCAGGGGATCTCAGTGACAAATTGTTTGCAAGCATTTGCTCCAAAGCAAACAGGCTTTTCAAAAAACAGGCAAAACAGGCCTTCATGTGAGGGCCACCTGTTTGTCTCCTGGAAAGTGTTGCAGACCAGCATTTGCCAATGAATAAACAAAACCACAGCTTCTCATCCAGCAAGACTTCTAGGATGTTCCTTGAAACATTAGTATATACTGATGACACAGACATAGCAACATGTTACATTATGGTTAAAAATAAGAGGGTTAAAACAAATACTTCTAACATGATCTTTGGGTCAACTTTGAAGAAACATTGTTAACTTGAAACAATTTTAGAACAACTACACTTCCATCTGAAAGTATGTCTAAGATAAACCAATGCAACAGTCTTTTAAAATGGCATTTATGTGCTACGCGTGTAAATCAGTTTACTGGTGGACATACTGCAGTAAACTTATTTTTCTAATACTGTTAGAAAATTCTTCATTAGAAACACAGGAGCAGAAGATCTGAAATTATTTCAGCCCATTTTATGACTCTGTGTGATACATTACCACTGAATTATACAATATTTATTTAGAGAAAGAAAACCAAGTGCTTTTAAAAGTACAGTTTTTCAACTGTGAACATTATTGTGAGAAGTTATTATTATATTTTAATATTATAATATGGTATAAACTGTGATTTACTGATGAGCATACAAAAGGCCATGTTTTTCTGAGCCAGCTCATGGTTAGGCTTAGTGTCACGAGTTTGGACACTGTCTCTATACTAGCTGATCTCTCCCTCCTGACACTTCAATTGAATCTTTCTCGAAGATCCTTTCTTTATTATTTTACAAATTACTACAGCAGGAAAATCAACCCAAATGTAACTTGACATCAAAACAGTACAGGAAGTTGAGCAGAAGCATGTGCCTTTCAACACAAGTGAAATCCTAGTATTTATTCTTCTGCTTCAAACCCTTTAGGAAGAACATATTTCCTTGACTTTTGAAAACTGTGGTTGGCTTCCTTAACAGATGCATCAAGATGGTTGTTGACATTAAGGTTGTACGTAAACTTCATACCTTGCAGGAAAAGAATCTCCATGGCAGGCTGCTTCCGGGTGGCACAGTGCTGTTGCGTGTGCTTCCTGACCAGTCCAGGATGTGGCATTTTTTTGGTTTTAATTTACTATAGAGACATATTGTTTGAAGATGGTTGTCCTTAGAGCAGTATTTGACACTGAAGCTCAGCCCTCGGATAAAAGATTTTGCGGTCCAACACATGATGTCCAAATCTTTTTCTTGGCAGTCACCCTGAAATTTACGAAAATCCCAAACGCCTGATCACTTGCACTACGTGAAACATACATGACATAAACTGAAGGTAAAACTTCATCTTTCAAAGACCAATTCATGAGGCAAATCAGACTGGAAGAGTAAAAGCGAAGCTGTTTCTTAACAGCTGATACCCCCAGCTCAGCTTGCACATTCACCTGCCACGCTGCTCCAAAGCGTGGGTCCAGGCAGCTGGAAGTTTAGCTGTACTAGGGAAAGGAAGATGTAACTGTGCAGCTACTTAAACGCTGAGGAAGAAGTAATGAAAAAGTTTTCGGGAAGTTGTCTCTTTTCTACTTTAGAAGCATCACGTAACAGCAGAATCACTTTATCTCAGGAGGGCACCTTACAAAAATCAACCCACTCGCCAGAACAGGGGAAATATCCCACCTATTTCACAGCCCGCGGCCCCTTTACCCGCCCGGCCGGGCCCCGACCCTCCCAGCCCCTCACGACGGCGGCGGCCGGGCCGTGGCACCCCGCAGCGACCCCTGTCCCGGCGGGGCCGGCCCCGCTCCGCCGCAGCCGGGCTGCCCCGGGCTAAGATGGCTCCGGCTCCTTCACGGCACTGCCCGGAGCCAAGATGGCGGCCGGGCGCGCTTCAGCCAGCCGCTGATGGCAGCCTGGGAGCGCTCGTATCGCTCGCGTTTCACTCAGGGTTTTACCCTCAGGGCGCTGAGGCTGCGGGAAAGCCGTGCTGAGGTGTGTCCTCGCCCCCGCAGCGCGCCTGAGGAGCCGGGCGTAGCGCAGCAGAAGCGCCGCGCCGCTCGAGATCCCGCAGGGCTGCCCTAGGGAGACACAGGCAGCGGGCACACGCTGCTGCCCTAAACAAAGATGGCCCCCCGCGTCTTCTCCCCGGAGCCCGGCCGGTCCTAGCACCCGCTGGAAGCTCGGCGGCAGATCCCCGCCGCCTCTCTGTCGCCCTCCCGGCCCCGGCCGCTCCCTGGCGCTGCATGGCCGAGCCTGCCAGCTCCCCGTGCCGCCCCGCCGCGGGCAGGCGAGAAGTGACCGGTGAGGGAGCGGCGAGAGCCCGCTGGCGGCTGCTCGGACAGGTAGGGGGAGCCCGCGGGCGGGGGGGAGCCGTGCCGCCGGGATGGCGGCGGGGCTCTGAGGAAAGCGGTCCCCGCCCTGCCCGGGGAGGGGGGCGGCACGCTGAGGGTACGGGTTAGGATTTGGGGATTTTGGGGTGGGTAGCTTGGGATTTTTAGGTCGTGGTTTGACACTTGCCGGTGCTGCTGGACTTGGTTGTCACAGCTCTTAGTGAATTCCTGCCCGCTGACACCCTGCCCTCTGACTGTCACGCAGCAGCACGAGGAAGTGGGGAGCGGTCCAGCTGGGTGCGCTGAACATTGTGTTTCACCTGATGCTGGCCTGCCCAGCAGTGCGGTCCTGCCTGGAAGGGGCGATGGGTGGGAGATGCTGAGGAGAACGGAGCAGCAAGTGGTCACCTCAGTGCTCTTGGTGAAGAGCAGCCTGTCAGCCACAGCCTTCAGTGCTTTCTTGAACCCCTTAAGAGAAGGGCGAGGCTGTACGTTGAAAATGATTCCTCTATAGATCATGTGCATGAAAACTTAAAGATCTCAGTCTGTTTGTTTGTTGCTACTGGATGTGACATTTATGTCCCTAACTTAAACACTCGGCCTCATGCAAATGGAGCCCATGGCGAGCTCTCCCTGTGAAGGCGCAGTAGCGGCAGGTTCTCGGCCTGTTGTTTGGGATTGTAAATTCCTGTTCATCTGGACAAACTTCTTTTTGTGATGTGCTAAAGCAATACGCTTTTATTTGTTTTCAGTCTATCACCTTGGCATATCCCTGTCCCTTAAAATCATAAGGAACTTTTCATAACAAGAGGATGGGTGTGTGGAGGTGTATGTAGGTGTTTGGGGAGAAGGTTTCTGTTTCTGCATCAACTACGTGCATCTGTGACCTTTTCCTCTGCACTCTTTTTTTTTTTTTTAATGTTCTTTAGCTTTTCTGTTGATTTTTATATGGTACAATGAGCAAGGATCAATTTAATCTTACTGGTACATCCAAAGTAAAAATCAGTTCTGTGCTCTTTACTATAGTGATGTTTAGGTCTATCTGTGGACTGGAAGGAGGTATCAACCTGCCTTTATATCCATCTTTAAAGGAGCACTGTCAACGTGTTTCTTACAGAGCTTTTAAAAGTGCTTTTCATACCGCTTATAATAACACCTTACTTGAAATCAGTTCTGTGGTGTGTTTATATATTGAATTTGCTTTCATTCAGTGGGTACGCAAATTGATTTGCTATGGTAAGGATGCTTGAGTGCCTGCTCGCTGATTTAATTAAGAAAAAAGCCCTTTAATCAGGTATCCTATGAAGCTAGCATAAGGAACTAGGGGTTTGCATAATTACCTGCTTTTTTTTTTTTTTTTAAATCAATAAAATGTTTTATATATACTGAGTTTGAAGTTTAGCAATATTTTTAAACTTCACTTGTCGGAATCAAGGAAGATATTTTTAGTTAAACAGAATGCTGAGGTAAGGTACACGTGTGGTCTGCATTATAAATGATGAGTAAAGTTTCTAAGGCTGCTTTTGAACTCTGCCAGTCTATGCAATTGATAGCAGTAATCAGTCTGTAGTCTTTAGCAGGGAATTTGGAGAAATAGGCATGTGCTAAGTTGCTCCCTAGACGTACACTTGCTTCCTATAGAAAGTTTACTGAAAACTTCCCTGAAATCTCCAAGTTTAAAGTATTTATCTTGCATGTTACTTTCCTCTTGCTCTTCTTCTCACAGCCCTCCTTTCTTCTCATAGGAGCCTTGCTCACCTGCTAATGCACTTTAGTTTCCAAAATTGAAAAATATTAGCTGAAGTGAGGATAGTGGCCTTTTTTGGGCTGCACTGAACTTGAGAAACAATTTTTCTTCTCTTACACTCCTGTCTCTGTGAATGGTGCCTGCGCTCCTGATCTTCCATGTTTTTGTTAGTCTTGAGTTTGTAAATTGTTTGCAGTTGAATTAAACGGTTTGGTAAACAAACTACTTGTAGAACCAAACAGTGCACAATCCTGACGATTTAGGGATGGTATAGATACAGCTTACACTGTAGCTAATTACATTGAAACTTTATGGCATATGGAAAACACCCTGGTCCAGTCAGTGCCGTAGAGCTGAGTGGAGTTTATACCACACCAGCTGTAATTGAATTTGGCTTTTAGTGCTGCTAGGCCATACGCAAGGAGGTACAAGAAATACAGTGAATTTCAGCTGATTGCCTGTGTTTTTATTTTTATTTTTTAAAAGAGATCAAATATCTTTAGCCTTTATAGGGTGTCCTAAATATGATCTAAATATTGTGGTTAATTACCAGGGGCAGTGTAATTGAGATCTATGGTAGTCTAGCAACTTTCTGAAGTGGTACAGTTTGGTACAGTTTAGCTTTTTTTTTTTTTTTTTAATGTCTTGTGCTTTAATGAAGAATGAAGGACGTTTTTTTCATGCCCTATTTATACACGTTAAATATAATTGAAACTTTAAATGGAAATGCCTCTTTAGAGGAGCTTTATGTCTGAGAGTCAGTGATGCATTTACTAGTTTACCAACGTCTATTTGGAAATATTCTCAACAACCAATACTGGAAAACGTCTAGTATTCTTGGGTGAGGGTGGGAGTTCCAGCTGAGCAAACAGTCTTTTTTTAGTCTCTCTCTTTTTTTTTTTTTTTTTAATTCTTTTAGAAGCATTTGAATGGTGATCACTTACAGAAATTCTAGGAATATCCTACCAAAATAGTTCTTTTCTACTCATATCATTGGCTCATTTATGTTTGGAATTTTAAAAATGTACTTTCCACATTCCCCGAGATAATGACTAATAACTGCTGCTCAGGACTGAATGAAATAATACTGTTCTGCCTTTACATATACGGCTCTTTCACTGTTCTGTTTTGTTCCAGTTTTATATCCTGGATTCATTCTGGATCTCTTGAGCTCTAGCGTTTGGGTTCACCTTTGGTCACAACCCCTGTCTCTGTGTCCAGCCAACTCCATTGTTTTCTTCAGTATCTCATGAATTTAGGGAGCCCAAAGGTGTTGGAGGATCTTGTTACCAGTTAGCTGTTGCTTTTTGTTTTTCTTTTGGAAGTACAGCGTGCCCATTGAACCATGCAGTGGGCCATCAGCTCGTACAGCATGACAGGCAGCAGTGGGCTGCTTGAGCAACCCTGGAGGGTTATTGGGTTTGATTCCATTTGAGTCTGAAGCTTGCAGTGCCTAAGCATGAGTCAATCCATGCTTTAGTTTGAAGATTTGCAAGAGAGCTTAATCTGTAACCTGGAAAAAAAACACACCTGTATTTAACTAAGAGTTGACTGTGTTTCTGGCTTCATTCTACTACAGGTAAAAAGTTGGCAGATAGGCGAAATGACTTGGCAGTTACAGTAGTAGAATACTACTGAGCTTTGGGTCTCAGATTGTTTTGGTTAATTACAAGCTGTTAAGCTTCTGGATGGCATCCTTTGCATATTTTTGTGCATGTCATTTGTTTTCTAATTAAGTAGGAGGAATGGATGGCCATCTTTTGTATTTTTTTATTTTTCAAGTTGTGTATATGTGGTCCTCTAATCCTGGTTTACTGCAGTTTTTCTGGTAAATAGAGAACAATCCTTGCTTGCCTTAAAATTCCCTATTGCTAGATGATGTTAGAGAGGGAAAAATGTGCAAATTTGGGAGAGGGAAAAACACAGGGTAGAAGTGAGCTTGCACTATTTGGTTTGTTGCCCTTGTTTTTAGGGCAGGTAATTGATAGGTGAGCATCTTTCGTTATAGAAAGTCAACTTTTCTTATTTATGTAGTTAATTTCTGTATGTATGACCCGTGTACAAGTTCAATACTTGCGTACACCTGTAAAGATCTTGTGCAGAGGGCAGAGCCTCTCTATAAGGAAAGAAGATATCAAAGAAAGGGAAACAAGGCTCCTGGAATTTTAGGAAACAAATGTGGAGAAACTCAGCTCAAAGTTAATGAGGGAGGGGATGAAGAGGTCCCAGGTCCCAGCCAAAGAACAGTGGTGTCTGGCAATGCCTTCCATACCATAGTTCTACTTTGCCATCACAAAAGCGTAGAGATGTGTCTGTTCTGCTGAGAAGCCTTTACCTTGCTTTGGTATCAGGTGCTGGTTTGATAGGTCCCTGGGAGAGACTCATTTAGAGTGGCAGCGTGCAGGAAATTGGAGAGATTCCAGTTCACTGGAAGGGCATCATGAAATTAGACAGGACTATCTTTCACCCTTTTCAAAATATTGTTCTAACATTAGCTAGGTTTGCCACCTTTTTTTCTTGTTGCTGTTGTTAGTGGATTATGCTGTAGCAGCAGCCTGTCTTTGTAGCTTGTAACAAAATTGTGATGCTTTTAGGAGCTAAGAAAAAATACTTTGATCCTAATGTAAGAATGCAGAGTTACATATAAATAATGCAACACATTCTTCCTTTGTGCTCTGTTTTCTCAGTTATATTTAGGTTTTTAGAAGATTTGACCTCCTGTTATAATTTTCAAATCTTGGACCACTTAATTTTAATTTGAGGCTGAGAGAAACATGTTCTTTTGAGGACTCGAAAGCTCATGAGATTTTCTCTAATCCCAGAGAACGCATTTTACAGAGTGGCTTGAAGATACCTCTGCAGAACAACAACAAAAAAAAGAAAACAGAAAAATGTTGTCACTGTCAGATTTTTTTGCATGTTCGTAATGACTTATCTCTTCTTTAAGAAAGCCCCAGAACAGCATTCTCTTCTAAAAATTAGGTCTTGGTGGTTTTCTTTAGTTGTCAGGATGGTCTGTTTTGTTTCTGGGCATGCCACTATTACATGAAGGCCTTAATTCTGGTAGTCTTTTAATTTGGTTCGCCTGTTTTGATGTCTTCGTGATTTTCTTCGTGTGCATATTTTTCCCATGTGCTATACAAGTAGAAGAAATAGTGTGGACAGCACACAGTCATTTTTAATATTTTGATAAAAATGCCTGTGCCTTTCATATGCTGGGACCTGCCGATGAAAATAGATCCCAAAGCAATAAGCCGGGTGCATCAGACCTACCATTAGAAACTAACAGCATAGCAAATACAATTGTTCTGCTCCCATATGTAGTACTTCCAAGTATTCTGCAAAATAATAGGTCATGGCACCAAATTGTAAGGCTGTTGGATATGAGTGCCTTGCCACTTAAAGCACGGTTGACAAAGGTTGGGCGCAGCAAAAAAAGAAAATCACTGACCTGTTATTTTCTTGTAGGCATTCAGTATGCAAAGCTTCCACTTCAAGATTCATAAATCTGGAGAGCTACTTCTTTGACCTCAGGTTTAGCTCTCGTTGGCTAAAACCTGTAAAGTGTGGCATGTTCCTATGTAATAGAGCTGTCCCATGTAGCTCTCCCCATCTCTAGCGATGATTTTTTTTTTCTGCTCCATTCTTCATCATTGTCCACTGCTTCTGCACCTTGATTTTACAAACGCAGTGACAATTATTTATGCACTTTGTCCAATGCTAGGAGGAAGAACTTGCACCCAGGACATCTCTCTTCTCCTTCCACATCACCAACCGAAAGAATTAGCCTTTTTCTGTGGCACAAAAAAGTCTAGTTGTCTTCTGTGCGGTGGCACAGCCTGAACAGCCTGGGTGCAGGGGTTTCCCATACGGAGGAGCTGTTACCTCGCTCCTGGAAGACAAGGGTGAGTGCAGCAGGATGTGTCAGACACCAGCCCACATCGTCACTTTTTTGAGCAAGTGTTTCAATCATATAGCTCTTGCAAAAGATGTAAATGGCCACGTTCTCTCTTTGCTGCTGCCTTGAGTTCTTTGGTATCTTAGTGCTGAACTTGGTGCTGTCAGTGTGTACGGGGCTTGTACAAAGGTTGGTTAAGGTATCAGTACCCTTACAGGGCTCTGGTAAGGGAACAAACGTGCAGTTGTGGCATCTGAAAGTCTGGAACCTGCGGCAGGCAGCAAGCTGCTCAACTCTGGCAAGTGTGTCAGCAATTCTGGAAGTGTGCGGCAGCAGGCTGCTAAGCTAGGAAGTAGTTTACCTGGCAAAAGCAGCACTAGGGCACCTGAGGATCATGTTTTGAGGCTGTCATTTAAATTCTGTGGAAGATGTTGTTGCTTTTTTTTTTTTTTTTTTGGATCTGCAGAGACTGAGAGCACAGCTCAGTCTGTGATAGTTTCATTGTGGTGATGATGTGAGGATAGGAAAGGGCTCAGTGTGCCTTTCCAATTCCGGCATGGGTTTGCTGGAGTGGGAGTTAAAAAAAACAACTTTGTTTATTTGTGAACACAGTACATATGCTTTACAGTTCTTGAGACATAATACATTCATAGACCATTCTCTTGACCCCTATCATGAATACCACTGTTATTTTTCTCCGGCTTGACATACTTGGACGAGTTACTCATAGGTATTAGCTAACAGCGTGGCAATTATGGTTGATGCCAGACTTGCCTGTTCAGTTAAATAAACCTGTGTTTGTTCTTTACTTGAAAGTTTTGTTCTTAATGTTTAATTTGTTCTTCATTTCAAAGGTTCTGAAGAAAAAGCACTTGAAAGATGTGCATCTCCAACAAGTGTCTGTGAGAAGGTTCGCATCGTTCAATCTCTTTTCAGTAGAAGACCAGAATACTGAAGAGGAAACTGGGACCTGGGTTCAGTATAAAAGCGTCTTTTATCCTGAGTATAGCGTGTCCTTAAGGTAACCATCATTTAAGTACTTCTTAAGATCATATACAGGACTTGAATATAAAACTCATTTGTCATTTTTCCAGGGTTTTATATAACTAGAGCATAGTTTCCAAATAAACTGTTAGATGTTATTTTTAGTTGTTTGTTGCAGTAAGCAGGTTGCCTGTTTGTTGTTGTTTGTTTGCTTTTTTCCCCAGTAAATTTCACTGAATTGCCAGAGCTTGATTCTGGTGATTGTAGCTATAACAGAATGCAGATACGGGCACATATTTAATATTTCCAATAGCTTTCTGTTTTGACATTTTTCTGATACAGATAAATACAGATAGGAGATAAAAAATGAACAAATTAACCTGCAATTTTAATTTAAAAAGTCTAGCGACATGATGTTATTCGTGAAGTTCTGAAAGATTTTTGGTAGCGATCTAGTTTTGGTAAAGCTCCAGCGATAATTTGGAAGCCAATTGGTAAAACAAGAGAATATAAGAATTCCTCTTTCTAAAGAAAACGTTTATATGTAATGAAAAAATATGTTTTATGTCAGAGCAGATAGAAAAATGAAGAGGTTTGTATTAAAAAAAAACACAGAACAACAACAACAAAAAACTGAAGGAAGTGTGAGTTCTCAGTAGCCTTAGGATTTTATAGCTGTCCATTCATTATTATGTTTTCCTTCTCTTTTGCTTTTGTCTCCTTTTCTGTGTTCAGTTTTGTACATATCTATAACTTGCTTTTGCCTCAACAGTAGCTGAAGCATCCCTGAATCGATACTTCGTCTGCAGCTTCTGATTAGCCCTGCTGACTGTGTAGGATTTTGCATTCTCTGCACAGTAAAGGATATTCTGGAGAGCCTGACTCATGGAAAATTTAATTTAATTGGGACCTTTAAATTAAAATCAATCTTAGAAACTAAGATTTGACACAAACAAGTGACCACCATTAACTCTGACACTTTTGCAAGTTTATAAACAAAAAACAGGCACAAAAAAACCAACTCTGCATGCAGGTTGTCTTAAATTTGCAGCTGGGCGTAAAGTCACATCTGAAATTGTTTAAAGCTTTACAAAGATTTAATATTCCATTTTTCCATGCTTACACTTAATGATGCGAAAAGTCTTCAAAAGAAAAACTTTCCATTTGAAAGCACTGCCTAGTTGTAAGAGAAGTAGGTATGGTCTTTCTTCTGCATATGGACTTTTGCAGTGAACTGGTGGGTAATGCTATGGATTCAGCCAGACGCTCACAGTCTACCTAACCTCCTCGTGCAGTCTCTGTGTTCCCTGGTTTTAGGTCTTTAGAGACACTCTGGTAGTAGGAAATGTTCGGTAGAATTTAGGCTGAGCAAGTCTGCAGTCCTTTAGGCTGTGGTCTTTAACTTCTTCATTCAGTCTCCGTAGTTCACTGCCATGATGTGCAACATTGTGTCATTTCTTGATTTATTGTTTACAGGAATTTTAAGATAGGAGGCAAGCTAAGGTTCTGCTGTGCTGGCACTACAAAAGTGGAGAGAATGTCAGGCTGATCTTGCTGTCATATGTGATATCTGCGCAATTCTGTTTCCATTACTTCCCATGTCGTCTTTCTATTATTTTTTTATTTATTTTATTTTATTTTATTTTGACTAAGAGTACCTTCATTGATGATAGGACACAGCTCAAGTTGTAGATTGCAAACAGGCATGTTTGTTTATATATGGCTTTATTATTGGTGATCAATGTACACTGTATTACTAAGTACAGGGATTTTCTTTTTACTTTTTATATTCGTCTGATCTTTGCCAATAGGAATGCACAGTTTCTGTGCTGGAGCAAGGTCACATTTGGTTTTAAAAAATGTATACTGAGGGTAATAGGAAAATTGTTTCCTGTTGGAGACCCACATTTTTATTTTTTACTTATATTTTATTCATTTCTAGAGGATGCTCAGTCTCTAAAAATGGTAATCATAGTGATCGTTTAGGAATACTGTTCAGAAATTATGTACTCTTACACTTGTGTATTAAAATATTTTCTCTATATATTGAACCAGTGATAATGGATAGCATATACTTACTATTTCAAAATATTGAAGGGTGGTGAAGGTAGAAATGCTCGCTTTGTATTTTGCTAAAGCATAAATAGCTGCAACAAAATCCAGTTTACCATTAGTCTGTATCATATAAAGTTTCTTCAATGCTTCTGCAAAAGCATGTAATTTAAGAAGGTAAACAAAACGGTTCAACATACATAGCAGATTAACAGTTCTTGCAGTAACTGGTGTGTTTAGAAGATAAATGTTGGAGTCAGCATTCTTGGATTTTTGAGAACTAAATTTATCTTGGAAACCTAAGGATCCTCTGCATGTCTGCATGTCTGACAGTTTTTCATTCATTTTTTCTCCTCCTATTGGCAAAATATTAATTATAATTTTCATTAATAGAAATAATTTCAAGAAGATACAAGAATGTTTTATTAACATATAATTAATGATAACAAGAACATCAGTCAGGTAAATCCAGAACAGGGTGCTTGAGTAGGAGAACCTTTTCATACATCTTTTTGTCAGGAAAAAAATGTTGCTATGACCCCTCTAAGATCTTGACAAAAGTGCTTTTGAATTTTCATCTACATATGTTTTCCTCATGCATTAACATCTTATTGGGAAAGCCTATTGCATATGTTGGATGTTAAAAGGGTTGTCAACTAATATCTTGACAAGACTAAATACCTCAGAAAGTTCATAAGGTTGGTAGTGGCTTTTGGCAAAAAGTCTAAAGGTCAAGCTATATCAGTTCAAGGGCTATCAAAACTGATCAAATTGTGTATTCAGATATGCTATGACCTAGCTGGAATTACTATTCTAGAGGGACTTTGGGATCAGTTTGTTAGGCTTCAATCGGAGCTACAAGTCATGTGCGTGACTTTCTGAATTTCTCAGAACAGCTTGTTTTAATGAGATGATATTTTTCTATCTCAATTCAGATTGGATTCACCTTTGTCTTATACCGTGCTTTTCTGTCACTAGTTCATTTTAGAATCATTTTTGTAAGAAGTCTTCCAAAGCAGGAAGCCAGAAGCACCCAATATAAGGCAAATTTTGCTTAAAAAAATTAAGCTGGATTTACGTGATTGACTAGATTTTGACTAGATCCTTAAGGTGACAACATTGTTGAGTCATTTTAAAAATCCACCCACATAACCCATCTATTTAAACAGCAGTCTCTAGTGTGCTTAATGAAATGTTGATTCACAGTACCTGGTGGAAGGTGTTCCCTTACGGTTTGTACAGGGTGCTCTCAGTACTGAGGTACTTCAAAGTAGTTTTGCATTGTGAAAAGCAGCATCTGTTGAGTGTTCTTGTTAATAGTGAAAAGTAGCGTCAAAATGAAATAACTTGTACTGTAATTCAGAGTACCATTTGATTAGTCTTATTTGGATTGCTAATGTGTTTGATGTTCTTACATGTTACATCCATGTCTTGATTATATGAGTTGGGTGGCTACATACATGGCATTGCTTGGTGTTGTTCGCAATTAATGTTAGTTAAGAAATAAATCCCTTAACTGATAGGAAGTCAGACTGGGCATCAGGCTGAATGCTTATGGCAGTCTAACAGGGAGAATTTACTCATCTTCAGTCCAAGCTGGAATCTTGCTGCAGTTTTCACATTCAGATTGGGATAACCAAGGTAATCTAGGCTGAGGATGAAAAATAAAAACGCCATTTTGAGAGATGTTTGTTGCAAGCGTGAGGTGGAAAAAGTTATCTTTCATCACAGATATTATCTGCTATTCTGGATCTTTTCTTTATGAGAAATGTGTTTTTATTCAAAAACAAAGCTGGAAGAGAAACATAAAGTTTTAAGTTCTTAACTTTGGGAGTATTTCACTTTGTTCAAAAACTGTGCATGTACTAAATAGTTGTTTTCTTGGTGATAGGAAGATATAGTAATTAGAGTTATTTTAAAGTGTTTTGTTTATTTAACCTTGCATATATAAACCCTTCTTAATCACGAATGTGCTTCTAAATTTAAATTTTGTACAAATAGTTTTAGCAATGAAATGATTACAGATCATAAAGATGTAGCGTCTAACTGTGGCGATGCTGTCTGTCTTTTAGACAGGAAAATTGTTCTTTTATTAGAGTTTAAAAAATGAGCAGTAAATATATTTTTACATTTTCTATTTCAGGATATGGGTTTGCTTTAAAATTGTAGGCTTATTTTAAGCAATCAGAGAAAAAGTAAGTTTTTTGTGGTAAAATATTTTCCATTGATCAGTAATTCGGTTTTTCAACTACTAAAATGCAGAACTGAAAAGAACAATGCCAGTGGCTTACAGGAAGGTTTAAATCTTTGTAAAGAGTGTAAAGCGTTCTTTGCAAGATGTCATGCCTTTATTCTGAATATGATAAAAAAAGAAAGAAATTATTAGGTTATTCTAGACCTTTGGTTTAGTAATGAGAAGCATGTTATTTGTCTGTGGCAAGTGATATGTTAGAAGATGGTTTAGGATTGAATTCCATTGGATAATCCTGTAGGATATTTCTGCTACAAACATTTTGAAGTTTTAATGGATAGTTTTTTTTTAGGGATAAGCAGAAAGTGAAGGGAAACTGATTTCAAGGAATGTTGCCTACCCCTTAAGGACAGTTTGTGAAGATATGATAAAATTGCTTGTTCCATTTATTTCATGCTAAGAGACAGTGTATGCATTTAGCAGCATAAATGCTTGGTTGCAGCAGGAAGAAATTGAAGAAAGAGAGAAATTGATTTGCAAAGTACCTCTATCCCTGATTGAGTTAAGACTGTTCCATCATACTGCCTAACACTTGTGTATTTTTAAAAAGAATTTGTAGATAAAGAAGCTGTTGTTTCGATTATTCTTACCATATTAAGCTGAGATCTTGAACTGGAGCGAAAAAGGAGTTTGTCTTGTTTTTCTATGCTCCGGCACAGAAAAAGCAGTGAATTAGATAACAAAATTTGTATATAGTTCTGAGTCTCTTAACTGGACTGCAGTGACAATTGATGGTGTGACCATGCTACCTTTTTTGTAAAGTACCCTTAGCAGTAACTATTTTATCCTTATCCTGTCTTTCATTTTCCACAATTATTGTAGTTTACTTTGTATCCAGTTTAGTAATAGACGGTGATGTATTGTTTTCCCCCCCCACCCCGCCCAGGTATTATATGGGGTCTACTTAGTGTTTGTAATTTTGTTTAAGTTTCGTATTATTTTTCCTCATTCTGTTGAAGAATAATATAAAGGAAGAAAAAAAACCACTTTTGTTTCATAACGATTAGATGGAAAGCGTACCTTAATAGGGAGCTATTGAAGAATTGATTGTCTTCGTTCTACTGCCTTCACCTATATGTAAAAGTCTGCCACTGAACTGGAGAGGAAGAAACGTTAACATATTTTAAAAATATTTCTTCCCCCCTCTCTCTGTGACTTAACTTTGTTCATAGTCCAAAGTAAGGAATTTCGCTTTACTTCATATCAGGAGAAACATGAGTTAAATTCGTTCACCATCCTTTGGTTTGTCTTCTGTGACTTACTGCCTCCACCATAGAAATTTTTGCATACTGTTCCTCGAAGACTTATCATAAGAACACTGTAGATCAGATTAACCACACTGAGCTGAAATCCTTTGTCCATGATGCTTACCTACGCTTGTCTGAAGTACAAAAAGCTTTGTTGATCTCAGCAACTATAGCTTTGAACTTTTCTGCTTGAACTGTACAATGCTCATAACATATTCCAAAGTGCTCAGTACTAATGTTCTTCTGTGTTTTTGGATAATGGTGGAAACTTATAGGAGTTTTGGGGCTGGGATTTAACCACAAACTCTTGTGATTCCTTTTCTTGACTTTCATAATTTGGTGCACATGACATTTACAAATGCTTCATGCACAGCTTGTAAGACGTGCTGTTGAAAGCTGTGATTATGACAGGCATTCATAGAAATGAGATGTGATGTGTATTAGATCACAATTTTTCTGGGCTAGTTAATGGAGGAGCAGCTGATGGGATGAAGCAGCGAAGCAGCAGCAGCTATGGAACTGCTGGGGTGGTGTATGCAGAGCAGTGGATCCCAAGCTAGAAACTGTTTTTTAGGAATGGGACCGAGTGGTGTGATATTTATGGCAGAACTTGGAGTTAGAGATTACCTGTTTTTACAGATGCATGTACTTTTTAGGCTGCAAGTCCCATTTGTGATGGAAAAGAGTTGGGAAGGTTCATTGTTACTCACTTGGAGAAGTCTTACAGTAGTCCATAATGGCAATAAGTGCCAAAAATCACACCTGCCTGAGGTGTGATTTTTGGAGTAAATGAGAAGTGAGTGCTGAGATAACGGCTACTCCTCTCATCCTAGATGTTTGAGCTTGCTCCTTGCTTTTGTTCAGTGAAGGTTTCATAAACTGATCAGACTTACGGAAGCAGGTGTTAAAGACTGACTGCTTTTAGGATGAGTGTGGAGTGGGACTGAGGAGAAGGAAGTCCCTCAGAGCAATGCTGGATCCGTCTCATCGTTAAATTATGGCTCACATATGTGCTTGCCATGAACTGTTTCTGTGAAAGCAAGAAAGAGGCTGCCAAGACAGAGAAGGAGAGGAAGAGACTTTGAATATTGCAGGTGGCCTGTGCGAAATGCTTCCACTGGCCAAGACAGCAAATATTAGGCTGTATTATGTCTGTGCTTGGATGCCACAAGCTTTTGGCCACTGAATAATAAATGTTGGAATATGTTTGAAATTTGTGTGTGTATTGATTTTTAATCATGGAAAGAATGCTTTATAATCAGAGGAAGCTCTTTAATGAAAGTCGAGTGTACCAGAAGTTGTTCTTCCTTGCCTCTATTCGCTTAACTCGTAGACTTTTTGATATCTCTTTAATATATGAACTATATAGGCAAAAAAAATAAATCAGTTTATTGTTACAGGACTAATCTACATGCCAACAAAGATTAATATATTTCTTTTGCTTTCCCCGGATCTTTTCCTTTTCCCCCCAGTCTTGCATTCATTTAGGGAGAAGACATTCACAGCTGTCTGAGAGACCCTGACTTTGTCAGAAGTATGCATGGTTATGGAGTTAGTAGGATGCTGAAGAGCCAGCAGGGGACAGTTCAAAGGGCAGCTCTGCAGTTAGCAGGACTACTGATCCTGTTCACTCTCCTGTCACTTCCCTTGGATTAACTCTGTTGCATCAGTAGGCTAATCTGATTGAAAACAAACTTGCCAAAGAAAAATAAAAGAAGGAAAAAGTGAATTCTTTGTTCAGATGAGCCATGAAAATTCCTGTAGACTTCCACCCTCTAGTACAGTTTAGGAATGTATTTTTGGCTTGGTTTTAGGTAGCTGGGAGAAAAGCTCTGATCTACAGGTGAATGTTGCTTGTAATATCTTTCATAATTTTTCTTGCCCTTGTTTATGACCTCATTTCAGTTTCTGTTGGCTTCATTGTTTTTCTTCATTTTTATTTTTATTTTTTAAGAATTAGCCAAGTTGCCGTTTTGTACTTCTCATAATTTGTCATTTAACATGTTAGAAATGTCTTTTTGCCATATACAGTTTCATATTAATAAAAAGTTAGATTTTTATCCCCCATTCTTACAATAATATTAAGGAATGAAAAGCTTAGAGAATGAGCATTAAATTTGAAAACGTTAGAGGTGCTGGATTTCTTCACTCTTAAATTGTTGAAAATTGGTATGATCCCAAATGGCCCTGGAAGAAGCTATATTTGAAATCTTATTAAAAGACTGCATTTTTGTTTTTTACTGCCTTGCTGAATTATTTTTAGAAATTTAAGTGCATTTATGAAACAATTGTGTGATCTAACTGTTGTGAAGTGTAAGACTTCCTGATTTTTATTTGCTTGTTTTGGCCCTAAATTGGTTTGAAATAGTTAAAAAAAAAAAAAAAAAATAGTTTTACTTTCTTCTTTTTTTTGTTTTGTTTTTGTTTGTGTGAGTCCAGCTAGCATGTCTATAGCATTTACATGATTCATAAGCAAACATTTGTTCAACTTTAATGCACTTTTCTTCTGCAAATTGTGAGTGATTTTCTCATTGTGTTCTAAATTTTGAAGGTGATATGTGAAAATCATAACAATATGATTTTATAATAGTATGATAATTTAATTTCCTCAGTTTTGAATATTTTACTTTAATTATACAAATATAAAACCGAAGAGAATGCAATTCACTGAACACATTAACTGGTTTTATTGTTCACATAATTAAATGAAATGTTCTTGACTTTTCTGGGAGAAAATAGGAATGTGTGTACTGCTGCTTTCAAAAATATTCTTTTGTTTTTCCTCTTCAAAAAAATCTCTTTACCAAAATTCTTCCTTTCCTATATGTGGTTTCCACAACTGTGTCAAACCTGATGCTGTTTGGAAATATTTTAATTTTGATAAAGAAAATATTAGTTTTGGAGAAACATTTTCTTAGTTAATGAATTATAGTGGTGGAACTTTGAAGGCTCCTGATTGTCTTCGTGTTGTGCCCTCAGTGGCTGCAACAGTACCCGTTTGTTGTCTGTGAAAGGGGTTTGTGAGAAATGGACACATGCAGTGAACCTCTTTTCTGAAGAGGGAAGCCTTTTTTTTTTTTTGATTGCTTATATGTTGGTAAGTCACTGTTTGTGTTTTCTTCTAGATTTCACGATGGACTCTTAAATGTTAAAGATGTTCTTACAAGCTTTGACAACACAGGGAATGTCTGTAAGTCATTGTTTATTTAAATACAGTACTATGTTGACAGAAGCCTAACTGTACCAATATAAATTATTATTGTATGAGCCATCAGCAACCATTTCATTTACCTGAGAAACACTCTTACTGTTACCAGGTATACACATCTACCTAGCTAAACACTTTGCATTGTTTTATATAGCACAGTTGTTTGTGTGCATACACTCTTCCATCTTCCCAGTGCAGGTTGGTTTTGGTTCTGTGACTGCAGTGGGAACATCAGAGCAACTGAAACGGGTTGGACAAAATATTAGTTTAGCCCGTTGATTTGTCGTGGCCAATGGCCAGCAGCAGATATCTGAGGAACAGTGTGAGAACATGGGAAACATATAATGATACTTCTGGCTTACAGAGGGCAGACTTAAGCCAGAGAAAACCAAAAGAAAGCACCTAATCAAGTTGTGAAATTCCTCCCCACAAAATGTTTTGGCTCCTAGTATATCACATGGGTTCTAAAAGCAGAGGAGAAAAATTGTAGAAGAAAAATTCCCTGTGGCTATTGAGTGTAAAGGCATCAGTTATGGTTCAGGAAGTGCTGGACAGTATGAGAATTAATGGGGCAGTACAATGATATGTTTGTCCTGATCTTGCACTCTTCTCTAAGCATCAGCTACTGACCACATTAATCTTAGACAAGATGAGCCTTAAGTGGACCTTCAGTGTCTGATCCGGTATGGCTCTTCTTCAGTATACTTATTAAAATGTTCTATGCTGTTAATGGACTTTAATTATAAAATTATGGTAGATCACAAGAAAGAAGCCAAGCTAAAATAATTAAGTATTTTTATGTAGTGAGTAATTACATATAATTAATGTAAATATAATTTACATTTACAGATATACATTGAATTTTTATTTGATAATTTCTGCCTTATTTCTCAGGAAGGGTTGGTTGTTTTCAAACAAGCAAGCTTGCAGATTAAACCGGGGGGGGAGCATGGGGCATGTCTCTAAGGTTGCCAAATATTCAAGAAAAGTGCAGATATCTCTTCATCCCTGTCAAAGGTATAAGATAAAACTGTTCAGAAATATGAGTATTTCATCTCAAAACTCCAGTCTTTGTATTCCAAAGCTGTTTCAATAAACATGGGCTTTTCATTAGCAAAAAGGTCAATTTACTGAAGAAACTTTTGTCTTCCAAAGGAAAAAAAAAAATCATAAACCATGTGCTTTCCTTTTAAAATTTGCTGGCTTCCATTCAGCTCTCAACATTGGAGGTAGTTGCATGGTTCTGCCACAAAATGTGTTTGGATGTTTTCTTTCACTGTTGCCAAACAGGGATGTTTTTGTCTGGTTTTGGAATGAAAATTTTATGTAAGTAATATACTAATATCCCAAATGAATAGGGCTGAGAAAGAAAATTCACATTTATAATTATGACTGACATCAGGTATAGGTGTAGCCATCATGAGGTAGATAATGAAAATATTTAAATTTAAGACGTTTAAGATCTGGAAGAAAATGTTTTGCTTAAATTACAGGAGGCGTTTGAAGAGATTTGATGTTGTAGATTCTCTGAATAGGAAGCTAGAGAGACTTTTATAACCATTTACTTTATTATTCATAAGCTTTACTCAATGAGGGGAAAAAATAAGAAAAAAGTCCAAACCTGACAGTGGAGGGGGCAATGAGAGGAAAGAAAAAAATACTATTAATGTTCATTAAATACTCAAGTATTTAGTTTGAACAGCAGAGAAGATCCTATTTTTTTAATGTCAAAAGTGCTTTAATATTAACACCCACATACTGGAACAAGATTTTGTACTTTATTAAACACTGTAACGTGCTTTCTTAATCTTTGTTCTTTGTGTAAGTACTTAGATTGTGATCAATCCATATAAATTTCCTTGCTAACACAAGTAAATTGCTGTGCTAAAGTTTGATATGCTTTTCTGTTGTTAGATGTGCTGTCGGCTTTTCTATTAACCTTTTCCGGTATTTCAGCTACTTATTGATTGCAGATAGTAGAACAAGACTTACTACTCTAATAGGCACAACACCAGCCTAACACAGAAGTAATATGACATTTGTAGTTCTCCTTACTGTTTCTCTGTATGCACAAAGATTCACATTTGTCCCTTTGGATTTAGTATTACTTCAAGAGTTCATGCTGTGCTATTGTAGGCAGTGTTTGCAAAGTCATTTTCAAATTCACTGCTTCCTTGTTTTTAAATGTCTGTGACTCTCTGTATTGATGTGCATATTACTGATTTATGCCCATTTTACTAAGCACTTTTGATTACACTCTATTAGGGTAACTGTAAAATAGTTATCTTCTGACAGCATTCTGACAAAATACCCGCTTGGAGTGTACTACTGCCTTTATGGGGTAAAGGTGCCCAGTATTTGAGCCAGAACTGCTGTGTATCATACCATCATAGTAAAGTTCCCAACCATGAGTTACTGAGCTGCTTTATTTGGATCATACCTGGTTGAATTTGTGCGCACTCCCATCATCCTGTCATCTGAATTGGCTCTTTATATATATATTTGTATTTCTTGTCTCTTTTGGTGATAACCCACAGTGGAAATGGAAAGTAATAATCCTGCCTCCTTTTATCCCTAAGAGTAACTACAATTCTTATATTTCTAAAGCTAGTTTTTTTTTAAACAAGTGCTATAGTGTTATTTACAAATTTTATATTATCATGTGATAGTCTACCCTAAAAAAAATCTTTTTTTTTTCTTTACATGTAACATTATTAAATCATATCTTCTAACACCTAGTACTAATGGAGCTCTCCAGTATTGAGCATGTTATCAGTCCTATCAACAGTCTCATGCTCTGTGAGGGGATCTATTGAGTAATTACAAACTTTAATGTTCTTTTAGGGTACCCTGCATAGTCATAACTTATTGGGCACTAAACGTCACTTAAATGATTTGGACCGAGTTATCAGAAAATAGTTAAATATTTTAGTGTTTTGCGTGTTTGCTTTGGCTACTATACTCAGTATTCATCAGGAAGATAATGTTTTGCGAGAGGTTACTAGATCATGAAATAATTGTGTTAAACAGATAAGATTTTGTAAAAACTGAAACATGATTCCTATTCCAACATTTGAAACCAGAATCATTTGTTTCAAATAACATGACTTTGTTTGGTTGGTTAGTTCTTCTAGTAATACTACTAAGGACCTTGTATTAAAACAAGCTCCTCAGAGAGCATTTCTGTGGTCTTGTTTTTTTGCTTTTTGATCTTTCTACCTATGGCCACATAACCATACCCTATCAAAAGAAGAGTGGTAGAGCAAATTCTAGTTAATATCGCTTTCTCTACACTCCCAGTACACACAAACTCAGTACCAGATGTGCCACTAGCTGGCAGCATTATATAAAATATCAATAAGCAGCTTTTGAGGAGTACTTGCAACTGCTTTATGACAGTGCTGCCTTACACCACTAAGACTTCAGGGCAAAAATGCAGCCAGCTGCAGTAGCTGTAAATGGTGTATTGTGGGTCTCCCAAGTTTTAACTCCAAAAATTGCTTCTGCACAAAGTTATTCAAACTTGGTACTTATCCTTACATTCAGTCTTTTTCAAAAATATTTCCAAAGATGCCTTTTCATTGTAGGATTGCTGCCACAAATAAAAATTCACACTACAAATTACTTTCCTGAAAAACATGAAAATTTTTGGATATCTATTCTGCTCATCTTTTGTGAGAGAGCAGTTTGCATGTGAAAACTCTGAATGAATTCTCCACACAGACAGGATGCAATGCTAAATGCACTTCATTCAGCTTTAATTCTGTGCATGAACAGGAAGCAAGGAAAAGAAGGCTGGGACAGAGGAAGAGATTGGTGTGTTCATTTTAGAGAACAGTATGCCATCTGTTAAAAAGATGGTACATCCTGAGACCATCTCTAGTCATAAGACACTCCTTTAAAAGAACTGATGGATCCCAGGCAGAAGGCTCAGTGGTGTCATTGTGGGATAGCATCAGCTGGCTTGGGGAGCCACATGCCATGCTCATCCTTGCAGAAAATCTCTTCTGCAAAAGACTGTCCAAAAGGCAAGGGAAATTCTGCAAGAATGAGCTGTTGTGAATTATCACCTTCCCCTGTCTTTTTGTAGTGGGAGAAATGTTTGTGTAGTTATACATGTAATTTGAGAGGATATAAGTGAAATGATTAAGGGCCAAAATATAATCCTCTTTGCTAATTGCCACAATTCTGAGAAAGCTACAATGACTGTAAAGCAGAATTTTAAGCAGTGAAATAAAACATAGTTTGGAGTTGTTGTCTAGTATCTACCTGATGTCAACCCAGAAACAAGATATTCCAGAGTGCTCATGTAGTATAAAATTGCACGTGTATATATACCATATGGAATAGTAAAAAAAAAAAAATCTTATAAACTACACATAGCATTAGTTAATAATGTAACCATTGCAAGAAACATGTTCAATACATACTCATTTCATTTTCTACTTAGTGGAGTGTACAATTACATGTTTTGGAACTAAAAAAGCAGCAGAGGGTGCTGCAGTTACAGAGCTACCCTGACACTTATTACAAAGTTGCTGTTCCTGTGATCAAATGGATCCTGTGAAGACAAGCTCTCAATTTTGGGGGGATGGGAACAGGATAGCTTTAAATTCTGTTGCCTCTGTTTGTGCAGGAAAACTAGGCAGACAATGTGAAATCCAGAAAAAATACAGATTTACATATTCACTTTTTTTTAATTAAAAAAAAGTATTTTTCTTCAGGAACATGTTGCAGTTTGCTGAAAACAGTGTCTGGATATAGCTTTTATTACAAAACACCTACTCGCCATCTTCTGAACTGTTTTTGTTTGCACTAGCTTTACATTTAGAAATTTCAGTTTCAAAAAGAAAAAGGTTTATGTTGGAGAAATTTGGGTTTTTGAATGTGCTGGCTAAATTGGAGAATAGTTTTGTCCCTACATAGCATATTTTTCAAGAAAATAACAAGGAAACAAGAGAACTAGGAAAAAAGATTTTTTTTTAAATTTTAGGTCCAATTTAAAAAAAATAAATCTCAGGGAAACATTGAACAAAATGAATTTTCTCATTCTAGTTTTCTTTTTTTTTTTTTTTTTTCTTTCAGGTTATATTCATTTTAAAGCTATGTTTATTTAAGACTGCTGTGTAACTTCTCGTTCCCAAAACTTTTACCTAACTAAAAAACCTGCTTTTAAACAAATAATTTTTCCTTCTTTCTTCTCAAATACCTAGCAATAGAGGATGTCATCTTTCCCAGCAGTAGTGTATGAGAATGTGTTCAGAGACCTACTCGTGTCTTCACAGCCCTCACAGGGTGACTCAAAGATATTTGAGCTCCTCTATGGACAGATTCTGGCAGCTACTGATTTATCGTGCCTGGAAAGAAAGATGCCATCAAGCTACCTAGGGAAAAGCATAGGATGGCATCTTTTATCACAGCAGAGGTGCTCCTGTATTTCATGCAACATTACTTAGACTCAACGAGGGAGCAGAATGCATTTTTCAGGTGCTGCTGTGGAAATTTCCTTTCTGTGGTGTTTTGTTTTTTTTTTCTTCCAAGAGGAAACTTCTTGTTTTCTGTGGTGAAAAGCGTACTGACTTGGATATGCTTCCTGCCTCTCTATGCCTCACTAGGTATTCTCACCTCAAAAAACTGCCACTCGTCTTCTGAGTCTTCTCTCGTTCCATCTGTGTGGCAGTTTGATATTGTTTACCATGTCAGAATCTCACACCCTCTTGAAAAAGTCTTCAGCAAAAAATAAATTGACTGGAAGAAGGTTTGGATAGCAACGATACATGTCGTTTTGAATGAAATATCATATTTATGATACCTACAATTTACTATTCACTATGCTGCTTCCTTTTAAATAAAACATTTCATGATCAGGGTTAAGAAAAAACAACTGTTTCCTCCCTCCCTTCCCCCATCCAATTCACTTCACTGGTTCAGGTTACAGCATCATCCCAAGCAGTCACATTGACATAACTGGCATAAAGCCTATGGAATGGAGCAGAAAATAAGTATATGGGGAGAAGCAGGTACCTCTTAAATTACTCTTGCTACCATTTTTACGAAACTGTTCTCTTTTGGAATGTCAATGATTTGCCTGTTTTAGGTACCGTCCTGCAATCCTCTTCTTTTCCCCAGTCATTAAAATCTTCTGTTTATGAAGTGCCTGTCTGAGAAAAGAATAATCAGAACTGTCACCAGGGATCTGTTTTCTTTAAAAAATACTTTTTTTCTACAACGTATTCCAACATCATCTCGTTCTGTTCCTATGCTTATAAGCATGGAAGCAGCTTGGAGAAGTAGGAGGTAAAGAAGCCCCGTGAGCTCTTCCGAGTACCCTGTTTCTTCCTTGGTCAGTTTGAAGCTTTCATAATGACTGGTTCACCTGTTCAGGACATTCCAATGACAGCCTTTTGGTGAAAAATAAGGATGTGTTAGGGTAACTTCAGTTGCTTTTCTGTGTTGCTGAGCAATGTTTTTTGCCTTGGCACCCTGATTTTGTGTTAGATGGGTTTTTGCATCAGATCTGTTATCTTAGTCTTTATAAAAATTGTTGGCACAGTCTGCCTTTACTCACTGGTGTTGACCTTCTGTAATCTGAAGCATTTTGAAAGTATTCCATGTATGTTAAATGAATTATCATGACAAGTTGGATCTTTCTGTTTAAATTAATTAAAAGAAGTTGAAGATGGGTTATAACATCCTTAATTAGATTGGTAGAAGGAGAAGTGTATGAATTATTTTAATTAATTTCAGGGGTTTTACTTTTATGTTAGATAACTTATCTTAATCATGTTTTTAATTGAGATAGAGTAGGATAACAATGGTAAGTATCTCTTTAGATGTACAATGTTAATAATTAAGCTTACTCTTTTAATGCATTGTAGCTTACTCTTTAAAAAACTCAAATTTTAGCATTATTTAAATAAATAGTTGTGAATTGGTTTCATTTAGCTTGCTGCATAGTAGGTTGTTGTGGTTTGTGTGGAACACTGGTGTTTCTTAGTGTATGTTCTTTTTGTTTTCACCAGTCCTTTTACTTGCTGTGTTCTAGACATCATTTCAGTGCTGGTCTTCACAAAACTACAGACATGAGGTGCAGAATATGCTCAAGACATGCTCTGATTGGAGTACATCCTTGGGTAGATAACTTCTATACATTACCACACAAAGTTGCTGATGTACCTTCCTCACAGACGTGATTGGATGTTTCTCTGTATTGTGATACAGACTCATCAGTGGCTGTAGTGTGGAGGTAGCAAGGACAGTCCCTGTTCTTCATTTGTTCTGTACAAATGTAGCTGTAATGATATAAATAACTTGCACCTTTTTTTTTGTTGGTTGGTTTGGTTTCATGGTTTGTTTTTAGATAACTTGTAAACAGTCGCACTGTATTTCATTGAAAAAAAATCATGTTGAAATACATGAACTCCAGTGTCTTGTTTTGAAAAGTTTGGGGTGAAATGTTTCAACTTAATTCAGTGTGAATTCACAGAATTGCATTCAAACAAAACTGTTTTGAGTACAAAGTTTCTGGAATTTGAAACCTTTGGTGAAAAACATATCTATCTGAATTTTTTTGTCTGACAATGGTTCTGACTGAAAAGTGAAAACTGATCTACATAGCAGTCACCAGTTGAAAATCCAGTGTATAACTATTATTCATGTACTTAGCTTGACAAATTAGATAGTCTTATTTAGTCTAGTACGGTTAAATAAAAATCATAGTTTTTCAAAGTATTTTCAGAAATATGGAAAGACGTGGACGAGGCATTATTCCAGAAATCTGAAGAATTATTTTTGGTAAACTGGGTGGATTAAAAGAGCCCCTTTATACAAGTGGTTTGGTAAATGGAAAATGTAAGAGGAATACTTATACTACTGCATATTTGCACTAACAGCCAGAGTCAGCCTTGTATTTTTCAATAGATCTGCAAAAAACATGGGTGACTGTCCCATAAAACTAAGAAGCAGAACACAGTTGTTCTGGTGATGGAGATTTCACATATACTCTTCTTGCTGTTAGAAACGATCTCCCATATCCCCTAGTATCTAATGGTAATCTTTTTGTTAAAGCATAACATTTTTATTTTTATTTTTTTGCTAATTGACTCTGTGTAATGAGTACTTACGAAATTTTCTTTTGTAATAGCTTTGTAGGTATTTTAGGTCATCACATGGCCTTGCCTATATCTTCTCTTCCTTACATTAAGCAATCCAAATGCTGTCGTTTTTTTCTTGAGCTGCATTTTTTTTTGCTAGATTCTGACTTTTCTTTACAATCTGTACATCTGCTTTGTATCTTTCTTGAAGAGTATTTGTCAAAACCAGATGCAACAGTCCAGCTGAGACCTTCATAATGCTAAGTAAAGCAGGTGATTTTGTGTTCTACAGCCTGTAATCTCAATATTGTATTTTCCTCTTTTACAACAGCATGACTTTGCTGACTCTTGTTGAGCTTTTGACCTGTTGTAAAATCCTGATCCTCCTCAAAAGGGATCAGTTATTCCCAGTTGTGCGTTTATGTAGCTCATGGTTCTTACCTGAGTGCAGTAACTGGTATTTGTTCCCTTAAATTTTTTATTTTCTTTCCAGACTTCTTCCAATTCATTATTTTTTATACTCTGAAGCCTGATAAGCATCCTGGGCTTCCTAAGTTGATAGATTGCTAATTTAATAAGCATATTTCTTCCATTGTCTAGAACAGAGCACAACCTAGCACAGTCACTTATTGAATCTCCACCTGATAAAATCATCCACTTCTAAAGTAAAGTGTTGGGAATTATTTTCTAGAGTAGAGTCAGCTTTTTCAATCAGCTCTGCTTAACAAAATTTTATTTAGACTATTCCACAAGAAATTGTCAAAAGGCTTTGTAAAGTTTTGATATAAGATATCTCCTGCTTCTGCCCTATATACAAGCCTTTTATCTTGTTACTCTGGTGAATGCTTGTTATTTAACATCTTAATTGTAATAAATCTTGTAATTTATTTTTTGTTATACTTTATTGTGGAATATGCAACAAAAGAATGAAAAACACAAATTGGTTTAGAATTTTTAATTTTGTGAAGATGGGGGAGGGGATGAATTGAATGACACCTTATATGTAATTATAGAATGTATTATTGTCTTCTGCACTGAAAGTCACCTGTTGATTTTCCTTCTTATGATTTCATTCACTTCCCAAAAGCCATTGTTTCAATCGTTTGTGTTACAGATGCATCCTATCTAAGCTTCTGTGCATAGTTTTGTCTTAGAGATCTTTGGCATTCCGGTTCTGAAGGAGAAGCTACACTGAGATGTGTAATTTTTTTTTTGATGTGACTGGCAGTATAGCAAAAATTGGAATGGGATTGTAACACTCTATACCTCGATGCTCTCTATTACCCATCTCCTGACTTTCCATAAATGTGATGGAATGTAAACTAAAGCAATGTGGGTTAGGGTGGTACTCAAATGTGTTTGTGTTTCTTGCATGTGAGAAATGGAAATCTGCTGGTCAGATTGACAACTAAAAAGGAGATTTATTTAAGCTTTATGTACCTTTTAACGCTAACTCCTTGTCCATGGATATTTATTGTTGAACTATGACCCGTGCTATGTGAATTAAATTTACTTTATTTCAGTCCATGCTAGTGCTGGCTGAATGTGCATTTGAGTGTTTTATTATTATTATTATTTTAATTGGACTAATGCAGTTATTTATTAAGCAGCAGTGAGCTATCAGTGTTATGTTTCTCTCTTTGCCAGCAGAGATTAGTAGGCATTACTTTCACAAAGTTACCTGTGAGTAAAGAGTCAAAACCAAAAATCAGTTATTTAGATAAAATAACCCTTAGCTGAGTGAGGCGAGGAGGTAGGACTGATAACAAGGACTGTTTTTGATGCATCTGTTTTTAGTTTAACAATAATCTTTGAAAAAGGTTGAAAAATATATAGGTCTAAGGTTACCAGCTGGAGTTTGTGTTTGATTGGAGGTTGTGTGTGTGTAAAATATTTGTCACTTTTTTTTTGTCTGTATTTAGGTTTGGTAAAGCACTGTTTATAGTGTTTTCTATACACTCTGACATATAGAAATTTGAGACTTCTCTCATGAAGAAGTAGGCTTAGTATAAAAGTTGAGTGTTAAAACGAGAGCTGCTGTGTAAGCCTCAGCATAAAAGTAGTTGCATTTAAACGTAGTAGTAGGAAAAGGCAATATTTTCCAATGATTTTAAGTTGCCTTTTAAAGTTGCATAGATGCTCAAAAAGGCAGCAGAACCAACAAAACATTAAATGATACACAGGAATGAAATGTTCATACAAGTTAGGCAATTAAAATCTAAGATCTCTACTCTAGTTTCTAAATGGACAGTAAAATATCCTGTCATTAAATTTATCATAATTTTAAGGAAAAAAACAGGTATGCGCTAAGAAATGAGAATCATGTATTTCAAGGGACGTGACTCCAAATATTACCTGCTAACTGATTGCTAGATAAACTTCTGTTGAAGATTTCTTCTTGTTATTTTCAAAGCGCCTGTAAAAGAAAAAAATCTTTCCATTCCCATTGAATTGTCTGGTTCCAGAATTAGAAACATGCCATCGTTGAGACTTAGCTCCTTGCAATCTGTGTTCTAACTGATACAAATGCTTTACCATATACATCTTTGCATAATACAGCAGCCAGTTGCATGTCTCTTGTGTTAATCTCCAAAAGCTATACTTCACATTTTTCTTTCTCAGACAAAAATAATGGCAATAAGAATTAATGTATATTCTAAAAAAAAAAAGAGGAAAAAAAGGAAAAAAAAAAAAAAAAGGACAATGCTTTAAATCTGTCTTAATTTGTCATAATTCTCACATTATTTTAAAAATGTATTTCCTTGTAATTACTGTAGTCTTCTCTTCTGAGGACTCTATGTGCTCTTCCGATAATGATATGGTAAATATTTGGCATTAAAATACACAGACACACATTTTTCTGCTTGTTAGGGTAAGTGACATCCTAACAGAAGGGGAAGATGTTATGCTAGATAATTCTACAAAGCTGAACTAGAATCAGACTGAACTGTTGGTGAGAGGAAACAATAAAAATCCTCTGTTTTCAGATACAAATTGTTTGCATTTTTTAGAATAAACAGAATTGTCTGTCTGACATTTAAAGAGCTCTGTGCAAGTGTTATGGTGGGTGAGTGTGAACTGTCAAAAAGAAACAGGCAGGCTCCTGTAAATAATAAGCCCAGTTATCTTTTAAAATAATTTTACAAACTGAGCATTTACATATAGGGATTTGATTTGTAATTGCGAAATGTTTCTTATTCCATAAGCAAAATATGAGAAATATGCATATACTGCTCGGAAGGGATCATCTTGTGATTTTAGCGGAATCAGTTTAATTGACCAGGCCCTTACGTGTGTGTGTGTAATTATTGCACATTAGTACACATATAATTACTACCTATATATTTAAACATAGTATTATATATATTCACATTATATACATGAAAGAAGAAAAACGGGGTTTTAAACAGTTTTTTTTTTAAACTAAGATGTTGAAGATTTCTTTTACGTGACAGCTTACTTTGACCTTCCTGAAACTATCTTATTGGTGGCATAAATATTGTAAGATGATGAAACTACAACTGCAATGTGCCATCTTTCCCCAAATGTTTGAAAGCATTGTCAGCTTTTGAATTACTGTCATATTTTTCCAATTGTTTTTAGTACAAGTCAAATTTGACTTGCCATGGTAATACAAAGAATCTCATTGTCTTCGGCAGGTCTTGTCAAATGAATAAGAAACATTGTCTTCTCCCTAAAATTAGTTTAAAAAAAAAAAGCACAAAAAATATTTTAATCTGAATGAGATGAGAATCTTGTAACCATTGAAATGTTTTCAGTACTGAATAATAAGGAGCACAATAATTGCAACTTGATGTAGAAATGAGCAGGAAACTTTATTCTTCATCTTTTTTTTTAAATTGGGAATTGAATGCTGGATAGCATAGAGGCAAAAAACACAACAAATTAAGTACTTGATATTCAGAAAGTACTGTTCCAAAAAGGAATACTTAAGGCATGCAGTTAACATTTATATATATATATTACTTCTTTCATATTAAATATTTAACAAGAAACACGGTGGTAGGTACTGCTGTGATGTTTGCTCTTAATCTTTAAATTGTTCCTTTTTTTACTGCAAGTTGAAAATTTAGGTTTCGTAGCCTAAGTATGGGGAAAGGATCCATGTTGCTTTCTGATCATCTTGACCAGATGATCAGAAGATGGAGTGGGACAGACAGTAGGACCAGTCAGGAAGGTGTCATAAAACGAGAGGTGTGTGGGGTAGAGAACAAGTAAAAGATTAGTGGCTGGGCAGGAAGGGGAATTGGAAATAAAGACATATTTGATGAGTTGTTTTTTTTTTTTTTTTTTTTTTTTTTTTTTTTTTACCCCAAGAGAGAAAACAGGAGTCTGTGATGAAATCACAGTGAATGCAGACAGGTTTGTGTGATAAGAATAACAGGGCCAAGACAAGGAGTCAAAGGTAGAAAGGAGGCTACACTAGCTCATGTTGAAGAGGGCTTGGAAGAAGTGTTGGTTGCACCAGAAATTGTTTCATGTAGTGCCAGCAATAGAACTGCATTTCCAGATATCTGTCCATGCATTGCCTTCCTGTGACTGTACAGGTAAAATACATCTTCTATTCTTTTTACTTGCTACTATATGTAGACTGTAGCAACATTTTCGTTTACTATATTTACTTAAGCATAAAATGTCTCAGTTAGAGTGAAAGTTGCAATCCTGCTAATTACCTATGCACAAGCTGATATTCCAGCTGATGGGATATTTGATGCTTGTTTCTTAGCTCAAAAAATACCCACAGAAGTATGTTAAAATAATTTTTAACTTTGAGTCCATGGCACTACAAAAATATGCTGTTAGTTTAGGGTTGCCTGTGTACATGGGGATTTTGCATTACTGCAGTGCATTGCTGCTTGGCGAGCAGATTCTCTTCCTCAGCCTACTACAGTGTGCTTTGGGATGGTGGCTTAGTATCTTACCGTCTTCTGAAAGCCCAGGATCTGGAACGCAGAAGCTAGTCACAAGCTGAAATGGTGATTTCAACAGCTAAAGCAAAATTATAAAACACTCGGAAAATTGAGGGACTACAACACTGGGTCATAAGGCACATAGCAAGGACTGTGAGCTGGAGTTGTTCTGTTAGGGGTTGCCGGACGGATACCTTTCAAAGTGAGTGAGGTACTGAAAAGCAGGCAATGAATACTAGTAGTCTGCATACAGCCTTCAAGCCAAATGCTGGAGAGGCTTCCTCTATTAAATGGTGAATTCAGAAAATAAGGAATGGGGCTATGTTTAACTGAAGTATAAATATTGATTATTTTATTATTACATGAACATTTAGTACTGTGAACTAAAAGGAAGCAGTGGTCCCGTGTGAGGTATAGTATGTGATGGTATTTAATTTCATACTGCATCATAAGGCTTACATGCACGAGAGCTACACTAAGCTCATAGTGGCATCTTCTAACTAATTTTGGCATTTGTTGAGTCAAGTATTTTATTTTGCAACCTAGGTATTACTTTAATGGAAATGCTTGTTGTAATTTTGTTTATAAGTTTGCGATACAACAATTGCATGCACAGGCGTCAGATCACAAAAGCAAGAATTCCCAATGTCTTGAAGTAGCACTTGCTAAGATAGCACTGGCATGCCTTTTGCAGAAAATGTACCCAGAAATAATATTTTTGAAAGTATTCTGCATTTGCATATGTATGTCTAACACACTCTGAATCATACTATGATTCATAATGCTATTATGTTTTAAAACATATATATATATTGATAGAAATCGGTAGTGCGTGGTAGCCAAATTACACATAGTAATAAAGCAGTTGGGGGTAGATATGAGTATCCCTGCATCAGTTCACAGAATACATAACACCAAGATTTTTTGTTTTGTTTTGTGCTTTTTTTTGTTTGTTTTAGGAAGCACCTATATTTTTGTAACTGTTAAAAAGTTTCAAAAAGCTTACTGTTTTAAAAAAGTATATTTGTTGCTCTTCTTAATTTTGACTCATTCATATAAAAATCAAAGAGTAGCAAAAAGTATTATTATTATTTGTTTTCCTCAATACCCAGCTAACTTCAAAGCATGCAAAGATCGTGTATTGCTCTTGAGAAATTAAATGTATGTACAGCCTGTGTCATCTCTCTGAGGCATGAATTAAAAATATTTAAAACCACCTGGTTAGCACATTCAGTATCTGTTGCACTGTAGGCATTTTCTGATTTATTGTCTAGCATAAATATCAGTTTAACAATCTTTTTTGTTTGTTGTTACAAGTAAAGTTTTACAAACGCTGCTTCTCCTGTGATCAAACTGAGGCTTTATTGTTGTACAGAGCCATAAATTAGTAATCTCTTGGTGAAGGAATGTTCTTAATTTGGAATAGGCATGTAATGAACACTAGGAACTGGTAAACAGTAGCAAGGAATTTTAAACCATTGTTGAATGAGAAGTTTAGAAATCCTGATTGTCCCCATTGTACGTCCTTTTAAAGTTACTCTGCGGTTTTCTGAGACAAAGACACTGACTCCATTGTGAAACTGAACCTGGAAGCTAAAGTATTGATTTTTTTTCCTATTAATACATTAAACATTAACTGTATACTGACTTAGAATCCACCTAATTATTATATAAGCAGATCTGTACGAGATCAGAGATCATAAACATATACCTGTGTGTGTGTGTGTGTCTAGATAAAAGCATAGACAAAATACACACAGTGTAAAGTTTAGCAACTGCAGTTTGAACGTGTCTTATAGAAAGTATGAATCTATTTTACAATGCGTATGCTGGGGTCTTAAACTCACCGCTGGGCCAAGCTAAAAAGGTAACATCTGATTGTGATATTACTGCAAGACAAATGGTAGCATGCTACTCTGCTTGAAAACATAATGGCTTTATACTATAACCTTTAACCCTGAAATGATGCTTGAGTGGACCTTAACTCCTAAGTGAACATGCCTGAGTAAATAAAACTGTGGTTTCACATAACAGAGAGATACATTTTTTAGATCCTTTGCTGATTATATTGTGTGAAGGTCAATCTTCTGCCCCATTTCTGAAAGTTGGGTCAGAATAGAGATTTTAGGGTCACTTCTTCAAGTATCTAAGCCATTACAATGCACTAATAGGCCCTGATAGCTCATTTTATAAGTTCTTAGCATTAAGCTGGACATTGTTTTGACTCATTTCAAATCCTGCATGTACCCTGCAGGGTTAATTAACATCTTTTTAAACGGAAGTTTTTTAGTTATTTTTAATTAAAGTGCTTTGGTTTATTTTGTCATCATTTACTATCATTTACCATGACTAAAGACATAGAAAATTTATATTCACTTAATTCAAGATCTGTATGTTGTTTTGAAATTGAACTGTTTATATGCTTACATCAGAAAAGAAAATAAATTTAGAGTGGGGCATCAGACATGCTGTGGTAGACATAGTTGAATACCAGTACAAAATGGTTTGAGGCAGAAAATTTTAGTTATCCATTCCAACTGTATTTTGCAGAGTGGAATATCAGATTATTGCCTCATGCTCTGTGTAAAATATGTTTCTATGTTACTTATGTTACTGCTATGAATCTTGATTAGAGGACACTGAGATTAATTAATTATTAATTTAATTAGAATGATAAAGCGAACACGTAATTACGCAGCACATTTCAGTTTTCCACTGAGGTAAACAGAAGCATATAAAAAAGGACATAATGAATCGAATTGAAGTAATTGTTTTTTGAGAACATTTGAACACAACAGATTTGAAAATAGTATGGAATGAATAATTAGACAGGAACACAGAATGCTGTGTCACTACAAATGAGAAGTTTGTTGACCTCAATAACAGTATACTCTACCTTCATATATACTTTTCAGAAAAAAGTATTTTTAATAAATGGAAACCAGAACTAAATTAAACCACTAAATCAAGTAATATTTTTCAAAGAAGAGAAATAAGAGTAACATTTCAAACTGTTAAACTAATCTACCCTTTCAAGAACACGCTTCAGATTTAATGTTTTGTGTGTGTGTTTTGTTGTTGTTGTTTTCTTTTTTTTTTTTTTCTCCAAAAAATATGTTTTATAGCAGATCTTCAAGAGTAGCTAGCAATCATTTGGAAACAGTCTTGACATCACGTCTCCCTGCCTTGTGTCTGGACTAATGTAAAACCTTAATTGTGCTGCTATCAGTAGCTCTGTAATATGTAGGGGTTCAGGATGCAGTTTGAATTTGTATTGCTCATCAGCAGGTAAGTTAATCACTGTGTCCATCTGGAATGTTATGTCACAGTGTGATTCCTCTTAGATCTTGTGAGAAAATAAGTATTTAGAGAGGTTGTTGGTATTTATATGCTCTGTTCTGTGGATTCCTGGAGCTATTGCATCATGAGATTGACTATTGTGAGGACTTCTTGTTTTGCAGTTTACATGACGGAATAATACTGGAGGTGAATTAAGACTGATGTGTCATTTTTGAGGTTTGTTCTAGTTCTTTCATGTAGACCACATTTCAGTTTCTTCTTTTGTTCCACCATTTCTTCTTCCTTCAATCACTTGCCACACCATTTTTTGCTGCAATTCTCTCTGCTTTGCTATTCTGCTTTCATTCTTCTGGTCTAGAAGGAATCCCGACTTACCTCATATTTTCTTAGCTGAACGAGAGCCCTATTCAGAGACAGTGCACTGTAGTCATCCAGAAAACATGTGCTCACTGTCCTGTGTATGTATGGAGACTTTGTTCCACAGCAGTGTTTTCTGTGTCTAGAAAAATCTGAAGTTTCAACACTGAATGTTCTTCATCTGCTATGCAGCCAGTAATGGGTGGCTGCAGCAGGCTCTGCTGTCAAACTTCTCAATGCCCAGAAGTGATTGGTAATTTAACAGGTTCTTGTATTGCATGGTTTCATTTAGAAATGAAGTTGGCATAACCCAAATGTATTCTTTCTGGTTAACATGCCATCCATTTTGTTTTGCTTGATCTTTGTCTTTTAAACACAATGGCAGGTATAAGTGAAATGTAGCCTAGAGGATTTTATTTGAGAACTCCCTATCTTGTTGCCCTGTTGCTTCCAGTCTCCCATAGTTTACTTTTATACAACTCTTAGTCCACCACTCCTTACCCATGTGGCAGGGGTCATAGCCATGAGTTGGGAAATGTAGATCTTTGTGGCTACTTTGAGATGGAGAGAGCAGAAACGATGGCTGGAGCAGCTTATCCATAAAGTATCCATAATGGTGCAAGTATGTATTTAGAGCAAGAGTGTTTGTTTCTTTTTTTTTTTTTAAGGAGTGTAAATTAATGAAGGTGAGGTCTCTACACATGAATCTAGGATATATTCTTAGCCTTGACGTGGTTTTAAAATTTGTTACTAGAACACATTCTAAAACAAAACAGGGAAAACAGCCTCCAGAATGGAGTAGCATTTGTCTACTCAGTTAACTTTTGCTTTGAGATAGTTGACTTCTCATCTGTTGAGAAACACTTCAAAGTTAAGGAGCTTTTAAATGACGAACTAGATGCTTACGGGTATTGTTCCACTATATCCTGTGCTGATCTAGCAGCTAGTTGCTGACTGAAGGAGGTAGTCTTGTCTAGTCTATGCTTGATCATCTGCCACTGCTATGCCTTCTTTTGGCTCTAAAGCTTTTGATACTGGTCAGTCAGTTGGATCAGTTGGTTGGTGTAATGCAAAAACTAGCCCACCCTGAAACGATTTTTTTTTTTAATTTAGTCAACAAACCTATCCAACACTGCATATATTCTCAGTATCAAAAGCTCTGACATTAAGAAGGTGGCAATATGTGTCCAGAATAGGGAGGAAACACTTATTTCAGTGGTTGAATAGGTTAGACTGAAGTAGGTGCAGTCTAAAAGCACATCTGTAATAGATGTTTGTTCCGGGAAAAAGGGTTTTCTGATTTACTTCAGGCTGGATACTAGCTCGGTTAACGAGATGAAAAGTTTAGCTGACTTCTCATGTCCTTAAAAGCAAGCTATTAGATCTCTTAGCTTTTTGGGTCTAACGACATATAAAAGGGTAGTAAAAACCTATTTTTATTTGTCATTTTGAGAGCCAAATGTAGCTATGAGTAATAAAGGCAGCAAGTTTGTATGGTGAGAAAAAAACTATGTTTTATATGGTCACTTTGCAGAGTAAGACTGCAGTTTAATTTCTTCCAAAGCAAGAAAATTAATAGGTCAAGAGGGAACAACTACTCAAAAAGCATGCAGACCTCTACAAATGTCTTTTATTGTTCTCTGTACTCTCCATCTTAATATTCAAGGAACAAGAGCTAAGAAAATATTATGTAAGCATGTTCAGTATTTTTCAAAATGAGAATCTTGGCTGTTGCGGTTTTAGGGCACAATGAACACTGATTGCCTAAAAAATTATTTTAATAATTCAACCTTTTAGCTTGAGGTTTAGGGAGAAGTGTTTTGAAACCATTACATTCTTTTCGATTTGATTTATAACCTAAAACGGATAAACTAATTTCTGCTTTTGCGAGATGTAGATTAAGGTATACTTTGTATCTGGGATGAGGTATGGGACAATAAGTTTAAACCTCTAATTATTTGAAACTATTATACTTATAAATCACTGAAAATGCCTTTAAAATAAAGAAAAAAGAATTCTGGCCATTGCTACTCTACCAAATGCCTCTTAGACACCTTAAAAAAATTGCCCTCTTTACATGTAAACTTTTTTTTTTTTTTTAGCACGGGTGTGCAATGAACAGTCAAGAAAAATAGTTTATAACGGATTAAACATTTGTAGTCTTTTCCTCCTGTTTTCCACCCCAGACTCAGAGTTTGGAAAATTCAGACCTGCGGACTCCTGATGTTTCTGTATCTCATTACTTTTAATTTCTCTATCAATTTCATACTCTTTTTTATTCTTTCCATTTCTTCACACACTTCCATGATCTTTGCCCCCCTCCCTCTGAACAGTAGAAAGGAAGACTTGGGCTGCGCTGCACTGGCAATTATTTGGTGTTAGGAAGTCTTCTTATTATGCCAGAGGCTCAATGTTTGCATCCCTTCTGCAAGTGCTGTAGGTAATCATTATCCTGTATGTTTCAATTTATAGAATTCATTGTGGTCAGATTAAGGTTAATTCTTCCCAGTTCTCCTTCAAATAGGGCTTGCAGGGTCTCCACTTCTCTCAGGTGTGTGAGCCCTGGCATTGTTCTCTTTGTTGAGCCTGAACAAAGGTGTTACAGAATTGCAAACTTGTGAGTCATGTCCTAATGTTTGTTTGTTAGGTTTCAGAAGAAGCTGTTTATTTTAGTAGGCAATTTTCATGTGTGACGAGGTGAAATGTTGAGAAGGCAGCCCCTCATCAGTGGACAAACAATTCCTAAGAATTTAGCTAATGGCCCCCCTTCAGTGCAGAGAATAGATGGCAACAATTGTACTTCCAGACTAAACCAAGAACTACTTGTTTGGCTGCTAGGTGTTAATGCAAATTTGTTCTTCAGCTCATTCAACCCTAGGGCTCCCATCCTTTGATTTAATTAAATGTAATTGGTTACATTGCTCCTCCCAGGCCCCTGAGGTGTTTTTGTTTATTGCTCACTCTTTGCAATAATGCTTCAATTCAAGGCACAAAATGCTCGATAAATAAGAGCTCTTTATCCTGTGTTGGATTTGCAGGGAGATTATTCCCCTCAAATAGTTTGGTTTTACTGTTGAAAGTGAATGACTAGTGAAATAAACTCATTGGGTGGCAAAGCTAGCATATCCAGAAGGAAGGAAATAAGAAGGGTAAATTAGATGAGATTAGAACAAGAAATGAAGTTGTAATGTTAAATTAGTAAGGGATTGCAACTGGTGTTGTAAAAACCATTGACACTTTTAAATGATGCTTCAATTAATAGGATTGCTATTGATGCACTAATATATTTTAAAGATAACTTTTTCAAAAGTTCATGATTAAGTCGCTTGTGTATTTTTATTAATTTGAGTTAGTGTTTTAAATAACAAATACACCAGCTAGCAAAAATTGACCTTTAGGAAAATATTTAGTATGTTTCTCTAGCTGAAGATAATGTCATGTTTTGTCAGGATAATCATATTATTCCATTCTGAATTTTAAAAATCTACTTAAATGCCTTCTTTAAATGGGAGGTTTTAGTTAGAATTCTGTTCACAAGTAATGT
This sequence comes from Anser brachyrhynchus, assembly GCF_964034855.1. NCBI lineage: Eukaryota > Metazoa > Chordata > Aves > Anseriformes > Anatidae > Anser > Anser brachyrhynchus. The sequence continues at coordinate 32,424,195 of NC_137696.1, forward strand.
GTTATCTGTACGTAAGTACATATACAGTGTATTACATTATATAGAAGTGGGAAATAGTCTTAACGGTGTTTATTGTGGAAGTCCACTGCTGTTGTCCTCAAGGTAATTTTGTAAGTTTTAAATTTATCTGTACCTTCTCTTTCAGTATTTAAGCATTCTTGCATCTAAGTGGTCTTTTTTCCTTCCCACAGTGCTCAAAGAAAAGGCATCTTATCATATATAGTGTCTTATATATCCTGTCTTTCCTCTGTTTTTCAGGCTTTGTTTTCTCTCTTGAGAACAGATGCATGGGATGTGGCTTGTAAATGCACCTGGCTTTGTAGGCATTAGGACCGTAGGATCACACAGAGCAGATGGTGCAAAAGAATAAAAGTCTGTAACAGTTTGAATATGATTTCACAAACATTGTAAGCCATCTAAAATGGCTCTGCTCCTGAAGGTGAAGGTGCCTTTCCCTCCTTCTTCCCCAGACTCTCATTTCCATTCAGTTCTATCACCAGGCTCAGTGAGTAAGAGAATATGACAAGCAAGGGAAGAGGTAGAAGGACACAACGCTGAAAGTTTAGGTCAAGGCAGGTGGCAGAATACTTTGGGCAGCACTGGAGGCTCTCGCTCTCTGGCTGAGGCTTTCATGCTCTCACTCCTATTTAGATACCTGTCACATCCCACATTGAGGCCGTTGAGGGAGTGCTGGGAGTGGAATTGTGCCTTCTGGTGGCACTGGGCACTTCAGTGATACTCTTAAGGAGTGCTCCTTGTTTTTTAACCTGAAATACAGTACCTCAAATATTCTTTTGATCAACTGGCTAATTGTGAAATATATATATATATACTGAAAAAAATTGTTCCAGGTGACTGCAAGTAATTGTTGTTGCTGTAGGAGTTGTTAAGTCTGCCACAAGTTCCGTGCTTTTCTGAAACCACTGGAAACAATGGTGCTGAATCACGAATGTATTCTAGCCACAGGAAGATGATAGCACTCACATTTCTGAAAGAGTATCAGCCCAGAACGTAACTCTAAATGGACACTCATTAAGAAAATAGAGCTATTGAACACCTAAAAAGTCCCGTGAAACAAGATAATCTATTCCATTGTTTTGATACTCAAATCTATTTATTGTATTTCACTTGGATCTGAAAATATTTGCATAATTTCTTTAAATATCACCAGAAGGTCATTTTAAAAGATGTTGTTTCTCATTGTCCATGTAGCTTATATCCACTTAAGTAGAAAAAATGACTTTCATAGTCAAAAGGCTCTATTTAAAGTTATCACAATGTAATGAGATGCCTCTTGTATATTATGTAAGACCTGCTTTCACTAGGTGAAGTGTATTTATATTAATAAAATAATATAGAAAAAAAATCATTATGTGAATAGAAGGCCCTATTCAGAAAAGGTCTTCAAATTTCTATGTGGGGTCAAAACACTTTCAGAACTATGAAATGGAACATAGGTAATATTCCTGTTCCTGAGCTGTTATAGACAGAAAATAAAATTCTTAGAAATATAACTGTACTTATAACCCACAGCCAAATAATGGCATTCATTCAGCCAAGAAAAAGAATGAATTTCTATTCAAGTCATTACTAATCTGAACAGCACCCTAAGCCTGGTACTAGAGTGTTGTAAAATGCCAGGAACCTACCAAAAAGGCAAATGGATAGTCTTTATTTTCTCCTTGGGATTTCTAGTAAGTATATCTTTGCTAAAAAGAAAGCATTCGTTATTATAGCAATCAAAATCACAGATAAGTTTATGCTCTTTATTGCTTTACTGTCAGTTCCACAAGGGAAACAAATAGAATATTTGCTATCATTTGTTCTAACTTCTGAATAATACTTTTCCAGAAAATTTTAAGTCAGAAATATGGGTGTAGATCCTCCATGAATTGTCACCATACTGAAGCAGGATACTTGCCTTTCATCATGAGTTCGATGCTTTTGGGTTTGAGTTTTGGGTTCAACATTTTTCACTGGAGTCCAGTTGACACACGAAACTAAATGAACCATATGAAGACCATATCAGCAAAAAGAGAAGCATGATTACTGCTGATTTTTAGACAACACATATGTTCCTTTCAGTTTGCAAGTTAAGTTTCAGCAGCTTTAATAAAAATGCCCCCTGCTGTTGGGATGTACTAGCTTCAGTGTGGCTTTACGCACTGCCCTCCTTTTGGGAGTGTACCTCCTCTTGCCTTCTCCCAAGCATGTGTTTCCAACAGCTTCCATGTGTCTCCTCCATTTCTCCTTCTCCAGTGACTGTCAGCCTTTCTTAAAAGATGTCTGAACAGAAATGCTGTGGGTTCCTTTGAAGTTTGGGAGAGGAATGCCTTGATCCCAGCAGTTACAGAGGCAGTTCTAGCAGACTGCTTGGCACAGGGCAGATAATGACCTTGTCCCACACAGGTCTTCCCATATTACTGAACCCTGCCCCTTATGCCCAGTACGTGGCACTTTCTAGTACAGTAAGCATGGTGGATTTTCCAACACTTTCAGGGAAATAACTCAACGGGATATTTACTAGCTCTGGGTAAGGTGAATGCAGAAATAGTTTCAGATCACTGTGTGTTATCTACCAACTTTAGTGGTAGCTGTATCTCAAAATTAGAACAGAGAAAATAGTTTGAAAAACATCTATTAGGGGCACAATTGCATATATAATTGCCATGTTTTTCTTTTTCAGCATTTCACAGAACAGATACATGTGTAGTCAGACTTGTGTCAATCTGTAGGTATAAATCATTCTGAGGTTGATGTTGAAGTTTTTCTGTGACAAATTGGTTTAATTTTTCATAGCTGTTTGAAAGATGAATGAAAATTTAAAGAAAATAACACTGGACTGTCTCACAGACAATTCTGTAGGCAGTGTTAAGTTGGAAAATGCCTGAAGTTTGTTCTACCTACTTGTGAAATTGTCAGGCAAACGCATTAACCGCAAAGCATATACAAATGTTGCTCTAACATGTCAAAACTATGGTGAAGTTTGTGTCCCATTTGTGGTAGGTTGTTGATACCGTGGTCAGACCACGTGGATTAATACCAGATAGTGGCCTACATCAGAAATATAACTAGCAGCACCTCACTTACAAATAAAGAGTAGCAGGGGCTGTTGGTACACAGTTAAGTCTGTGCTGGAATATTAATTGCAGATTTCCTGAGTTGCATGGATTTTGCTGTGGGCTTTGTCTTTTAGCTATAGCATTGCATTAGTGGGAATTCACATACTGTGGTGATGAGCGCAGTATAATATAAGGATTAGATAGGAGCTGAAATAAAGCCAACTGCTGGGCTCTGTTGATACAAGTCTGCCAGCAATTGCTGTTCCTGCACTACTCAGTTGTAGGCCTGGATTTTCAATAGAAGTGCCAAACAATTTGAGTTTTGTACATCGGCGGGGAAGCAAGTTTGTTGAAATCTTCATATAAGTCACAGATTTCCTGCCCACCTATCTTGTGGAGAAATCCAGCTTTCATCTTCTTCTCTTCTTCTGGGTTTGAAGATACGGTTTGCCGTTGGGAGAGCTGTTTTACTTGCATCACCTATTGTGAATATCCCCCCTACTCCCACCCAGTGAAGGAAGGAAGGCTTGTTTTATTGTTGTTACTCCTCAAGGTCTGACTTCTGGAGGTGGTAGTCCTATTCTAATAACTTTAATGAGGTATTTTAAGTCATTATTGTTGATGCTGTTGCCAAAAGGGCTACGGGATTTCTTGCTGTATTAACAGACTTTGCTAGAAACTATTGCCTGATACTTCAGATTGGGCTGGGTTGTAGTTGCATATCTACTATGCCCTTTGGCCTTGGATTGTTTCCAGGGCTGTTCTGAATCATATGTGAGCTTGTGGACCATATTGCATCATCACGAGAGCTCTATATGATCAGGCAAGAATCTGTTTAATCAAATGAAAGTATTTCTAGACAGAGGGAATTTCTCTTGAATAATGTCTGAGGAATTGGACATAATGCCTGTTTGATTATTGTATAGGGATAGACCCTAGATTTACTGTGCCAGATGGCAAATGCCAACCTGATCTTCATTGTTCCATCTACTGCTCATTTTATTTCTCCCATTGTTTTTCCATGTGCAGAGTTTAGCCCACTGAGATTTGGAAATGGATGGACTCTACCACTAAGTGTGGTGAAGTGTTGCTTAATTTTGATGTGACAACAAAAATGCTATATTTGGTGGTAATAAATCATATTCTCCAATAATTTACTAAAGTAACTTACTTCAAAACTACTCAATTGTAATGAAAGCTATTTTTTTATTTCTGGAAAATCTGGTTAATGAATGTAATGTTTTTATGAAATAATGACAGTGGTAAATAAACACTAAATATCTGTAACATGGAATAAATGGATAAAGGATACTAACTATATTTTTTTCTCCTTAACCCTATAAAATCTGTCAGTTTTGTATGGTTTAATTCATTCAGTTAGGCCTATCTGTTTACACTGTATGAAACTCAGCCCAATGCAAATTATATCACTGCTCGTTTCACACCTCTCTTTCTCAGTTCTCCTTTCAGCATTCTCAAGTGTATGGTAAAATTTTTAAAAGTATTAATTATATTCCTTAGGTCAAAAGAGCTGGAAAGTTCTTTATGTAATGTTGGTGTTATTGCCATTGCTATGTTGTGATATCAACATTGCTTTTAATAAGTTCTTCGTAAATGTAAACATCATTAAGTCTTTTGAACAACTAAACATCAACTCATGAATTTTCATAAACTGCTAATGAACACTTATTTATTATTATGCATCTCTGCAATTTACTAACAGATTTTCAAGACAATAGTCAATTTTGTAATCTTAATTTTATAAAACCACTAGTATTTTTTTGTCCCCTTCAACCATTTAATATGTAAATTAGGCATTCTCAAGCTTAATGTTATTCATTTTTTATAAAACAAATACATCATTAATCTGATTAAGTTCTTGGATGAGAGTGCTGTCCTCAGATCATTGTGGATCATTTATTGTTGGGCATACATCCAAAAAAATAGATTCAAGCATGGCACTTACAGTCTAGGTTTAGTAGAACTGTTGAAACCCTTAAATGACATTTTTAGAAGAATGGAAAAGCAGTGCTTACTTGTAATGGCAAGCATTATGCAAAACTTAGCAGCACTTCTTATCCTTAACTGCAGCTCACTGATAATAATTCAGAGCTTAGAAATGATGTTCTTTGATGCATTTTAAGAGCATAATATAATAAAGTCAGCTTAGTGTATTCTAAATCCTGTCATTATTGAAGTGTGTTGGTCACTATGAGACACGCTCTTCCAGTAGCACTAACGACTTTACTGCTGCAGACCCCTTGTTTCTGAAGTTTGCTGTGGCTTTCATTTTAACAGATTACTTCAGGTTTTCTTGAACACCGACAAGAAACAGCTCACAAGAATGTAAACATCGTAGTGTATGTGGTCGGGAACATGCGTTGAAAAAAATGACAACCCTTTACCTGTAGAGAATTCATGACTACTTGGTATTTTCTAGTCACTGCTGTGAGTTGTGTTGTTCAATGTCTGGATGGATTTTAATGTTTTTCTGTACTGCTGCAAAATTGGATTCTTCTGTTTCCCTAATGTCACGTCTATTAAAAGGAGCCCCATTTACGTGTGCTCCAGTACCTTCCCTAGCAGCCATGAAATCTGCTTGCATTCAGCAGTAGCTGAATGCAACTTCATGGGATTCTGAGGTCTGCTTTAAAGAGAATAAATTTAGAAATTAATAATTACTGATTATTAATTACCAGGGGATGTACACTGTAAAAATTTTTAAATGAATATGTCTCAGCAGAATAACAGGTGTAACATCTTCAGCAGTAAAACAAGTGGTTTGATCAATAAAAGGGAAGAGTTTTTCAATCATTGCTTTATTTCCAGAATGAGAACAAAACCTTTCATGTTGTACAAAAGATATGCAGATATAAGAGATATAACCTTATACAGACTTGAAACAAGTTTTTTTTTTTTTAAATTAAGATTTCCCATCTAAGTTTTTATGTGAGGGTTGGGACACAGGGAACTTCAGGCTTTGAATGGAGAGGAAGTTCCATATTTATTTAAAATATGCAGGTAATTACACTGGCAGTACTGAAATCATGAAAGAAAAATTGTAATTATCTTAAAAGGTGCAGGCCTAAGGATCATACACTTTTCTAAAATGTGACAAGAATGATTTGTAAATTTGTGTGTTTGAGCGAATCAAAGACAGTCATTCAAAATCCCAACTAAGTTAATCTTATAATAATATGTACTTTATATTATAAAATGTACCTTCTGTAATGTCTATACATTATATTTTTCTATTAAACATGCTAGAATCTGATTTTTTGTTCTGTAATGAGAGGATTCGCTAGTGAAGCCACTTAGGAATTTTTAAAGCTAAAAATTTCTTCTGAAGCATTAATCTTTTATGAATGGGTTCAGGGGACATTTAATATTTCAATTTGCTGCATTTTGTCTTTGAGACTATTTTAAAAATAGGACTAGAGCTTATAATATTTTAAGCACTATTATGATATTAAATATTTCTCACTGATGTAGGTGCAGTACTGCAGTAATTCAATGTCATAATGTCACTGTAGATTAAAAGGATGTTCTGGCCCAGGGTGAGGGCTTTGTAAAATTTTATTGTTGGATTGAAATATTTATGATTTAGAAATATCAAATACGTTTTTTCATTGTCATCTTGGAGAAAATGTCAGTTAATCATAGATAAATATATATCTTATGTTTTAAGACTGAAATAGATGTCTTTTGCATGAGTGAATTGAAAACATGTGAATGGAAGGAATATCAAATAATAAATTAATAGAAGAGGTAGTTCATTGATCTCAAGTAAAGCCTGGGATTTTTATTGTTTAACGAAGAAAAACAAAAGCTTTTAGGCTCTGGGGCATTCACGTCTACTCCAGTTTGCTATAGTGCCATCTCTTCTTCTTTATGAGCCATCTTCCACTTGAGCAGTTGTTGGAGGGGGGTTTCTTGCACTCCCAACATAGCCATGGGCAGCCCGAATGGTTGTCCTGCTGGTACCTGCTGAAGCTGCAGGAAATGCACATTGGGAGAAGGGGTGGCAGCAGCAGGATACATCTGTTTTTTTTATACACTTTTTTTTTTTTTCGAGGAGTCATTCCTCTGGTAAGTATAGGCTTAAGAGAAGCACGAAATGATCTGAGCCTCTCAAGTCTGTCCTTGCAGCCTTGTGTGTTTACTTTCAGTCACCTATCACCTACTGATTGTTCTCAAAGCATCACTTCAAAACCATACTGCATGCACTTTGATCTGAGGATGAATTTTAACAGTATGGCTGACTACTGACAAAAGATTTGAGCTTGGTCTTTGCTTTTGTCATCTCTGGTGCTTTTTTGGCCACTAACTGACAACTTTAGGACATGTTTGTTTGAATATGTTATTGTAGTATTTAAAATACAATACTTATTTTGCAATAATTTCTTCTGTGCACGTTGTTCCGTAAAAAAATAATTTTGGAATTAAGTTAATCTACAATATGAATGTTTAGCAGTAGTTAAATGTATCTATGCAGAGATTTAGTAGTAGAAAATAGCTACAGTTTTTCTAGCCAAATTACTTAGCTGACAAACTGTTGGTAAGCAACATGCAGAAATCTCAAATGAAACAAAGCAAGATGCTCCCTTCCCACTCACTCATATATCTTTGGAAAATGGCCTAAATGAATATCTCGCTTTGTCAGCTCATCTGACCTATTGGACTATGCTCATACCTTTATTGTTTTTTGCTGTCTTGCAGTAATGATGAATGTGAGTTGCAATTTGTGAATATTTTACCTTGACCCACTTGTTAAAAAAAAAAATTATGAATATGTTGTCTTTGTTTATATTTGAATCAGTGAAAAAGCAGAAAATGAAAGAGTTACTTGAGCTACCAAAATAAGCATTCCGGGGGCAGTGTTTGAACTATTGTTTATGAAGTTTTTTTTTTTTTTCCTCTAATTTTTACTTGAATTGCAAAAATTCACATGTAGGACCATACTTGGGAACGTAAAGCTCTACCAGGGATCTTTCTGAGTAAAAATGATTTATTTATTTGTTTGTTTGTTTGCTTATGTAGGGAAGAGAATTGTTCAGTTTGAGATTCACAGAAATGGTGAGAAAGGGTGTGTGAAGTGAGTCTCTTTTCTGTTGCTGCAGAATGGTAAACTGGAATCTGGAGCAGTTACCACTCTTCACTTTTACTGCTCTAGGTATCATTGAAGACTTTATTGACTGCGTATATAAATAAAGACATTCCTGGTTCAAAGAATGTATATGCTGAACTCTTTCGACTTTGTTCCTGTTGCACAGTTTAAATGAAACTGTGATCCTGGGAGGCTGTCTGGTGAGTCCTTTCACACCAGCAGCAAATTCTTAAGGGGAGTAGTCGCATATGGCGATGATGGTGAGACTGTCTGGGTGGCTGAGTGGCTGTGCTCTTCTCTAGGCATGGACCGCATCCCAAGCTGGTAGTTACAGCTGTCCGTGTTGGGAGCAGGCAGTTGGAGAGGTAGAAGGGCTGGTACCTGGGGAGGTGTGCTCTGGGGAAGGTCTGTGTCAGGACAGAGAAGAAGCCAGCCTTCTGTAACTTTACTAGCTGTGTTTTTTGAAGATAGCTTAGCGACAATTCTTTCTGTTCATTAATGACTTGTCCTGTGAGATTTTTACAAGCTCTATTGTTATGTTGAGTTTATTTTTCCCCTCTTAATGACTAGATCCAGAATTACACAGAATTCATTGTTAGAGAAGAAAATAGGAAATCTTACCTAAAACTTCAGGTGATACTAAGCCTTTTGACATTTATTAAGGCTCCAAATGTTCCCACAGAACTGTCTTAGCTATTAAACTCTGGATTGGAAGATTGGTTGAGTTATATGGATGTGTATTGGATATGATGTAAGATTGGCACAATGTTAATCATTAAAACTGAAGGGATACCTTAAAATGTATTTTAATTTACCATTTACTTATTATTTATTTATTTACCATTTACTACAATATATTGTTTTTCAATACTTCCTCAAAAACTGAATGTGAGAAGAAAAAGCTTAAAATGATGGCAAATGTGTAAGCGTGAAAGTCTGTCTCATTCTGATTATGTAAATCAGCAGAATTGAAGAAGAGCAATTTAACAGTTTCCTGGAATGAGGTTCTTATGATGAGGAATGAGATTTTGGAATTTAATTGGGGGTTTTATGTTAAACTGCTCTTTATTACTTCTGTAACAATTCAGTACATCTCTTGATTTGTAGTTTGAGGTTTAGTTACCACACTCGCAAGACATCACCTTCTCAATGAGGTCAGATAAAAATAAAAGCTTGTTCATGCGGAGCAGGCTCTCTATGACAGTGAACAATGAAACTTGCTAGCTTTCAGTTCATTTTAGTTCATCATAGTTTAGAGCCTATATTTGCTTTCCAGTAATATTTTCCTAGATTTGTAGAACAAATTTGCCATGAAACAATTTTATAACAGTTCTCTGGCCTAGTCCCACAGATTATACAAATGATAACAAAATTATTACTCTGGGAGTTTTGCGTTACACATTAGAATTGCATAGACAAGTTTCAAAGAAACAATACTTAAGCTAACATAAGATAATATAATTTGATAAATGCACAGTAAGTAGACATAGCATGGACATCAAAATGATGGTGATACTCAGGTTTCTGGGCAGGTCAGAAGGACTTGTATTCAAAAAGCTACATACTATTCAATATAAATATAATGCATGTTTGATTCTGGTATTAGAAATCTGTTAAACCTGTCTCATCAGCGTTAGGCACCGTGGCCTCTCTCAAACATTTTACAATAAAACTTGGTTTCTGTGCAGCTGTATGTTAGAAATCTAGTTTAATAAACTAGTTTCTGGGACATACCTTGTCTAATAATTTACTTTTACTGAAAGAATGTGCTCATTCTGAGGCTTCACTGCATATCAAAACTGAACCTACTTGTAGCTATCACTTGGACAATTATTTTTGTTAATTTACGTTTGCTACATCTTAAAACTTTTTCTTCATTGTAGCAGTGACTTCCTGCTCAGCACTAAATAAAAGCCTATTATAATCCTGGCCTGTGAATAGTTTGAGTTTAAGCATTCCTTCCTCTTCTGTGTCAGGTTCTCTTTCCCCACCAGTGTGGAGGATTTTGTTTTATAAGAGGTAATGAATAGTGAACTGTTGATCTTCTGAAATACCCCATTGGATCCTTCTGTTCAGAGTTCCACCTTGCCAGAACTGAAATTCAATGCTTAGCATTTTGGTAAATGTAAGGACTATATTTGTTTAAGGTTGGACAATATCCCGTGCACTTGAGGGTGAATATACCTGAAGAGTTTTTTGATGGAGTTGCAAAATCATCCTGCCCCCATCTTATCTATCTATATGTTTATATATACATTCATATACGTAATGTACATTGCTGTAAGTTGAACGTCAGGTCTCTGTTAAAAATGACATCATTTCAGTCCCTTCAAGATTTTCTATTGTTACTGAGGTATGTGTGATTTATGTATCCCAACAAATAATAATTCTATATTCCTGCAGAAGAATGACTGCAAAAAATTAAGCAGTTTGTATATGTAAAATGTAATGTTTTTGGGATTTTTTTTAACTGTTTATCATTGGAAAAATCTAGTTGAATAGTTATAATAATAATTAATAAGCCAGAATTTCAAACCTGCTGAAGCAGATGTGGTTTTGACACTTATTTTCACAAATTGTTTTCCCATTTGTCAACCTGTTAAGCTGCAGGATCTTCACTGGGTCAAGTGTCAATGTTTCTGAGCCTGCCCTTGTTCATAACAACCAAAGACAGCTCTATTTCTTCAGGACAATGAAGCGCATAGTTTTCAGGATAAAACTTGCACAAGCTTGAAATGAAGCATTTGTGCTGCATGGTTCTTTAACAATGGGAGAAGCTAATTTTAAGAGAAATGATTCTTCAGTGTATACCAGCGTCAGCTTTTGGCAATCACCTATCAACAGTGACTAAGGACAAGAAATCACATGCTCATGAAAGACACAAAAAGTAGAACAGGGAAAAAAAATCAACAAATAAAATCCCAACAAAGTAAGAAAACAGTAATATGGCTTAAGCTGGGAAATGAAAGTAGAACTTAAAAAGTAGTTTTGAGTACTACAGCCTATAAATAAATATGTTCAGAGATGTATACCACTTCATTATATTCTAAACCTCATGTAATTTCAGTCTGTAGTTGATTCATATAGTTCACTTTCCACCCTCAGCTGTTTCATGACTTCACTCTGATCTTTGTGTCAAATATAGTAACTTTGAGACTGCGCTGTTAGTGCCAGATGATCTGGCTAATCTGATTTTTGTTTTGGTAGGGTTAGTTTTCAGCTGGATCAGCTCCCTAATCCAGCTCACTATGCAGTTGCATGGGATATGTTGAAATATGCCAGGAGAGAGAAAGAACAGAATTTCTCTGTTTTAAGAGTATGCTCAAAGAGTTAGCTCAAATTAAGTGCAAATCAAGCTTTGAAACTCCATCCTTAATTGTGGAAAATTCAGTAGATTATAGATAACTTGGAACTGAAATTTTTGAGTGGTATGCAGCTTGTGCCATTTTTTGTTCTTTGGATGCAAGTTTACTGCTTTAATTATAAATCTTTTATTGAAATTTTGCCTTTTTTTTTTTCTTAAGGCAAATAAACCTAAACTCAGAGTTTAGTGTTTTTTAATGTACTTTATCTTCTCTGCATAAAAGTTCTAACACACTTTTATCAGTGAGATAAAAAAATATTTAATTCTTATGAGCATGAAATATATTGGTTGTATCTCTTCTTTAAGTGCTCTTTTCTCAGTGCTTCTCCTGTTTCCCCGCAGCACAGCAACTGATGTGATGTCATAAATGTTCTTTCATGAGTTGATGCAATTTACTTACACAATAGAAAACCAGAGTTTTCTGCAAGTTTAACAAATTACGTAAAGGAGATGACTTAACAAGTACCAGCCTGCTTGAACACAGCATGTGTCTTTTCGGAAGTGTAGCAGGTGAAGAAAAAGATGGATCTTCTCTTTTTGGTAGTGCTGTGTTATTTAACCACCTCAGCGAATGAGATCACTGTGACTGTTGTTAATTCACAACAGTAAACTTATGGTATGTTACAGTATTCTGTTATTCTGTGTGTTTCCTATGTTGTCTTCTCCTAAAGACTCGGTATCTTATCCTTCATATCTATTGTGATGAGGTGACACAAGACCTACGTCTCATGAATAACTATGCATAACTATTTAGTTCTTTTGGACTAAGATGATTATATGAAAAACTTAGATTTTATTTCTTTAAAATGTATTACTGTTTATTATTTACAGTATCTAGAAGATATGCAAGACAAAGCAAACATTTTTTGGCTGTAAATATAAAGAGAGGTTATAAAGGGGTTACAAAGCTTGATTTAGCATTATATTGGTAGCAAGTGAAGGACTAAGTTTACAGCTGTGCAGTTTGTCATATGTTGAAGTGGCTGACAAAATCATAGCAATACTCCGGTTGCCTGCATAGGATCAGAATTTCACCTGTAGTATTGAAGAACCTTTATTATCAGCTATTCTTACTTGTTTTACATAAGTCAGAAAATTTTACTTAAGTTTCAAATCCATGATAAGCTATGCTACTATGGTCAGACAAATTTTACTTCATTAAGTAAAATTTTATTTACCTATTAAGGCTAAGTTACTTTGACTTGTGTGATGTTAGGTAACTGGCTGTGCTGCAGTAATTTGATTGAAAGTTTGATCTTTTAGTAATGCCTTTATTAAAGACACAACTTTTTTGATGAATTAGAATATAGCTTTTAGAAAGACAAGTAATTTTTATTTAAAGGTTCAAAGAGATGGATAACCAACTGTCTCTCCATACAAATATTTCAATACATACAAATATCTAATTAAAACTAGCATCTTATTTCTAACCTGAATTTTTCTAACTGTATCTTTTGCTTGTATCATTTCTTACGGTTTTGTTTCTAAATTAGAGACTGTAAATCTTTTCTGGCATTATATACTATCAGTACTTTTGTATTTTTGTCAGATATTAAAGTAAGAATAGATGCTATTCCAAGCCTTTTCTATCATAGCTGATTCTGTTTACACTTAGCTTTAGAAATTTAGCAAGATAGCTTAACCTTCACCTATCTTATACATCCATTGTTACTTATTATGTCTTTAATGCTGGGACAAATTTTTTTTGAGGTTTCACAGCACTGTCTGCTGCAATGGCAGACGTTCCTCTTGCAGAAAAATTATGTTCAGGTCCCTTGACAAGTCTTACTGCTATCTGTTCTCATTTTCTAGAAATAATTAATTAACAACTTTGGTTTTACTTTGCTTTAAAACACACACACACAGAGAACCCCCACAAGCTGTATATACAGTATTTGGTTTCTCTCTTCTTCGTTTTCCATTTTGTCACTAAAGAAAAGTAGGGGAATGAAGATGGAAAGAAGAGATCCTTACCTCCACCTACAAAAACAACAACAACAACAAATCTCAGAAGAAAAGGGAGAATGCTTTCTGAATTTTGAATTTCATCAGTGCAGTCACTTTTTGACAAAATGTATTCATAAGCTCACCCACCCCCATCCTTGACTGGAACATACAGAAGGAAGAGTGAGGGAACCAGTGAGGGAAGATACAGAGAGGGACAACCCAGTAGCTTTTTTCACTGTTTACTATTAGAGGAGCTATTTCTCTTATTGTTATTAATAAGCATTGGTAGTACCTGATATGCATATTAATCACTGATTGTGGAATAAGCCTAGTGACAGAATTTGTTTACAGTTTTATTTTTTTACCTTTAAAAAAAATGTTATTTAAAATGTAGTTTGAGATTTGGTGGAAGCAGGGTCATAATGCACTTGGCTACCATAAAGCAAGAGTGTCCTGGACAAAGGGAAGCATGCAATATAGACGGGACTTTTAATTAAGTAATGTTTAAATAGATGGAATTTTCTTTAAATTCGTAAGACAAAGTTCTCTCTTACCATATGATGATATATAACTCTGCTATGCATGTTTGGTTTTTTGTTTGTTTGTTTTTATTATTTTTGCTGTGTATGTATACCAAAAGATGCTCACTGCAATGAATTAATAATTGGGCTTTACAGCTATTCTATGAGCAAAACAGTATTTACAGTTTTCATACCAGCTTTATCAGAAATTGTCTTATACATCAATTAATTACCCTTCATAGCTCTACTTCAACATACTATGTACTAAACTTCTTCCCCCTAAAAAGTTCTTTGTATTTTATTGGTTGCAAAGTATTTTTAACTAAGGGGAAAAAAATGTGAGTAATGGTGTTTTTAAAGAAAATATCAAACTCTGTGATAACCAAGGATGTACTCAAGTGGCATGAATACTTCAGTTCCAGATGGGTCAGCTTTAGGGGTCAAGTTGTGAAGAGAAAGCCATCACACACACTTCATCAACACCGTGGAATGAGAGACCAGTGCATTTACTGAGCAATGGATTTCCAGTGAGCGTATAAACTAATTGGTGGATGAACATGCCCCAGGAGCAATGATTTTAAGGTCATAGCAGGCTCAGTGAATTGTGCTGACTTACACTGTGTCTCACTGATAGCTGATCTTACCAATGAGCAGTTTAGAGGCATTCAAGCCTGAACTCTCTTCCATGTGCCTTGAATGGCATGTCAGCGGTCACTGTTTCTGACATCCTTTATATTTGTCCAGTCAGCTCTAAATCTTTAGGTTGGGCTTCAGCCTACTCAGGAAAGAAAAGAGAGAAGCAATTATTTTCAGTCATTGAGTTCTGAAGATCTTAGTGTTAATTATGCCAAACACGGCTGGTTCATCAACAAACCAGAAATGTTAAAGAGAGGAGAGAGAGGGAACTGATATTTTTGTGATCAAAAGTATCCCAATTATAACTTCCTATTTCTTGGATTTTACTTTGATTTCTTCTCATTTGTTCTATGTTTGCACTGTAAATATTAGTTGGGTTAATACACATTTTTATATGATGTGGCAAATTGACAAGCTGAAAAGTTGCTGTAACAATATTTAAGAAATTAAATAATGAACATCTTGGTCATATATCCCTTCCCTGGTAGCAGTACATTGCCTCTCATGTGAAATATTTTCTTTTGTTTTGGATAAATGTTTACTCATTCTTTGTCTGCTGGGAGTACAAAACAGAACCATGCAGAGGTCCTTTTAAATTTGCAGTCAATTAAGGAATGCTACAGTAGCTCTAATTCCCTTTTTTGGAGGGGAAATGAAAAGCTAATTTGTTTTATGATTGCTAAGCCTTTGTTGAGAGTATGTTTTCTTTAATCATAATAGTAGTTAAGTAGTTTAAAAAAAACTTTGTTAATAATTTTTAGATGAAATTCAGCAGAAGGTCTATTTAACATTGTCTAAGAGTATGGACGTGTTCAGTGATCCTAATAAAGTAAAAATAAAATAACAGAGTTAACATTCTTTTGTCCTTAGCATTTAACATTTAATAATGATGACACCCACATAAAAATATTTTTTTTAAGCGTGAATTTCTGTGAGTGTTTAAACACAATCATTTAATTCGAAGCACTTTTGTGTATGTTTGTATATGTCCATATTTGTGAATTATATAGTATGTGCAAATATGCGCATTCCATAAGACTGTGGGCTGAAAATTCAAATACAGTGTTGCATTAATAATTTTTGAAGCAAACCATTTATCTTCTGTAGTGGGTGAAGATACGCAAATCTCTTTTATCAGGAAGTGATTTGCATCAGGTTTTATAAAAAGTAATATTCTAAAGAGAGGGGAAAAAAGCTTGATTCCATCATTTAATATAAATTGTATGATTTGTTTAAGGGAAATGGTTCATTGTGGCCTTCCTACACAACGTTTGTTTTCCAGAAAGGTCCTCCCTTAGGACAGGGTAAGGAAGCAACCACAGGCACCCTGCTGGTATGAGTTAGAACAAGCTGTAGTACTGGTTGATAGGCTTGTATACAAGATTAAAACTGGAAAATTGATGTTTATCATACAGATATTTTAATGGATGCCAATGTGTTCCCACATATCTGCAGATATGTGCCTGTACAGAGCTTCACACTCTTGAAGGGAACTCCTATTTTACACGATCCAAGTTAATTTCAAAAAGTTGCAGAACCTTTTAAGCAGATTTTACAGTTGTTTAGCAAATGTAGACCTTGACTGTTCTTGACAGTTCTCCTTCCCAGATTAACAGGAAACAATCAGAGTTAGAATCAAATATGGAATTAGTTTATATCCTTGCTATGTGTATTAAAGGAAGCAATATTGTAATTAAAATGCAGATAAACATTGTGGAAATCTCATGTAACTATAATAAATGGAATGTCCTCATCATATGAACTCACTTCATTACACTCTATTACTTTATCCTCTTGTAGTGTCTCTGCAGCTGCTTTGTTGGGGGATATCAATATTCAATTACAGAAATTAAGTAATCAAATCAAATTTCTTTTATAATTTATACCAATGACATTTGGGGAAAAAAAAAAAAAACCTGTTTCTGAGCAGGACCAGAGTGCAATTGCTTCAATAACTTAAAAGGAAAATAGAAGATTTTGGCTATTATGTTGGTTCACTACAGCACTGAGGACATATTAAAACATTAGTGCTTATGTATCAGCCTTAATATAAGAAGAACATTTTAACGTAATGTTAGCTGGCAAAGCCAGCAGAATTATGACTAACAACCTCTTCCTTATTCTTAACTCTTCAACTAAATAATAGCTTAAACGCTCCTATTTGACAAAATGGGAGTGGTTTTTTTGTAAGCTGTTTTATATTATATGCCATTTTAGCTTCTGGTTTTGTAGTGTTGCTACCTCTCTTGGTGCAAAACAAACCCAGCATCAGTATGGTGTAAGACTTTTTTTTCTGTGTAGTACAGTGAGAAAGATGGATCTATTTTTCACATCACCTAACATCACAATATCTGTGGTCAGAAATGAGGAAAACCAGTGAATTAGCAATAACAAACAGAGTGGAAGTATTAATAGTGAAATTGAGGGAAGAGTAAGGTAAAAAGACAGAACTTATCAGCTGGTAGAATTTAAAAAAGTACTAATGAAGAGTGAAAACCAGTGTCAGGATTGCAAACTTGCCACTGAGATAATGTATTTGCTACTCGGTAGCTACAAAACAGAGAGCGTAAGAGAGCACAGAAAAAAATGTGCAGAAAGCTTTTTTCTTTTATGACTCTGCTAGCCAGCATGGAGGAGGCTACGTCAATGACAGAGTAGAACTGTGAAGATAGAGAGAGCTTAGAGCATGCTGATAGAGAAGTTCATATGAGTTTGCAGATGGAAGTGTTGGGAGAGAAAAGAATAGAAGAAGACTTGAAAGAATACTGAGAAGGAGCTGGAGGAATGTATGGAAATCTTTAAAAAGAACTGAATAATGTAATAAGAACTGAAGGATATTTGATTACGGGGAAGAGTTTTTTTTGTAGAGGTTCATATGAACCCAGAAGAGAGAGAGAGGAAGGAGAGGCATGGCAGAAATCTATGGAGAGGTCAAAGGGTGAATATGAAGAAAAAAAATAATTTCAGTGTAACACAAGAACATTAGTGGTGTTATTCCTGTAGTTTTGAAAATACTGGAAACAGGTCATTTATGAAGAAGCAAAAGTAGATTGAATAGGATAAATACTCAGAGTGACTTGAGCCAAAAAAAGAAGAGGAGGAGCCTCATAGTAAGAGAAGGGGTAAGTAGGGCAGTGTTTTAGGTCTCAGAGCAAGAGCAACTGTGCTTGTATTTGCTGTTTGAGAATCTTAAATATCTGATTACCAAATGTGTCTTTAAATGTCTGTTCCATCCTCTTTTTTTCCCCTTTCCATGTAAGTTCTTTTTCTATTTTGTTGTTCATAGTTGCCAATACTTAGATCAGTTTACAATTCCTGTTTGTTTGTATATGTAAAGTATTTATATATTTTTGTCCTTATGTTCTTTTCTTTCCAGACTTGGTTTACTTTAGCTGGTTGTCACTTGAAATATCTCAGTATCACTTTCCAGAGGCTTCTGTATTGTTTCACTAAGTACACTGACAGAACAGATGTGTTCACAGCATTTTCAGTAGTGAACAGAATCCCCCAGTGAACAAATGCTGCTGTTTTGGCAGGAGCTATATATAATCAGAGAAAATGTTACAGCAAGTAAATGGCTGGCATCTCAGAGCCTGAGAGGTCTGTATGAACGCAGTCCATCTCCAGCGTATAGTGGAAAAAGGATAAGGTATTAGAAAAAAAAATAGAAAAAAGTTTTGTCTTCATGTCTTGAGCTGATAATGTTAGAATTAAGATAAATCCTATAATTTTCTTATATTAACTGTTTTGCTCAGAGTAACTCTTAATAAGTGAAAAACAGCATTTACTAAAGGATAAAATACCAGTTTAAGGTAGAAGAATATATACAGTGTGCTTTTCAATGTTACAAAAGAGAACTGAAAGTAATTTGCAAACAGTTTTATTTTGTTCGCAAATGTAAGTACTTTTCTGTGGTACCTTGTTTTTAGTAAATCTTCTCACTCAGTACCATGTCCCACATTATATAATCTATCATTTTATCTTTTCATTCTATCAAGGCACAGCATACCTGGCTAATCCATCAGAAATCCCTTTCCTTATCAGTCACTCAAAAGTGGTTATACTGTGCAGTTTGACAGCATTAGACATCACTTACCTTCATAAACTACAGATTACTTGTGGAAAAAAAGATTATTTTTTTTCCTCTGTTTGAGGATGCCTTGACTTTATGGAGGTTTCATTGTTTGTTTTCCTTGATTCCTGCTTTTTCCAAAATGACTGAAAAAGATTCATCAAAGAATCACAAAGTTACTTTTATTGTCCGTAACATTATATATATATTTTTATTCATAACTTTCTGTGTTATTTTTCTACAAAGATTTGGATTTTCACATCTTCTTCCATTCTTTTCTCAGCACAGTGATTTTAAATAAAGTATTTTTACGTAGTAAAGAGTTTTTTTGTTGTTGTTGTTTAAGATAATTTCCATCCTACTTCATAGGTGAGGAACTTTGATAATACTTCAGGTGTATCAAAGATCTGAGGCCTTGGACACCCTGACAGCTTACATGAATGTAGTTTTGACACGGTACATCACAGCTGCCTTTCTGGAGGTGTTATGATATGTTGCGTAGTGTTTTACTGTGGAGCTGATAGTGGAAATTTGACACTAGATACTATAGGATTCTCAACTGATGGTATACTACATAGTACAGCTATGTAACTGATGGTATACTACATAGTACAGCAATATGTGCTATAATACAATTCTTATGTTAAGCCAGATGAGAATTTAGTATTATACTTTCTGTATATTGTTGTGGATTCTAGCCTGGTTATTGTG
Source organism: Anser brachyrhynchus (assembly GCF_964034855.1). NCBI lineage: Eukaryota > Metazoa > Chordata > Aves > Anseriformes > Anatidae > Anser > Anser brachyrhynchus. Next base: position 32,443,615 of record NC_137696.1, read on the forward strand.
TGTATTTAAGGAAATTTGCATAATTTTGACATTTAAAAACTAGTGCAATCTGTCATGCATGTTAATGCTTCTTGCCAAGAGTGCTGGAAGTATTTTTACAAAAATAATAAATTTGACGTATGTTTTAGATAGCTTTGTCATCATTGTGTGATAGTATCAAGTATGAAAGGATGGGTAGTGATACCTCACTACTCATAAAGGGACATTCCCTTTTATCAGTCAGCAGACCTCCACTTTGTCTCATCTATTTTGTTGGATTGTATTATAGCGTGAAAAAAGAATTGTTTCTGTGTGCATAAGAATTCCTGACATTGTTTTCTGTCCCACATCTAAAAGCCTTCTCCTTTGAGAAGTTAGTGAGTAGTGCCTGATTAATTTAATTAAATTATTTATTTAAAATAGTTATTCCACTGTTCAGAAGTTGGGGCAATTCTTAAGTACTCTATGAGGAAGCCATATGATGCATGAAGTGAATGTGAAATGAAATGAAATGTGAATTAGTTCTGAAGCATCCAGGAATAGGTTTTTAGAGGAAGAGGTGAATAAGTATGGTAGGAGGTGATTATTAACACAGAGTTATTATTAACACAGTGTTAAAAGTTGGCATTAACATTTGTTGACATTAGCATTTTATATTAATTTAATGAGGGAGAAAAAAGTGAAAACTAGGGACAAGTGCTATCCAAAGGTCACATTAGTGTTGCAAAGATCATTTTACTGATACTGTGGTATTCAGACACAATGGGATTTTGGATGTAATGTTAGCTGTACTTGTGAAACTCTGTGGAGCTGAGTAGGCTTGATCCTCATTTACATTAATTTAGGATATTGGTTTTGGGCTGAAAGTCTTTTTATTATTAACTAACAATTCTGTTATTAGTTTTATCCGAAGGATTATATGATTTTTGCATAGTGCTTTTTTTTGTGTGGACACTTAACAAGTACGTCTACACTACTTTTGCTTACTCTTATTTTCTTGGTGATGAAAGCCTCCAGTCTTTTATTTACCTAGTCTTCTTAATATGTATGGTCACAATTAAGATTAATAAATGATATATATATTTTTTTCTCTCCAGTGCTGAAACTCTACCTGACAAATTTCATCACATAGCAAATGTTTTGCAGCTGGACTGTGGACTGTGGAAACTACAGGATTATAATGGAAACTGAGGAAGCATAAACCCCAATGTTGCTACTTAACAACTCAGTTGCATCAGTGGCATCCTTGTTTTCCTAATCTTGAAAAATAATTTGTTTTCTCACAAAATAAGGATAGTATAGGGTTTTTATATATATATTTATATATTGTTTATTCTATGGTTCTGTTAATGAAAATAAAGAAGTCAGTGATCTAGCCACAGAATTCATTATATTTATTTACAAGTCATCAGATCTTGTTTTTGTCTCTATGGTTCTTTCATAGCTGTGAGCCATTCTGGCATGCCTTTAGGTTTATGACATCCTGCTGTGTAAGGATGTTTCAATGGTGGTTTCTAGATGCCTTTTTATAGTTTTTTTTAAATTATTTTTATAGTATGCTAAATTATATCATGAGCTATTAAGATAGGTTATGCATCCGTTAGTTTAAAAACATCTCTAATTATTTCACTGCTAAAATATTACTGCATGTATGCTTCAGGCATGATTTTTTTTGCTAACAACCTATTATGTATTCACAGGAGCAACAATGCGAATTCATACCATTGGGGAATATTATTTAATTTGGCAAATAGAGTATTTTTATCATTCATGTGTTGTTTAGAATAAATATATCCATGAAAGCAAACACAAGGATACTGTATGTTCACATTCTGTAAATCTTTTGTTTTACTTCCATTAAGGCCAGAATTAGTCAAGCACAAATGGAAAACATGTAGTAGCTTTAAAGTAAAATAAAATTGGTTTTGATTTAGTTCAAGTCAACCATCTCATTTAAAATTAGCCCAGGGGTCTTGTAAAAATGCTAGTAATCTAAACATAATAATGCACATTGCCCAATTGCTTCTGTATATGATATAGGTTCAGTGCTGTAGTGCTTTGACAGCCCATTACTGAATGTAATGAACAGCTATTTTTAAACAGAAGAAATTCAGGTTGACAGCTTGGCAATGAAATTCAGCTAGTGGCATAATTTTTGTCGTCTTCGGTATAGAGAGTGGATTTCAGTTTAGTTTAAAGAAATTTGTATCATGGACTTTATGGAGCAATCATTTTTTGCTTCAGTTTTACTAAATACTTTCTGAACTGCTTGAAGTAAAGCTGAATTTTGTCAAATCCCCAAGCCCACACTCCTGTCAGGGTAGAAGACACTCTGTGTGAAGTTAGTGATTAATAAAAATAAGTTGAAATCTTAAGGAAGAGAATGTACTGGAATTGAATTTATAATCAGAAACCTTCTTTTTTTTTGCTTTTAGTTGAATAAGAGAAATCTGTAGATCCATAAGCCCTTCAAAAGGGATTTAAGTGTGAGTCAATAGCAAACTAAGAGAAGAGACAGAGCAAGTAGCTGTCAAATTGCACATATTTTGTGGTAGAAATCTATAACATCAGGCCAGGCTCCCATCTATCATTTTCCTTATCTCAGTTGGCTACTGCATTGGGAAGTAAATAATATTCTGCCTTTCTTCTTTTTGTTTGTCTGTCTTTCCTGCTCTGCCATCCTTGGACTTCTCTGTGGTATTAGTCAGAGACAAGTTTAAAACCTACTTTTTTCAGACTCTTCTCTGTTGAGATTAAAAAATAAATGATACCTCTTGGGATCATTAGCGAGTTTGCCATAGGGCAAGGAGGAGGATGCTCCCTTTGCCAGGACTGGCGTTTGTGCTCCCACTTTTCCTTTCTGCCAGATTGATGGGATCCAGCAGTGCTGTGATGTGATTCTTGGCACATCTAGTGACTCTGACCAGCCTCCTCCTTCTCTCCTGGCAAACCCTACTGGACTGAATGCCATGTCACTCTTTCAGTTAACTTCATGTTTCCAACCACTTGCTATCTTTTTCCAGCTTCTTCCTATGACCGTCAGCCATCTTTTTACAGCACTTCACTGAGATTTCTGTTTAAGACCTATCTTTCTTGTTCCATGTTCTGTAAGTACACTGAGAGAAAGAATAATTTGCATCACTGGAGAACTTTGGGTAAAAATATGTGCCCTCACATTCAGTGATTTTAATCATACCTGTTGGATATTCAAAACTCTGATTCTAACCACTTCCTCAAAAGATCAGCCCATGGCTTGCATCTTTTCCAAAATCACTGCAGTAAACTGCCTTATCATAGAACCATAGAATGGCTTGGGTTGGAAGGGACCTTAAGGATTCTCTAGTTCCACTCCCCCTGCCATGGGCAGGGATGCCACCCACTAGATCAGGCTCAGCGCCTCGTCCAGCCTGTCCCTGGGGACATCCACAGCTTCTCTGGGCAAAGTGTTCCAGTGCCTCACCATCTCTGAGTGAAGAATTTCCTCCTAACATCTAATCCAAATCTCCCTTCTTTTAGTTTAAAACCATCCCCCTTTGTCCTATCATTATCTTCCTGAGCAAAAAGTTGCTCTCTTGCTTATAAACCCTCCTCAGCTACCTCGGGTGAACTGAATGTTCTGAATGACTTCTATTTTTGCTGACTTCTACTTTTGACTGTTAAAGCCATTTTTCTCTTCCCAGTAATCTCTTGTTCCAATTCTTATGCCTTGTTAACACTTTCCTTTTTACATCCTACATTACATCCAATCCCTCTGCAATAATCCCTTTCCAAATCTATCCTCATTCTGAAACAGTTCTTGCTACATTCTATGACCCTTGTTTTCCATCTTCCCATTTCTCACTGGGGTCTGTTGCTGTACCCTGGAGAACATACAGTATACTATGTTTGTTCGGTTCCGGTGTGTTTTTTGTTTTTGTTTTGTTTTTTGTTTTTTGGTTTTAAGAGGCTTGTCTATAAAAGTGTGTAGGATAATACATCTATACGTAAATCTAACATACCTCATTCAAGTCTGCTAATGCTTTGTGTTGACAGCATGTATGAATGGCAGAATATCCTTGACCCAAATCTGGGTTCAGAAATGCAAATGCGGTTTTAATTTATGGATTATTATCATTACTTATTTTTGTGGATTACTCAGAATATGCCTTCTCCCTTCAGAATGAATGGGATATATCCAGTCTATTCTGACTTTGAATAGCTTGGTAATACTTTAATAAAGTGAAGCAGTAATATCAAGATCCATCATTCCCAATGATTTTCTTTCATTTAAGTTATTTTTGAGAGGTGCTGGTGTGCTTTGCATATGCAGTTTTTGCCTGCTGATCTCATAGTGCTTTCACTCTGCTGTGACAAACCTGCATAAGACCATTCATTAGTCCAACCTTATTTTCCATGAGAATACCCCACGTGTTGGAAAAGAATGCTGAGGAATGCTTGGTGAGAAGGGGTCTGTGATAGGCAGAAAGCTGATTCTGAAGAGGTAGAGTTTATCAGTTCCCACAGGGCTTGGGAAGAAAGGGCAGGCTGTTACAGAGGTATATAACAGTTAAGGTGACATGTGGGGATGATTTAATAGGGTTGCATTTAAATTATCCTTCTGTGAAATGACCAATAAAAAACAGCTAGTCTGTATTCCTTTTTTTTTTTTTTAATAGAAATTTGTTCTGAAGTGTTTTGAGTCATCTGAAATTCAAGGAAGGCCAGATTTTAATTTCTCATTTATTTCTGTGTTGAGGTTGGCTGAGCGAAGGGAATCATTATGTAGAAATGATGACAAGACAAAACAAATGTGATAGTTTTCCCTCCTTGATTCTGTCTATTTTAAGCACTAGAGCTCTTATTCAATTTTCTGCGAAATATTTGGAAGTCTCTCTGACCTCATAATATAATGAAATCTTCGTGCTAGTGCTTGGAAAAAAGTGAAGGGCATAATTGCTATGCATTTCCATGTGGTTCTCTGTGAGTTAGGTTTCTCCATCATGTGGAGTACTACAGTGTGTACTAATTGGTACCCTTGTTGATAACCTCAATTGAAAGAGCAAGAATTAAGAACCAAATTGCAACCTCCCTGAAGAAATTCTTTAGAAAGAATAGTTAACTGGAAGACTCTGTTGGTTTTCTGCATTTGCCTGGGGTGTACAGGGGAATGAAACATATACCCCTCCGTATTCAATTCTAACACGTGAATAGACATGTTGAGTCAAGAGGAGACAGGCTACCTGGGAATGATACTACTTTAGACATTCATAAGTACAGAAGTATTTCGATGTATGACTGAATAGTTGGTTCACTGAACCTCCTTCTTAAAATGATTCTTTGTTTCATCAGAATTTCTGGGACAACATGGGGGAACTAGATCTACATACCCATTAATCATGCTGAACCCCTTTTACTGGAGATCTGGAGATGTTTTGGTCTTGAGGGTTATAGTTTATTTAGTGTTTCGAGGCCACCTACTAAAAGACCTCACACACTGAGGCTCCTAATGTAGTAGAATTCTTAAGTCTGTGCTTAAATTACCCTACCTAAAGAATTTTTAAACAGTCTGTTAATATAACTTAAACAAGTTTATCTTTCTTTCAAAGGCAGAAAAGACTGGCTAAATTTGAGGAATGGATGTTGTAGTTATGTCCTAGACCAAGAGAAGTGTTTTCATGGGTCTGAGCAGCACTGCCTTGTGGTTGATGACTAAAGTATTCAGCTGGATCTCAGTTTTGAGATAATGCCTAATAATGCAATGTCCATGTAAGAACTTAGCCAATGAATTCAGTACTCCTTAATAGGTACTACCTTGATTTAATGGTCTTATTCTTCCCTCCCACCCTCCCATGCCAAGTACCAACGTATTCACAGACTCCATCTCAGTATGTGAACAGCTAAGTAATAATTTACTCACAGTGTTAGCGTATGAAGGGAAGAATGTAAAGCAATGGAATAAATAATAAAGAATCAGAAACTAAAGCTCCTAAATAAATTAGATTGGAGGTGTAATATCTCCTAACCTATCAAGTGTGTAACAAAAGCATTTTTGGAACATATTTCCTCTTTCTTGTGATCTCTGCCTTTCCAAGTAGAGCGTATGCTGTTACTCTTCAAAAACTAATACTCCAGTTACGTCTGACCTTGTGAAGCAGCTTCTCAGTCATTCTTTTCAGCATCAACTGTAATCATAGCACAAACCCTTATTATGATGGGCACATAACTCACTCTCTGTCTCTCTCTAAAGAGCAAATACCAACACTGCTTGATAGCTCAACAAACAGTGGTGTTGGAGAAGGACTGCTCACAGTCTGCTGTATGCTTTACTTCCACCAATCTAATGCAAAGTAACTTTACTGCTTCATTGGACTTTTCTAGTTTGTAGACAAGTGTGGTTTTCATTCTGCAGAAGTAAAACTATGTGTCTGCACTCTGCTAAGAAAATAATTAAAAGACCTACGGTTGACTGTAGCTATTTCAGAACAGTGCAATATTCTGAAGCAAATATTCTGAAGGGAAGTCTCCTTATTCACCTAGTATTTTGTATGTGTACTCACTATGGACTGTTGCCCTCAGGAGCACTTATAGATGTGCATTTGTCCTGGTATAGTTCTTTTTTTTTTCCCCTTTCATTTTGTTGTTACTTCCTTTTCTTTTATTATCCATGAGTAACAGCACTCATGAAGGACTTTTGTAAGCAGTTTGCATGTTTTGAAATAGCACAGACATCTGAGGAACAGTTATTTTAGTTATGTTGACTTCATAAGTATATTTTAATTCTACCCAGAAGAGAGGAGTAAGGGAACCCTTATAAAAAGCATTGTAAGGACTAGCAATTTTGTTTTTCTTCACCCTTTCATCTCTAGGTAAAAGTTTTAGGAAAACTTCTTGAATAACCTTACAGTCATAACGACACAAACTTTGAGCTGCTCACAACACATCAGGTTTCAAACTGAAAGCACAAAATATAATTCTCATGTTTCCTCTCTGAGAATGAGTACTGACACACCTCCTGCTTCCATACATGTCCTGGAGGCTGGCTGGAGTAAAAGGGGAATCGCCCTGCTTGGCTGAAGACCAGCCAGCTCCACAGGCTTCCTTGTAGTGCTGGAACGCTACAAAAAGGAAGATGTTGTCCTCTCCTTTCCACAAATATTTTCTTAATGTATGTACATTTTTCAAGCTTACTGCCATTTACCACAACTTACCTTTTCTGATACAATTAAGTATATCATCTCTGTTTAGTAAAAAATAGCAACATACTAGCTGGATTTCAGTTGGGCTTTTGAGTTATTGTTCAGCTATTCATTAATACTGGATGGGAGAGAGAATAATTCTGGAATGGGAGGGAAGAAAGGCTGGGACATTTTTTTTAATTTTCTTTGATGATTTTTGGCATCATGGCATATTACCTTTTGTTTTGTTTTTTTCCTCAGGCTGATTCCTTTCAAAATTGTAAAATTATGCACATGCATAATGCACATTTAGGTACATATTACAAGTCTGGATATAAGCGGAAGTCAAAATGCTTCAGACTAACTGACTGATCATATGATATAAAATGGCTGACATTGGTTCTTGACCAAGATAATTGTCTTGAATTGCAAAGCTTCCCTGTCCATGTATAAAGAAGGATTGGTTAATGCTTTAATGAGAAAAAGTTTAAATCCATGCTCAAAAGAGCATTAGATTTATCCTAACGTTTGTAATGGCTCTTTATACTTTCTTATGCGCAACTGTAAGTACCTTGGAAAATGCAAAATTTGAGAACTACTTGTCAACATTTTGTGAAATACCCTGAAGTGAAATTGTTTTATAGCTGTCTTTTTACTGTGTTGTGAATGTTCCAACAGACATACAGTAAATATTCAGTGATTGTTTTGCCACAAAGTAGTTTGCTTTATTTCAAATTTTTTCTGTTAAGATTATTAAATAATACATGTCTTTAATTTTCAAGTTTTTTTTTCTCCTGTTACGATGTGATGATTTCACTATGGGATTAAAACACGGTGTTTTAATGCATAGTGTTCAATCAAAGTAGAATACTTAAACTAGGTAAAAAAAAATGTTATGAAGCTGAAGTTTCCCTGAGAGAGTTGTGAGCAGAATCAAAACAGTATTTTAAAAAGATCACACTGGAAAAAATAACACCCCAAACAGTAACAGCCTGCTCTCCATCACCCCCAACATTTAATAAGCGGTCTTTTCAGCTGATAGAGTCCTAAGTGATTTTTTTTTCCTACTTAAGGCCATTCTAGATATGCTTGCTAAGTGGACCTAACAGTACTAGTATATTTTATGTTAGCAAGTCATGATAGAAAAGTGCTTGAAGTTCAGGGGGCATTTGTCTCCTTTCTCACAAATTCATTTAAGTACCAGTCTTGCCATAGCTTTAACTGGGGCAGACAACCATACAAATGACTTGAGATAAAATGAAAATAATGGACTGAGCTAGGTGCCGGGGGTGGTAGTTACACTGCATACACATCAATAAGCATTGAGTGTTATTCTATGCTAATGTAAGCCTGATGGATCAGCTTTCGCTTTTAGCCTAGAGGACCATTAAGCACTAGAAGCTGGGTCAAACTGATATAGTAAGGCAGACGTACCCTAACAGTTGGCAACAGTAGTTAACAAGCAGTAATTTGCTATGTGTGAGACTAATATTGTTTAAAGTCTTCATGATCAGAGAAAGGATAATACTTCTTTGTTTAATTTCCTTTTGCAACCTCAATTCATTTGGAGGAAAAAACCAAAACAAACAAAAAACCAAAACACAATCCACAAAACATTAAGATGCAAAAATGAATAAAGCATTGACCAGTTCTTTTGGAAATCATGTATTATTGTATGCTACAGAACATCAAAGCATTATATACAATTTTCAAAAAATGCAAGGAAATTCTCATAGGATAATATTGTGTAATTGAAATACATAATTTATTATTTTAATTCAAATTAAATACCATTAATTGCTCATAAATTTATAACCTTGAATGTATTAAAATGTAAGTCTTCATCCATAGCGACTACGTTTCAAAATGTCTAAGTTACAGAAATATTTTGAAGATAAAATAGAAAAAATGCCACTATTTACACAGATGTCACTTTGAAGAGAATTTTGTCCTTGACTTGAGACGAAGATAATAAAGCATTACCTTTATTCTGTTTTGCTTATGCTTTGGTACCGTTGCCTCTGATGCAGATACTGTTTAAGCTGGTGGCAAGGTTTAGCTAAACATGTCTAAATACATTGAAATGTAGAAGAGTTGTTTGTTTTCCATCTCTTTATAACATTGTTTTATTCCCATTTTTATCAGATTTTGTTCTGTGTGTAAACCTGCTACGTGTACAGCTTTTGACAAACAAGATCACATGGTCAGTGCTGACGAATGTTAACAAAAATCAATATAATGTGTTAAATAAGGTATATCGCTTGTATGTTTCAGAGGCATACTGAAAAACTAGGCTTTGGTTGGTTTAGGCTTTGATCTTTTTGCTTTGGTGCTGTGGCCTTATGCACCCTCAGCTTAGCTTTGTTGGGGCTATTGACAATTTATGCTGTCAGGGCCACTGTTTGTGGTGCATGTTGTGTTCAGTTTATCATCTGTTGGGAATATTTATTTTTTCTTCCTTGCTAGTACAGCATGGCTTGGTTGGGAAAAATGGAGAAGTGGTCCATTATAGTAGTACCTTTTGTAAATTTCAGAGACTTGTTGCTCCTCAGGAATGAGGGAGCACTTTCGCACAACAGAGTTACTGTGATAATGCCTAGACTCCTGGATAACTCAAATGATGACTAGAGAAAAATGTGGGTTGAAGAAAGAGGAATATTACATATATCTGAATAAGAAGATATGGTTGCGGATTCTCTGGCCTTCATATCCTCTTCATGTTATCTGTATATTGCAGAAGTAATACCCGTGCTTCATATCTGCAGATGTAGAAATTAAAAATTCTCTATTTCAGTCATCAATTATAATACTCCCATTTCCTATAACATCATTTAAGGTTTAAGGACTTAAACAGTGTGCAAACACAGGTAACTTGTTTTCCTTTTCGCTTTCTTGAGAACTACTTCTGTTGGTTTTTTGAAGCTTACAAAGGAAAAAAAGTTAGCTAAAAGTGTCTTGCCTAAAATGCCTTTTGGACTATTGGCCTTTTCTTTAGAATATTTTTTTCCTAGTTTTTACATAGTATGACTAAGTTTAACGGTTTTTTCTTTCATGGTGCTTTTGTGTCTGTGAATTAAAGTTGTGTGAAATTCAGTGCATATTGAAAAGATAAACTTAAAAACAGCAATGTTTCTTCTACCTAAGGCAATTCTTTATTTTTAGCTTTCAATGTGTGGTTAGCCTTGATGTTTTATGTAGAGGTATTGTTAGAAGTTCGTTTGGTATAACATATTCTTATTGATTGAAATGTGTTTACTTTCCTGAGAATGAAAATGGCAATATATAATTTAGCTTCCACTTAATTATCAGAATATTTGTAAAAAATGTGGGTTGTAAAAGGCATCTCAATTCACAGAACAGAGAATAGAAAAGGGTAGTTAATTTTTTTTGTTTGGTTTGGTTTTCAGGCATTGATGAAAGAAATGCTATACTGAGATAGATGTCTGTTAATTGCTGATGACTTCTCGTAGCAGAGTTGGCTCATTAATCTTGTGTAAGTTTATTATGTTGGTTTATTAATCTGTATGTAAGAAGACGAGAGTAACTCATCACAGAATGGGACTAGAAGTCCAGAAATTAGACATTTTGACGAAATATAAAGAAAAAATAAAAAGCTTATGAATTCCTATTTCTAGGATACTAAGAAGGGAGAAAGAATAACATATACTTCAGATTTGGACAGCCTGTATGTGATGCTGTGGGATCTCCAGATGATTTTGGGAAAGATTTAATCTGTTGTTAGTGGGGAAAATAAAAATAAAATAATAATTAAAAAAAAGTTTAAGGTAATATGTAAAGGATGAAAATGAAAGAAATGTGCATTAGGGAATGATAGGTATTACACTTACAGACCTTCTTGCATTTTCTGAAGAGTAACAGCATCAACAGTTTCATAAAATGTTGCATGCCCATTTAACTAGAGGCAAAATCAGACCTAAGCATTCAGGTCCAAAGTGGAATCAGAGGAGAGCACGTGGAAATAGCTGATCTTGGGTAGATTTCTGTGAGATTTCTGTGGAAGGCAGAAGTGTAGATTGTTGGCTTTGTCTCTTTTCTAACCAAAGTGGCTTGCCAAATGTTTTAATCTCTGTAGAAACCTATAGGAAAAAAGAGAGAAAACCTGAGACTATTTAGCAGCTCAGCAGAATTGTCATCAGAAACTTCAAGTGATTCTTTATGCACTCAGGCTGCACTTCTGCTTCTTCATTTGTTCCCTGATTGATGGTATTTGTCCCCCAAAAGGATGACCTATCCCTTTTTGGCACAGATCACCTGTCTGTACAGTAGTTAGCAAATTAATCATAATAGTAGTACAGGATCATCTACTTTAGAATACAAAATCTAGATGAACCTGAATTTGCTGTCTGCAATAACAGTTTGGAGAACTACCTATGTATCCTGCTGTCCTAGTAACCACCAAGACTGTAGCCGTGTTTTAGAATTGAAGGACTTTAAGGGTAAGAAAGGAAACATCACAGGAAACAAAGAGACAGGAAACCTGCCATCTCCTCATTTAGGAAGGTCCCAAACGTTTTGCTGGAACTCTAATTGAAAATTAGTAATTGCTCTGAACTAAGATGTTTTTCCCAATTCAGCAGATCACATCTGCAAAGTCATACTCATGTTTTATTCCTGAGTAAGGAATCCACTTAAAAAGAATTTAAATGTGACCCTTTTGGAATAGGAATATGCAGCATCTGCTGTGAAGAGAGATGCAGCCTTGGTAAAGGGGAAATGATACCAGGTGAACTAAACGAGCCAATAATACTGGTTCGTATAAACCTCAGCAGAGGACAACTTGACCAGGAAAAGGGCTGAGATACTACAGGTGACAAAGCTTATTAAGGCTCTGTGTACTGATGAGGAATTCCAGGCATATACCTAACTTGTCATTCCAATATAAATTGATGACTGAGTAAATTGACTCTGGGTCAGATCTCTCATTCATTATCATGACCTGTTGTCTTGGTGATTAGCTGGGAACAGACTCGAAGGCGACTAAGACTTCTAGGAGTGACACAGAACTTTGGAAATTGCATCCTGAATTGCCTATGGAAAGGAAAAGAAAGTGAGAATGCTTTGGATATTTCTCTGGAAGAAGAGAGGTTAAAGAATAGGTAGAGCTTTCATTAAGGTTTCAGTGTTGTTATTATTATTATTATTTATATAAATAAGGCAGGGACACCTTCCATTAGACCAGGTTGCTCAAAGCCCCATCCAACCTGGCCTTGAACACCAGGGATGGGGCATCCACAGCTTCTCTGGGCAACCTGTGCCAGTGCCTCACCACCCTCTGAGTAATGAATTTCTTCCTAATATCTAATATAAATCTACTCTCTTTTAGTTTAAAACCATCACTCCTTGTGAATTGTTACACAGAAGTGTTACACCATGCATTCACATTTTTTTTTTCATTTAACAAGAATTTGGAATATTCTGCTAAAAATTTGGAAAACTAGTTGCCATTTCTCTTTGTGTGAGTGTGTTTGTGAAGATGAGAACAAGATAAATATAAATTGTGGCATGTGGTTGATGTTTAAAATGGGATTTAACAAAAACTGTGCAAGTTTACAGTTCATTATATTTTTATGAAAAAATCTCTTAAGATGTTTAAAGTAGGACTGTAGTTCTGCAGTGCTGGTGTAGATATTGTAATGTAGTACTCTACCTTCAAAGAAAATTATAGTATTTAAACTGTTTATGCCAACTGAATTTGAAATGATGACACTATAAGATTCTGGAAGTATATTGCTAAACAATGCAAGTACAGGATTTTAATCATCCTCTGATGATCAGGAATTTTGAAAATTGAAATGATATGTATTATGGTCAACGTGTTTTTTATGCACCTATTTATATTCTAATGTCAGTTGAAGGGATGTGAGTATAACATTAACAATGTGTATTTTCAACTCATTTATTCCTTTAATAATTTTGTGTGGTACATTAATAGACGTAGTTTACTTTTAATATGCTTTGTGTGAAGTCCTTATGTTAAGAAAATGGAGAGATTATAAGAAATAATTGGCTTTGCATATTGTATTTTTTTTATTGTTTTGTCCCTTTGAAGATACAAGGCTTCATAATCACATCAAAGTATTAGTGATGACCTATTCTTGTAAAGTAAGTCAAGTAATCATATCCACATTATTTAATTACATGATTTCAATGGAAAAATAAGAGACTACAGTGGCAATGGGAGGTGTATAACAGGAAGGGAAATACAACAGCTTTCTGTTTCTTAAGACTGGATTCAAATCAGGAAAAAAGGAAAAAAAGTCATGTACCAGGTTGACAGCATTTTCAGACATATACAGAACAGTTAAGTAATTTGGCAGAATTGTTAACTTTGATTTGAAGAGGACCAGATTTGGCCTGCCTGGACTATAAAAATGACACGTGAGATTATTCAGACTGTGCTGAAGATAATTGGTAGTTCATACCTATGAAATATGGTAATTCACTTAAGGAAGTAGAAATTACATTATAGGTTATAATGTTCTTGATGTGTCCTATTACTGAATGCTTAAGCTCCAAGTCCCCCATGCTTTGAGCTATGCATGATTAGTGGTATGCAAGCTGCTGTAAAATACAGAACATCACTTACACAGACAGACAGTTATTTTCCTGGGCATGAACAGAGAGCTATTGCTCATACCCATACAGCTTTCCCACCTTCACTGGTAAGGTACCAAGGCAAATCAAGTTTGGGATCCTTTGGTTTTGGTAGTAATCTCTTCATAGCACAGTCTCTCTCCCTCTCCGCACCCCAGCTTCTACAGCAGCAATGAGAACAATCATATAATTACTTAGCTACTTACTGTACTGGTGTAAGTTGTAGGCAGATGGTGAATGGCAAGCTGGAGATGATTATATAGTAAACACACTGATCTCTATAAGAAACATCCAAGGGAAAACATATACGGCAGGTATGAAGAGGATTTAGATGATCAAAACAACTAGAGAAAGAAAAAAGACTGAATGTGATTGGGTGACTTAATATGGGGTTATCAGAAGTAGGAGCACTTCCTACATAGTTAAGTATAACCATCTATTTTTTTAAAAGAAAAGAAATTTCCTAGTCCACATGTGATTCTAAAAAGATGTTTCAAATCAGTAGGAATACCTGTTTTTAAGGCTTTTGAGGTTGTTCTTACAAAACACTTGTTTTTGATTGAGTGGTAACTGGAATGGGTTTTTGGTCTCCAAAATTAGAGAGACATCAATAAGACAGGTCCAAACAATGAGTTACTTCAGTAATGTAATATGTTAAAACAATCTCCATTCCTAATACACAGACAAAAGGGAGCTTTTTTAAAATTGAGTATTACGCACAGAAAAGCCTTGATTTATTTGCTAGATTTCTCTGCTCTGCCTAAACAGATAGCAAGTGGGGGAACAGATTTCCTTTCCTGTGAAAATTAAATTCAAAACCAGAGTTTTCAATTTGTTTATTTTCCAGCCTGGAAAGGAATTAATCTAATAATGTTAATAATAGTGTGGAAGAGGAGGGAATACGAGGCTGCAGTGTCCCAGTCTTTCTTTCTCATTGTTTTTGACCAAGTGAGTTAGTTGTGTTTGTATTTCTTTGTGGTGTGTTTACTTTGATGTGACCTGGAACATCTTCAGAAGACAGGCCAAGGTAGTGGTTCCATGATGATGGTGGAGAGAACAGGAGAAAAAGGAGAATCTCCTTTAGTGGTAGCATTTGTATCAGGTTCATGCAGTACTTGATCTCACTGCCCACGGCTGTACTGCCGATTTGCTTGCTGTGTGCTCCTGTCCTCTATCTCATCCTGGGTAAATCAGCCATGTCTGTGTAGTTAATCAGTATATTAATCTAAGGGAAAAATAATTTTTGTTTTGGGGGTTAGTCTTCCATTGATCTTGTTCTACAACCCACAAATGTTGCGCTATCAACAAATCCAGTGCAAGAATGGCAGTGGGAATGTGTTGATGGGCCAGAAATGAGGAGGGGAAGGTGAGGAGAGGGGCCTTGTCTTTGGGCAGTGAACCAGTTAGATTGGATTACATATCACATAAAATTGCATCACAAAATAAGTTTATATCTCTGAAAATCAAAGGCCAACTTAAGACAGCAGACCCAGGTTCGTATATACTCTGACTCAGATAGAGAAAAGACGTAAAGCTGGTGAGACTTCATAGTACAGTTAAGTCAACCTAGTGTCTTAACTGTACCCAACGGACCTTTTGTGCTCCTTTCTTCCTCCCATCCTCCACCACTCCCCATGTACAGTCACTGTTTTGACTCCACATTGAGCTGTGCTGGGGCAGAATAAGTGAAAGCGGAGGCAAAACTGTTTGTTTATAGGTCTATTGTTCTAAACTTGGTCAGAATCAGTCATGGCATGCCTTTGGTTTTTGTTTTCTTCCAAAATGGAGGAAAAAAGTGTCATTATGTCACCCTAAGAAGTGAATTGAGTTGTGCTTTATTGCACTAAAGCAGTTGCTTTTATTAATTTAAACAACAACAACAAAAGAAAAATCAGATGGAAGAAGAACTTTCCCTTCACAACTTGCAGAAAGACTGAGTATTTCTAACAGAGCTCCTAGATTTTCAGGGATTGGTGAATAGCCAAGCATGTCATGTCTGTCTCTTTACAATATTTCAGTTTCCTTGTAGCTCTGTCATCATTAAGACCTGGAGGGGATATGTAGTAAACAAATTATGCTATTGTTTGTGTCCAATGAAGGAGGTAGAGGTGTCTTAGGAATGCCTCTCAGATATCTTCTCATGTTTCTTTTCTGCTTCTGTAATTTCTTTTAGCTACTGAGTGTTCTGAAAAACATTTATTTTGATATAAAACCTCAATAAATACATCTATGCTTTGCAAACCTCTGACTTTAATAATGTCCCTGTTTTAAGACCGTGCTCTTATATTATTCTGGTTTTGATTTGCTCTAATCCAAGTACCAGCAGAGTGGTATACAATATTCAATGTCTGTTTAGCTTTAATCTCTGAGTTAATGCTGTTCCTCTTGGAGAACTGTGCCCACTATTTTATTTATTTTGATAATGTGTGCTACTCGACAGAGTGAATCTCTGTTATGTGAGTCTCTTTGCTGTGATGTTATTTCACCTAGGCTTCTGAATACATTAAATGTGATTTAAATTTACCCTTTTGCTTTAGCATCTTTTCTTCACCCATGCTGGTCTCTCAGACATTAAAGAATAATGAATTTATGTATTTAATATAATTGTGATCCCTAGCATTATATATATAGTGGGGGATAGAAGCTGAAGAGAAGAAGGTGACAGTTTTGTAAAATTAGATATTTCTAGTCTTTTTACTTAAAGAATAAGAAAACTTACTTTTTTTCTCCTTGACTAGTCAACAACATTACACTCTTTCCATACAGTTGATTGCTTTTTAATTAAATCAGATGTATTGATTTGAGAAATCTCAACAGCACGTTAGTGGTTTTGTGTGTGTGTTTGTGCATACATTACTAAGTCTGATATTATTTGGGACTTTCAAGATGAATGTATTTTAATGATTTTCATCTTCTTTATAAGGCTATTCTGATACAACACTGGTGTGTTTGATGAAACAATTGCCCGCATAGAACTGAACTTATCCTACTTAGAAGTTACTTCTTGTTATTTTAACTTATGCTTTGGAAGGAAATTTGTTCTGCTGTAGGCTTTCTAATACATCACAGCAGATAACATTGTGTGAACAACAAGGGAATTTTTGTTTTTCTGCAAAATTGCATTTATTGAACTGAATTAAGAGAGTTCAGGGTCTGCAACTTCCTATCCCAAATCACCTGGCTAGTACTTTGACTCCAGGCAGAAGCTGGAGTTTGTTTTATGAAACATGAAAAAGCTTTTAAACTAATGACTTCGAGGAAAACATCAGCAAAAGTGGGGACACCTGCTGTTAATAAAAGTGCCTGCACATTCATCAGACTTGCATCCCCAGTAGAGGGAACCGTTGAGTAAAATCCTGACCACTATTGTAGAGATCCTATAGGTGGCAGCAGTCACTGCAATTTAGGAGGTTAACAATGGAACGATTTATAGGTACGAGAATAAAGATGTCATAGCTAAGCTGATGGGATCTTTATACAGAAAAATGCTCTTCTTTGAAATATGATAAATGAGAAGAATGCCCATTAATTTTTACTTTACCATTAAGGTTTAAGTTGTTCTCTGTCTATAAGTTATATTTTCAATACTCTTCATAGACAGGTTTTAAGGGAGCCAGAATTTTAATGTCATGCTGTGAAACATCCTTCTTTCAACAGCCAAAGGGAAAGACCTGATGGTGATTTAAAAAAAAAAAAAAAAAAAAAAAAAAGGTGGGGGGAAAAAAACTCTTGTTAATTCTGGTGCTGGGATTAAAAATTTTATGCTGCCATGTAATCTGTTGTTTGATAATGGTGCAAATTAAACGATGTTACTTTACTTCTGAGAAGCCTGGCTGAACTCAAATTGTCTTTCTAAACTACATTTATATTTATGTTTGGTGCAATCTTTAATAATACAGTTGTTACACGCTCTCTGCGTGAAGAGTCCTCAGAACTGAGGTAGAATATTTACTGACTCATTTTTGCTCTGTAGAGTGAAGGACAGACGCTAGCCATTTCAACTTCATAAACATAAGAGCTTAGTTAAATTATGCCAACTGAATTAATATGTGCCGCTTGTAAGTATTGTGTATACTATGGGCATGTAGCTGTGTTATTTTGATTTTTAACCTAAAAACAACAAAAACAAAACAAAACAAAAAAAACCAACCCAACCTTTTACAAGTGACAGGTGAATTGAATTTTATCTTTTTTTTTTTCAAGAGAAAAACCACAGCAAAGCAATGTCATGCCTTGCTGCTGAAAAACTGTTTTTTTTTGTTTTTATCATGCAAAGTATTTTTACTTTTTTTTTAATTGTGTTGAAAATCATTGAAGCTCATCTCTTACTTGTTTTAAGAAGAAATGAGTATTATCACCTTACCCATTGTATCATTTCAAATAAAGTGGTATGAAGTGGGCTTTCTAATATGACAATGAAACAATAAATAAAAACTGTTTACTCCTGTATCAGTGTGGATCTTTTTTTCTGGATGAATGCATTGTTGTACCCTCCTACATATATAAATACATTCTCCTTAAATGGAGCATTGGTCTAGCTAGTATTTTTCACTGTTAAATCCTTCACCTGTTCTTTAGGACATACCTATCATGTAGGTGCTGTATAATGCTGGTAACTTCTGGATAATAGTAGTTTGTGCAATATCACTGGAAGATAAAATGTCAAAGACAGGTATCAATGAGTCCCCTCTACAGGTAAGAAAGTAAAAATAAATCTTTTTTTGTTCTGTGTTTAACAGTCTTACTGTGCTTTAATGGATGCTTACAATATAATTAAAGTAACAGCTTAAAATGTAACTGTGAAGATTTTGGATTTTATTTTTATATGCCTTATAGTCCTATGTTAAGTCTACAGAAAAGAATATATATATGTATATATTTTAGTCTTCAAAAAAGTGTATTTTTAATAGAGAAGTACTGCTTGTTACCATATGCAATGAGACACTCAGCTGGTGTGTTTCTAAACCACAAGTGATATAATAAATGATTTCATATGGCCTTTGAAGCTCAACTGTTTTCAGTGAACTGTCTAAATAGAATCATTCGTCAATCAGGGGCAGAATTAATATATTGCTTTTAAATAGTCCTTAAAACCTCTGAAAAATGTTTTATGGAATGAGACAGCCCCAAAGCAATTTATTAGTCAAATCTTGTTTGACATATTTGTGGCAGTAGCTCTGTTTGGCATACTTCTGTGGGCCGGCTGCATGAATCAGGTGAGCAGGATCAGGACCTCTCCATGGTTTTTGTCTTCTTACAAGCAGTAGCTGCACATACATAACATTCCTTTCTTGCTGATAGACAAAAGAAAAATACATTTTAAGTATTTGAAATTGTGGATAAAACTTTCCAAATACTCAAAACACTAATTAATTGCTGCACAGCTTTTCATCCATGTTGACAGTGAATAAAACTGACAATATTTTAGTGTTATTTTCTTAACTCTCATCGATTATTTTCTTAATTCCTCTTCATGTTGTCAATTGTTCATTGCTAAATATTATTCAGTAATTACCCAAGTAAGCAACATTATGTTAATAACAAATTGATTCAGAATTTTTTACAAAAATTTGATATATTTTTCTTTTAATTCTTCTCTGTAATCAGTGACAGCAAACAAAATAGTTGTTGCTGTGTGCTTTGTTCTTTATGTGAATGTCAATCACTCACTTCTCTGCACCTAAGAGTTTTAGTTTTGAGAACTGTAGCATATGACTTGAATTCTGTAGAGCATTAAAAACATTTCTGAGAGGTGATGAACGCTCAGCTTAAGTCAGTGTAAGCAAGTAATTTGGCAAGTGGAAGCAGATCATTAGATCAAAGCAGTCCGTGCTAAGGCTTATATGCCTACGTGGTTGTGGTTTAGTTCAGGGATTTAACCTCAAACTAGTGTTAGTTTAGACCACTGGATGAAGTGGCCCTGCCATAAGAGTGATTTGAAATTGTTCAAGGGACCAGTCATTGGGTTGGACATGTATGTCCTTGTTACAGTACATTTGATACACACCTAAAGTGGAGCTTCCAACTGAGTGTCCTCTTAAACTCAGAGACTCCAAAACTCCTCCATGAAGTGGGCACAAATGCTCTAGGTGAGGACAGTTGCAAGGTACAATTTGCTTCAAACCAGAACACTTATGTAGTTGCAGCCTCAGAATTCCCACTGACCTCAGTGTTCCAGAGGATGGAGAGACTTGGTACTTTGGGATGTATTGGAGGGAAATAATTTATCCTAAATGATTATGAAAATCAGAATGTACTTTGGGGAAAAACTTTTTTTTTTTTGAATCACTTTTAAATTTAAAAGGTAAAGTTTGGAAAACTTAATATTTTTGTACAGAGTGTCGTTGCAGGGATGTTCCAGAAGTAGGTTTAAGCACTATGATTATGTGTGATATATTTTAAATATATAAATCCAGGGAAAGCTCAGGGCACTTTGCAAGAATGCATAAAGCACTATTTGGTTTATCACTCTATGTTCATTTGGCATAAGGTCTCTTCTCCCCTACCCCCCCCTTTATATTTTAACCATCAACATCTTTCATGGATGTTTCATGCATCTCTAATTATTGTCTTTGACTCTGTCTTCATATACAAAGGACAATTTTATTGCAAGAAAGCTGATACGAGTTATTACCTTGCATAAAATGCTCATGGAAATAAGCTGCGCAAGGTCATCGGTGAAAGGATATGAGTTTAGTTTCTGTGAACCATGCTCTAGTAAGTGCAGCATGTTTCCAACAGTAAGACAATTCTTTTGTATTAGTGTTTCCACCGTGAAAGAGTCACTTCTTCCTGTCCTCATATGGCTTCTTCTACATTGTCACCCACAGGGGATGTCTCCTGAAGTAGATGTCTCCTGTATAATCTTTTCTTTCAGTTCTGCTGATAAGAAATAAGCTTAATGAGACTAAGGAATAAAATTGGAGTGTTCATTTATTTGGAAAAAAAGTATTGCATTATAAAATATGTGGTTTTATGCCTCTCTCTATCTGTGTAGTGAATGTGTATTAATGCCTGTAAGCACACCCTATGTCTTCATGTTTGTGTCAACTGTGGCTACCATAAAAACATTAGAAAGTCTGTACTGTATCGGATCTCAGGTCTGAAATCCTCTCTTTTTCTAGAGAGGTCATTGGTGATGCTCCAGGAATGAATATAAAAGACAAAAGGTATGGAGTGCTGATTCCTCTCAGGCATTCCCATGGCTTGTGTAAATTTGTGGTTCGGGAACGTCTTCAAGCAAAGATGATGCCTATGTTATTGTCCTTAATAGCTTTTGTGAGGTATCTTTCTTCCATGAATAGTCTGAACACTTTCTGGATTTACTTGCACATCTGAAGGCAGGGAGTTCCTCTTTTTCAACCCTGAGTTAAGTAGAAGAGGTAAAAGAGTAATTTTTTATGTTTCTTTTACTTTGCTGCTATGTAGGTACATTCCTGTAATACAGATGAATAACATTATAATAAAAATAAAACAATACTACAGATTAAGATAGTAATGTTCAAGTGACATCTCTACAAAGAAATACCACACTTGTGCACACCTTACTCAAATGAGAAATTCTTCCAATCACAAGTGTTTATTTCTGACTGTGCTGAGACAGTGTGTATGACCACAGAAAGAAACATTAATTTTCCCAAGAGTTTTTTTCTCTTTTCTTCAGTCCTGCAAATTGCAATTACTGGGACACAGCAGCAGCAGCCCCCAGAACTCAGTGCTTATTATCGTCTCTTTGTACCACAGACAGATCCCAGAATGGTTGAGGATCTGCCTTTCAGAATTCCAGTAAATGCTTTACTCTTTCCTTTTCTTGTTCCTCTTGCAGTGCAGCAGGTTCTGAAAGGAATATTTCTTAGGATTCATCCAAAACTGTCTTTGATTAAGGTAGTGGCTAATAATTTAGGAATGTCCTAAAAGAAATATAATGGTAAATATTGTTTATGTTTTTATTCAGTTTAGGATCAATCCATGTGATTCAAATCTATTTCTTATTTTGTAAACAATATGTTACTTTGCATCCTAGTAAAATATTGTTATTTACACAGATTTTTCTTTTTCATTTTATGATACTTCTGTTGTTTTTTCCTTTTTCATTTTTGTTTCAAATTTTATTTTTTTCAAATATAAATTGCGCAAACAAACCTCTGTATTACTGATTGCTTAAAGTGCATCAGTTCTATTTATGTATTTATTTAATTACTTTTCTAGAAACAGTTAAAATACTTTAATGCCTATGGCTCAGAACATATTTTTTTCTGTTAGAATTGTCATTGCTCTTGTGGAACAACGTCTGTAGGGATGTGAGTTACTTGTACTCAAGCAGAAACAGTATTTGGGAATTTAATTTGTCATATATTGAAAATAAATTAAAAATAACATTCCGTTTGTTCTTTTGACCACTATTTCGTGTTAAATAGGTATCTTTACTGAGCTATATACAAGAAGAAAGTTTTTCCTCAAAATAGTATGTATATCTTAGCACAACATGTTTTAACAAGGATGATGTTGAATTTGTTTATATTAATACATATTTGCCAACAAGAGTTTTGTATTGTTGGATTCTTTTTTGATGTTTCCTTGGCTCATTCTGTTCTGAACTCTGCTGCTTGCAAATCCTATGTGATGTTTCTTTTGTTTTCCGTAAAATGAGCAGTTCTACAACAATAATAATATTTATACAAATTAAGAATCTGGCTGCATTTTATCTTCTGCACTGTGAAAAGATGATTTGTTATAATTCTCTCTCCTATATCTAGAATTTGCTCTGTATAGTTGGAAAATGTAAGTTCTTGATTTAACTTTTATCTATTATATTATTGCTACTTATTTTCTTTATTGCTTCCTGTGATTAAGTTAATCTTTAAAGTTAGCTTTTTAACTTAAGGGGCTTTGAAAGTCCAGATAAGTCTGTCATTTTTCTTTTCTACATTGTTGCTAAACTGCCTAAACAAATCTCTTCAGTCTACGAGAACTCTTTTCCTCTTAAAATATGCCATGATACTATTTTATCACGTGTACTATATATGTATCTTTATCATTTATATATGTATCTTTAATTATTTTTCAGCTGAGGTACTGGGGGTAATGATTCTTCTACCTTCTAATTTATTGTGGGTAATGATTCTTCTACCTTCTAATTTTCCTGAACAGAGTTGGCCTTCACAGTGGATACAGTCCTTAGTTATGTTCACTTTAAGAGGTCTATGCAATGGGAAGGTTGGGAGGAAGTAGAAGCACATAAAATAGTAGTGAGTATTTAAGGCCTGCTCCCAAGGAAAATATATATTATGGCTTTTTTTTTTTTAATAATAATCAGTTACTTTAAAGGCCAGAACATAATTTAATGTAGAAAATGTTTACTACCACTTACAACAAGTATTATTGTCTTAAACTCAGTAAAGCTTTGACTAACTAGGTGTTGCACAACACTTTTTTTATTAATTTATTATATTTTATTGCTGTAACAAACTTTTTTTTTTTTTTAATATGCATGTATTGTCTTTGTTATGGTTGTATCCATACTAGATAATGGAGCATTTCTAACAGATGAAGGGTAGAGTGAAGTAGATTAAGGTCAAATATATTTCCCTTCTCTTTCAGTTGGTGGTTCCTCAGTGTTTATACCAGTCCATGTACTGTAATGAATCATCTTCTGAATTTGATTTTCACTAAGTATTTATCTTTTTTTTTATTAGACCATGGCAATAATTTTCCATTTTAGAAACCTGTCTTAAGTAACTAGAACAACTGGCAACAACCGGAAAAAATAGTAATTCCATTTTGTCATGGAAAATAGAAGGATCAGTTCTGAAAGTGCATTCAACATGAGCAGTAGTATCTGAGAGTTAGATATAGCAGCATTAATATTAAAATATTAAAAATGTGTTGATTTGGGTTGATCTGTGTTAGTTGTGACACTGAAGTTGACAAATGTATTTGAGGTAAACAATCAAAACTCTGTAAGAAAGTATAAAATTCAAAAATGTGGCATGGGAAGTTGGTTTATGGGTTAGTAGTGGTATATAAACTAAAGACAAACTCAGAGGAAGTAACTGCTGGGTGATTTGATAGAGGTAGAACTGCTGTTTCTGAAATTAAGAACATTCACTGCCTTGTCTCACATAGTTGTCTTCTGCGGAGGGGCTTGTAAGCCTGAAATCTCTCAAAATAATTGATTTGCCTCATAACACATGAACCTAAAAGGGATGCTTTACCCGTATTGGCACATGTCTAGCCAGAATCTTTGGGTCTGGCAATGAGTGAGTCTCTGTAGGTTGCCTTCCCCTGACTCCAAACTTTTTCCAGCAGGGAAAACTGACAGGGATGATAGGTCTCATGAGTGAAGTATTGGCTTGAGTCTCTGAAGACTGGAGTTTATTTCTTGGCTCTGCTATTGCATGCTTTTGTGACCTTGTATTAATAATGTGAGGGTGGATTCAGAGACCAATGAGGTTAGTAGTAGCACTTCTATTTGTGTTAGACTGGGTTTATTTGAACACTTTACTCTTTATGTTGTACTCCATTTTCTAATCTCTTTGTGAGTTGTATTCCTTTCTTTCTCCCTTCTCCTTTCATTTTCCTTATTAAACTTTTAAGTCTCATAAGGATTACCCTTTGCTATATGTTTTTATAATTTAAAAAACTTCAAGGTGTAGATGAGGCCTCTGTTTTTGTAATAAATGTTGATACTGCAGTTAAAGATGGTGCTCTAGTTTGAGTCATTACAAAACATTTCCAAAAATTGGAAGATACACACTGGAACATCTTACATTTTAGTGTATTAAATTTCTGAGTGCAGGCAAGAGTGGGAGCAGAACTGTTCTGTTGCCTATTTTAGGATGTAAATTGGTTTGGAAAAGTGACTGTCTACTTTCCTTCCCTCCAGCCTGAGGTGAAGTGGCTTGCTTATTGAATACTCTTATCCCTCAAAAGCCATGTACACAAGAGTGTACTTGTGATCTCTGCCTGAACTGGAATAGTGATCTACATACTGTTAAAGTGTATTTAGAGTAAATTCTCTCTGGGGTTAATAACCCTTCAACTATTCACTCTGTAGTCTAATCTTTTTCAGAACTGCCTTGTAAAAAATACAAGACCAAAATAGCTTGTTAAACTTGTACTCCAAGGAAATTATTGTCTACTATATTTGAGGATCAAGCATAATATCCGTAGCTTTTTAATCTCTAATTTTCTATTTATTTATTTGTTACAACAGCATCTTACTCTTGTGTCTTAAGCAGGAAGGAAATGCTCAAATTTTTTTGCTTGTTCTGTCTACCAATTGGAATATTATGCTGCGAATATTTTCTGCAGCTTGGGACATTACTAAAGCTTGTATTGGTTTAGTTCTATGGTATTCATTTTTTAGCTTTTTTTTTTTTTAAATCACGAATCGTTGTTGCTTTATTTTCTTTATTTTGACATTCTAGTTGTTTGTGAAGCAAAACACTTGATAAAACACCAATTTCTGGAGCATGTCCTCATGCTTTATTTATTGATAGTTGTCAGACTGTCCTCTATACATAGAATTGTTAATTTCTAATGGGCTTTTTACAGACACTTGGTCTCCTGAGTACTTTATAAAATTCATTTATTTCACAGTAGTTTTGTTGACAAAGTGCTGCTCTTCTTTCTTTTAAAGCTTTGAAACTTGCACAGAAGGATATTGAATTCCAAATTTTGTGGTAATATTGGCTTTCCTATTCCTAACATTTTTTTTCCAGACCGTCCAGCGCCCTTTGCTCTCATTAAAACCAATTTAAGCTCAGCTGAGTAATATTGTTCTCAGCATATCTGCAAATCTAGAAATGATGGGCTTCCAATTTTTGTAC
This sequence comes from Anser brachyrhynchus, assembly GCF_964034855.1. Lineage (NCBI taxonomy): Eukaryota > Metazoa > Chordata > Aves > Anseriformes > Anatidae > Anser > Anser brachyrhynchus. Next base: position 32,469,194 of record NC_137696.1, read on the forward strand.
CCAAAAGATGAGAAACATACAGTTAATAACTGCTTTATGTACTTACATTCTATCAGACAGGAACTTAATGGAAGATAAAGGAATATAATTTGTTTCTTCAGAATACCATTGTCATGTTATAGTAATCCTTCTTCTTACTTCAGTTACTTTATTCAATATTGGGCATCCAACATGTGCAAAGATGTTAACATAGAGTTGTAGGATAATTCAAGCTGGAAGGGACTTCAGGTAGACAACCAGCCCAACTTCCTTCTCAAAGCAGGGTCTGGCTGTGGAGGTCAAGCTGGTGTACTCTGGTCTTGAAAACCTCCAAGGTTGAAGACTACACAGCTTTTGAGGGCAACTGTTCCAGTGCTTGACTGTCCTCACGGTGAGAAAGTTTTACCTTTCTATCTGAAGCCTTTCTTGTTTTGATTTATGTCCACTGCCTCTTGTCTTCCTGCTATGCATCACTTTAAAGACCCTGGCTCCATCTTCTTGATAACCTCCTTGTAGGCACTGGGTGGCCCCTTACCCTTGTCCTCTCCAGGTTTCTCCCTCAGCCTCTCCTCACAGGGCTTGTGCTGCAGCCCCCTAACCAATGTGGTAGCTCTCTACTGAATTTGCTACTGTTCCTCAGTGTCTTTCTGGCATTGCCCAACACTAGGCATAGTATATGATATGTGGTCTAACAAGTTCCAGGTAGAAGCTGACAATCCCTCCATTTGATCTATTGGCTACATTCCTGGTGATACAGCCCAGGATGCTGTTGGTGGCCTCCTTTGCTACCAAGGCACAATGCTGGCTCATGTTCAGTTGCTGTCCACCGAAACTCTTCAGATTCTTTACTGCAAAACTGTTTGCCAGCCTGTCAATCTCCAGCCTATATTGTTCCAAGCGGCTCTTACTTCCCAGGTGCTGGACTTGCCACTTGTCCTCACTGAATGTCATAAAATTCCCACTGACCCATTATTCCAGCCTGTGCGGGTCCCCCTGAGTGGCAGCACTGTTTTTAATCCATTGAAAGAGGGGTGTATTTGTATAACATTGTTATGAATTATGGTATTATGTCACAATATGCTTACCAAAAGATTTGTAGGTATAAGTTATTAACTTTCATTAGACCAACTGATGCGTTTGGATAAAATGGACAACCTTTTAGGAGCACAAGCATTCTTCCAAAAAAGAAGCAGAAGCACAATTCAGACAGATATAAATTATAATAAGTGGTTGCTCTGCATTTAATGTAATTATGTGAATTGGGTGAGGCAATCTGAAAGGAAAAGGTAAAAGTGGAAGGGAGAGCCTAGCAAGGTGAGATCATTAGACCTCTGGAATACAGAGCTGGACCAGTAATGATGTCTTTGAAAAGCTGAAGGACTAGATGGAAATCAGGCAAAAGGAAAATTGTAATATACTGTAAAATTTGTATATCTGCCAAGTTCCTTATTTCTGTTATCCAGGAAAGTTATGAATTTTAGATCCTAAGCACTTCTTCCAAGATGATCATCAAGAAATTCCTATACATTAAGACTGAGAGATACAATTTATTTATTTATTTATTTATTTATTTATTTATTTTTGCTTGTGGTGTAAAATGGTTTCTTGCTGCTAAATGAGTTTTATCAGTTATCAGTGTGAGTATACTCTGATATGTTGTAATTTCTTTGACATATTTTCCATGTTTAAATCACAGTTGTTATTGGAATTGGTGCATTGCAAGAAGTACAGTGAAGAATATATGACTGATATTCTGCTGATGCTGTGTGGGGAGAATGTGTCACTGTGATTGTGTAAAGCTCCTGGCAAATTTTGCAGTCAATAGTGGGACTAATCTGCTTCCAGTCTAGTTTTCACTATTGAGTTAGCAAGCCCAACAATTGCATTATGTTGAGAGGGCTCTGGGAAAATTTGGAAGATGTCATCTTCCTCTGGTTCAAGTTCTTATTTTAAATGATTTTCCAGGTGAGTTTTGGTAGGTATCACAGGACAAGGAAGGGTGTAAGTTTGGTGAGATTTTCTTTTCATGGTATGATGATAATAGTGGTGTATCTGCTGGTGTGATGATCAAAGAAGTGTATCTGCTGTCAAAAAACTATCCGTTTTGGGTATGTATTCTTTAGGTTAGCTCAGTTCAATCCTCTGAGCAAGTTTAGTGATCTCTTGGGGTTATGTGTCATAGATATTTTGCTTTATTTTGAAGAATGTCAAAATTTGAAGGTGCAGGTGTGTTGGTTTCCAGAATTGATGTGATGAATTGAAAGTTGCAGATTTTAGGTTGATTGTAGTGCCTGTAAAGTTAAAATTGATGTACAGATGTTCTGCAAGTTAGTGGTTCATTCAACTTGCAGTGGAGTTAAGTCATTTATTGTTAAATGGACAATAAATCATCTGGTGGATGTGAAGGAAAGGATGCTTTCCGTTGTCTTTATCTTCTCTTTCACTTCCAGTTTGCCATCTGATCACCTTTTGTCTGTATTTCACCTTTTTTTTTTTCCTATTGATCTGCATATGCACATGCAAGGTTCTTCTTGCAAAACGTTTCCTAGCCTCTCATTAATTTTTCATTCCTTTTTGGCTACAGTAGTTCACATGATATGAATTTTCTCAGTAATAAATTATTTTATTGTTAGTTTAACCTATCCGTACCTGCAGTAAAGGCCATATATACACCTGTATTACTAACTAACGCAAGCCACATCTTGGTTTCTACCTAGCTGTGTACAAATGTATAATGAATTCTTGAATTTTCAGCATCTGACACACAAAATTTCTATAAAGATATTCCTAAATAGATTATGGATTTATGCTTTCAAAGGAGGTATGTATAGAAGATTTGTGGTACAAATATAGATGCTCAGTATTTGTAGATGCTGAATATAATTGAAGTACAGTAGAAGAACCCATGTTATTTACAATTATCAAGAATCTCTTCCTTGAGAGAGAAAGAAACTGTTGGTATATGTTGGAGGATGGTCTGGCAAAATTCCAGTGGGTGCTGTAGTTGTATTGTTGGCAATTTGGAAAGTAGCAGCATTTTTGTTTCTGAGTGCAAGAACTGGAAATGATTTACTAACTGTAAAGGTGTGTTTCCAGAGCCAATATGGCATCCTTTTTCTCATTGTTAGGTAAATATGAGATGGAAGGTAGTGATGATTGGTGAAAAATATATTTCCAGCTGAAGATGTCTGTCTGTAACCGTCCAGTTATTCTACTAAGAAGTGAATGTCATTGTGACAGAATTCTCTGGGGTTAAATTTGGGAGGGAATTAAGTTATGAAATTGGAGGACACAGGAATTCTGTTGACAGGAATGATCACAAGCCTGCTATTTAATGAAACTCTCCCCTCTGACCTAAACCATATATATATATATATGTATATACACGTGTGTATATATATATAGATATATATATAAATTGCTAGAAAGATCATCTCCTTTGATGCTATTCTTACAGAAATAACACTACTTAGGCTGGGCCAGCCTAAGCTGCTTCCTGCGTTGTGTTTAGGTCCATTCCTTTATTCAAGAATATTTCTACCTTTTTCTGCCTCTGGATCAGCTCCCCCACACAAGTGAGTGTGAAGTGTTTTCAGAAATTCTCAGAAGAGGGGTTAACATGAATAAATTGTTTTAAACAAACTCAGTGAGCCTGTAGCATGAGGCAGTCCATTCTGTTTGAGAACAGGCATGGCTTCATATCTGTTCATTGATATTCCTCTATGCCATGATCTGTGTGCTTTTCTTTGCCACACTTAGAAGACCATAGCTACATCAAAACTTTTTTTGCCTTGTTGTTAGTGGGATGCGTTTGTCCTATATCATCTGCAGATTTGGTACATACTTGCCAAGTCTCAGGTAGTTGTCTTTATTCTCACACTCCTGTACTGCTAGCCATCTGTGTTCCTCATTTAGAGTGCTGGGGTCTTGCTACTCACCAGTCATCTGGATGGATGGCTGTGATTGAATGTATATCCATTTATGTTAAGACAGAGGTCACACTTGATTTTTTTGGAATAAGTATCAGTAATTTTTGTAACCCTTTTCAGAGAAGGTATTATAAAAAACAAGGGTGTAATCTTGCTAGTTTTCGTATGATTGCTTACAATGTAGGTAGCAGTTTTTCTCGAAGACTGCTCTCCTCTTCAACTCCACCCCATGCACTTGAGAGTTAGAAGAGTTCCTGTGTATTGGAGCTGTGCAGTTTTTTTACCTCATAAAGAATGTATAGCTACTAGTGAAGTCATGTGGTGGGGTCTAGTTCTCTGCATAGCAGCTGCCATATAGAAAATTGCTTTCCACATGAAGGATGCTGTGGAGTAGTCAAATCGCACTGTGACAGCTTACCACTGCAATTCTGTGCCAAGAAGACACAGAATTTTAGTATTTTCATCCATTACTTCAATAAAAAAATTGCTTCAATAAAAAAAAATAATTTAACAAGCCAAATGACATGGTTTCATACTAGCAGCATTTGCTTAATAAAGATCAAGGATTTCAAACTTTATCATGTGATTTCATTTTTAACACGAGTAGCATTTCTTCCATACATTTTATACAAATCTTAAATATGTTTTAACTTGCTACAAAATGAGAAGAAATGTGTTGCATTAAAGTGCATGTCATTTGCCTGTGCATTTGTAGGTACCAGTCATTTTATAGCAATTTTGAGTTATTTTTCTGTCAGTTTGTGTTCCTATTCAGAGCAGCATATAGAAACCCTCACTTAGAACAGCTCTCTTAGGGCTCACTCCTGGATGTCAGTAGTGTGAGCAAAAGGTGTTGTGCACAGCAAGAATAGGTCATGAAAACGTAAACTTTCAGTCACTTACATGTATTACTGTTCTCTGCTGCTCTGTTACTTTGAAATCCCAGATATGTAATTAGGTTAGGGTAGGTTTCTTTTTTTTTTTTTTTTTATTTAATATTAGGCTGGAGACAGAGGTATGGGCCTCCTTTTTTTTCTTACATGTAAAATTTGATTTTTTTTTTTTCTCCTTCTACTGTATCCCAGTTCACTACACACTAAGACCACCTCACTATGACTAGAAGTTTATTGCGCAAACAGGTCTCTTGTAACAGTGCAAGATTGTCAAAATCAAATGGTTGCAGCTAGAAAAATAAAACCTTTTTGTTACTGCTGATGTATTAGCATCATTGTGTTGGCTAGGAAAAGTGCAAACTGGTTAGCAAACAAATGACTTACGGGTATCATTTTAACCTTGGCAACAATGCAGTGTATGAGCTGTTCGGATATGTAATTCTGTTTTCTTTTATCTTTGTGTCTAACTGTACAACAAATACAACTCTGTAGACTATCACTGCAGCTGCCGTTCCTATTCTAGGGTCCTTGTTAAAAATAGCTTATAGGCAGAAAATTAGGTAGAATACCATACCCACCAAAAAAGGTCTTTGTATGACCTGGAGACTTGCATATTTTGCAATATTCTTCATTTTAGAATATTGTAAATATATATATATTCTGAATTACAGACTGAGTGATCCAAAATTTACTGAACTTGCTTAATACAGATTTTTTTTTAAGCAGAAAAGTTGAGTGTCTTTTATTTTTAAGTTGAGTTGAGTGTCTTTTATTTTTAGCCAGAAGTATGTTTTTATGCTTTTAGGTTAATACCTTTAAAATCTGTAACGCGGCTCTGGATATAGGTTGCCTCTTCAGGCTTCTTTAATAATAGCATACTGTGAATTTAGCTCCTTGGGTATGACCTATCTTTTTGTCATATGTGTGTGAAACATCAGGTGTTGGCACAGGTTCATATTTGGAACGCCCTGTGGTACTGCCAGGAGATAATAAAAAATAAATTTTGACCAATCATGCTTTATTAATTGGATGAATTTTAATTAGATAAATTATCAACCACATCATAAATATCTAAATGAGCTTAAAGAAAAATATTTAATATTTGCCAGGACCCAGTTTGGAGTTTCAATTTATGATATCAAAATTTTATATATTTTTCATGAGTCTTCAGTTTATTTCTCATCTTATTCTCTATACATCATGGTACTTTGGTGCTGTGAACCCATTCATCTAACTATCCTGTTTCAATCACTATAAGGTATTTTCTTCAACGCCATAATACTAAATTAATTATAGTAACTCTATTCTAGTATTACTTGTTTCTCGTATTAAGACCTTTGGTCATTCTTGTTGCCCTCCCTCCCCCTTTTTTTTTGCCTAATTCTGTGTCACTTTTTTAACAAGTTTGCTCAGAATTGCATGTAGTTATCAAGATGTGAGCTCATTATGGCTTTGCACAGTGACATAATGATACTCTTTATTATATATATATATATACCCTGAATTTTTCGAGCACTCCTGGGTGAATATCATTTGATCCTTGGGACTTGTTACTGTTAGTGTTGCGTGTGTATTCTGCAACAGCTACTTAAGAGTTTTCCTGTATGCTCTTACCTCTCCACTGCTGGTTTTCTATCCTGGTAGTCTGTTGGCATTGCAATCTCTTGGCAAGACTTCTTTTATGTTAAAAAGATTTTATTTTCCTTTTAGTGGTTGTCCAGTAGCAGTATAGCCTATTTTATTATTCTGATATACCTTGTACTCTGTTGTTAAATGTACTCTGTGGTGTCTCTACTGTCATGTTTCCCATACGCCTTTTATGTCAAACATTTTTACAAGTTAGTAAAAGCTTAATAAAAGCTCTTATAACCTCTTTTCTTCTAAAAAAGAGAGTCCAGCTTCAACCTCGCAGAAGAGTAACCTAAACAAAATGATCCTTCTCCCTTCTACAGCAATGCAAATCATCCTCTGCTTGGTTTGTTCAAGGCACTGACACACACACAGAACAGTCAATTCTCATAGAAAATTTCATTTTGTGAGGGTAGGCATACATAGCTACTGAGAAGCAGGTATACCTTTTATTGTGAAGTAATCTCTTTAGTAAAGCAAGCAAATGTGATTGGATGTTATCTACTTTATTATACATATAATGGTGTTATCTTTGCATGAAATGTTCTTTGGGATCCTGGTATTGTAAGAGTGAGATCTCAGTATTTTATAGCTCTAGTGTTCTAAACCAGATAGAGCAATAAAACATTATGTATGCATGTATCTATCTATCTATACATATATACACAGATATATACACATATAAAACATGTTAATTCATGGATTTTCATAGATTGTATGAATTTAAGGAGGTCTGGCATTTGAATTTTTGCTATTATGGAGATGCAGGTTGTAGTTGCATGCAAATAAACTTCTACACTTGTATTAGTTATATTAGCTAGATCTAGATTTAGGGTTCACCTATTCCTCTGTGTCAGCGCCTATTAGGCATTGGAATGGGCTGCCCAGGGAAGTGGTTGAGTCACCATCCCTGGAGGTCTTTAAAAGACGTTTAGATGTAGAGCTTAGTGATATGGTTTAGTGGAGGACTTTTTAGTGTTAGGTCAGAGGTTGGACTAGGTGATCTTGGAGGTCTCTTCCAACCTAGATGATTCTGTGATATGTATTTGTAAGAGAAAAGAGAATTCTGTGTTCTTTCCAGGTGAAAGGTTCCCACTTTTCTACCAAGGTGTTTTTTTTTTTTTAAATCCAGTTTTACCATCCATTATGTAAAGAATATTCACTTTTTCTGTCTCTAGATTTTCTGTATTTTTCCATAGATTCATAGGTTGTCTTTATCTGTTATTTATGTCCAATGAGAAGGTAGAATTCTTTTTCTGTGGTTTTGTGAGGAGGTTTTTGGCGTTACATAACAATTTTTTTTTTTTTTAATAGATCGAAATGAAAAAGGTACTGAATGTATTCTTATTTGTATTGGAGAGATGCTCTCAGACCTCAGATGAAAGTAAGAGTTACTGTGTTGTCTTTTATGTAATTTATACTACTTCTGTTCCATAAATTTCCAATAAACATTCTACATAGTTAAAATTTAGTATATGTAGATAAACATTAAAAATATTCAAAGTGCCAGCAATGTTAAGGCTTGGTGGTAGAAAGGCATAGCATCTGTTTATTGCGTGGTTGATGACCCATCCACAGCAGTTAAGTGCAGACTCTTTCCAAATCTAGAGCAGGGAGCCCACCTCTTATTTTTATGTATTTAGTTCTTCCTTTAGAATCATGAGAATGAATCGTAAACATTGAGGGCATTCATGTGTAGACAAAAGGCTAGGCAGTTAGTCCACTGTGAGTTGCCAGATCATCTTAGAAAGTTGTTCATCTTCAGTTTTGAGAAATTCTAAACTGAAGTATAGAGGAAGGGGAAGCTCTGATGAGCTATTGGCTGATGATTTAAGCATACAGCATAGATGTAGAAAGGTACTTCTCCTGGAGAGTCATAGGAAGGCTTCTGTGGTTTAGAAAATCTGGTCATGCTTGACAAAAAGTCAAACCTCTGCCAAAAACTCAGTCAAAAACTGAGTACTGTGCCTGTAATAAGTTTCCATTGAGAAACCTTACCATGAATTCATACCCTTTCTTACTTTGACCAGCTACAGTGTATAAAAGTGCATTTCCTCTTTTCTGATGAGTTAGCTTTTTTGATAAGGGCCCATGTTGGATGGCTTTTGAAAGCCCAAATGGACTATGCTGTCTCTTAAGAGACTGTCCTGGTTTTAGCCAGGATAGAGTTAATTTTCCTCCTAGCAGCTGGTAGGGTGCTATGTTTTGGATTAGGATGAGAAGAGCGCTGATAACATGCGGATCTTTTAATTGTTGCAGAGCAGTGCTTACACCAAGCCAAGGACTTTCCAGCTTCTCGCTCTGTCCTGCCAGCGAGCAGGCTGGGGGTGCAGCAGGAGCTGGGAGGGGGCAGACCCAGGACAGCTGACCCAAACTGGCCAAAGGGGTATTCCATACCATCTGGCGTCGTGCTAAACAATATATAGGGGTGGCTGGCCGGGGTGGGGGGGCCGGCTGCTTGGGGATAGGCTGGGCATCGGTCAGCGGGTGGTGAGCAATTGCATTGTGCATCACTTGTTTTGTACACATTATTATTATTATTATTATTACTATTATTATTATTATGTTTTCTGTCCTAATAAACTGTCTCTATCTCAACCCACAGGCCTCAGTTTTCTTGTTTCTCTCCCCCATCCCAGAGAGGGAGGGGGGAGGGTGAGTGAACGGCTGTGTGGTGTTTAACTGCTGGCCGGGTTAAAACCACAACAGAGACAAATGGGGTTAGAGTGAAGTAAAAGTAAGGCACAACTAACTGTGCTCCAGTTGAATCACTTGAAGAAGTGATCCCACTATTTTCAGAAATTCTTGAGAAACAGTGTTGTTGTCAAAGGTTATTTCCAGAATGACTCTTGTGATATCAAAAATCCAGTTCTCCACTAGTGCTTTAATTATAAACATAACTAGCATTGATGACCTTGTGTTTAAAACAACCTTTAAAAAATAAATTAAACAAATGAGCTCTCTTTTCATAATCTCATAGACCTCAGTAAGGTGTTTTTTTTTTTTAATCAGTAACATATAACAAAGTTGAAGGGATATGTATCCTCAGCTATTTGATTGGGTTATTTTATTTATGACATATTACACTTAGCTACCTAACTCCCATACAAATGGGAATACGGACTTGGAACAAATGGTAGTTCAGAAGACAAACCCGAGTATTATTATTATTTTTTTTTGAGAATGATGAATGGGAATAAAAGTAGTGATATATAATACTTGGGGAAATACAGTGCCATTTTTCTCCTACTGTTCTCTTGTTAACTTTTTTACTTCCTTTAAGATGAACGATTTCTTTTTATATAGAATTTTGTACAGGGTATTTTTGTATTTAATAGTATGCTATTTTATTTCCCTATGTGTGGTAATTTTATTGATAATGTAAAATGGATGTGTATGAAAAACTTTTAATGGTATTAAATACTTCAGATGATTTAGCTGACTTAAATCAGCTGGCTGAAAGCTGATAGACATTCATGTCACATTATTAATCTGAATCAGATAAATGAATGGGTATAATTGTTAAGCCATGAAGTTTTTATCCTTCCTTAGTGGGCAGGTATCTAAGGAGGCTGGTGGTTTCAAGCCCAAAGAACTAAGAAACTGAAAAAGGAAAAAAAAAAAAAAAAAAAAGAAAAAAATGGTGTGGATGTTACAAATGGAAAAGATGTATGTGAAAACTCTTTATGAATACTGAGGGGAGAAAGTAATAAAAAAGACCTCTCAGCTTCTGAGATTGAACATAATGAAATCTAAGTGAACCTTGTCTGTTGAACCTGTTGATTTGATAACTTCCTGCAAAATTCAGTAAGACCTTACTGCAAAACCTGTGTGCTTTTTTTTTTTTTAACCCTGTGATAAACTCTTCCAGTTGAGTAATAGATTTCTGCTGATTCAGTAAATTGAACTGGATTATTGGCCAATAGCACTAGTTCAGGTATAATGTTTGTATGCAGGAGGGGAAAAAACAAACAAACAAAACCCAACTACCTTAAAACAAAATATTTCCCGAAAGATAGCTTTTTCTTCTTTTACCATCATTTGTATAGTTCAATTAGCTGTCCGATAAAGTAGATCCAATAAGTGCTTACCTGCCTTGATTACAGCTGAGCAGTTCATTGGTAATTTTATTCTTCATGAATAATCAATAAAATTTCATAATAATTGATAAAATAATATGAAATCATATAGCAATAGAAGTTCTCTATATTATTTAAATATGAAAATATATTCCCATGGTGAAGATGACCTTTCCTCAGCCATACAACCCAAATCCCAGAAGGCAAAGGCAGGCACTGGGAGAACGAAGAACCACCCACTGTAGGAGAGGATCAGTTTCAAGACCATCTAATGAACCTGATAAGTCCATGGGACTTGATGAGATGCATCCGTGGGTCCTGAGGTAACTAGCAAATGAAGTTGCTAAGCCACTATCTATCAAGTTTGAGAAGTCATAGCAGTCTAGAGAAGTTCCCACTGACTGGAAGAGGGGAAACCTAACCCCCAAGGTCATGGAGCAGATCCTCCTGGAAACTCTGCTAAAGCACATGGAAAATAAGGAGGTGATTGGTAACAGCCAACATGGCTTCACTAAGGACAAATTGTGCCTGACAAATCTGGTGGCATTCAATGATGGGGTTATAGCACTGGTGCACAGGGGAAGAGTGACTGATGTCATCTACCTGGACTTGTGCAAAGCATTTGACGCTGTCCTGCATGACATTCTTGTCTCTAAATTGGAAATATATGGATTTGATGGATGGACCACTTGTGGGGTAAGGAATTAGCTGGATGGTTGCAGTCAAAGTTGCGGTCAATGTCTTGATGTCCAAATGGAGATCAGTGAGGCGTGGTGTCCCTCAGGAATCCATGGTGGGACCAGCACTGTTTAATATCTTTGTCGGTGACATAGACGGTGGGATTGAATGCAACCTCATCAAGTTTGCCAATGACACCAAGCTGTGTGGTGCAGTTGACACGCTGAAGGGAAGGGATGCTATCCAGAGGGACCTAGACAGGTGCCATACGGTAATTTTGTACAAATAGCTTACTTAGGACAAATTCCTTCAATGGAAGCCAGGTTGTGCTTTCTTTTGCCTAGACATCAACTTTTTTTTTTCTCTCCCCATAGTAAGAGCATTTTGTTTGCCTTTTTTCAGTCACTGTTAACCTTAGTTGCAGTTCTTTCTGATGAAAAATAAGTTTTATTCTGGGCTGATTCTTCTTGACCTGGATAAATTACCTTAGAGACAAATTCTTCAAGCTGTGTGGTATAAGTATGTTACAAGAGAATTGGTTTCTTTATGATTATCCTAAATATTTGAATATTTAGAGTTTAAATCTTTTTTAAAATGTTTTTGCAAGTGTAGCAGATAAAAATAATATTGAAAATACATGTCCATATGTTTAAGTAATTAAAAATTTGTACAAAATGTGTCATAAAATAGCATTTGGTGTTGGGTGATTCAAAGTATGCTCTGTGTGACATAAACCTTTATTAAGCCCCTTACACAGATTATTATCACCAGAAACTGCCCGGTCTTTAGACTCTCTTTGACTGACAGCCAATTGCAAGTATCACAAAACGGTTGTGGACTGAGTGAAATGACATTATTTTATCTCTTACTGAAAACAGGGCTATAAATTGCACTGAAGGGAAGCTATATTATTTTCTCCAAAAACTCTTTGTCTGAAATTGTACTTCAATCTCTTCAATTGTATTTCAATTGTACTCACTTAACATAAATGTAGATTGTTTTACAGGTTTAATAGCATTTTCATATGATCTGAAATAGGAGAACAGCATCTTCATCTCCAGAGGCATTTATTCCTCTGGACAGAGCTCTTGTGAAATAATCCAAATTTTCTTCAAATCCAAAAGTACTTTATAACTTTTTTTTTTTCCTTTTGAAAGGAAGAGCATGCACGACAGTAAAATGATATAACAATATAAGATTCTTAATTTCCTACTCTCTAACTCTGTGGTACTATTAGTCTATAGTCTAACATCACAGACTACGCAGCAGAATCTTTGTTTTTAAATGTGATGTGATGGATGTTATGTTGAGAAATTGTTCTGTAAAGTAATACTTGATTTTGTGTATAGAACTTTTCTTCCTATTTGAACAAAATATGCTTTCTTTTCTATGTATTCTGATCTTCTAAGTTAACTGTACTGTTATTTGCTGGTTCATAATTTTGAATATATCCAAGAATTATTTAGAATTTATGCAAAATACAGGAGAGTTTTTTCCTTTTATTTCCTTTTTTTTTTTTTTTCTTAAATCCACTTAGTATGGATTCTTCATCTTAAATTCAGGATTGCATTACACTTTTAGGTCTCTAGTCATAAATCCTATTTGCTGGCCAATTAATATGTTTCATATTTTTGTGTGACTGTAATTTGTTGACCATGGCCATATGTTGATATTTTTGGGCACTGCTGATGTTTTGTTTGGTTCCAGGTAGCATATGTGTACAAATTCAAAGTGGACACTAACATACAGGCATACTCACAGCAAAGATACAGAGGTAATAAATTTTCATACTCAGTAAAATTATTATTTTTTTTTTCTGTAGAAAGTTAGAATCACATTTTGTATCCATTAAAAAAAAAAAAAAGTTTTGCTTTAGGAAAATTTCAGTGTCTTGTATTCAGTATTTGTGACTAGTAATATTTTGGTGTTTGGGATTTAAAAGGAAATCCAGTAGGTCTGACAATCTATAGTGAAGTATAAATTTTGACATAAAAATAGTTAAGTAGTTGGGTCCCTCACCTAAATGTGTGGGTTTATTTTTGTTTGTTTGTTTGTTTTTTCCCCTGTGACTTCTAGATCTTTTGTTTTTATCATGTCCGTGCTGTTTGTATATATGAAGTCTCAGTTTTCCCAGGTCTTGTGTGTGTCTCTTCTTCTGGACCTGGTGCTTAGAGACATGGTTTATTGGGTTATATTGGTAGCAGGGTGATGGTTGGACCAGGTGATCTTTTCCAACCTTAATGATTCTACGATTCATTTAGATTCCAGACTTACAAATAAATTCGTATGTTGAGGGGACCTTTGAAAAACTGCTTTTGTTGTTAAGATTAGAAACATTTTTGTTCTTTCTGTAGAGTCAATGTGGAGGGGTGGAGATGGGGATTGGCTGCTGATAGGGCTTTAGGAATATGAGATGTTCTGTATTCCGTGAGAAAATGTTCTTGCTGATGTAGGTTTGTCAAAGAATTCCCTCTGGTCTCTGATAACATATGCATAAGCAACTCATTCTTCATTAATTTATCAGGCAAGGTACCATACGTATTTCTTTGCAGCATTTCTATGAAACAAATGATCCTAAATGTCTAGCTGCTTTTTAGTGACTGAAAGGTTTCATGGAGGCCTCTGCTGTTTATATGTATATGGAGAAAATGTCAATACGGAAGTAATTTGAGAAATTTCAACAGTTTCAGCAATAGTCATCTAGAAATTGAATGAGTTGGAAATACAATATCCCAGGGCACTGCTGCATATATAATGTATGTGCAGCATATGGTGAGGTCTTTTTCAAAACATTTACGTTAAACCTGTCAGGTATTTATGAATAGCAAAAATTAATTTCCCCTAGTTCTGTCATCAGTTAGAGAAATGGATTTCAGCACAGAAGACTGTCAGTGTTTCCTGCATACCAGAACAGCTCACTTCAATGTCATAGAATTACACCAGGTGGCCTGCTAAGAGTCAGCTTAATGTGATTCCAAATGATAGGGTAGAGAATGTGAGGGAAATTAAAATAGTATCATACTTATGATTTAAAAGGAAGTTAATTACAAGGGCTTGTTAATAAACAAAGAAAAATTCAGAATGTATTATCTGTTGTGTAGCGTATCAGTAGTGGATGTGATACCATAAAAAATAAAATTTAACACTGCATAACTTTAGGTTGGCTATGAAATATTTAATTAAGTTGTTGACATGTTTTGCTTATTAATGGATTTTTGTCTTTGGAAAGAATTATTAAAATGGAGGGTTTAGCCTTTATATTTTTGAACATTGACAATACAAACATAGTTGTAACCTCTTTATTTCTCGTTTGCTTGTCTCATGCAAATACAAACCCATCTGAATGTGGCCAGTGTTTTGAAATAAAAATATTTGTTGTGTTCCTAATGTACTTGATTCTACTGCTCTATGACTTGCAGAGTTCAGAATTCTGAGAATGTGAAAATATTTTGTTTATTTCTTAAAAGGTAGTTCATATAATTGAGAAAAGAATTGGCATATTTTGTCTTTATCGAATAAACATATTCAATACTTATGACCTTATTTTCCAGCTTCTAAATTAAAAACAAAAGGCCTGTAGGCATACTTACTTGGATTTTATTTACTATCTAGGCAGAATAAACAAAAGACACATCTGAGTCTATGCCGCAGTTAAAGTACTTTGATCGTATTATGGAATTTATTCTAATTTTAATTATTTCACAAATAAGAATCCATTGAACAAAATTCCTTCCTTTTTGAACTTTGGTCATACTTTATTTGAAACCAAATGTTAAAGTAGGTGCTGTGTATGAATGAAAGATTGGCAGCTGTACCTTCATGTAAAAATTCAACCTAAGTTATTTAACTTTTCACATTTTTTGAAAAACTTAGCAGGAAAAAATGGTTTGGGTACTTTTCTTCTCTGGGATGTTTCATGTAATTTGAAAATGTTCAAGAAATAGGAAAATGCATGAATGAGTGTCAAAGAATATGCAAGAGTAGATTGTATGTCTCTCCTCACATTCACACAACACACACAATATAAAAATACTCGTCCTCTGCCCATCCTTTCCCTTCCCCTCCTCTCCCCCAAAAAAAAGAAAAATAGGGGAAAAAATTGAAAGCACAGAACTCCTACAATTATGCGAGTTCTTTCAAAAAAAAAAATCTGCTTATGAAAATCAAAAAATATTTATGAATAAATTATTTTATGGGAAGCATCAACTTGAGTGAAAATCTTAATATTCAAGTATACAAAAATGTCTGAATAAACATGTTTTTTAGTAGACACGCATTTTAGCAAACCTTTGAAGATACGTATGCTTTACCAGTTACATCTTTTGTTAGCCATGTGTACTTTATTAAGCTTAATGTTTATTAATCTTAAATAGAAAAAATAGACTGAGTATAATGAGGTAAATTGTGCAATATTTTGCTGAATTGGGACAGTGAAAGTTTCTCCCTGTTGAATCGGGTCTGTGATAAAGTCAGTGTATGCATACTTTGGTTTCTATTTGCCAGTTTCACAGATACTTGCTTCTGAAAGTTCATGCTCTGTCAGGATAAGAGTCATGTTTTTAGTATAAATCAGCAGGTAATGTTGGTGAACAACTCACATTAGAATCTTCCACCTCAGTTTGTAAGGTTTGCTTCAAGCCTGGTACATTATTATTATTTTAATACTCTCTTATACCGTGGAAGGGATGAATTAATTAAATGGCTACAGTTTATATAAGTTACAGATTTTTGTTTGTCAACTGTTAATGTCTTCGAGGTAGTGCTTGCCAAAAGCTTGCTTACTCAACTGAAAATACGTAAGGTTTCCTAAATGTTCCTGGAAGCAACTTGGAAATTTACTTTTAGATAAAGCTTCTGAGCTGGAAGAGAGGAGCACAGACATTTCTGTGGAATCTGAGTGGTTATTGTGCTGAACTACAGACTGGAGACTTTTGCCTCAAGTATATTAATGGTTGGTCTACTTCAGTGCACATTAGAGGAAGGTTCTTTGCCTCTGTGATTTACTGCATAGCTGCTTGTGCTTACTCAGGCTGTGTCAATAGAGCACTGACTGGCTAACTTGGAAAGTGAGTCTTTCAGCCACAAGGAGCTGGTTGCTAAGTAATCCATAAAATATCTCCAGTTCTTCCGTAGATTTTCTACCCTGTCCTACCTATGTAGTACTGAGACTCTGGATCCTTGAGAGCTGGTCAGATCTAAGGCTTGCCGCCTCCTGCTTTGCCACCCCCTGCCCCTCTCCAGTAGTCCTTGCTCTGTGCCCTGTCCATGCTGGCTGGATCCTTCCGTGAGCTAGTTAAATTTCATAGCGGAAAAATTATTCCTTTTTTGTATGGATTTGCTCTCTGTTAGTGAGTCAGGTATGTTTATGGTGGGATGAACATGATGAGCTCCAGAACCAGTTTAGTAATGGCAGTCATGCAGCTGGGTGCAGGAAAGGAGAAAAGATGAAGGATGTGCTGGGAGGGGAAAGGATTTACTGATGTCTCATCCTATCTTACAGAATTGCATCCTGTTAGAGATACATGATAATGCAACTAAGCTGCTCTTGAGTTGCTCCTAAAATAGTGTTTCCTGCTCCTCATACTCCCAGCTGTCTCTTCTCACTCTCCCGCTCTTGTTCTGATATTGATGTAAACCCACTGAGAGTCAGTTCAGAGGGCTCAATGTACAGAAGAATAAATTAAACCCAACAACATAAATAGCTCTTAGATGCCTGTAGCTGTCCGTGTGCCTCTATGGGCAGAAATGTGTGTTGGAGAGGAGAGAGAAGCGGCACTGCCTCTTTGTGTGGTAGTATGGTCTTGGGCTGGTTTTCTTGGATTATTTTTTTTTTTTTAATATTTTCCTAAATAATTACTGTCACTGTACTAATAATTACTGTTACTGTGTAAACTGACTTCCTCAAGAGCTTTCTTGATGAGAGGGCATTCAAACTGGATGACAAATATCTCTCAAAGAGAAGAGATTCTCTTTAGAGTCATCTTAGGAAAATATTTAACTAAATTTTCTGACCAAAATCCATTCTAGTATTTTCTTATATATTTCTTCATAAAATTCTCCTAAATCCATTGCAGTTAGAATTGCGGGACACAGCAGGTAACAACTTGACTCTGTTGAATTTAGTGGGAAAATGTCCATAGGTGTCCTAGAAGCTAGAACTGTGTTGAACAGTCTTTGATGAATTTATTTAAGTTTTGTTGCTACCCATGAACCTGTTTCTGTGGATTTACTTTGTCATTCCTTTTAAATTTCAAGCAATTCCAAAAAAGAGATCTTGTCTGTCTTGCCTTCTGTTGGAGCTATTTTCCCATTAAGAGCTGTATCTTGGGTTCCCAAGAAATTTCTTTGTCATTTTAAATAATCACTGTTTGTTTTTTATATGAAGTTGTGGGTTGTTGAGGCCATTCGTTTTCCAGTCTATTATTTATAATTATCATCTTTTATTTAATTTTTCTGTCCTATGTAAGCATCAAATGGCATATTCAGATTTGTGATTTGAATTTTGATTTTCTAAAAGAGAACAGAATATGGTATCCTGGGGCATTATCTTCCATAGATATCTGGGAACACTTTTCTCCTTATAGGCATCCTAACCCTTCAAATATCCAAAGTAAAAGTTGAGTAGAGACTTTTTAGAGACAATTTTAAGAGTATCCTGGGTATTGATAAAATGTCTATTTTAATTTTACAGCAACAACAAAAATATATACAGAAAAATAATGTATGGCTGATGTGAAGTAGTTTCAAATTATTGAAAAATTATATGAATATTTATACATTAATTTTAAAATATTCTGTTTTACCTGGGTGGTTAAAGCAGCATTAAGAAAATTCAAAATTGTATATTACTTGCTTAGAATTTGAAATAGTATTTCCTGTATTCAAATCATAATGTCCAGTTTTAGAAATAATAGGCTAAATTATGTTGAATGTTCAGTGACAGGGATTCCCTAAATACAGCTTTTTCCTTGTTAAGTTTCCTGGCTGTATTGAATATGTCATTGTTTTTCCCTTTTAGTTAGGTTTTATCTTAAAAGTCATTTTATCAGATTTTAAACTGATACAATTACCTAATACTAATGTTTCACTTAAAAGAAAGTGTTGTGAAAGGAGAGGGAAGAAATGTCAGTTTTTAATTTAATCTGAAGCTTCTTTCCTCTTCTCTCCTGAGCCCACTTGCAACATTTTGTAGTATTCCCATGCTGTGATACTAGATTTGTTCCTGGCTGAAGGAAAATTTTAAAATTTTAGTCTGCGTGAAATCCCAGTCTCGTGAGAATAAAGTTGTGAAATATATTTACATTAAATAAAATGCTGATGGTGACAAAGTGGAAAAAAAATATCTTGGCATTAATTGGAATTCAAGACATTTCTAACAGTTATAGACATAATTTCACCTTGCTTTTTTCTGAACATATAAATTGCCATAGACCTATTTAACAATTTTCTTTTTATCATCTTTTAGCTTTTAATAGTATAGTATTCATTAGCTTCTTGCATGGTTTGAACACAAATATTTAATATTAATTATTAATACTTAAGACCAACATTATGATTTCCTGTGTGTGCAAAGTGTGCAATGTGTTTTTGGCCAAGTGCGTGTTCAGCATCTGACTTTTAGTCCAAAAAGGTCTTTGGTGGGCCTGCAGCCTCAGTTATCCTTGTCATGGACATCCCAACCTTTAAAACTTATTTTCGGTGGTCAACATTTTTGTGTGATGCTTCACTTCTGAGATACACAACGTGCTAGGCTCAGCCTCATTCTGCCATGACTGTTTCCATCATCACAAGTACTTGATCTGTTTCACATTTTATGGAATCGATAAATCTCATCCCTAAAGAGTCCAGCAGCCCTTTGATTCCTGACCTGACATTTGCTAATGCTATTCCTGATGACCTGCCAGTACGGATCTTCAGAACTGCAGCCTGTGTTTGACAACACTCATAATATGAATCAATATTTAGCATTCAGTAAGTGAGCTGGGGAGTCATTTTATTGCTGCAAAAGGCTACATTGCCCCTGGGCAGCTGTCAGAAATGGGTAGTTATTAATAGCCCTCTCTTTTCGCTTAGCATAGTCAGTAGGGGTCAGCCATGAAATGATTTAATCAGTTTATGATATCTTTGACAAAGAGGGCTTGAAATGTAATCACAAATTTTAAGGAGAAGTGTCCCTGGGCTGTTGTAATGTTTTCCTCATTTAATTTTCTGTGAAGTTGATATGGTACACTA
Source organism: Anser brachyrhynchus (assembly GCF_964034855.1). Taxonomy (NCBI): domain Eukaryota; kingdom Metazoa; phylum Chordata; class Aves; order Anseriformes; family Anatidae; genus Anser; species Anser brachyrhynchus. The sequence goes on from NC_137696.1 coordinate 32,488,613, forward strand.
GAAGACTGACAAAGTAAAAAAATCCGTGTTTAAGTCCTTTTTCCTCCTCTTTCTGCGTGTCTGAGTGTAGGGTTTTTTTTTGTGGGGGGAGGTAAATGTGGTGATAAAAAAAAAAAGAAGGAAATGATGCTTAAAAAAAAAAAAAAAGAGAATTCATTGTCTCGACCCTTTCTGCTTGACCATGGTGACTATGATGTTGTGAGAACATTGTGTGGGGTGAGGAATTTCCACATATTTGCAAAGGAGGAGGAACTGTCCTAAACCATCTCCTCTAATTTTTTAGAAACCTTGAAAATAAGAATGTGTTAAATAGACTCCATCTTTGGGCAGCTTAGTTTCAGTGTCACTTAGTAAAGGTGACTGTTTTTACCAGAGAAGTTCACCGCAGGTCTTGCTGAGCTTGGCAGTGTCGTTAACATTTGCCTTTTCATGTTGGTGGGTGATCTGGTCTAGAAACATGCCCTAAATGTGTGAAGTACAAACAAGCTTGTGTCAATGGTAAATATCCCTTTTCTCTTTCACTTTTGTCTACAAGCCTTTTGAACTATTCATGGAAAGTTTCACTCTGTTTATCTGCGAGTTCCCCATGTTCATCTTGCAATATCCTGAGGCGTGTTGCAGTGTAAGAGTTCACGTCACTATCCTGTCCTTTTCTTAAGACTGCTTCTCCACTAGTATTTCCCTATCAATCTTTGCAATGCTTTAAGGACCAAACCTGACGTTCTTTTCTGTTCTGTAGTAGTTGTTACCTCAGATGTAATACTGAGGCTTTGACTTTGAGAATGATTGTATGAAGTGCATTTGTAATATAGCTCCAAGATGTACACTGTCGGTAATTTCAGATGAAGAAAGCTTTTTTATGAGCAGCTTTGTCTTGGAATATCTTAAAAGCACATTTGCAAGCTACCTTATATCCAGGTAGATTTTGTGTGTTCTCCTTGTGTAGAATATCTGCTTCTATATGGTAGAATATGGTCTTTGTAGGTGTGTTTCCAAATGTTACTTTGCTAGTAGCGATAATCATCAGGATCAGGTTTTTTTTTTTTTCTTCTTTTTTTTTTCTCCCCTTATGGATGGCTAGGAGTTTGGAATTTGGTTTAAAAAAATAATCAAAATCAATACATTGCAGAAAAATTTGAATGTTAATGAATCCAATACTATGACCAAGGCGTCTCATGGCAAAGAAAAGCCCTTTCCGACAGTTCCAGTTAATTCTAGCTAATTCTCCTCCTAATCGTTGTGGCATTAATTGTAAGATATTTTTTTTAATGTAAGATTTTTTATTTTTTTTCTAATGTTAAGGTGCTTCTAGTAGTATCTCAGAGTTAACAGCAGCAATTATTTCTTTACTTTCTCTAGATGAGTAATGTACTCTGCCTGTTACGTTTTCGAGAACTGATCATTGGAAACAGCCAATGATTGGTTCTCTCAGATGAATATGCTACATTTACCCAAGTAAACACTTTTACAGAACACTGTAAATTTATTGGATGTTACTTGAAGGGTTATTCTGCTGCCAGTTAGTATTATACGTCCGGCTCATGTCTTACCTTCTGAAGATGAGTCTGTAATAGTTGCTGCACAGAGCTACCTCTCCTAAGCTCAAACTGCAGCAGTTCAGACTTTTAATTCTGAAGTTATTTCTTTGAAGTTTAAAATGGGAGGAAGGATAGAGGCTGTCTCCCTGTACTAAATGCTTGCACACAACTTTATTAATTTAATAATTGATACTTACTCATTTGGTAGGAGTAAAAAGTGTTAATATTAATATTGGAATCTTGATTTCTCTTGTAAATGACTTCAGCAGATGGTGGTGGATGTTCATAGATATGAAGTAAATTTTAGCTGTCATTCTTTGCTAACAAATATTTCTGATCATTCTTGAAGTCAGTATGACTCTTAGTTGGAGTTGACTTTATAGTACTGTGGATCAAGAGTATATATGCATGGAAAATATATCTAAATATGAATGCGTGATTGAATTGTGGAGTTGTGTTATTTTCTGAAATTTTGAGATGTTTCCTTTTGCTGCTCTGGTCAAGATATCTGATACTTGGGGCATGAAAACTAGTTCTCCTTCTTAAACTTCGAGTAGCAATGCCTTTGCTTTTCTTTCACTCTACTATATTTCTCTCATTTTCTTTTTTTGTTCTTTTGCTTAACGATGGTTTTAAAAAGATGCTATTAAGAAGTGCATTTTTGGATGTGCCCTGGTGTGTACTCAAAGTCTTTTTGATTGTATTTTGAATTTTCTTGATAGCCATGCGAAATACCGTGACTGACTGCTAATTCTATTTCACAGGAAACATGCTTAGAATTATATTAATATATTAGTATCTGGAACATGTCGTTTTTTTCTTAGTATATCATAAGATTTTTAAGCATTTACTACTAGAAGTAGGAGTTCAGTAGCCCATAAACTTAGACTTGGGAATTACTCATCTCCACAACAATTCTAGCAGTCATTAAGTGGTTGAGCATTTCCAGCAACTTACAATATTTTGTCCATATGTTGCATCTGTATGATTTTGGCATTCTTCTTATATATGCCTTAGTCAGTTTTGTGGTACATATCAAGGGTGCATCTACTTTCAAGAAGAGGCAGAAATCTTGCACTATCTTACCAAAAAATCAGAAAGACTTCATGTCCTGCATAAGAGTTCTTGCTAATGCATCCCCGCGCTTTTTATTTATTTATTTATTTATTATTTTTTCTGAAAAAAATATGTATAGTGCTATTTCTAAAGAGTTCTTGGACATTATGGGCAATCTATATGGCAGGTAAATCAAATGAAGATGTAAATTTTAACTGCATTGATTACAGAGTACTAAATTTGACTGGAGTTACAGATATTCAGAATTGGACTAGTTACAGACTGCTTTAGTTGGTGAGTTAAGGTTATTCAGCTTCTTGCAAAGAGTGTCTACAGAGGAGCTTAAGGGGGTTTTAAGTAATGTACCATAATTTCACTCCTTTAGCTAGTATGAATTCATCTCTTATACAGACGTGCCCTTATTTAGATTGATTAGCATCTTATGGCTTAGGAAAGCTATATTCATTCCAGTAGTGTTCAAAATATGTATGTGTATATATATGTATATGTATACACATATATATGTATATATACGTATACAATACATATCCAGTAGTCATTTGGTGGCAAAATCTGAGTATTCATTAACGTATTCGATTTGGTATAGTATCTTTAGAATTACAAACTTCGTTAGCTTATTATGTCATATCAAAGTAAGATGTCTGTAGCTGTAAAATCTGCTGTCAGACACAAACATAAATGAACATCAGTGCATGGTTTCATGTGATATTTTAAGTTTAGCTATTGAAATTATTTTGCCCAGCAAATATTGCCGGTGGTGACGTTTCAGTTTTTATGGAAAAATAATGAGCCCTAAAAGCTATCCTCTGATTTCAAAACTTTCAACGATTTAAGAACATTGCTTTATTTTGAAAGGATAGTGTCCTTTAATACCCTACTTTATGACAAGATAGTTCCAATTACATCTTTAATAATAGAATTTTACTTCTCTGGTTAACAGAGACAACAGGACTGTTTTCCCTTGAGACTGTAAATGTTATTAGTTGTTGTCACTGTGTTGTCATAGATATTTTTTAGTTCCAATTTCACTTTGAGCAGATGGGAAGAATATATCATGTCAACCCCCAAATATTTATGTATATTTTAAAAATCTAGTTGTATTTGAAAGTGAGGTATGCTAGAGTGACAATGAACTGAATTGCAAACAGAATTATTGAGTATGGAATATTCATCTAGCTTTCATGATAGTATTTTCCCATCAATTTCAGGGTTTTCTGAATAAGAACCAAGTGAAAACAAAATAAGAAATTCTTAAATTGGATTTGCAATTCACACTGAGGATATACAGACATTGCAAGTAAATTATAAACCCTGAAGAGGATCTCAGTGAGCCCACTGTTACGAATGCAATACTGGAGGAACAACATGCTCTGTGAGGTTCTTATGCTTTGGTGTAATTATTCTTTTGACTCTTTTGCTTACAAAGTAGTTGAAGTATATTATCTCTATGTGTTAATTTGAGTTAATGTAGCATTTGCTACTCATGCAGCTAAACCAAAAATCTAGCTTCACATGAGTTATTGGCAGAATGTATCTTTTTGGTGGTAATTTTCATGGAAGGAAAACATTGTGAAAGCTTACACTATTTGAAAGGAATTTAAAAAAAATGTTAAAGAAGATGGGAAAAACTCGCTTGAAAGAGGTGCTATAACTTAATCTATAAGCATTAGGGGCTTCTTGATTCTGAGAGTCTTGAGGAAGCTAAATCAGAAATGATACACCATTACTTACAGTGGGTGACTAGGAAGATGACAGTGCAGTCCATCATGACTGAGAAAGGAAGATTGAATATGCTTGGAGGGGAAGACCCAGGCCTTTGTTAGGCCACATGGGATTGCAGCCATAGCAAGATACTAGAACAGCTGGCCAAAACCAGATTTTTTAATGGCTGTACATAAGATTGTTCTACCTATAGCTAATTGCTCAATAAAGAAGGATTCAGAAACCTAGTTGGAAAAAAGCGAGGTAAGTAGACAAACAGATTATGAAGTAGCTGCATAGGGATGATAATTAAGTTTGCATCACTGAATGTTGTTGCCCAGGTTCTAAGTAGACATGAGTAAACTGAGGGGCTGAGGTGGAGTAGTAGTAAATTCCTCCAAAAGTTAGGACACCAAGGAGGATAACAAAATATGAGTAATTAGAGAAGTAAGAAAACACGTAGTAGAGGCCTAACTCACAAAAGTCAACAGGGAAAAAGATTTTTGAGAGATTGTCGTGTTTGGTGTTGAGTATGAATGGCAAGTTAAAGAGGTTGAGAATAGAACATTGGGCTTAAGCTTTGGCAGTATGGTCTCTGGAAAACAGTGAGAATCACTGCAGCATAGAGGGAAGACTGATTTGGAAATTGTCAGAGGAAAGAATTCCCAAGCAATAATTCTGCCTAATATGTTCAGTTATCTTGTATCTGAAATAGAGAGAGGAAATGGAACAGTCATGGAAAAGGCGAGTGGGGCAAGTGTTAAAATCCTATAGAACACACAAGGTGGTATGTATAAATTATAAAAAAAAAAAAAAAATCAAAATTAAATATGCATTTTCAACAACATACAGCTCCTTTTTCTTTAATTTATCTGTAAAGGTTTTACAGTTTCATCTTGTTATTATCAGGAGCACTGTTCTTCAAAAAAAAAAATAATATATATATATATACTCATTAATTTAGTGTAAGGTAACATCAGTTCCCAGAGTAGCCAAGCCCGTGTGCCACTTATCAAAATTTTTTTGTACAGAGAGAGATTCTTTGTGTGCGATAATGGAAAGAAAACATTAGATATATGCTGAAACTGTGAATTTTGTGACATACTGAAGTCTCAGAGAATTCTGACATCTTCAGCAAGTGGCAGACATGATATTCAAGTGACTGTAATTGACCAGTGGAGCAGTTGACATTTGACACACAGTTGACTGAATGACCTAGAAGGTTACATGGGTAGGTAGTACATAAAATCCTTATTTAAAGCTTTCTCTAGTAACTGGAATGGCTGTGACATGAGGCTAAACCACAGATAACTGACTTCTTAAAAAATACATCCAGAAATCTAACCCTCTAGAAAGGTCTGCATTGTATACAGTATTACCTATTAACTTCAAGATATGTCTTGCTTTTGTTCAGAGTATTGCGTGATTAGATTTTTTTTTAAGTTACAAATACATGATTGGAATTGTATTTCACAGCTAACTCGTGCTACATGGATGAATGACAAGATGGGTTGAACCTTTGTCTTTTTTTTTCTCATTTTTCCTTCTGGATTGAGATGATGCATTGCTGTTCAGAATGCCTGCCTGAATGCTACCCTACAGTTATAACACGAAATAGAACTGCTAATAGAAGTATGAGAAATTAGAGGTAGAAAAAACATAGTACTTCATCAGCTCCATCCACCTGACAGTACATCAGGGTTCTGAATTGTTGAATAAGGAGGTTATTCTGAAAGGATTAGATATGATGTAATAAATTATATTAAAATGAGTGAACGAGGCTTTTATAGCTTAAAATGATAGGAAACCTCCATCTAACTTTAATACTGATACAGGAAAAGAGAGTTTACATCAGCCTTATGAATACTCTATTAGTATTTCAATAGCAGCTTCTCCTGTATTTCTTACATATATTATATGGGCTATATTTCAATAAATTCACTTTAGAGAACTCTAACATTACTAGATGAGATTATTTGTGTTTTTACTATGAAATATTTCTAAGCTAACATCCAGGCCACTAGCTGTGTAACCTTCTTATAGAATTGTTCCATGAGTAATTAAACCTTAAATGATCTCAAATATCTTAATCTTTAGAAAGTTTAATATTCATGATAGCATAATTTTGCTTAAGATTTGCTGCTTTGAAGCTGTGTCTTCTTACATGCAAAAATTAACAGACATTAAAGTATGCATTTTGTGAAGAGTACTTCTTGTTCATTTGATCCCTGGGCCTCTGAATTTATCATGCTAGAATTAGTAGCTGTCTTCATACGCTGCAACTGTTCCCTAGTATTTTGTTCTTCAGAATTTTATTCTAGTCCATACAGGACAACAGCATCTGTGAAGGAGTCTTTTGCAAGGTATGACCCATACTTGTGAATAATTAAAACTAGTTTGTTTCATTTGATTTTCTTAAATTGATGAAATTATGCAATAATTTTGTGAGTCAGTACTGAGCTGCCTTTTGATATTACTTTAAATTACAGTAGAATTGAAGTCAGAGTAGGACTAATTTAAGTATTTCTTTTCTAAGAGAATGAGAGGAAAAAGACTTGTAGAGCTCTATCAGCTTTTATCTTTTTGTGTGTATGTGATGTTTTTCAGATAGTTAAGTTCAAGCTTCATTTTAATGTAAATCCAAACCTCCAAATTTCATTATCATCACTAAAGGCTGTTTATTCTGTTTCTGAGAAAAAGGAAAAAAAAATCATTGCTGTCACCATAATATGAATGATCAAAGAAGAGTAATTGTAACATTTCTTTTAGGAATCCTGCCCTCAGTAAGCCCATAGGATTTGTTTACCCTCTCTTACCAACTAACATTTGTACCCATATGTTGAGATGGCAGCATGCCTCCCTCACTAGTTACTATGCCAGTTTCAATAGGATATAGATGCCAAACAATATTTAAATAAGGAACTAGCATAATGCTGAAAATACCATCTGTTCTGTAAAATTTCCCTTATTCTGTGACAGGATTGCCACACTGAACTTCCATGTGTTAATCACAAATAATGAAATTTGAATACCTGAACAGCTGAAATGTCTGAGCATCCGTGATACATACAGTTTTATCAAGAAACAAGGAAGATTTATACTGTGTGTTTGGAGGCCTTTTTTGGGGCATCAAAGTACATTAGTGTGTGTAGAATTATGAAGCAACTCATGGAAGATAATGACCATGAAGTATGTTAATTAGCCCTTAGGATAAGTATTTGCTGACTATTATGCTTGTTATCATGGGCAGATCCACAGAGATCATTATGCTGAAAACTTCTATAATGATTCATTATATTAATGATTTCCTAATGATTCCTGAGTTTCATACACATCTGCTCTAGGAACAAGGTCTCTTCTCTCTGAATTCCTTACTTACAGATTGCATTAATCTTAAATTAGTCAAGAGGCTAAGGTTCAATTCCAATGCAAGGTACTGATTAGGAATCTTCCTAATCAATCAACCAATTGAACCAATTGATTTGAAACCTCCATTTCTCACTACGCTATTAGAATCTCTATATACTAAGTCCTCAGCCATTTCCGTTTATTTCACAGAATCACAGAATTCTTATTTGGCCATATTTGTGATTTTTTTTTTCCCAATGCCATGGCTCCATGTGGTAATATCTGAAAAATTACAAGTTTCCCAACAAGCAAGTATCTGTGTGTATGTAATGTATAAAGATATACATGAATACAGCAATATGGCATATTTTAGAAAACACTGACTTTGGTGAATGGTTGCATCTGTCTGTATTAAAACAGATTGAATGTGATTGATCCCAAACTGAAAATAGTTGCTCTGACAAGTGTGTATTTCTTTTGAAGAGCATTGTGTCAAAGAACATTTCTTGTAACTTTCTAGGGTGTGGGAGACTTTGATCATCTTCATTTCAGAAAGGGAAGAAGGATACTTTATTATGACACAATTTTGCATGAGATTTTTTCCCCCCTGGAATACAGGAAACCCATCAAAAAACTAGGTTTCTGGGGGACCTGTTAACTTATTCTTGTTGACTTTAACAAAAAATATAATACAACACACCTTTCCCAGCATTACTTTTGGAAGTACTGAAATCTTGTGTTTAAAATGGTTAAAACAAATTAGTTTTAGTAAGTATTTAAAACAACTTGAAAGGAACCAAATCTAAGAATATCAGATTAATTACCTTAATTTACAAGCAAAGTGAGTGTTTTAATATATCTTTTATGTTCCGTCTAAATCACCTTTACTTTCAGTTTGAAAAAGTTCATTATTTACGTTGATTATGCTCTGCTTCCTTAGTGTGTTTGCTAAGTTCCGTGACTAGATTTCCATCTAAGAAAGGAAGTTTGCATGTGTAGTCACGTGGAGTTTTAATGTAGCCATACTTAGTAATAGTTGTTGCCCCACAGGGGTTGGTTAGGAAAGGTGTTTTGGTTTTGGTTTCCCGTTTAGGATTAGGCTGTATAGCAAATGAACTAAAAAGATCTCTTAAGACCTGTAAGAATTCACTAAAAGCTATATTTGTTTCTCCTTTTTTTTTTTTTGCCTCAAATATCTTAATCTTCTTCATTCTATCATCATAGACAACCTTAATTTTGTCTTTTTATTCTACATCTAGAGCTGACCCTTTTTCAAAGACCAATGCAGCTAAAGTCATCTCTCTTCTGCTGAGCTTGATGGAGGAGTCAGGACCTTTATGCTGTCTGTAAATACAGTGTTTTGGTTGTGATTAGCTGTAGATATCTGCATCCAACAGAAAGGCATATGAAGGCAATAATGTTAGGCTCTGTTCCACAAGATGACTGTCTCACTCTATCCTGCTTCTCTGGGTGTCTGAAAAACACACAGTGTGTTGCTCATTTTATCATTTTCCATGAAACCATGTATTTTTTTATGTTGAAGGCTGTGTGTATATTTTGAATACACTTTTTTACATATACACATGCATTTTATACATATATCCCTATATATGTATAAAGACATACAAAAATGAAAGGAAACATGGCTCTGTGAACCTTAAATCAGTACATAAGTGTACCATAGTAATTTTTGTTTTGGAGAAGATATGTTCCTTTTTGAGAGGAAGTAAATGCATGTATTTAGTTAAAATAGTTAAAACATTGCTATCAGAATTGCATACTTTAGTACAAGTTAGATTAATTGGGCTTTGTGGTGGAATCACAGAGTCACAGAATGGTTGAGGTTGGAAGGAGGTAACCCCCTTGGTCAAGGAGGGTCACCTACAGCCGGTTGCCCAGGACTACGTCCAGATGTTTAGAATCATTTTTATAACAGCATGTTATGTTAGTGTTAAGTAAATTTGAACCTCGGTTTGAATTGAATTATTTACTAGATTTATTAGTGTTATTTTCATGGGAATTCCACTTTTGGAAATTAAGTACCGCATATTGTGGTGGTCAGCAACTAAGTACCCACACAGCCCCTCACTCCCTGCTGAGTTAGACAGGGAAGAGGAGCAGAAGAGCAATAGAGAGAAAAATCATGTGTCAGATAAAGATGGTTTAATAAGTCAAGGAAAGAGGAAAAAACAAAACAAAACAAACAAACAAAAAAACACAACTGACACAAAGTCCCTCACCACATCTCACAAGCAGATGGACAAGCAGATGCCCATCCAGCCTCCCAGCAATGACTACCTTTGAAATATCAGATCCTGGTATTTATTCCTGAGCATGACATTATGTGAGATGGAATATCTCTCTGGTTAGTTTGGGTCAGCTGCCCTGGCTGTGTCAACTTCTAGCCTGTTGTCCACTGCCAGTCCAGTCTACTCATGGGGGTGGGAAGAGGGGTGCAGAGTGAGAAAAAGAGAAAGCCTTGATGATGTGCAAGCACTATTCAGTAGTAACTTAAAACATTAGTGTGTTATCAATACTGTTTCAGTCACAAATACATAACACAGCACCATATGAGCTGCTATGAACAGAGTTAACTTCATCCCTGTTATACATATGTAGCTTGAGTTGAAAACTGTTGCTTAAATTAGAGTTTAAGTAAAGATTAAATTTAAACTGTGAATTTCTCTGTTGCAATAATTCTGGTTGACAAGAAATTGCCATGAAGGGAGCAGTAGTGGAAAGAAATTGAAGCTCATATAATGAATGGCTTAGTCATTCATGCACTTATATGATGCTGATTAAAGTAATTTTTCATTTTTGGGATGTGTTGATGTGGCTTGTGTATCCCAATACTTTTTTACCACTGGCTTTCTTGTCTCTCTTCCTCTGGTCTCCAACTATGTTTCCTTTTATTTCTTTCCTCACATGGTTTTCTGCAAACAGTGGTCTGCTGTAGTTCTAGCTTTAGGTTTCTAGTTAATTTTTGCAAAAGTTCTGCAAAAGTGCTGTTCAGCAGGTATAAAACAAATGCTTGCTGGAAAATATTTGCAAAAATAATCGTGCTATTATGATCCATTGGTAACTATTACAGTACTGACATGCCTCGTGCATATCCCATAAGAAATTATTTGCACTAGCAGGACATGAAGAAGAATGGGTTCCTTGTGGACATAATGTACAGAAGTATAATCTCATGGCTGCTTCCTTACTGTTGTGATACAGTAAGTGAGTTAGAATTTCTGAATATTTTTCTAAAGAGGATTAGTGTATCACTGGTAAACTTTGAGATTTTACAGAAATCCATACCATAACACTGTGATATTATGAATAAACACTGGGAATACATGTATTCCATATTTATAAATACAAAATGAAATGACTAAATTGGCTTGATGCATTTTTTACGAAGAATTAAAGTTGTGTAGTCTTTGTATAAAACAAGATACTATTTCTTATGTTTATTAATCCCTGTGGAGCCAGCCTTTGAAGATACATATTTTATTGTATGTTTATTGAATGAAGGCTGTTACATTCAGCTTCTTTTTCTGCCTTTTTGGTGGCATCAACATTAAAAACCTAGCTTTCACAAGGACATTTCTGTGAATACATAGCAGACTACTCCTCAGTAAAGTCTATTAGACGTATCTTGTAAATACTGATCAGCTCACATTCTACAAACTCAAGTTGCTAGAGAGGAACTGAAATGTTGAAGGAAGAAAGCAAAATAATTTCAAAAAATTTGTTAACTTTTAACAAAAAGCCAATTAATAATCTAATTCACAGCTATACCATCCTATCAAATAATTGATAATTTTTGTCTTTGCTCATTGATTTTCTATGTTTAAGGAAAAGGTTTTCTTTTTATTATAGGTCACTGTTTATCTGAGGATTTTAGTATTTTCAGGATTATTCCTATATAAAGTATTAATTCTGATTGATTTTGCTGTAAAATCAGGATCACAGAGATGTTTCATTGTTATTTTTTTTAAACTGGATTACTGCCATATCAGATATTTTGTCAATGTATTTAGAAACAAGTATCAGCCTTATAAGCAGTTCCTCTTCTCCCTCCCGATATAATGAAGCCCACTTAAATAAATACCTGATATAAAAATAATCCTGTTATAACTGAACAAATGAACTCTATACCAGTATCACAGAGTTCTATAAGACACTACCTGATAAATATTTGATTAATGAATAATCCAGTTAAATGAATAAAATTTGTGTGCCAAATAGAGAAGTAAATTACAATCATGGTCAGACTTGTTATAGGAAAGTTACAGATTAATAAATCTTCTGAGCTGATAATTTATGACAAAGTATGATGAATTTCTCTTTTATTCGATAACAATAAGCCTTTTATAGGAATAGGTTCAATGAGTTGTTTTTTTTTTTTTTTCTTCTTCTAAAATACATTAAAAGGATTTATATCTCTGTCATGTAGTAATGGAAACATTCATAAGAAGTAAGTGCCCGTACTTGTATGGCAGTAAAGCACTAATATTTTAAATTGTAATGTTTTATTAGTTCCATTTCATTGCATCTGACTTTTAAATCTTTTAATGCCTTTTTGGTTTTATGTCATCCTAAAAAAAATTATCATAGCAATTAGTCTCTTACCCAGTATAGGTCATGTGAGGTTCGGTCATTTAGATTGAAATTCTTTAAACAAACATAGGTATTTTAATGCACATTAGAAATCTTGTTCACTAGTAAAAGAGCATGTTACAGTGTCTTTTACCCCTGTGGGATTTAGTTGAAGAGTTTTTCCTCTCAAAACTAAAATAAAAACGTTTGTTTAAAAAAAATCTATTTCATATATATGAAAGAGTCCATGAAAAAGCTAACAAATCATTAGTTGTGAAAAGTCATTAAATAGATAAAACCAAAATAAATTAATGAAAGAAGAACTTGTGCCAGTAACAACATATGTCTTTAAATACCTTCTGCAGCTATAGTTCCACTGGACCGAGACAAATGCATCACTACCCTAATTTTTGTCACATGGTGGTTGTTAACAAAATGACGCAAAATGAACACAGACAAAATGAATAAATGATAATGCAGTGGTCAGGTTGCGTTTGGTACTGATAGGTGAGAAGGTATGAGCAAATTTTGGATGTCTTCAGATCGTCTTTGAACTTCTTTATTGGGGAAGCAATTAGACTATCAGCCTCTGGAAGTCAAGAGCAAGCAAGCACCCATGTGACTACAGACTTGATAATAATAATAATTAAAAAAAAAAGGTTAAATCTTTAGTTGCATCTAATAAATTATTATTTCACCTCATTGGAATGACCATATTGTCCTTTCCTGAAGACCAGTTTTAAGATTCAAAATCATTAGTCTTTTACATATGTAAAGATACTTAAGAGATAAAATCTGAATGAGTGAAAAGATGGATTTGCATGATGTGGAACTGCCATTTGATTTACTTTTAAAGGTTTCTTCATTGACAAGGCTTTCTAAAGTAGAAGAAAGTGCAAAGAAAGGTGGTTTTATCTGCAGAGAAGTGATCAAAATATATCTTTTTGTATTCAGATGGCAATACAGTTTATAGTTAGGAATATTGAAATCGTAGTTTTGATACATATTTCATTGTTTCCTCTCCAATAAAGCTTTATTTCTTTTGTTTTTCAAACACATTTCTACTTTAGATTTTAAAAACTAATAAACAGACAAAAAATGCATTTCAGAATACATGCAGTATAGAATGAGCCCTTTCTCCATGAATGTTGTAATAATACAAAAAATCTAGGCATAAATTGCCTGTAAGGTATGTTGGCTTTTTAAGGTTAATGATTTGATTCCTGAAAATTAAGTGTTACAGATTTTAAGTCTGAAGGTCAGCACAGCTAAATGGAAATTAGGCAAAAGGCAGACTTCCTGCCATTCGTAAGAGGGCTGCAAAAGGACATTTTTGCAGTCCTGGCTAGAATGGCTGTCTTATTGGCTGGAGAAGAAGTCATTTCACTTTGGGATCATTTATGGACCTGAATTTCTCGTGATTCTTACAATTTTCATCTAATCTTTTTTCTATTTTGTTTATTTGGTGTCTTCCAATTCATGCTGTTTTATAAGAGTAAAATGTGATTTCCGGTTACATTGTAACTTCCTTTAGATACAAGAAGTAACTTTAATTTTGTGTAGGTAGTATGAGGAAAATGTCTGGGACTGTTCTACATCTCCTTTCTTCTTTGAGGGACTACAACAGGGTTTTTGATGTGAACTTTACTGATGTACTCTGCATGGTAGGTCCTTTTTTAATGAAAAGGCTATTATAGTTCTCTCACTTTCATATCATAACTGGAAACTATCTAAGAGGATGATGGATATTTCTGGGTTTGAGATGCATTGATTTGTCAAGCTTCTCAATTTTCTCTCTTAGCGTGGTGAACTTCACTGTAGTTTTTGAATTAAGGGCATGATAGTATGCTTAGGGGCAGAAAGGTAGTTTTCTATCCAGAATACCATTGGTGATTACAAATTAATTACAGGTTCCAGATAAGTTCCTTAGAATCTTTGCAAATCTGGGAGAACATGGCACTGATCACAATAAACCAGGATGACTCAGTACATTTTGTTGCATGAATGGAGAAAATACAAGGAAATTATTATTATTTTTTTTTTTCATAGGAATAAGGGAAGAAAGTATTTCTATTCATTTCAACTCCATTTCCAGAAATATTTGGACTAGTTTTGTGATAATCACCAGACTTCCACTGGTTAGTGATAGTTGCTATTTAAAACCAGTACCACATCAATATGGTATAACAATTATTTATTACTTTACCTTCCCGTGGTCTTGCATCATCTTCTGCTTTATTGTAAATAATAACTTCTGTGGTATAATAGGGAGTATGACAAGGTCTTTAAGAAAATACAATTTTAATACCTTGGAAACAATGTGATTATTTAGGGTAATAGATGTACTCAGAAATCTAGTAAATACAATTGGAATTTTCAAGAGAGTTTAAAGAAGTATTGGTGTTTAACACCTTGGGCTTCTTCTGAAAAACTTGGTTCAAGTAATTTAACCTAGTCATCTTGAATAATATTGTTGGAATTCTTCTTTCATTTGCTATTAACAGTGGAGGAGTTAGAAGGTTACATTTATCTTATAAATGGAGAGTGGCATTATCAAAAGCTTGTCCCATCAGATATAAACTTGGACTGTTATTATAATTAGGAAGTACAGATTAAAGTTTTTTAATGATCATAGTCATTTAGCATGAAAACCAGAGGCTATTAATTTATTATCTAGGTCTGCTGAAACTATTTTCATTTAATCTTTATATGCACAACTATTTCTGATTTTGCCTGAGAACATAAAGTGAATATGTACATATTGAGACTACTGCCTTTTGATTTTCTAAGTTTATTTTACAGGGTCTGTATTGTTTATTCTGGTGATGAAGAAAATGCAATGACTTGGTTTACATTGTGAGAGGAGACCAAAAATCACAGAATCATAGAAATCAGTGCTGAAAGGGACCTGAAGAGATCATGTCAGGATGAACCAAAGCAGATTTAATTCCATGTAACCTAATCCTGACAGGTATTTTTACGGAGTGTTCTTAAATACCTACATCGATGGACATTCTCCAGCTAACATATTCCAATCCTTCACTATCTTGTTGCTTTAAATGCTTTCCTGATGTCTGCCTAACTCTCCCTTGCACCAGTTTAAGACCATGTGTTGTCCTGTTTCCAATGCACAAATGTGGACAGATTTGTCAGAATTTGCAATGATATTTTTATTTATTTTTGTATCATAATCCCCACCTTGACTTTATTTCTATGGAAAACACGTTGGCAAATCAGTCAGTTATTCCTCACAGGTTATGTGAAATCTTCAGCTCTCGCAAATCTGGATCAAGATATAGGGAGAAACAAATCTAATATGTCAGTAATTTAATCTTAGAGGCTTGGTTTTGTTTTTAATTTTTTCACGGGTAAGCAACAGAGTGCTGGGAAAAGGAACTTGAATTTTAAATTATTCTGCACATATAGGATTTGTTTCAAATGCCATGGATTAGTGCAGTAAGGAAAGAAAGTGAAACAGTCCAATATGTCTCTAAACATTATTTTTCACCTAAATTGTGCAAATAGGTAGGAAAAGGAATATGTCATCTTTAGAGACATTAATACAGTTCATTCAGTTAATTGAATTGTTTAAAGAAAAACTGTGAAACATCATTTCTTGCCTGTTTTCACTCATCTGTCCATTTTCTTTCATATCCCTAAATGGGTTATGATAGTTCTCCCAAGTGGTTCTACTTGAAAAAAAGATATTCATAATGTTGACAGGTATGAGGAATGACGCCACATGAAGTCAATTGGTACATTTTCACTTGCAGTTCTAAAAATTATTTTTAATAAGGCAATTCAAATTGTTTACCTAGATTCATAAAGTATTATTGACTTTGTAAAGAAAGTGATTGAAGTATACATTTACATTACATACTCTAATCTAGTTGTGAGACTACTGAATTCATACATAAATTATATTGCAGTTGTTTTACTTGGAATATGTATCAGCAGATGAGAGTCTTGGTCCCTTCTCAGCCTCTCTCCACCTTGTAAGTGTAGACGTAAGGGTCTGACTGTAAAGCATTAAACTATCAATTGGCATGTTTAAAGACTTGTTATCCTAAGCTCAAGACTAGGGACTGCTACTACTTCCTACTTTTCAGTAGGAAGTTGGGTTTTCATTTGTGGCTTGGTGATGCTGTACTGGCATTGAACAATGCTCAGGAAAGATTTTTCTTCCTGCTCTTCTAGCTGGAGGTAAGGTGCTATAATTGCAGCAACTAGTAGAAAAAGATTGAAAAACTTCTTGAGGAAGTTATTTAAATATGGTGTTTGGTTATGCATTTATCATGGAAGATCAAGGGATACAGAAAACAAGTATAAGTCTATGTTTACATTAGTGGTAGAAGAAACAAATTTCCTTTTGTATCATAAGTCACGTTGAGAAAGTGGTGGATAAAAGCAGGTTTGAGGAAGGACAGTGCTAAACAACTAACAGAGAAGATAAAGTAGGAGGACTTTGGTGTCAGAAATTGCAACACCTGTTTATCAACAGCACTGTTGGATAATTTAGAAGGCTTATGGCAGTTTTTAAACATTTTTAAACAGAAATAAAATTAAATTTGGTATCATGTCTGATGTGATTTAGAAATTGAAATGACACTGAATGCTGTAGTACTGTTAAAACTGCATTGTAGTTTTTTGGAGTGATATTTCTATGCTCTCACTTCTGCTATTATTATTATTTTTTCTTTAAACAATATCAGCTACTATTCATACACATGGAATTTCTGGCCAGATTAGTATGGAAAGTTGTGGTACCCACATGTACAAAATAGTATAATAATCTACTATTCTTTTTGGAACAAATTTGTTACACAATGTCAGATGAGTCATTTTGTTCGTGTCAGATATACGAAAGTAATGGAAAGATGCCAAAGTAAAAGCCCAGTAATCCATGCACTGGTGTAATGGAGCAAATGAAATGCAAAGCTCTTGTATGGGTCCAATTTCAGCACCAAATGCTTCCCTGTCAGTCAGCAAAATTGTCCCTGAATAAAAATGAACCCATCTGAGAGGGAAAGGATTTTAATATACATCAAATTCTATGAATCTCATGTGAGGTAGAAGATGTTCTGAGGAGGAAATGCTGAAAGGGAAATCTTAGTTCAAGCTAAATCATACATATATTGCTGACTGTGAAAGGTTTGGATTTATTCTTACTGTTTGGTATCTCTATCTACTTGGATAGACAGGTGATTTCCCTTAGGCTATGTCAGATCTGACCAATCCATGATTTATAAGTTTTAGACAGGTAACTTAGAGACTTTTGGAGGCATCTGTGCTTTGCATGTGAAATACCTGATTAAAAGTTTAATTCATGAAATGCCAACATTGTATATGTCTTTGTAGATATCATAGTTATGATTTGCTCTGACTGAAATATTTTTGGAGAGCTGTGTGGTTGAATGTGCACCTACCCTTTAAAGTTGCCACTGGGAGAACTTGTTTTGCTACTGAGATGTCTTCTTGCAGGCTTGAATATAAAATATTAAATATTGTATTTATCTTATGTAGCTTCAAAGTTGAGGCCACCACAGTTCTACATACTCTTGTTTTATGAAGCCACAGTTTCCTTCACATTTCAATAGTGTGTTCTACATTTCTCTGTGTTGAGGGTATAAGAGGCTAACTGGAGTCAGTGTAGCTATTGACAATCAGTCAGGACTAGTTCTCTTAAAAGTTAATGTATTGAGAATGAGCTAGCACTTCAGGAAATTAAAAAAAAAAGCGTAGTATTAAAAGTGATAATAATTCAAGCAAAGCTGCATATGCTTTTGGGTTATGACTAACTGAAGTGCAGATTAAAAGCTCTGAACTGATGCATGTGAAACAAAGAACACAATGCTGAATTCATTTTAATCCTCTGGTTTAAGTGGGTGTGCCTTCTTCTTCTGGGTGTAGAAATAATCATACTCGTATCAATCTATATTGTATGACTTTTGTAAGCTGTGAAAATAGTATTTTTCACTAAATTGTTGCTTATTATTGTTCATTTGCGGCCACTAACATAGAAAAATGTTGCAGCTACAATGTCAGAAGAATAGGGACAATTTGATGTTTTCTTTTGATGCTGTTTGTTGATATCTAGACCACTGCAGCTTGATTGCCTAACATTAAACCTATAATAACAGTGCAATCATAGCAGTATCATCATGAATGTCGTTACAATAGAAACAACATTTACACGGCTTCAGAATGGTAATTATCAAACTTTTTGTCATGAAGCGCTTATTTGCTAGCATTGATCTGCCCCGGTCAGTTGTTAGCTCTTCTCATCTGAGGTGTATTGATTGTATAATCAGTAGATAGAGGCTGCGGGCAGATGAAATTCAGTGTTGTTGGGCAAATTATTGTCTGCTTGCCTGTTGACCTGGACCCTGCTGGTTGTACCTTAGACAGTGGTGGGATTATTACTCATTTCAGTGACCCTACTCTGACAGAGAACTCCATATTATTATAAAAGATAAATGGCATCCTTCTTTGCTGTGGATATGGTTGAACGCAGGTGTCAGTGTGTAGTGAAACCAAAAATCTTGTGCAGCAGTGTTCCTTGACTTTCCTTCAATTCATTATTTTTTTTTTTTCCTTTTTAAATATATGTAAAAAATGTTGCAAAATTACAACACATTTCATGTCATATACAACATTTATATCTACAGGTATATGATGTGTAAGTATGGTATTTTGCATTGGTAATTCAAGAACTCTATTTTTCAGACAATAAGATACCGACGTCAATATAAATCAAAGATAAGTTTTGGTTATTGTCATCTGGTAACAAGGAGGACTAACCGCTACGTCTAAATATATACTTTTAAAACCTCAGGCCCACTCAAGTGTTGAATAATTTTGCAAAGTTTTCTCTAATTTTTTATTTTTTTTCTTTACCTCTAAAATTACTATGAAGAAATGAAGTAAAGGTGTGTAAATCTTTGTGGAAGATACACAAGTTATTAGTCAATAGAACTTAATGAGGTATCCGTTTAGTAGAAGTAAATATCCTATGTGGTATTCATATTAGGACTTCTATAACAGGAAAGGTTATTAGCCTACCCTGTGTTTAAGAAGGAGATTTGCATTACAGTTATTACCAGAGGGAAAGCCCTCCTGACTCAAATGACAAGACATAATGTAGAAACCATGAATACTTTTACATCCCTCAGTAAAGCCAGCTGTGTTTGGCTAATGTACTCGGCTTTCTGGTGGTGACTGTACCATTGTATTGTAAAGGTCAGTCATTACCTGTACATTGTATTTAAATCACCTGCTCACAGCAAGTAATTGTATTCGGATGACCAGCAGTTTTATAGTATTAATTGCCCTGAATTCTGTTGAAGCCATGGTAAGAATACTGTGCACTTACGCATCAATTTGTAACTTCAAAGTGCTGTAAAAACATTAGCTAATTATTGTTATGTTGAAAAATCTATGGATGGTGGTTCTATATAGCTCTGAATATACATTGTGTGACCTTAATTTAATTGCCAGAAACAATGGATTTACCTTTTCATTCAAAAAAAAATAAAAGAAAAAAAGGAATGCAAAAGGTTTGGTGTAAGTGCACAATGATAATGCTTCCATAATCTCTATAATAATTAATAATTACCCATGAAAGTGAGCTTTTGCAAAGCAGCATTATTTTTAAACTAGATGAAATAATGCTGAAATCGAAAGAAAAAATGCCATTAAAGACTGTGCGAAACTCGTGTAACTTGCTCTGCAGATATGTATCAAGTACAAATATATTGTGGACTGAGAAATTAGATCATACACCAGATGAGAAATAAAGCAAAATATAGAAAGAAGAAAAGTAAGCATCTTTGGGAAAGGATGGATTGTCTAAAAAAGAGAAAATCTACATTTCAGAAACTACTTTCAAATAATTATAACCTGTGTTATGGAATGAAGAAAGCTAATGTGGCTGTCATCCACACTTAGGGGTTTATACATATATATTGGATGGCATTTTGAATAAATATATGGTTCCTTCAAGAAAATAAAAACATACATTATTTGTAAGAGTAATAATGCTAACTGGTAGGTATTTTAACTTGTACAAGAAAAGGGCAATTCTTAGCTGGTATCTCAGCAGACTAATTAAAGGGGAGGGTAGCAGTCTTATGACTATATTAATTTTCTTCTTTAGCAATGTTGGTGACTAATATATACTTCTGCAACATATACATGTAACTCTTCTCCCGGGGGGTCGTCTTTCTCATTGAAGGCGTAGTTTTGATACAGCAGAGCTCCGTCACATTGGCTCAGAGGTCTGTGAAAAGAAAGTTGTGAGAATGAGCTTTGAGAAAGTCTGTACAATTATGAGATATAAAAGGTAAAATCAGAGGCAGGTAAGATTGCTGTGAGAATTACCAGCCAAAGAATTCAGGAAGAGAAGCTGATGACTCAGTAGCACTGAAGGTTTCCAGCCAGACTTCATGTTTGACTGGCTTGCAAGTCCTTGTTATCTATTGTATGTATTAACCGATAAATAACTGATTTGCACTTTTAGTTGTGTTTATCCTGCTTGCAGTCTTTTGCACACTGTAAAAATGGCGTGAATAAATCCAGAAAGGGAGATTTACAGGGAATTCATGTGTAAACCAATGGCAGTGCTATTGTGTGTTCAATAGTGCCCAGTCCTTTTCAAGATTGTATGCCAAATTTAACAAGCATTTGCTGCCCTGGAAGGCAGGTAGTCAAACCCCTAATTTTTGGATTCTTACTGGATTTAGTTTTCAAATTGAGATCTGATTTACAAGGTTCTGTGAAGACTGCTTTCGAATATGGTTAAATAATTTTGTGGTTCACAGGAATCTTCAGAGTCGAAACTAATCCAAATTGGTTATGTTCAGTGCAAAAGCATGATGAATTTGGCTCACTTTTGGAAGAATGTGGAAACCCTCTTAGAAGATATATGGAACATGGAAAATTTACTGTATTTTGTGGAATTTTTATGGGCCTCTGTAATCTCAAAAACCAACCAACCCCCCCCCCCCAAACAAACAAAAACTGAAATAGTAGCAGAAAACATAACTAAAATGTTTGTTTGTGACAGACCACAAAAAATGCGCAGAATCTACTATTTCTATATCACCAGTATGACACCAAAACATCAGCCTGTTTTAGAAGTCAGAAATCATTTCTATATCACCAGTATGAAGTCAGAACATCAGGCTGTTTTATGATATTATTGTTCGTCTCCATATGGGACTAAATTTCAAATTTCTTAAGCAAGTGCAACAAAATACTATCACAGGTTGGTTGATACAGATGATAATCTTCTAGGAAAGTTGTCTTAGCAGAGTGAATAAAAGCAAAGATGATATCCTCTTCATTGCTTAGAAAGTATTGGTCAATTAAGTATCTTCTAAAGATGCATGGTACAACAAAAGCTCTATTAGATTTCAGATGTCTCAATTTGTGAATTAAAATTTACTACGTTTTAAGACACACTTTTTTCTATGATACTGTATAATTCCTATGGCATCAGTATACTTAACAAAAACTGATAGTATTGTCAAAAACTGTAAAATCTTCTTTAGTTCAGAATTTTGTCATCTGGCTTTTCAATGAACTGCAGATTTTTCTTCAAAGTAACTCAAGTTGCCATAGCAGAGGTTAGTGAGGGGATACTGTAACAGTTGAGAAAATCATTTCGGCTCACTTCTTTTTCTCTCCACCCCTGAAATTTAAACTATTTTGCATTGGATTAGCAGGCTGAGTGGTTTCATCCTGTGTCTATCTGGTTGCTTCTTTGAATGCAAAAATGCAGTGCAGGTATAGAAGGGCAGAAGATGCAACTTTCACAGTAGCTCACAGATATTCTGCATAAGGTTTAGCAAGACACCATGATCTTATAGGTTGTTTTTTTTGTTTAAAGCCAGTGTATCTGGGACAGAAATATAAAATAAAAAGTTATCATAAACTACATTTATCCTATAATATTCAAAACTCTGTTATCTTTCTTGTACTCTAAACATTTCTTGTAAACTAATTATAATTAAAAAATAGATTTTGTATTAGTTCTTTTTATTAATAGTTTCTACTAGTTATAGTTTGTACTAGTTCTTGTTGGGTCATTTTATCCAGGAGATCATTTATTGTGGCATTAACATGATGGGTGTCACTAGAATTAAACAGGGGAAAAAAGGTGGTAGCAGAAGTATGATCAAAAAAATCTTCGGACTGGGTTTGCATTTTATTGGCAGCAGACAGATGTATCAACTAAAATATTATTGAAGTGAATTGTTGGTCGATTGGATTACTTTTTGATAAAGTAAGTAGAATGTTCTTTCATATTTTGATAGAGTCCATTGTCAAATATTTTGATTTCAAAAGTCTATTTAAAGGTTTAGGTTTGACAAGATGTAAGTCACATTGCTAATCTCTTGATAGCACTGAAACAGGAAAAAAAAAAAAAAGCTTTCAAATCCTTTCAGAGAACTTGTGGGATTTTTGTAACTATTAATTGCATTCCTTTTGACATTTTCCACGTTATATAGTATTTTGAACTCAAACATTGTTTTATAAAGATATCTGTGGCCATGGCTATTGCAGCAATACTTTGCAATAATCTTTGTTCCACCATGTTTTGTTTGAGTTTTGTTCCACCGTATCATGACAAAATCTCAGAAGATTGCTGAGCTGTAGTTTGTTGGGAGTTTGGGGGAATGTTTTAGGAAATATTGTATTCTTATTTTAGTGTTTATATATATATTTGCGTATAGTGGAAACAAGCTGCTGGTTTGGATGGAGCTTTGGTCTGACCCAGAATGACCAAAGAGAACCAGAAGCTGACATGATGAAAGTATGCAAAATAATTAAGCATTTAGTACATTGTGGTAGCTCCTTTGCTATTTTTTTCCCATCGTTTTCTTCCAAATCAATTTTTCCTCCTGAAATTAAGGGTGAAACACAAACCATGTGTATCTTTAGAGCTTCATTCTGTTTCAGTATAATAATGACATAAGAGTTTAGCATGAATTTTAAAAGCTTATGTGTAGTGTATTAGCCTGCTGTAGTTAAAAGACAATACAAACAGAGAGATGCTATATATGTGTTACAAAATATGTATGCATATTAGTTTCATTTATACACATTTTATACACTTGGTTTGTGAGCATGTGTGTGTAATAAACAAAAGGGCAGTAATATGTCTGTGCTGGGACATGAACTATCTACTTAACTATCCGACTCCAGTGAGTGAGACTTTTTTTTCCTTCCCTGTGAACATCTTTTTTTCCCTTTCCCTGTAATATTTGGATGTTTTTGCTAGATGGACCATTTGGGTATGATATCTTTTAACAGTTCCATGTTCATCACTGCATTTATTTCTAGTATGAGGCAGCTAACAGTTTCATCTAATTGGAGAAAGTTCAGTAGTACTTGGGAAGATAATTGGTATTTGTTAGAAAAAAGCTTCATAAAGTATTACTAAATTATAGCAGAAATGTGAGCTGCAAAGTCTTGAGTGTCACCTGCTTGCTGGTTTTCATGTATAAGAAAAACCCAAACACTTAATCATTTGTAACAGAGCAATACAGTTTTGTAACTATTTTTCCTACTTTGCACAGGGAGACCCGTTTTGCTGTGTTTTTATTGGCGTGACAGCATAAAGATGACAATGGCAGCTGTCCATCTAACCTGTAAACACAATGTGACTAGTGACACCATTCTGAAGCCATTTACATGTAGCTCATTTCTTTCTTTATGATACTCCATAAGCAAAGTTATAAGGTAATTGATTTTTTTTTTAATGAATTCCAACTTCGGAGTTTTCTATGACAAAACATTTCACCTTTATTCATCTTTTCACCTAGCAGTACTGACTGAAAGCTGAAGGATCATTTTCCATTTTTCCAGTAACTGCTTAATCCTTCCTATGATTCCAGAGAGCACCACTGTGAAAGCTTTTTATTGTATATTGTAGCAATGAGCTGCACACCAGAAAGGGTCAGGACTCTATCAGTGGCTGGCAAGACCTGGTCAAGACTCTGTTAGGCTAAATTGACAGGATCTGTTTGGATCTGGACACTATTTTACATAGGTATTGGTAGGAATGGAATAGAATCAGATTTTCAGTGTATTTCTTTCAGTTCTCAGAAAAGGAGAATGAAGTACAAGGTAAGGACTACATCTCATGCCAGAGATATGGAATGTTCTGCCTTTTTTTTTTTTTTTTTTTTTTCAATGGACAAAGCCCACTTTATTGTCTGGAATATCGTCTAGACTTGAGGTTACAAAAAAGTAAGTGCTTCAAACAGTGAAAGGGAGAAAGTGATTGGTAGACTTGTGAAGGCTCCGTGATCAATATCAGATACTGAAAGAGCACACAGGTTTGTCTAAATGGTATACAGCAATGGATACGATATCCTTGGAGAATGTTATAACAGTAATCAGGTAAGCTATGTAGTTAGTTAAAAGACTAATCTGAAGGTTGAATTGCAGTGACAAAAATGAGCTGCTATAAAGTAAAATGTTTTATAAGAGCCTTTAATATATGTTAAGTCATTTTTCGTATGTGATGATACAAATGCTCCTCCTGAATGTTCAACATTTTACAGACGAGGGATGGGGTGGGTACTTGGAAAAAATCTGTTTTAGCCAAATAAATCTGGGGAAAAAGGGTAAAAGAAGTTCCATTCAGGAGGCACTAGAAGTCTACTATAGAATTCCCACATCAGCTGTGTGTATGGATAAAGTTGGAGAGCTGAATGCCACTGGGAGTTATGCTATTGTTGTAGATTGTGCCTTCCCACTTATCAGAATCCCTAACATTTGCTCTCTCTGTTTATGAATGTGATTGCTCACAGGCTTCATCACACTGTCACTGGGTCATCAAGAGCTGATGCCATTTGAGACTTATGTAGTCTAAGTCTGTCATAGAAGAGCTGATTATAGAATATAATCTCATTCATTCTGTTCAGATTGAATGGGGAGATAAAAGTGATTCAATTCCTAAGTCATTGATTTTAAAATGCAAACTTAGGAAAATAGAGCTATTTAATGAAGTCAGTTGTGACCTGCAAGTAGAGGATTTTGGAATTTTTTGAGGTCGAACTTGCAAAACTTATTTGGAATTTGTAGCACAAATCAAGGCAAAAATAGGAGGAGCTTGATGCAGTTTTCAGTCATACAATGCTACTGAATAGGACAAAAAAACAGTGTGAATAACTAATATAAATCCAAATCCAAAGGTCCAAATCTTTTCTGTAGTGAAATTCAGAGAGTTGTGTTATTATAGACCAGATATTCTCAATCACATAACTCTTGAAAGAAGTGGCATGTAAAGTTGGAGGTCTGACCAGTATTTTAAACAAATCCACGAAGTTGCTAGGTAGTTCTATATGATTGGAGAGTAGCAAATAGAATATTTGTATTTGAGAAAGATCTGAACAACTACAGGCCTACTAGCCAATTTAACACGATGAAAAAAAAATCTTTTAAATTTATACTTTATTAAAGATAGGAAGCAAAGAACTAGAATAAAATGATCAATTGTCACAGTGAGGGGGAATATTAGCAGAATCCAACAGAGATCAGTACTTAGAGCTACACTGTCATGGGTGGGATCTCATGGTGCTGAGTGACTGGTTAATAAAGTTGCAGATTAAATATCAATAAATACAAAGGAATGTTTATGGAAAATAATACGTATACTTACTGTTAGGCTCTAAAATAATTAACAGAAAACAATAATTTTAGAATATTTGACTAGCATGATTAAAACATTACCAAATTGTTGTATTGCTTATACAGTCCGTGATAAGTACTTCATAGAGTCTGGTTCTCTCATCTCAGGAGAGGTGAGTATCAATTAAGGCACAGAGAGGAAAACCGTGGATAACCAGAGTAACACAATGGTTTCCGTTTGGTGTGAGAGTAATTAGAGTAGTTCCGCAGTTTGGGAAAGAGCTGAATGATTGGATGTGGTGTAGGAAGCTAAATCACGGATGAGAAGGAGGACAGGAAATCCATTTGGTTATTGTAAATCAAGAGGAGGAAGACAGCCCTAGTAAAGCCAGCAGGAGGCATGGAATGAAACTGTGGAATTTATTAACACAAGGCATTTTTGAAGCCTGGAAGTGTATATCGATTCAAAATGTGATGGGCAAATCCCCAGAAGAAAAGTCTGTCAGGAATTATTAAAGACACGAACACAAGATGTGGAACAAGAAGACACTATGCCAGTTTATTGCTATTTTGGCCAGATACAGGAGTGAATATCAGTGTGTACTCATTCTGTTTTTATGCTATTTCATTGATATCCAGTATTGGCTAGTATCACAGAGTAGATAAGTCTGGATGGGTCTTTGGTCTGACCCAGTCTGGATGTTCTTTTGTACATTATATACTTTATATATTATTTATTACAGAGGTAGGTCTGGGATGACTTGGGAGGCTTCCTTCTGTCCTGCAAACCTGTGTTTCACATAATAATTGCATGGTTTATGTTTGGTTGTTAGCTTTTTTAATTTTTTTTGGTAGAAATGTGTTCCTTTGATATCAGATTTAAATTTTGTTATCTCTCAATTTCATTGCACATCCTTTTGTTCTTGCATTGATAGAAATGGTGAATAGAACCATATGATAAATATTATCTATACAATTAATTATGTTGTGCATTTTTATTGTCTCCACTTGTTTCTCTCATCTCCCAAATACACAGTCTTTTTTTCCTCTCTTTATGAGAAGTTTTTGTGTTTCTGATATTTCTTATTGTCACGTCTTAACCTTCTCTAATTATTTTAATTAGATGTTTACAAATACAATTTTCACAAAAGGAAACTTTGAAAATATTTCTAGGATAGTTAACCTTGATCAAAGCAAAAGAAGTTAGAAGAACAAATATACTACATTAAAATATGATAAACTGTGTAGGACAATTGAAATTATACTGCCTTAAGAACACGTGGCTATGAGGGAATTATTTATAATACTGAAATGAAAGTAGATCACAAAAATCTCATTCAAAGAGCTGAGCAAATGATGGTGTCCCTACTATACAAAAGAAAAAAAACAGCAACAACAACACTCCATATATGTATGTATATGGAAGTTTTCTCAATAGGGAAGCATCTGTGGAGGTGGAATAGGGAGCTTGTACAAGCCCTGACTTGCCTGCTTGTACCAAAGTGGGTATATTGGGGTGTTAAAAATTAGAAGAGTATTATGATTGGGCTTCTTCTTAAAGCAGGATATGAGAAATCACTTGACGTTTTTATTATTGTTTATTTTTTAAGAATTTTACTGCAAGTATAACAGAGGTAACATCAGAATGGTAGCCACATTATGACGTATGAAAGCAGTCCAGATCAGAGGTGTTTCCATCAGCCATATCTATTTGGCTGCAAAAAAAACCACGTCCATTTTGAAAATGTTGTGATTATTTTAAATAATATTTTTCAGTTAATTCTAAATTCTGCTTCCAGTTACTGATTAAAAAAAAAAAAAAAAAGAATGTTCCTGTGTCAGGAATTATCTACTGTGGACATATTCCACCTCTGCACTGGCGTAACTGATTGCATGAATTGGCCACATAGACAGTAGTTAGTTTGGAATGCAACACATATAGTAATCTACAAAATACTTTCTAATAAGCTACATAGAAACTTTATTTAAAATGGAGTTAAATGTACTGCTGCATAGAATGGTCTTCCGAGCAAGATGGGGAAGCTCTGATGTCTTTTTTTTGATTCTGTCTGATAATGAGATGAAGACAATTAGACAACATTCCATACCTTATGTAACTTCAAGGATCAAGCATTGCTTGATGCAGTAGGGCCTTGTTCCTGACTTTTTCTCCCCAGTCTGTTGACCTGAATCACAATTTAGGACCAATTTAAGATTAATTACAGAGCTGCTTGTTTTTTGCTGAGAGAATCATATAGAATACCCTTCAAGGATCATCTCGTCCAATTGCCTGACCCCTTCTGGGCTAACCCAATGTTATAGCATGTTATTAAGGGCATTTTCCAAATGCCTCTCAAACACTGACAAGTTAGGGGCATCAACCGCTTCTCTAGGCAGCCTGTTCCAATGTTTGACCACTTCACGGTAAAGAATTTTTTCTTATGTCCAGTCTGAACGTCCCTTGGTGCTGCTTTGTGCCGCTGTTCTCTTGTGTTCTATCATTGATTACCAGGGAGAAGAGACCAGCAGCTCCGTTTCTGCTTCCCCTTCTCAAGAATTGTACAGAGAATTTTGCCACTGCTGGAATTAGGACTCTAAATGTAGGAGCCCTTTAAATGTAAAATACTGAGAAGATTGAAACAGGGTGAAGATTTAATCTCAAACCAATTTTAAGTGGTACACTTCATTACATCATGGTTGTTTCCTCTGGCATTTTCCATACTGCAGGCCTACCAGAGGGCAATAGCTTTTGGAAGTTTTATATTGGCTGAGTTTTTCTGGAACAAGTTAAAGGAAGACCAATGTGGTGGTGGTGGTTTTCTTTTTTGTTTTCTTTTTGCGTGCTATATGGTTTGGGTTTATTATTCCTTCATTGTTTCATTAGAAGGCTGTAGTCCTTCTGTGCTGTGGAGCAAGATTTTTCCAGATATTTGTGGAAAGGCCAGTTGCTGTGCTTGAGTAAGGTCCTGGGAATTAGAATACCTCCATGTCATGTGTTAACCAAAATACTAAGTCATGGCCTGGCTAGAAAAGAGGAATGGTTTTGAGTCCCTAGAAAGGAAAGTTCAATTTATAGTTTGAGTAAGACATTTGGTAAGATTGGCTTAAGTAGCAAATCTGCCGCTATATATACTAGCTAGTAAAAAATGTAGGAGTCTGAGACAGAGTCAAGGACGGAAACAACCTTTCCCAGAAGAGTGACTCCTGGGCTCTTGTTCTCTCAGAACATCAAGCAGAACTTTGGGTACCTGAGTGTCAGTGTTCCTCTGCTCTCAGCAGATATCTGAAATCCACTGACTAGCACAGAACTTAATACAGGTAGGTTGTGTGTGTTTTTGTTGTTGTTTGTTTTTGGTTGTTTGTTTGTTTTGCAGTGGCAGTAGTCTATGTTGTGAACTTGAAAAAAAATCAGTGTTTTTATATTTGCCTTTTTGTTTTTTGAGAACAAGACTTTTTAAACTCTAGTGTTTAAAAGATGAGAAATGTCATATTCTGTTTACTTATTAGATAGTAAGTCAACGTTTCACTTACATGTATTACAGTACTATTTTTATTAATATACATATATATTATGCTTTTACCACAAGACCCCTCTCTCTCATTCAGTCCACACTAACAGAGATCAGTGAATGAGCAGCTATTCATGTTTTCTCTTATTCTTATTGGTCAATATGTGACCCACATGTGGTGTTCACATTCAATCATTACATTGAATTCAAAACTATTAATTTCTCCATAGGCTTTCTTTCCATTGTAGCTATCATTAGCATCTGAATGCCTCACAAACCGTAATTAATTAATTTTCACAAAGCCCCTGTGAGGTGAGATGACATTATTAAAAGAGGAATAAGCCACGGAGAAAAGTGCCAGCCTGTATTTTGAATGCCCAAGTTGACATGTATGCTGTTTTTTTTTTTTTTTTTTCAAGCTGCTAAGTGTTCCACAACACTTTATTTGTTCTTTGTATAGCTTCTTCTTATTTAGCTACAGGTACCCAGCAACTGCAAATCAGGCCACAGATATACACTTTAAGAATATAGATTGTTCATTGTAAAGCAGTACATTGAGTAGTGTCATTTACCAACAATCACACTGGCATCAACACAATCCATTGTTCAAAAATGCTACCTAGCTACCTTAACTTTACATTTTCTCACAATAATTTTCTTCATCAGTACCTACACGCCATTAAACTTGTGCAGAAAGATTCCATGGATATTAGTGATCTTGTTTACAGAACTGTCAGGTTCAGAGTCCTCAGGGCAGAAATAAGCTCTTAAGTGTTGTCATACGTTAGAAAACCAACATAATTCTGGCCCTCCAATGGAAAAGAGAGCAGTGATTAACTAAAAGCATGAAAATGGTAT
This sequence comes from Anser brachyrhynchus, assembly GCF_964034855.1. Taxonomy (NCBI): domain Eukaryota; kingdom Metazoa; phylum Chordata; class Aves; order Anseriformes; family Anatidae; genus Anser; species Anser brachyrhynchus. The sequence goes on from NC_137696.1 coordinate 32,518,875, forward strand.
GCATTTAGATGATAAATATCAAGTGTTTCCCAAAGACAGAAGCCACGCAGACCACTTCTGGCCTCCAGAAATGGAAGTATGGGATGGAAAACCTCAGTGCAACAGGAACAGTCCTAAAGATACTTTGTTTCTTTGTCATGTCAGTCTTCAGATGCCTCTTACTCCTTCCCCCTCAGATAACTAAAGGATCTTTCAGAAGAAGTGTGATTTTTTATTTTAATTTTTATTTTTGTGTGTGTGTGTGTGTAGGTGCTGGCAATTTGGGTAGTTGTAAAGGTGCAGAGATTCTCTGGTATCTCCTGCTGAAAGCCCAGCTGATGAAGTCCAGTTGACTGAACCCACTGAACAGGCATGTAAAGGGCTGGAGTTACTGAGCTGAACTTTTTGAGCAGTACTTGTTAGAGTCTAATGTATGATTTTTTTAATTTTTTTTTTTACGATATTCTGTGAGCAATGCAAGCATTTGATTTTGTATAATAAAAACATTTTCTTAATAACCTTCTATAGAACCTTTAACAGTATTTTTTTAGTCTAAGTAGGGGCTCACAAGGGTAGAGCACAGGGGTAGAATCACCTCCCTCAGCCTGCTGGCCTTGCCTCTATTGATGCAGCACAGGATACAGGAGGATCTCTTCCTTGATCATCCCAGGCACATAGGTGAAGCTCACTGGTCTGTAGTTCCCTGGGTCTTCCTTTCTACTTCTACCCTTTTTAAAAATGGGAGTGATGTTTGCCTTTTTCCAGCCACTAGGCACTTTTCCTGACTGCCGTGACTTTTTAAATATGGTGGAGAGAGGCTTGGCAACTACATCAGCCAGTTTCCTCAGGGCCATGGCATGCATCTTATCAGGGCCCAAAGACTTGTACCTATTCGGTTTCATTCGGTGGTCTTGAACCTGCTCTTCACTTACAGTGGGAGGGACTTTGTTCCCCAACCCCCTACTTAGAGGTTCAGGGACTCGATACTGAAGATACTGAAGGAGATAATGAACTTGATACTGAAGTAGCTTTAGCTAGCATGTAATTCTTGTTTTATATTCCTCTAGCCTGGGTATCCATATTTCCTTTCTTAGAAAGTAATAACTAATGATAGTGTAAATCCTATCCAAATGTTTTCCAGAATCAGTCCTTTTTAACCATCCAGAGAATTTAGGGACATATTTATTGCAGTTGAAGATACAGATCCAAATCTCCCAGCTGCTTGGAAATGTCATGTCACTTTCTAGCTTATTTTTACTTCTTTAAATGAATGCATGAAGGACACTAGGTTAAACAAAGCATGACAATCAAAAGATATGCTGCTTACCTTGCATATCTCTGAGGGGCTCAGTGATTTTCTGGGAGATTGATGGCCCATTCCAAACAGGATCTGATGGTTCAGCCTGTCAAATTTGCTTATATGTGATTTTTTCCTTCAGTTATTTATTAACAAGTTAGAGACCTTCAATTACATGCTTTGTTTATTCATATCCTTTTTTATTGTACAACATCTGGGTAAGGTATCTCAACTAGTACTTGATCAGTAAGAATAAATCTTACACAGAAAATGGCCAGTTTCAGGTGACCTAATCCGAAAGTTCTGTGAGGTTTGGAAAAATATCAGGAATATTCACTTTTTACCAAACAACTCCATATAGAATTAAAAAAAAAAAAAAGATATTTATCTATTATATGAAATACTTAAAAGGAACATATTAATAAAGGTACACTCCTGGGTCTTTTCCCAATGCAGTTCATTTGCCTATAATTTTCCTTTTGGAACTTTGTAAAGCGCTCCTTAGTCATAGTCTCCGATAAAGTGGATCTGCATTTCAAGAAAATTTCTCAAACAGAGGGGAAGATGTTTATACTTGAAATTCTAAATTTTATTTACTGGCAACAGAAGTATTTATGTTCTTGCATAAGCGAATAGGTAGAAACAAATTAGATTACTGGACTGTCACTATAGCAGAGCTGTATGCTATTAGCAGCCAGAAAATTAAGAAAATGGTAGAGCATACACAGAAGATTAAAGCAAAAGTTACATGTGGGTGGTGAAAGGCCTTTCTGGATGAGGCCTTTCTGATTCTAAGAAAAAAAATGAGTCAAATTTAAGTTTAACAAAAGCACTGTACTATAGCTAAAATGTTTCTTTTAATCTTATTTTAGCTTTCTGGCATGTAATATTTATATACAGTTGTAACTGTTATACTCATTTTAATGGATGAATTTTTATTTGAAAGTAAAAAAAGATGTTCAGTGCTGCAAGCAGCAGGTGTTTTTAATCTTTAATAGGTCACCTTCCTCAGTGCAAGCAGGCAAGCTGTTATTGATCAAAGAGGTTTTGTTGGGTAGCTCTCAGATTATTGAGTGACAAACTTTATTGAATTTGACTTAACAGAAGTCAGAAGACAGCTGAAGCATAAGAGCTTGCACTACCATCAGAGTCATTTTACGACAGCCAGGGAGCAAAGCTCAGAGATGGATACTGAGCTCTTTGCTGGCCCTTGGAGATTAACTGAACAGCCTTCCTACCAATTCCCAGGCCTGTCAGCAGAACCAATTAGATTTTCAACCAGTAGACAAGAAGGGTGGCACTTGGGGACCTTTTTGCTTTAGGTCGAAGGCTTTTCAGACTGCGATGAGATGACATTGATGATGACACATTGAGCATTGGTTGGTTTTAAGACAAGTTAAATTAGCAGTCTTGAAATGATTCCAACTGTCTCCTGACTTCTCACTGTTGCCATATTCAGTGGATCCTGTCAGGAGCAGGTTGATGACTTAATAGTCTTTCTTGAGTGGATTTGAGCACTTTGGCTGTGTGTTTATGTGTAGTTGTCATGCTTAAAATATTCATATAAAGGTTTGAAATATTTATTTGAAGGAGCCTTCTGCAGAGTTCAGCAGCACGGCTCTCAGCGATTCTGCTTTTTTTTTTTTTTTTTTTTTTTGCTGCTCTAAGCAGTTGTTGCTAAAAACTGTCTTTAACTACATTTGATCTGTGTAAAGCGACATTGTTTCTTGTGGCTATTGATAACATAAAGCACTTAGGAAGTTTAAGAGTTTATTCAGCATTTGATTTCCAAAGCTCTGGATGGCAAGTTCCGATCCCACCTGTACAAACAGTACAATGGTTTTGAGACCATTTAAGATTAGGAAAGGTGTATTCAGCTTGTACAGTCTTGTAAACATTTCGTAATCTTTGATTCTAATCCAAATGGATTGTGATAGATATAGAAAAAAGGGCAGAGGAGACAGGGATAGGAATTAAGATGAAGTCTGCAACAATTAAATTGCCTTAGGCTATTGAAGCAAGTGAACAGGATATCATGAAGAAGTTGTTCTTCTAAAACTATGTGATACTTTAAAAACATTTTGTAGTGGATTGGCTGCTACCCTGTTGTAAAAGGAGCTGTAGAAATTAAAGTGAAGCAAGCTAGCTGACTTTAAATTTATACCTTAATATAAACAAAATCGTAACAGTAACTAGAAATAAATTGAAACTGTCAACATGTAGGTTTTAAAATTAGCATGCCCGTAACTTTTAAGATTTGCTAATATTAAATACTCAGCATTTAAAAATTATGGCTAGATTTTTTTTCTTTCTGAATACCTAAGGTTAAACTCCTACCTCTAAATGCATGTTTATTCACCAGATTAGGTTCTTAACCTGTATTTAGAACCTGATGTCAAACATTCATTTAAAAAATGTTGGTGCTATTTGAATTTTAAATTCTCAACTACTATTTTCTCTCAGTAAGAATTCTTCATCTTGTTCAAAGATGGTGATTTAGAAGAAAAAAATAAATGAGCAAACACCTGCAGTTTTTGGACATTATTCTAAGAACCACAAGCAGGATAACCTGCATGAGACCGACTGCTATTTAAAAATATATCAGCTAATGGTCCAAGCAACAATATCAAATTGAAAAGATGAATTCAAAAGATCTGCTGTCCATAAACTTTCAGCTCCTTAATCAAAATCTTGTAATGGCCATTGGTTTTCATTCAGTGTTATGTTAAAAGTCAGCATTAACGATGCAAGAAACTCCTAGGCTATTGTAAAACTCCTAGCTACAAGTTAGCCATTTATATACACTGATTGAAAAAAATCTGACTGTAGCAGCTGTTGTTTAATATCTTCCGAACATACTGTTGAAAAAGTACTATATTCTGATCACTTGATTGGAACAGGTTATCGTGCTTTATTTTCCAAATGCAGAAAATAATTATTTATTGAACTTTTCAATCTCTTCTGCATGATTTGTGATGGCTATGATTTATAGATCCTCTGTTTTTTCTAGTAGGTCTTGAAAATCATTTAAATTATCCTTATATCTTCCGACAATTGATTTCTTTTTGCATCTGTTTGCTTCTCACATAAATTTGATACATTTCCTAGCTTCAGTATCTAGTTCTTTAAATACCGTTTTTTAACCATTTTTAAACTACCGTAGATTTTTCTTAAATCTGGAAAAATGGTTTTACGGGCATTAGAAACAAGAATCGTAACCAATTTTCATTTCCTTCGAGAATTTCTATGTTCAATTTCTTTTCTCACTCTGATTTAGCTTAGAACCATTTTCACACTGTGAAACTGGTCTTTTAAAAACATCAAATCTGTGTTATAAGTTTGGGTTGTATTCCATCTTTTCTTGCAGCAAATGTCTTGACATATGATAGCTTGACTCTAAATTGCCTCTGATTTTTATTTCCGCAATTAATCTCTCTTTTTCTCTCAAGATGAGGCTTAACATATCGCTTTACTTTGTTGACTCTCAATAGTTTTCCAGTTAAGACATTTCAATGTGATTTTAGAAATTCCATAAACATTTTAGAACTAGCAGTTTAATGTTGTTGACACGTCACTTGATGTCACTCCCTAATGAGAAGACAGAATTTTTTTCTCTTCTTCACCTTAGTGATAGGAGCTTATGGGGATTAGTTGTCCCGTTCTCCTGTGTGACTTTGTTGACTGTTGCAGACAATGGCAAAGACCCCATTAACACTTTGTTCCATACTACTTATTCTCCATGTCTACTTAGTCAGGACTGTATATGTCCTACTTGCCAATGATATAGGAAATGCTGGTTTTGATTTCAAAGAAAAAAACATTCACAGAACAGCATTAATCTAAAATAGATGAGCTATATGCAGTGTCGTAATGCATTGGAATCAGTTTTCTCACTGTGGATTAGTATGTAAAGAGGTAACAGTGGCTTGGAGTGGAGATCATAGTCCTTTCAACTGTACATTAAAACTAATAAATCTTTCATTTGTAATGATTGATAAGGTTGTGTACTTTCTGCCCAGACATTGCTGTCTATTTAAAGTCTTCCTTAATTGTTTTTATATGTGTGTTGGAAGAAAGTGGTTAATTGATATTAAATAAGTGTATTTAAAGTACAGGATATAATAGTATACTCTTGCATATTGACCTTTTAAAGCTTGAGCTATACTATGTGAAGGGATGAAGTAAGACCAGTATCATATTGGCATTCTTCTTTGGTTCACTTCAATTGCAAATAGGACCTCTCAACAACTTTTAATCTGATTTAACACTTGTGACTAGTGACCAAAACGCTAGACAGCCACTTGTGTTCTACTTGTTTTACTACTGTACTTCACTAGCAATCAAGAAGAGGGAACTGACACATTTATGGCCTGTGGCAAAAGCTAGGCAATTAGGAGAATCAGTATTGGATTACATCATCTTAAAGCAGATTTATTGTGAGTGAACTAAGTTAACTTTCACACCCTGGATATCACAACAGTTTAAATCTTTTAGTAACATCTTGTGTAAAAATTAATCATCAGTTTGGCTGGATTATTTTTGACAACCAGGAAAACATCATGAAAAGCCATTCTTGTGCAGTTTTTTGATATGTGGAGAATATGTCATAAGTCCTTTTCTGAAACAATATGCTTCCATTTTGCTTCACCATTTGCACAGTTTAATCACAGTGGCCTCAGTAAATTAGCATGGAACGTTCTCTATATTATTAAAAATATTTGCTGCTTAATGATAGCACAGAGAATCTGGCAGACACTTTTCAATAAGAAAGCCCCCCCACTCCTTAGCTTCAGGAACATTCAGCTTCAGGAGACAGAGGGAAGGGGTTACATCGTATAGAAAGCTGTTGAAGACACTCCTTATGTAGAACTTTTGTTTTATTTTGAAAGTTAAAAACACCGTATGTTTATTTTTATTATTTTTTTTCCTCTGCTTTTGTTACTTTGGGCATAGATGTTTTAAATATAAATAATTGGCAGGGAGAATTTCATTGATAAAGATGTTCTTTACCAGAGTAAAGGTAACACATGTCATCAAGGTGCCCTTTCTGTCACCTCATGCTCATATCAGGGACAGTACTAATTTGGCAGGCAAAACTCTTCCACATCTATCCCCCTTTGGGGCTGGATGATTGCCCTGAATTCCTGTCTGTATGAGTTGGCATTAGCTTGGACTAGCTACTGAGCTTACGTCAGTGTTATCTAAGCCTGGCAAGACACTGTTAAATCTGTGAGCATAGAGAAATCACTTTTAAATTGGTATTTCATATGAAATTTTAATATGCATTTGCAAAAGATATCTTGTTTGCAGTGATGTTTATACAGCATTTCACAAAATTGAGTAAGTAAATTGAGAGGTTCATGTGTACATTTTTAGTGTATGCAAGCAAAATAAAATGCAGTATATATGTTACACCATGCATGCTATTTTGATTAAAAAGCAATTTTCTGGTTACTGATAAAATATTGGCTGTATGCCAGAAAAACAATTTAATGTGAGACCCAATGGGGGATGATTAAGGCTATGAGCTCATAGCAGTGTAGCCTTCCATTCAGTGCATAAAAAAAATTCTTATCCTTAATAGACTGTTGTTTATAGGCAACTAGCTTTCTCTAAAGTGTTCAATTATTACATGGAAATTATCTACAAATAGATAAATCTAAGAGATCACCTGTAGACACTTTGTTTTGTTTTGATGGAAACAGTAACTGTAAAGTTGTCGTCAATACAAATGCTAAAATTACCATCCAAATCACCAAAAAGGACAGATTTTAACACAAGAGATTGCTGTTGTCCCCACTCTTCTCCCACAAAAAGTGCTATCCATGGACTAGTACATCTGCTAGAAGAAAAATAGACTGCTTGCTGGATTTTTGCTATGCTTCCCAGAGACAGTTTAGAAGATAACATAGCTAAACAAAATTTTTGTGCACAGCAAAAAATTTTTCAGTAGGCTTATTAATGTCAAAGACTTCAGCTTAGCAGGTATAAGTTTAAGTAAGTTGTAAACTGGGTATAGATCTCCCAGTCTTGTCTACTTAGTCCCGAGCACTGTGGAATGCAACAGTAAAATGATAAAGCAACTATTGGAAAAAGGACAAGGAATCAAACTCCACTTAAAGCTGGTACATTACAAAGGTGACATTTATGAGACAACAATTCACAACCTGTTGACGTTATTTAAAAGAAGATTAAAAGCTCAGATATAAAATGGTATTAGAGAAACCTAGATTCTTACATATTTGTAGGGAAGCAAATATGGCAATGTGTAATTATCAACAGATGACTTGGGGTCATGGGAGCTGCCAATTCTTCATGAGACGAATGAAAGTTAATGTTTGAAAATAGCTGTGGAGTGATGCAAGATACACTTTGATTACATGAAATTGTCAAATGTGTGGGAAGAATGTTTTTCTATTGGGGGCTTGGTATGAACTTGGAAGGAGTTATGATAGAGGAAGTGGGCAGGTGTTGTTTGTCCTGGAAGCTATAGTAAAAGAATAAGTACTAGAAACTTAATTCTGGCTGAGAATATCAAGGTAGTTTCAGTGATTAAAGATCCTTACTTAAAAATGTGTGTGGTGACACTACCAATGGTGAATAGGAACCTGCTGCCTGTAGGCAAGGAATATGAGGTACATATGCAAGGTCTGTTGTAGGAGTAGTAAAATAGAGAAGAAAATCAGAAAAATGGACTGTGCAGCAGCCAGCAGCATGAAGACCTTACGTCTGGGAAGCACTCTGATTCAGAAGAGTTATATTCAAACATACGGAGCCTATATTACTTTTGTAAGGGGAATGGTATACCCTGCAAGAAAAAAAAAAAAAAACATTGCACAGCAGCTACCCTCTTCAATTATAAACATTCCTCCCTGTCAACAACTCTCCCATGTCTGCATTTAGCAAAAGCTCTTTCCATCAGTATTGCTGGAGAAGGTTTTACTTTAATCGCACCAGTTCATAATTAACGTGTAGGTAACCACAATGCTTCATATAGAAGATACCGGCCTTTATTCCATGGTTTCAGTTAGGATAGAGTTAATTTTCCTCCTAGTAGCTGGTAGGGTGCTATGTTTTGGATTAGGATGAGAAGAGCGCTGATAACATGCTGATGTTTTAATTGTTGCAGAGCAGTGTTTACACCAGGCCAAGGACTTTTCGGCTTCTCGCTCTGTCCTGCCAGCGAGCAGGCTGGGGGTGCAGCAGGAGCTGGGAGGGGACAGACCCAGGACAGCTGACCCAAACTGGCCAAAGGGGTATTCCATACCATCTGACGTCATGCTAAACAATATATAGGGGTGGCTGGCCGGGGTGGGGGGGGCCGGCTGCTCGGGAATAGGCTGGGCATCGGTCAGCGGCTGGTGAGCAATTGCATTGTGCATCACTTGTTTCGTACACATTAGTAGTAGTAGTACTATTATCATTATTATTATTATTATATTCCTGTCTTAATAAACTGTCTTTATCTCAACTCAAAGGCTTCACTTTCCCGTTTCTCTCCCCCATCCCAGAGAGGGAGGGGGGAGGGTGAGCGAATGGCTGTGTGGTGTTTAGCTGCCGGCTGGGTTAAACCGCAACACATGTAGACAACCACAATGCTTCACATAGAAAACACTGGCCTTTATTCCATACTGTATTTATTTTGCCATTTTCTGTATCTTAAGTAAAAGTATTTTATGGTCATGGTTCACTGAAGTAGAGTGATAAAATCCCAAATATGGCTTTAAGATTTCTTTGACATGCTTGGTTAGTAGTTGGTCTTTGTAAGCAGTCAGCTCATCTTTCAGGAATTTTGATTTACTAATAAAACATCTGTATAATAGTAAATTATGTTGTTTGATTACTGAAGGTCTAATCAGCGTGCAAGCTATTAGCCATAAAAGAAAGCAAGCTACATTTCTGACAATGGTCAGTTTCTGCAAAGGACATTTAATGAAGGTCTTCATCATGAGCAGTTAAGGTTTACAATAATGAAACAACAGATGTAGTATGTAACGCTGAGCAAAACGTCTAGGACAAAATGTATGAATACATGACATCTTTTACATAGGCAGCTAGTGATAAGACATGGGAAAACAGTTTTAAAGAGGGAAGATTTAGATTAGAGGTTAGGAGGAAATTTTTACTATGGTGGTGCTGAGGCACTGGAACAGGTTGCCCAGAGAAATTGTGGATGCCTCATCCCTGGAGGTGTTCAAGGCCAAGTTGGATGAGTCCCTTGGCAACCTGATCTAGTGGGTGGCATCCCTGCCCATGGCAGGGGAGTGGGAACTAGGTGATTTTTAAGGTGCCTTCCAACCCAACCCATTCTATGTTATTAACTGTACTGGCAAGGGCAGAAATGGCATTTCTCTCTACAGCCCTACAAAAACCTTATCACTATTTGCAGTTTTTCTATCTTATATTATACTAATATCTATTGTATCAGTAAAATACAGAAGTGTTAGCGTATCCACTCAGGCTTATATAAAAGTTTATTACCATTAAAGTGTCACAAAACTGTTCAAAACCACAAATATTTCTGGACCATATCAACCTTATGAATGGCTAATGCAAAACTGATAAAAAGAAAATGTAATACATTTTCCAGTGAACAAACTGCAGCAAAAACAAATCTTTTAGGGCAGTGTAACTTTTTTATACTCAAGTGTGATTTAAATAAAGAGCAGTTAAATTTCCCACAGGCTTCCTACTTTAAGAACAGTTCCAGAGGTATCTTAATTCACTTGAATTGCGTTTTAGTAAAAGTGAAAACTTCTGGAGCTATTTTCTGTATTTAGCCATACCTTCACAAGGACTCTAATGTTGGGATGAGAAAGTCATTCTGGTTTGGGTAAATCTGATATATCAACCTGCAAAGACAAAAATGTCTCTGTGGAGAAACACATTCAAATAAATTTCCAAGATTGAGAGTTTTGAAGGTGAGGGGTGCAAGGAGCTTCCAGAAGATGACTAACCAAAGTCAGATCACTAATCTGTTGAATAAACATAAGAAGCAATACTTCATTCATTCCATAGAAAAAAGATGCTGCAGCAACATTGGGAAGGAGCTTACACAGAATCTGCATAAACACTGGTAACATACCTATGTCCACTGTACTGGAATGAGTAGTTATGTTAGTCAAACGTGTACTTTTCCTTGCCTTTGCAGTAGTCTTGGTTTTCCTGAAAGCTAAACCACTGAAATGTTGCAAATACTAAAACTGCACCATTCTCTCAACCAAAAGTTAATAACCAATAACATTTAAGCAACTCGTATGCAACACAAAATTTCAGGTGTTCATAAGTGACATCTCTAGATACAACCTATTATTCTCTGAAATGCCTTGCTTAGGCTTTGTGTGTCTCCTTTGAAATGTCAGTAGTTTTGTTATGGGGAATGATATATCCATTTACTCTTACAGCGGTTCTGTTGTGGTTGTAGTCTAACTAATACCTTCCCAAAGAAATCAGCTCTTATCTGCCTTCTCTCTGGAACTTGGAGAAGATATCATAGTCTGTAGGAAATAAGGTTAGAAGTGAGCTCCAAAGGTCATCTAATCTATCCCCATTACCTCGATGTCACCTCCAATGGCATATACTCCTTTCTTATACTGTAATTCTTCCCTGCTTCATGACTTACTGCTGACAGAAAAAGCTTTTCTTTTTTTTAACAGTGCAGATGTTGTTATTCCTTGTATTTTTTTTTTAATTATTTTGTATTTATTTGTTTATTTTAGAGGAAAAAATCAAAAGTGTTTCTTATTATCTGTTTTTGGTTATCTGTTCGTAGAAATAACTATTTCTGGATCAGTCCAGTCTATTCTCAATAATATTTCTGAAGAAGAACAATCCAAAAAGGGGAGGAAGCCCTAACTGTAAAGCCCAGAAATTTCTCATCAAAATATTCAACATTAGAAATTACAGGAATGACAGATGGAATTCTCCGTGGAAACGGTTAGTTTTGGTGAAATTTCTATTTTGGAAGAGAGAAAAAGGCTTCTGTTTGTCTGTTATATCAAAAAGTCTATTTTGAAAATTTTTCAAATTTCAAAATTTGGTCTTCAAAACTAATAAATACCTACATTTATATGTGTCAAGATGTAGGCAGCTAAGAATTTAGATACTTCTGAAAATGTAGTTCTTTAACAGAAAATAAGTAAACAAAACGTGTTTCAATATGCAGAAGTGACTTTTTCAATCTCAATTATATATTTGGATGCTCTTTTCCTCTGTCTTTACCCTCATCATTTCAGGCTTTAAAAGATTGTTAAGACTATTAACGATCTATCTCAAGGAGAGATAGACATCCATAAAGCTTTGAAAATCATCCTATAGAGCTATGGTGTATCCCTCTCTCATCTCCTTCTCTGATCTATTGAAATACAACCTTTGAGTGAATCTGAAGTGAGTATATTGTAATTCTTCAGATATTTCTGAGAAGTTAATTTTGTCCACAATCTGTAATGTGTTTTTGTTGGAAAATTTGCAAAAGAAATTAATTTTAGTAACTGTCAGGAAGGTGTAATTGACCTCCATTTCTAGATCAAACTAAAACCACTATATCACAACTCAAAAGGCTTCTTCTAATAGCTAAATGGTTCTTTTGCACACTGAAAAGCACAGAGTATGAAAATTGCATATTTTATTTTGTTGGTGTTTTGAATTAAAACTTGCTGGCCTTGCTTTTGAAGTAATCACAATATTATCTTGCTATAATTCAGTGAGACTGAGTGAAAAAGTTGTGTGGTATCACTTTATACAATTACCTTTTAATCTGTCTTTCTTGGCAAGTAAATGCAACTTCTAAATGTAATTGGTATTATTATACGCACTGAACAACTTCATGTTGAGATTCATGTTATATCACATTTTCCCTTTAGTATAGTTAATTTTATGTGTATATTGTAATCATTGCTTGATTCCTTCTCTGACAGAAGTTTGACTATTCTTGAACTTTCAGCCATATCTCCTAGCAGAAAATACTCATTTTTACACATATTCTATCTACTTCATTTTAAAATGAATGTGAATTTATTTAGTGTTTATGTATCTGAAAGGAAACAACTAAAATTTTGTGCATGTTTCCAATAAACACACATGGTTATTGTTATTATACTGTAGCTTGACTTAAGAAGCCTGTCCTAAAGCAGAAGAAAACGCTTGCACTTTTCAATGTTTCTCTAATAATTGAGCTACAGGGCTTCTAAAGGGTGTCTAGTTACTAAGCAGGGAAGAGGTGTGTTTACACATGATCCCAATAGATCCTAGACAGATGTTCATCAGGTTCTGCCACAGAAAGTTGTACAGTAGGGCATTTTATTTCTCTTCTGGTGATTTTGTATACAATACTGTGTGAAATGATGTAGTCACAGAATGGGTGAGGTTTGAAGGGGACCTCTGGAGATCATCTCATCTAAAGTCCCTGCCAAACAGGATCACCTAGAGCACGTTGCACAGAATCCCACCCAGGCAGATTTTGAATATCTCCAGAGGAGACTCCACAACCTCTCTGGGCAACCTGTTCCAGTGCTCTGTCACCCTCACAGTAAAGAAGTGTTTTCTCATATTCAAATGGATTGTATTTCTTGCCCAAGTAGATGTCAGGAATTATTATCTTTATGATCCCTCCCTCATTTTTTCTACTATTTTATATTTGTGTGCCATAATCTCTTTTCATGCACTTGTTATGGAAATTTTGGTATTTAATGTGAGCTTTTCAAAACTTATGCTAACCGTTAGTATTCCAGTGAATTTTTGTGACTATTTTATTTATTGTTAAGTGAAATATTTAATAAGCTGAGATGTTGTTAGGTCAAAAACTTTTCCAAGTGCATTAACTTTAAAACCCTCTCAAAATAGTATTCTGGCAGGTTTGCATTCTGCTTCAGATTTGCAGTTTCATTTAAAAAAATAAAAATTAAAAAAAATATTTTCAATCCTACATGTTTTTCCAAAAACACAGCTTAGACTTTGAGAGGAGGGAACATTTCTACACCATTAAAATTATGTGTAAGGAAAACTACAGCACTTTAAAGTCTTTGCAGTGCATAGATACTATTCAGATACAATTTGTCATCCAAGATGTGTATACCTAATGATTATGCCAAATCAGAGAACGCTAAAGAAAAGCAAAACTGTTGCTTCAGGTTAGCAAGAAATTTATTGGGCAAAGCGCAAAGGAGATACTGAAACATAAAGTCAATATCTCACTATAGCATATTAGTCGAGGAGTTACTAAAGGTAATTCATTTTAAGTGTGAAGAGTGTATGCACTGCTGCCAGTGATATTTTGTTATGGGAGCTATTGGAAATAATAGCCTACTGTGTGTATTATATAAAAATGACAACACTTGGTAAGTGCTTTCATGCTGTTTCCTAGTGACAACTTTTGGTCAGGATTAAATAGTTTCATTATGTTCCATTAAAACAATCCCGAATCTGAAATTTCAGTGATTTTGAAGTAAATTGATTTCAAGAACTCTGGACTGAGTTTTCATACTCTGAATCAGGAATGTTTTAAAAAATGTTCTTAATCATAAACATTGAAAAATCATGTACATGTGCTTTTTTAAAAGAATGAAATTTGTTCCTCTATTTTCAGTTGGTGTGCTCAATCAATGCGTATCTTCTGGTTCTTCACTAATTTGCAGCAGGTGAAGGGTTTATTCTACCTTTGTCTCTGACAGTTGTCTGCAGCAGCAGGAATGAGGGATCTTCTTAAAATAATGGTGGGGAAGGAGGAAATATCAGTGATAATTCAATCTAATATAAAATGTTTCAAATAAATTACATTAACCTCTCTGAGGTTATTGATTGCAGCTATATTAAATAGATTTTAAAGAAAATGATAGCACCATTTTAAGCAGAACATCATGTTAACCTGTAATTTTGCAGGATTCCTTAGTCACTATTTGCTTTAGAAAGCACTAAACAGAGAACAAATAAAACAAAAAAAACTCAGACCACCCCAAAATTTTCACACACATTTTGGGACACTTCAGGTGCATTAATACTGGGCAGTTCCACTTACAGTAAGTGTAAAGATTTATCTATTAGGAATAATGCCTCTTCCCTACATTTTATAATAAAATCCTGTATATAAAAGGTTTTTAAATGCTTGGAGATTTTCTTTTGCTGTTATTCTTCAGAACAAAATTTTTTCATTCAGAAAGAGCTGATGAATAATGTTCTCCTTTGGAGTATTCTGTGGACTGCTTCCTTCTTCCTTCTTCCAAAATTGCTATTCCCTCCTATTGCTGTCAATGGGATTGAAACCACAGTTGCCCTAAGCCAAGACACACTTCTGTGAAATGACTAATGCTTCCTATTGTTTTGAATACAGGTAGAGCTGCTCTTAGATAGAGTAATTGTTCCTAAAGCATACAAAACAGCAAAAAAAAAAAAAAAAAAAGCCAGATTAATAGTGACTATCTCCGAGATGCAGGATTCATATTTTAATTTGTCTAAATAGTTTTATTTAGTCTAAAATTTCAAGTACTGTTGTAAAATAATTGTGTGGAGTTGCAAGATGGTTAAAATTAAAAAGTTGTGGGAGATAAAAATGTAGAAGGGCGCAGTGATACATTTAATCCTGATAGTGTATTGGTTTTATAATTTGTGTTCTTTAATTTTTGTTTTCAATGACCATAACAGACTTGTATTGTTTCTATCTTTCATTAGAAATATTTTCCGTTTAGTATAATTCTTATGAGGAAGATGATTAAAAAAAAAAAAAAGACAAATATTCAATACAGTAAATTAGATGGCAGTCTTAATTATTCAGAAATGTAAGTAACAAATTATTCTTTTCTACTAATCTATAATAATTACAATTATTTTAAAATAAAGATGTATTTCACTGACAATAATTAGTTTTTATAAATACAATGAAGAGTACTTAATCCACTTATATTATTAATCATTATTTAGTATATTTGGTAGTATTTTGAGTGTGTAATATCTGTAGTTCAAGGAGGTTTCAGTTATTGCTGTGAGATCTCAGACTGTTTTAGAACTTAAAGCAGACCTCCCCATTTTAGTTACCAACAGTAGCTTTTTCTTTTTCAACTTTTTTTTCAAGGCTATATATCAGACAAATTGTAAGAACACAACGCAGAATGATTTCACTCAAAATATTTGAAGAACTAGTTAATAGTAATGCTTGTAATGGGAAAAATGCAATGCGGAATAGAATATTACACCTTTTTTTGCATGTATTATTGCTTTATTTTATACCTGAAAATGGAATGTTTGCTGTTTGATCTATTGACGTCAAACTGTTTTTTGCTGGAGGCAACAGTGTCAGTAGAGCATTTCGACCTTGATTTCTTCTATTTCACCCTTTTTCATGCCATTTGTTAGCCTAAGCAGAGGATACACATATTTTTAAATGACAATTACAAAACTAAGGCCATATATTATTTTTTTAAAGAGGAAAATGAAAGAGATTTTTTTCTTCTAGCAGGATATTTTGCTAGTGAAACCTATATTGATAACTTCAAGGCATATCCAGTAATCTCGTAAAAGGAGTATGACATATGATCATAAACGAAGAAATGTAAGAGTTATAAAAACAAGGAATAAAGAAGGAATGCTTGTATTCCCTGTCATTCTCATTACTGTAACTCAGTGGACTTTAATGAACTCTTGTCTTGTTTTTAGTGATGAAAGATCAGAATTATCTCCTGTCTAATTTCTTTGTTCACATTGGTGTTTTTATGATTTTAACAGCAAAGCCGCATTAATATCATAAGATAGCATAAGTCATAAGAAGATAGCTCACCATCTGTAAGTTGTGACCTCTTTTTGTATAATCACAGTAAAAGCATAGCCTTAAATTCTCAAAAAGACTTCACAAAGGATTTTTAAATCCTTGGTTTGTAGATTGGAAGGGAAATGAATGCCCCAGGCCAAAAGGTATGTTGTAATTCCTGTGCTGGGTTAATATAAAAATCACCCCAGAGAACAGAGGGACAATCACTGGGTTGTTCTATAATACAAGCTCTTCAAAAAGAGGATAATATTTTCTGAATATAACATTTATTTTTGGGACCAAAAAAAAAAAAGATTTCTTTATGCAAGTAAATGGCAAGGAAGCTACTTCAACCATAAAGAAGCCTTTTAAACTCGTGAAGCTGACTCTGTTAAAACCAGTGGCTGAGAACAATTTACAGCCAGCTAAAAGTAAAAGGGAAACTGAAGAATTGAGGTTTCTAAGAGGAAACTATAAATTTTTGCTTTAAAAATCATCAGTTTCAGAACACTGACATCTTAAGTATCAGCCTGTGTCTTTTAATCTTGCCTATTCTTGTAAAGTGGAGAACTAAAGAAAAGACTGAAGTGATTCCTAGGCTTGATGAGACCCTGAGCAACCTGATCTAGTGGGTGGCATCCCTGCCTATGGCAGGGGGGTTGGAATCTTTAAGGTCCCTTCCAACTCAAGCCATTCTATGATTCTATAATTCTGTGATTCTATGATTCTTTCCCTAGAAGCCATCAGAAGAGTTAGGAAGTTTTGAGAAAGTAAATGGATCTCATAGATCACCAAAAAAAGACTGAGATATTAAGAAAGCCCTAAATCTTTAAGCCTAGGTGGTACATCTTCAGGAATTTTGAGCAAGGTTGTCTATGAAAGAATTGAACTCCTAACTACCCCTACTACTTCCACTCAAAAAAATTCTCTTTCAAAGCAGTCATAGCAGACCAGTGGATAGAAAGTATTGTACAATAATTTAATCAAATTGTCAGGCTACTTGGAATGTTCGGGAGGATTTCTGACAGAAGGTTTTGCCATTGTCCTTGCTCCATCGGGTAAACCAACAGGAAAAACACAACACTAACATCCGCAGAATGTTTTTCACACACACATAAAGAAAAAACAGTCTGTTAGGATGATAATGTCCCAAAATAACATTGTGTTAACAGGGTCCACATTCAAAGTAGTTAAATAGATAAAAATACTATATTAATTTTATCTCAACTACTAGGTTATTTGTTCTCAAAAGAAAGTTAAACTACACACTATAGGAGTAACTTACACTGGGAGTACAGAAGACCTCAAAAATTAATTTGAGAGTGTAAAAAGACAAATATCAGCGTTGTCTGTCCCAAGGTAAGGACAGACTTGCCATCTGGTTAGGTTCAGACACATTCAGTGGAAGCATGTAAGGGCCCTACTAACTGGGGCCATTTGCAGGAGACTGATGTTCTTACTATGCCAGTTCCTAATATAGTTTACCAAAGCATTGAGCTGTTGGTATACTGTTTTCATTTCACTGAATCTGAATAGTTCTGAATAGCTTATGGTTATATACTATTGTAATGTAGCTAAACTTAGAGTGTAAAATTACTCTCTAGTACTTGGGTATCTAGTAGGAGGTACTGCCATGAACAGCGCTCAGGGTAAGGGAAAAACAAAAAGAGGATGTGATGCAGAATCCATCACAAAACAATTAAACAGATTTTTGAAGACCATGCAGAAGGTTCATATTTGTTCTGGAAACAGAATGTAGATTCACATCTTGAATTACGTGAAAATAATTGAGTATGACAAGTTCTGCCTTACCAATAGAATAAAATGAGGAAAGCAGAGTATGAGTGACTTGCTCATTGTAACAGGGGAAACAAGTTACAAGATTCAAGAAATAAACTAGGTTTTCGCACATTCCCAGGTCATATTGACTGTTCCATTTTGAATTCAGTGCAAATTTATCCAAGACTCAGGTTTTATGCTTGCTGAAATAAATAGGCAGCTTTCTTATGGATCTAGAATTGTAAACTGTTCAACAGGAATCACAGAATTTGGTTGTACGTTTTTTGTGTGTGTGAAATAACAAGATTTATCATACTCAATAAGAAATAACAACGTGCCAAGTCCAGTGGTGACCATTCCTCATGTTGCAAATAAGTAAGAATATCTTCTTCTATATTCTGTACATTCATGCAGTGCTTAACGTGAAAGCATTCTTCCTCTGAACCTGCAGAAGTCAGTGGACAGTCTGATGCATGATATAGAATTATCTTACTTAACACGCATAATTATGAACACTATCATTGGATAAAAAAATCTCTTTATCTTACCTGTTTTAGATGGTTTAAATATTTTGGATCCATATGTAGATGGAAATTTAGATGACAATTTTCTGATTCAAGACAATAGTTGATCATAAGTGCATGTGTATCCATGTAAGTAAGGATCATTTTGCTGTTTAATAACATTATAGCTAGTTGCATTGTTATTTTTGCAGGTCTTTACAGGTAATTCTATGTGGTATTTACTTTCTTCTTCAGTTGCATTCCTTTTTACATTTAATAATTATTTCAGTTTGAGTTTTTTCAGGCTCAAGCGATAGTATTGAAGTAATGCATGCTGCTCTGTGTTCCATTGCCTGGGAATATTAAATGCCAAAAATAATATTTGAAGTGATAGAAAGAAAGAAAGAAAAAGAAAGGAAGAAAGAAAGAAAGCAAGAAAAAATATTTTAGGTTTCTCACCTTCGAAATCTATTCTGATCATTTTAGCTATTTTTTTTTTTTATTTGTACTTTGCTTGTTAGATCATCTTCATTGCGTTCAGCCTAGATGAATGGAGTAAAGCAAAATGATTTCTCAAGTTCTTGCCATGGAGTGACTCAGATAGTTTGCACAGTCAGCCAAGATTCAGAACAGGTTGCTTTAGTATAATAATGTGGCTTTAATTTTATCTTCACATTAGTATGAGGAACTCTGATATAGGCAGTAGTAAAGGAAAAATGTATTTCCGTTCATATACAGGTATGTGTGCGCACACAGTATGAAATTCTGACTCATACTAATTTTTCATTGAAATGATGTTAATAATTCTGCCTTCCTATTTAGGAAATACATGACTCAGAAACAGAACAAATTTAAACCAACTAATATAGTTTAGAGTATATTGTATTGTCATAATACGTCCCTAAATTTATTTATTTTTTGGCTACTTTTGGTACTCTCCCATAGACATAAGTAATAGGAAAAAGTGAAAGTACATAGTCAAGATCCATGGCCAGGTCAGTGACATTTTAATGACATATTAGCAAAACTCGTCAACAGTGTATATTCCACTAGTTTGGAGAAAGTTATGTCCAATATACAGTGTCCATTGTTCTGTCAGTAATTCATATTTTTGTCCTTAATGGTATATTGCTTATTATATCAATGATATTTAAGATTCCACAATATCATGACTTTTTATTTTTAATTACAAAATAACTTTTTTAATGCTTTCTTGAGGACTCTGAAATGAACTTCTCATTTAGGACTCTTGCAGCAACAAGGTTTTTTGTGTCAAGATGTTATTTTGTTGCTTCCCAATAATAGCACTCCATTGCATTAAATGGATTTCCAAGTGATAATAAGAGCTGTGAAAGTATTTCCAGATGATGTTACCCAGAATTTTTAGATAGAGAATATTCTCCTCAAGAGGGGACTATTCTGCAAAAAATCACACTCAGGATGCTGAATTTTGAGAATGTCACTACATGAAGTACATTTTTTAAATGCTGTTAATACAAACTGCAGAAATCCATAATCCTTAATTAATGTACATTGTCAAGAGCACCTCTTGGATGCCAGAACCTCTCAGGTTTGTTTTACGCTTCTTCACCCATATGACTTATAAGCAGATACTCTTACACTGTAAGAATTTCCCCTAAGACACGCATTAAATTGTATTATGTAAATTCTGCATAGTATGATCTTTCCAGAGTATTATTGCTATACCAACTTGTAGAATTCATATTTTGCAAAGTCCACACGTTAGTAATCCCAGGGATATATAATGCTAGTAATACTAAGGAAATATGGTATGAAAAATCCTATAAATTTGACTCTTTTGACTGATTACTATAAATTGAGTCACATTTGCAAATTCTATTTTATATCAAGTAACCAAGTTTTGTGTGCATTTTATCAAAACTGCAGTGTAATTTGTTACTACTGTCTATATGGACAGAGCCTGTAAAAGTGTGGCAAAATGGATGCATCAAGAAGTTAAAAGCCTGCTTAATATTGTGCACCACCATGTATATGTGTGAAGAATAGAAAATAAAAATGTTAGAAGCTATTGTGTTCAGCGTGAGTAGTGATACTTGGTTATGTTAGTGTGATAAAATAAACATTCTGGGTTTGACGATTTTTGAATTTTGGAAAAATTCAGATTTGTGTATGGACCCAAGTTTAGAGCAAGACTTTCCTATGAAAGTAAACATCAATTTGATTACAAAATTCATAGAGAAACAAGTGGTTTCCTATCACTACTTGCACCAATATTTCGTTTTCATGGTAATAATCATAAAGAAATTATGTGTGTAACAACTAAGTAGAAATTCAGTTTTACTCTTTCACATTTTTAGAAGCTTGTGTATGTTTTAGAATCTGGTTTATGGCACTCTGAAGTTATTTGCAGTATAGTTTCAAACTGGGTATGATAGGTGAGCCAGAACCTTCAGAAATATTATTTGAGTACCAGTGAGATCATTCATTTCACGATGTAAAGGATCATAAAGATCCCAAGAATGCTTATACACGTCGAATTCTTTCTACAATTTGTGTCAACAGTTAGGTTCAGTTTATCTTAATTAATGGACATCAGTACTGCAATCACTTAAGAATAAGGCTCAGAGTTTCTCCTATAAAATTCTGTAGATCAGACAATCACCATCAGTCACCATGAAGTAAAGTATGATTTGCAAGCAATGCATCTATGTTGTCTTAATAACAATTGAGTCTTTGTAAATTCTTAGGCAAATCTGTTTAAAGTTAATATAAACCTTAAATGTAGTACTATTGTTTCTCTTTAAAATGATATTTCTGTGGTCCCTGAAGTGGGGAAATGATAATTTTAGATGGCTTGAAATGATAATTTTAGATGGCTTTTGAGATGATCTTAACAAAACGTTTTTTCTTAGTAACTATATTCATACACAGTTAGCAAGCCAGATCATTCATGAGTCAGCCATTTTAATTGTTTGTTTCCATGCTAATGTTTCTTTGCAAGAATCCAAATTATATTTCACACAGAACCACCATCTTCCTTACAATTTAAAAATATATATACTTCCAGGACTCCTATTTTTATGCTTGCACATGATAACTTTGAGAACTAGATATTCAAATACAATTTATCATTTAATTTGTCTTGAGCTCTCTGTTAGCAATGATTGCAAAATTGAACTTAGAGAAGTTGGTGGACTTCCAAAGGCTCAGCTTGTAGAAAGTTGGCTTCCTCTGTACAGCAGATACAACTTCCCAGTTCATGGATGAGCCAAAAGTTACAAGGCATGTATCTCATGTAAACTGCTTAAGAACTGACCAACCAAAGATTTTCTTGTGGCTGATAATTTTCCATTTGAAAGAGGAACTCTTTCCAACTCAGTTCTCTGAAAGACTTGACAGCTGTGCAAAACACTGTGGGAAATTTTCTCCTTGGCAAGGAGGAACAGACTGTAGGACTGGCTCTACACTCTGATACACAGGTTCCACAGACTTCAGCAAAAGTTTGTTGGTAAGGTATCCAGAGAGAAATACTAGCACTTGCATGGGTTCAAACCCACTAGCATACCTAATCTATCAGGTTTGAGGATATGATCAAGAATCACAATATATTCTCCTTCTTTATATCATTATCTTCTTCGTTTCTCATTACGTGCAGGAAATCTGCATGTAATCCCATGCATTACATGCAGAAAATCTGCATGTAATCCCAGCCAGGACCACTGTTATGATTGACCATTCAAGGCACGACCCACAAGCACCCTCATCTATACCCTTTCCTTTCTGCTCTAAACCCTTTCCCTCAACTGAAAGGTTATTTTTGGTCATAAAAATGTTGAATCATTTAGGCCCACAAGGGGACTTCACTGGGCTATACCCTTATTTCCTGCAAGGGATCTACTGCTTTGTGTTTGTAGGTAAGGGGTCAAAAGGCAAAGCCAATGTCTGGTAATCAGCATGTGCTGTGCAGAGCACAGTCTGTACAGAGCAGTCTGTACCTCTGACTTTGCTTAAGAACATCTATACTGTGGACACGTGCATTTTGGGGGACATGGTGCACCATTACGTACCTTCTCCAAATGTTAAACCACCCGGGAAAGTATCCAGGAGCTGTGCTGTGTTTAGTGCAGCAGACCTCGAATTGCTCATATGGAGGGTTTTCAGATCTGTCTGCTGGCATCTGTCACTGTGTTTGCAGTACTGCCTGGGGCTGGCTTGACAGGGAAAGCGCACCTAGGCTGCCTTTCGAGGAAGAGACAGTAGATGCTTACCAGCAACTCTCCAGATACATTTTGAAATCATTCCTGTTCTGCTGAGTTTGGTTGCAGTTTTGTGGCTGAGAGCAGCCTAGTGGATAGTAAAAGTGCTACCTTACATCTTCTTCAACTGAGCAGGAGGTTAGGTGGGACTCGTGTATGCTGTCAGTAGTTGTGGGAGATAGAAACAGTCTCTAACCTTGAGCAGCTCTCCATGAAAATATATACATAGAGACAACTCATCTTGAAGAGGCCTGGTTGCTAGAAACAATTTTTTTTTACTGCTTTACAATAAAAATTACCAATTTATTGCTTGTCTAAGAAAGTATAGATTTATTACCAAGTGATTATCATCTAAAAATAAATATTATTTCTAATGTTTATCAGAAATAAGCAAGTTATGGAAACACTTTTTTTTTTTTTTTTTTAATCTTCCTATCAGAAGCCTTGGTCGGGAAATGTTTACCATACAGATTTTTTGATACAGTTTCGTGGAATTATATGCTTTTATTGACCACTCTCAAGGAGACTGATTGTATCTCCCTTGTTTCCTTATGCAAACATGATGTTGCAAAGACAGTCATGATATTTTGCAATTATAATGTTAGCTGTTCTGAAACATACACTCAAGAGGATCCAGGTATTTTGGAAAATCTACAATAAAACATGGCCTTGGTAGAGCCCTAGTCAACTCTCTATTGGAGGTCGCAGAGGTATTTAGCTTCTTTAAATAATGTATCTTTAGACAAGATACATTGTATTCTTGGATCTAATTTTTTCTGTTCTCTACTTGATCATCGGCCTCATGGAAGTCAGTGGAGTTATACAAAGCTTAAATAACAGTGAGATTAGAATCAGAATTTTCAAACTGCAAAGTTATACATACAAAATTAATGTTAGGTTATGGAAAACAACATCAAATAAACATGCAATAAAGTTCAATATTTTAAGTTTTAAGTGAGTATTTTATGCATGTGTATATATTTATATATGAATGGTTAGATACTAAGGAAAGCATTCAGCATAGGTTTACTTTGTTTTACAGTTTATACGGATTAACAAGATAGTGAACATGAGTTTTAGTCATGGTGACTTGTATATGGTTTCATGATATGACCATCTGTCTAATGCAGCAGACATTACCTACAATTCTCCTAAAATGATCCAGTGCCTATCATAAAAAGTGAGGTTGTTTGCTTTTTAAAGGAACAGCATGATAGCACTTGGCGGTATGCTTCAGTTTACTAGATAATAGGTCAGGCAGGCTAGGACGGCTCTTCTGTCCAAACAGAAGGGTTGAATGCATTGCTTCTGTCTTATTTCTGAAGTGTATAAAGTGTATAATCTAGTTCCAAAGACCATCTGCTTGGGTGCTGTAATATTTCTCCTCTTTATATGCCTAACAAAACTAAGGTGTACAACAATACTCAGGGGATAATTAGAATGGTGCCCTTAAGCCGCGTGTGAGTATATTTTCTTATTTTCCTGTTGGGACATTTTAGCAATAGATGTACAGATATGTTTTTTGTTTTTTTTTTTTTTCTTTCATATGTTTTCATATTTGATTTTTCTTTCCCAGAAGAAAGATATATTTTTTTTTGCCCTAATAAGCATTACTGCAGCAATGTTAATGTGCTCTCTGGCACATATGTTCCCAAATTTATGACCAGTACTAGCTTTTTATTGAAACAGTTTGTTTCAACAGTTTACAGCTGAATTAAATATGTGATATTGAAACTTTGTTGAGGTTAAATATTTGCATTTTTGTTCATTATGAATATAACTATCTCAATATTATTTAGAGGCTATCATAATGTATTGACCCGCTGTGGGATATGATAGTTTAAAATTCCTATAGTGTGCATGTCAATTCACTTGAAAGAATAGTTTATGTCACAGGATTAGTTTTAAAAAGAAAGAAACAAAGAAATAAAATGAACCTTTGGAATTCTTATTAAATAATATTATCCAAGCCGGCATGGATCCCTAGAATATAAACCCCAGAATGTAATAAAATAAATAAATAAATAAATAAATAATAAAAAAAGAGTGGTGTAAATCCATTCTGTAGTCAGTCAAAACTGAAGTCAGAAGGCAAATCTGTAAATAGACATGCTAGGTTCACTCATGTGCCATGACTGTGAGATAAAGTGAACATGCCTGGTGCTGCAGCAGTCAGGGCGGTGTAACACTTTTCGAACCACTCTTGTGGAAAGAGAAGTTGGAGAGGACAGAATGTGAGCAGTGATTGCATTGGTCACGTCAGGCATGGCATAGGGATTTCTATGCTGGCAGAGCTGTCAAAGCAATGATTGCCCCCAAGGAGGTCTAGCGGGACAAATTCCCTTGGGTTCTTTGGAAATTACTTTGGAGGTATATGGTTGTTGAAAAAGAAGCTAATAATAATAATTCTGTAAACCATTGCTTCCTGCAAGGAACAAATACACGCACACATTGGTGGTTTTATAGGTATTTAAAAACCCAGCTTCCCAGATGTGCTTCTACTAGGTAATAAATGGAAAGCATTCAAGATAAGCATTTGAAAAACCATTATCCCAGTGCCACATTTTCATTGTTAACCTTTTTACTCAAGTCAGTGGAGGCTTGACTCTATCAAATCTGCCACCTTTGTTTTGTTTACTGTGTTATTCCATGTTTGGAAAGCAGAGAAGTAGCATGCAGTTAGGTACAGAATTTCTGACGGAGGGTATCAGAGGAGTGTCACCATAAGTCTTCAAGACTCGGATGATCAGGCTTCTATATTCTATTCAAAATTTTCTTAGTTTCTTTGTTTTATTGTCACAAAAGCAGTATAAGCAAAAAGGAATATAATTATGTTGTTGGTAGGTTTTTGTTTGTTTGTGTTTTTTTTTTTATTTTAGTTCTTAATTGTTTTTGAGAAGCTAAAGTAGGCATGACTAAATGGAAAATGACAGAACCCTCGAGGTAATGAAGAATAATATCACTTTGGTTGTGTTTTGTCATTGTCAAGTTTCTTGTCAAACTCAAGAATAATAATCCTTATTACTTAGGGAATTAAACATGAAAACCTTTAGTGGATATCTACAAATATCTATTTGGTCCAGATATTTTTACAGTGACTCTAATGTATAATGTCATGAAAAACAGGGTACCTTCTGCTTCTCTGTGAGTGTTAAGATTTCAAGGTCCAGTTAAGTCTCAGACTAAGAAAGAAAGAAAAAAATCATTCCTATTAAAAGCATTCTTTTCTGTGAAAATTGTATTTATTTATTTATTAAGGAAAAAGAAAGATGATCCTATTCGTTTTCCCTATAACTCTTCCGGTGAAAATATGCCACCCTATGCACTTCAGATTTAACTTTACTGTAGATCAGTCTTCCTTACCAACTGGATTGTAATTTTCTGAACCAACCTTTCCACTTGAGGCTAATCCTTTTGGTAAGAGGTAATATTCCTGTTTATCTTAATTGACGTGCTCCCTAAATTTCAATCTGTACATTAACTTGACCTTAATTATGTGGCCTCGTTGATAAAATGAAGGCTACCCAACCAAGCTCCATGCATGATTAATAATTTTCCGTGTGTTTGTAACAATCAAAAATCTGAACTCTCTTCCTCATCTTTAATTTCAATCATTTTAAAAATGAGTACAAATAATATTTATGGTACTTGTTTATTTTTAAGAGCTTTATGTGTGAGATAGATACTTAGATGTAAATCTGTATATTTCCATGTGTCTCTTTCCATAAGAAAAGCATGCTTCGATATCATAAATGCTATAATTTAGTCTTGATATGTTTCTTATTATTATTTTGTTATTTTTAATTATTTTTCTCCTGTCAAACATGCATTATATACAGTAGCAGATTGTTGACAATCTTCTTGCAATATCTGGAGTTAGTGAGCATGCTGGTGTGTGAAGTAGAATAAAACCATCACAAGAAAACAAAAAACAAAAACCAACAACAAAAAACCAACCAACCAACCAAAAACCACCTTCATTCAGTGCATACCCAATTCCGTGCTTTGAAAGGAGAACTTACACAGCTTTTCTTGGCCACAAAACTGATGTTCAGGTAGACTGAGTTAATCTTGAAATGTGAGCCACTGAGTCATAGTTTATAATCAGTACTTAGTTGACTAAAATTAGAAGAAATATTTCTGATTCGAGCTTCAAGTGACTACTGGCTTTAACTTGTAACAAACAGTAAATTCATGTTAGAAATTGATTCTCATGGTTGCAGAAGGTTGAGCGGTCTTGCAAGTAGGAGAGAGCTTCATGCTTCAGGCATTTTTGTCCTGTACAATGAATTGTTAGAAAGGGACTACGGTACACTGGAAAAATCTAGCACTGCTGTTATTATCAGTAACGTTCACAGTTGGTTTGTAGTAAAATGCAAGTTAGTCTAGTCTGTGAATAAATATCTTCCTGACTGCACAGGATGATAATTGCTCTGCCTGCACTTTCTTTGCCACCTACTTATCTCAGCTGAAATGATTGATAAAAATATTTTTGTACTGATGTTGAACACTTCTAAATTATATAATGATTTTTGTATTATTTCACATTTACTCTGAAGAAAGTTCATGCTAAATTGAGTTTCACTGCTGTCAGTATCTTTATTAATCAGAATAGGAAAAGTATGGTATGCTTCCCCTTTTTGCACAAAATCGATTTTTAAAGCAAGACTTCCTCTTTCTTTTTGCAGAATGATACAGAGAGTTAGGGACAAGGATATCAAGTAACTGACTTCAAACAGAAGACAAATTCAGTAAAGTGAAAATGATTGTGATAGTTCTCTAATTTCCCCCGCAGTGTATGTAAAACTGACTTTTAAAGTGTTTAGTGGATAATGGATCATGTAAGGTCAGTACTAGCCATAGCTGTTATGGCTATTATTTTCTCCTTTCATGGGAGGGTGCTCAGCAAAATGAGATTGTCACGCTCTTTTTTTTTTTTTTTTTTTTTTGAGAGGACAGCGACAGACAGTTAAAAGCCTCTTCATGTAAGGATGTTATTTCATAAAGACACCAGCACTGGATTATCCCCTTCACTTTAAACTTCTGCCAGCTTGTACAAAGAGATAAAACAAAATAGCCCCAATCCCAGGGGTGGAGAAGTGCTGGCCAGATCTGCCTATGTCCACAGCTTTCATTTTGATTAGTCACATGTGAGGAAAATTCACTTAGGCTGAGAGGTAAATTTAATACCAGTTATGCCCATGCTGTTCATATCACAACCATTTTCACATGATGCCACTTAATTCCCTAAGAAGCAGAAAGGTAAATCGGTGGCTGACCAGCTAAGGTGTCATAATGCATTAGGACCAGGGCTCGCTGCAGGGGATAATGGTTCTGATTGCTGTTGACTCATGTCTCCACCAACCGCCTCATGTAAAATAAGTGACATTTAAAAGGCATCAAGATGTGAGAAGAGGTTAAAAAAAAGAAGAAGAAGAAAAAAAAAGGAAGAAGAAAAAGCAGAGTACTAAACTTGCCACTAGAACATAAAGTCCTTTTTTCACCCTAAGTGGTATAAAAATGATAACTCGACATGCCATAGGTGACCTGCACTGCGCTTTGAACTTCCTGTCTTGTGTTTTTAGAGAAAATCTGTAAAATTGCTTCTGGGAACTGTTCCAACATGTTATCATTTATTTCCCATTTATTTTTTTTTTTTACTTTTTTATTTTTTGCCCTTGGATATCAGTCTATTCATCTTTTAAAAAGCTTAAGGCTGAATCAAGTTAGGCACTGGAATACAACAAGAGGCAGCCTGGTCTCTGAAGGCCCATTTAAGTCTATTTTTATAAAGAGAATCAAATTCCAGTTTACAGTAAGCATATGCTTCAGTTGACATCTGTTTCTAAGACTTGGATGCTTTGTTTGCATAACAGGCACCAATAAATGGCCTTGTTTTAAGTCTGCTCACTCAGTTGTATTTGGGTTGTTCAGCTGGGGATTTGAGTTGCAGCTGATCCCCTACCGTTCATAGCAGATACGAAAGAGAAGAAAAAGAATCTGAGAAAACCAGTCTTATTTATTAATGCAGATTTCAACATTCTCAATGAACCACTTTCCTTTTGTTACACGACCACTAAATTCATGTTTTCCCAAGCAGAGAAGTGTTTCAAAGTATCAAATTAAAGATAATAAAAAGTTTTTTTTTCATTTTAAAATGTTTTATTTAATAGCTCTTGTATATTACTTAACTGACAAAGCCTGGTATTATGAAGAACATGTGATGTTGGGAATTAAATGGATGTTATGTTTAAGAAATGCATTTGTTTTGGCAACATATAATTACAGAGTATAGTAGTTTTTTAGAATATTGTGTTTTCTTTAAATCACAATGCTCTGCTGATGATGCAGTCTAAAATACATTGTAAATAAAACTTAATGACATCTGCTTTCATGGACAAAAATTCTGGACTTCTCAAGGAAAATTTTAAAAGTATTTATGTTTCTTCTCTCGTGTTCAGAATGTAAGCCCTTCTCAGTGAGATGATGGATTATTTCACAATTGCTTGTTATATCTCTGATATCTATAATATAATTTAAATAAATTTCTGATAAACCTAGGAAATGCCTATAAAGAGGACAAAAATATATTAGTAGTATCAAAACTGTATAATTACTTTGCTTAATAACTTCTGTAGGTGTTTTTTTTAAAGCAATAATATCAGCACTGATTCATTTTAGTATTTTGAACTCTCTTCCCCCCCCCCCCCCCAAATTGTTGTAAAGTGCTCTCAAGTACTTTACAGCATATGTAACATATTTCAAGTGGATTTACTTATCAACTTTTTCTAGTGGTACCAACAGCAGTAGTATGAAATATATCTACTCCATTTACTCTTATCCATTGCACCTACTTTCTTTTTCCCTTTAATTTTTATATATGGTAAAAATTTCATTGAAGAGAGATTTTAGATGACAGGACTGTAATTTTAAACCCAATAGAAGAGGTGTAAGCAATTTGAGCTTAGCTGAAGCATAATCTTAGGTTGTCAAGAAGAAACCCATTCTCCCTATGCTAATCAATCAGTATATCAACCGACCAATCATCTCCTCAGCTTAGCATATATCCTAAGGTTTGATATATCTATTAACTGCCCATCATGCAGCTGGTCTCTGGTTGATGAGATTCCCCCTATCTTGGCATTTGGAGGTAGACAACTGAGCTATCACAGCCTCAGATAAATACTAAAGTGGAGATTTCAATCCTGCTCCTGATAGCAAAGACAATCCAGGAATATAGAACATATTTTCAGAACAGAACACACAGAGAATTACATTTTCAACAGTGTGTTATATGTGAAAATTGCATATATTTCATGATCTCTTCTTCCACCCGCCTCTCTTGCCCAGAAGTAACAGGAAATTACTCTTACATTGTGACTCAAGCTCCCCAAAAGAAAAAAAAGGACAGGAATGTGCTAAAAATTGTTGTTAACTGCTAATTACTGTAATGGTGACTTACAACTACTTTTTTTTTTTTTAAGTGTTTTTCCTCATTATTATAGTGTTATTAATTTGTTGATGGAGAAATATATGAAAATAGTGTCACAACATATTTACTACTTAAGGAAAAAGTTGGAATTTCAGAAGATTATACACCTGCCTGTCTATCTTGAATGTCTGAGCTCAAATCTCATTAAGCAAAAACAGTCTAGATATAGAGTTGGCTACCTGTTCTATGAGAGTTTGACACGTATATTTAACATAGTGTTTAAAGGTCTATCTGAGCAAGAAATGCTGTAGACATTGATGACTTGCTCTATTGGCTTTGTAGTTAGCAAAAATCAGTATCTGTCTCAAACAATAAAGTGGCCTAAATTAGATATTGTTAAAGCTTGCTTCTACCTAGGGAGAATCTTAGAGTTGCCAAGGATCTGTGGTCACCATAGAGTTGGGCACACAAAGGAAAAGTCCTACGCTCAAATTGCAGTGTCAAAAGATGGGGGCCAATTTCTGTGCAGGTGTATGACTGAGCAATTGAAAACTCAATGAACATGTGCTCACTTTAATTAAGAATTTGGTCAACTTCCTTTCAAGACTTAACAATAATAAACCTAAACATGTTGTTATGAGGTTAGCTCATAGGCTTTTTACTGCCTTCATGCATTTAATTAGTTGGGTGTAGAGGTTTTCTTCGGCTTTCTTCCTTTGCTTTGTGACTCAATTCACTGGACGTTCTGAAATACATTCCTTCAACACCAAAAATGTCATAAGTCCCTAGGCTATATGTCATAGCTAAAGCACATTATTCTTGACCTAAGAGTGCTTTTATCTCAGAGTATAAAGGAATAGGTGTTTATACAGCTCTACAATGTTTTTCAGCTAAATTCTTGGAGCACCTGTACTGCCCTACTGCATACCTTGTGAAATAAGAAAGTGGTCAGTTAGGTCATAGTTTAATACATAAATGAAAAATAAATAATGAAAAGTGTCGAATCAACAGTGTTGGCTATTGAAACGTATTCAGGCAAAAACCAGCCATAAGCGAGAGCAATGTAAGTTCTCTTATGATGCCCTGTATATCTATGTTGAACCTGACCTGGAAGGATCTGTAAGGATATTTGTGTTTATTTGGCCTTTCAGAAAAACTTCATATATTTTGCCTTATTATAAATGTTAACATTTGCTTCAGCTCTTAAGTATGAATTCATATGGAACATAGATGCATGTGGGTCTATAGATAGGTGAGATGTTAGAAAGTGGTTCATCCTTGTACAGTGATCTCAAGCAAAGAGCTCTTTACCAACCAAATCCCATGTACGAGATGTTAACAAGGTTTACAGACACCTAACATAGGATGGTTATCAATAGTGTAGGCTTTGGAAAATTAGGGCCACTTAGGGCCACTTGAAGATATCCCCAGAGAAAAAAATCAAGGCTCATTGACGCTTGTGATTTAGTGATTTCTTTTAAGAATATGTGACGTGTATATATATAGTTGCCAGTATATGAAGTTCCAAGTACTGAGATATATTGTTTTGTTAGAAATGGTCTAAAGCCTTCACACTGAACCCTGCACACAGTTATTATCTCTGCTTGCACACAATTAGTAACTCCTGGCAGCACAGAGCAGATGCTTTGCTAGTGGTTTAGTAAACTATGTAGGATGGCACAGTTAAATAAAGGAGAGACATAATAAATCAGAAGCTACTAGGATCACAAAGGTATCATTTTTGTTTATTTAATTTGATGAAAATAAAAATTAAAATGAAAAACCCTCACAAATACAAGAAATCCAACATTCAGGCACCACTCCCCTCCCCCCCCCCCCCCCCCAATTCCACTTTAAATTATTTATATTGAGCATTCCAGAAGAATACATAGGTCAGTTACACAAACTTCCATGTTCGGTATCAAATACTTGAGAAAGGTAAGCAGTATTAGTAACCAGGGTTAATCTACAGGTTGTTGCTCTCTATAACCATGATATAACATTAAAAATTAAAAAAAAAAAAGAAAAAAAAGGGAAAAAAAATTTGCTCACTTCATCTATAGACAAAAGTGAAATTTGTATATTGCAGTTAATTGACTAGATAGGGGTACAAGATTACGGTTGAGATAATGTAGATTATATTGATAAGATATTGTGAATACTGATAATAAAAACAGTTATTTAATTGAAATATCCAATTATTATTTATCTGGGCACAATTCTTTAAAATCTTCTTTTCTATATAGCTTTTTGTTTTGAAGCAAATAAATATGCATGTACTCAAAAATGGTTTCTACATATTTAAATGGTACAGTTCAAATATCATTGAATATTCTTTTTCTACACTTCCCAAAATGAGTGCTCATTCAAATCAGATATTATGAAAACCCAGTGACTAATCCTAAATTCAGGTGTACTACCACTCAGGGTAGGCATTGCTAGTTGATCATGCTAAGATGCTCCCTTATCCATTATTGGATCTGAAAAAGAGGAGGATTAAGAATTATCTGACTTCTCAGTTAATGTGCAAATCATCTAAAAGCTCAGCTTAGAAAGGTCTTAGAAAGCAGAACAGCACTAAAATAATAATGTCTTAAGATTTTTTAATAATATAAATGTGCCATATCACATTTTTAGTGTGAAAATAGAGTTTTATGGTTTAGATCTCAGATGTTCTTTATCTTTCTCTTCCTGTTTTCATAATTGCATATGAAAATCCTATAACTATTTCTAATTAAAATTTTCTTTATTGCAATTAGGAGTTTTCACTTGGGACAAACTCACACCACTGAAATTTAGTTAAAATCATATTTCTTTCAGGCAAGAATAGAAAACAGTTTGATAACTATCTTTAGAAATAAGCATTAATATTAATATATCTACTTTTAACAAAACATGATGGAAGGAAAAGTGTAGCTCAGGAAATACAGTTGTATTTATGCAGGTTTTTTCTGTGATACTTGTTTCTAGTATCTTTCTCTGCTCTTGGTTATTGTGAACAAACTCTTCACTGAAAATATTAAAATACTGGTTTTCTATATTTTCAAGGGAGAGGAGAGTCCAGGAACCTGAAGTCATCTCTTAGTGTTCCGTCTTTGCATTTTTAGGCTAGTTCTTTTGTTTGCTATAGCAATATTTGTTTTATCATTTTTATCATTCCAATATGTATATTTGTCTTTCAAAATCTGTGAAAAGTATTTAAAAAGAAAAGAGAAAATGCTAGTATTTCAAAACCCTATTATAATGCATTTTCAAATATGTCAGACACATCTTTGTTAAAATTAAACCAAGGATTGGTTTTGAGCGAATAGCCCTATATCCTTACAGATGCTGTGGATGGATGCATCTAAGCTGCTTATTATATTGATGGGTTTTGCTGCTCTGCAGCAAATGAAAACAGGCAGCTGCTTCCTCCATCAAAGCAAAAAGCAGCCTGAGTTTTTATTAAACGAGTGTTCATTTCTTCTATTGCCAAAATTCTTACACAAAACAAAAGAGCAGTTTTAGCACATTATTGCTTAACTAGACATGAACAACTGACAGCAAGTGATAAGCCTGTCTGCTTTTCACAACTGGTAATCATTTTTGGAATAGATGTTTTAATATAGTTGAATATAAAATTTTGTAATTTACATCTACAATGGTACATAAATTTATAGATCCCTTTTTTTGCAGGAGAATGAAGGCTATAATCACAAAAGGTTTGTTCCAATGTTGTTTAATTTTTAATAACTATTTGAAAACTAGGTAAAACACACACACACACAACACAATCAAATTCATTCATTTGAAAAAAAAAGGATGCCAAAGACAATCATACAAGTAGATTTGTACAGTTTGATGATTTTTCTTTTGGAAGAGATATGTGTACATTTACAGCTTTGACTTCTTACTGTATTTCCACATCAGTTCCACCGAGCCTCTTAAGTTTGTGCTCTAAAAGAAATTTGCAGATTGCAAACCATCATGTTTCCCTCCTAGTCATGAATAATAATGAGAATGAAAGTGAGAGATAGAGCACTGAGGCCATTTCGCCTAGGCTGAAGATCTCAGCCGGTGCTTATACATATTTTCCAATGATCTGAATATCATAAATTCTGTTTTAGATTGAAAGAGAGACAAGAGTTTCTATAAAATATACATGCATAGAGAAGAATGGTGAGATGTGTTTCTCTTTTTATCTTCTATTTTCTTCTAGTGTTCTTGTACCTATTGAAACTCACTTACAGCAATCCTGCTGTTGAAAAGTAAGCTAGGCATTCTCCCTGACACAAATTGTTCCTCTTTACTGGACTTGAAAGGTGGTTTGCCATATGCTAGAGTCAGGTGCAGTAAGGCTTAGGTGTTAGGTACCACTGCTAAGGCTATTAAATACTTTCCTTTTCTTTGCACTGTACATATTTATAGATGACGTTTCTCACTTGCGAATACATTCTGGATACATTTCAGAATGCATTCAGAGTTTCAGATTAGACAATTGGACTTTCAAAACAGGTTAGCTCTTACACTGACACTTGAAGTGGCCAAGCATCCAGAAGGAAACAGTGCTCTGTGACTGTTCTCCTTTTGAAAATCTGCTCCCAAACTGAGTTTTGACCTCTATTGGATAATTGTTTTATAATTATGTGCACACCATATGCAAGCAATTTGATGAAGATGACCCTTCTTTTATCTGCCTGTGCTGTAGATTGGTGTAAACTTAAACATGAGGATAGAAGTTTGAAAATGGGGTTTCACTGTACTGCAGACACAATGACAAGTTTAAGTGTTGGTGTTTTTATTTTGTCCTCACTTATTAATTCACTTCATTTCTTCATATTTTTTTTTTTACTAAAGTGACCAGATTCTTGTCATTATATTAGTATGAAAGCCATTTTCTATGGAAAGTTTTCACTCTTCTATACTTTTTTTGGCAGTTGAATACTTATGGTAATAGTGCCTTGTTATGTATGTTTGTGTTTTTTAGACTCAAAAAACCTTAGGTGGGATCTTAGGTAACCTGGACTGATGATTATCCTTTCATCTGTGTCAGGTTTTACATGCTAAGTGAATGAAAATAAATCCTTTACTTTCTGTCTATACTAAGCAATGTTTCTGATGATAAAATTACATTGATAAGGGATTTGAGGCATGGAGTTTGATGAAAGTTGAGAGCTAGATGTATTTATGAGAGCTATCCATGCATCATAACTAACTACAGCAGTACAATTAATTACAAGTAGTCTTTACTCAAGCAATTACCCAAATTAGGACAATCATGCTTTATGTTACTAACGAGGGAGATTTGGCGGACATATGATGTGCACCCACTTTTTCACTTGAATTGTACTATCCAGAACTTCATACTTTTTCTTCCACTTGGAAGTGAATTTTAATGCTCCATTAATAGAAGGGCTCATAATATTTGTTGGAGCCTTGTTTTGAAATTTTCTTGAAATTACTGTGCTGTTGAACCATGATTCACCTGCTCTCTCACTTATCCAAGACCTCCAGCAGGTGTACCATACTTCTTGCTGTGCTTGGTGGTGGTGATGCACACAAAAACTAACCAGAGTGAAATCATCAGGCTTACGTTCTCTTGTGATATAAATATGAGACATAATCAGTAGAAAATAAGTTTTCGTTCTGTAAAATCAAGGTCGTATCTGTGATACAGTGCGAGTTTCTGCTTTCCACAAACAATGTATCTTGGTCATGAAGGATAATTAATACTCTCCTTAAGGTCAGAAGACAATTCTTCATTGTTCAGTAAGATTGGTGCTACTTCTGTTGAGATGTTATTAATCTCTTTGCCCATAATGCTTTTGATTTTATTTTTTCTCCTGATTTGATGAACATTAGAGCAAATAAGATGATTTCATGTAGTCCACAATCAGGACAATTGAGAAAGAAAGATTTTTTTGAGTATATTCAACTGGGGAAAAAGGTTGACTTTTCAAATGTAAACTGCTTTTGCACTTAAGGGTTGAGATTTACTTGAAATTTCAAGTGAATAGGAAGATGTTACATAGCTTGATAGTGCAAATAGAAGATAAACTTTGATAAAAAAGTGTTTTGAGATCAGACATCTGTACATGTGGCCATGTGAAGTGCTAGGAAAAAGTGACTAAGAAAACTTGCCATTTGGCCTGGATTGGGAAGAAACTTGTTAATCTCCTAGCATAAGTGAAGCATTTGTAGGACAGCTTTATACCTTCTACTCAGAGCTTCAAGGGATAGTTCACCTGTCACCTCCAGTCGTGCCTTTGTTTGCTGTGTATAGCAGTGGCAGACAGTAGGGCAGAGTTGCACTAATCTCGTGCTATGCCAATTAAAGTAATCAGCAGCTACTGTGACTTCTTTGTACCTGTGAAGCAGTGCAGAGACCTAACGGCTCCAAAATCAAATGTCTTCATTAAAAAGACAATGTCTCAAAATTCTCAGCACTCTATCAGTGCTGAAAATTTTTAATAACATGCCATTCTTTAACAACGTTACATCAGATCTCAGTATTTGTTATTCAAATATATGGTGTCATTCTTTAAAATTTGCATTAAAAGCCACGGAGGAGAAACAGTAATTTTGTTGTTGTTTAATATTTGATCATTTATTTTCAGTATAAAATTTTCTGTTATGTCACACATAATTCACCATCTATAAAGTAGTAGTAAACTGAATAGCACAGAAAAAAAAACAGAATTTTTGTAACTGTTAAACAGTGATGCTCCACCTGATGATT
Organism: Anser brachyrhynchus; assembly: GCF_964034855.1. Classification (NCBI taxonomy): domain Eukaryota; kingdom Metazoa; phylum Chordata; class Aves; order Anseriformes; family Anatidae; genus Anser; species Anser brachyrhynchus. Next base: position 32,555,555 of record NC_137696.1, read on the forward strand.
ACAACAAAATATCCGTAGAAGCAGTCTACACGTGATATAGTCCACGTGAGTCAAAGGTTGCTTTAAAGAACTGTTGTGCCATGCTAAAGCAGATGAACCCGATTTATGTGTTCTTAGCATTATTGTGCCATTTTTATTTTAGTGTTTTTCCTCTGTAGGAAAAGGTTGGATGTGGGGTTTTTTTTGTTTGTTTGTTTTGTTTGCTTGTTTTTTTTTTGCTTAAATCATACCTCAAGGATTTTGAATGACCAAGGCCTTCTTTGAATGACTTTTATCCTTGGCCTTCCAATAATTTCATTTGGTGTGCTTAAGTAGCTTATTCTGCCTCTGTCTCGTGGGGTGGTTCCTAATGTGCAGGGGTTGGAAAGTCATGATGTCATCAAGTTTTTGTGAGGTAGACTCCATTATTGTGGTGAGATGTTATGATATGGTATTAAGTCCTATAGAAATGCCTGCATTTTGTGTCTGCATATATAATATTTCATCGCACTAATTTATTTAGGGATGATGTTTTTCTAACATTACCACCATAGTAAGTATCATGAAGCTGTCTGGAAGTAGACATCATCGGTTTTATGGCACATTTATAAATGGAATAGTAATACACTTCATGGAGCACTGGACCTCCTACTCCATCCTAATGGTAAAAGGATACCTGCTGAGACATGAAATGCTAGAAGGCATTGTTCTGTGAGCACTCTCTCCTATATCTTCAGACATGCCACATCACAGTCCTTCTTGAGGCTGTCCTTTAAATTCCAGCACAACTTAGATTTTTTGTTTCAATAAATATTCCAATGCTTTGTGGCAACTCTTCTCTGTTTTCACATTGTAGATAACAAGATGGTAAAGACTTTTAAAACCTCCAGCAAATTTTGTGAAGTATTTATTTTTGCAAACTGAAACTCTTGGTTTGCTCTGTTTCCTTTTAGAGTGAGATTTGTAGCCCTGCTGTCTAGGTCTTTTGGTATATTTATAGCCTTTTAGATACAAATGTCATTTGGAGGCCTTTTGATATTCTTTTGCCTATACATGTGTAAATAATTGACCATTGTGTGTAAGTAATTGCACATGCAAATAGGTACCCATCTGATGTTGTGTATTTATAATCAAATTCACAGTTCAAAATATGAACAATTTTATTTTGAATATCAAAGAATTGTAGTATGTTATTATTAAGATCATATTTATTATATTACATTTTCACAGGAAACTTAATACATATATACATATCTGTATATGTTTGCAGAAAATAAATTATGCTTTTAAAACTTCGCAGTAGTTGTTAACTCATAGAAATTGCTGCATTTCTGCATGAGAGCTGAGCATTTTTCAACAGAAGCAGAACTATCTTATACTTCAAAATGTAGGTCATTGTGTTGGTAAAATGTAGGTCAGAGTGCAGGGGAAGAGGACAGCATGCAAACTCCTCCACATGCATCTTTAAGCTTATCCCTGTTTTGAAGGCAAAGAGGCTTACCTACCTGTTCAAGCAAGAGAAGCTTTTCCTTTTACTAAAATTAACACAGGTATTCTTGCTGCTGGCATCTTGGCTTAGCTGTAAGCTCTGTGTGCTTCCCCACTTGAGATCTGTGCTTGTGAAAGACCTTCTGACTCCTGCTTCTTTAGCTGCCAGCCACTCGTATCATAGCAGAGGTGATACCTTCTTTCCTATGGAGAGGGGAGAAGAGTCATGTACGTCACCAGCATCTGCCTAAAGAAAAGCCTTGTCTTTCCAAAGGTGCTCTACCCATCTCTCAGCACAGAGCTATCCGATATACCTGCAGTTTCAGCTGGTATCAACATTTTAATGGTAGCAGGGGTAAGAACAGTGACCCCTCATAAAAGATTTAGCGGTACCATTCAAAGTGTCCTTTCAATAATAACCATAGAAAAGTGAGAGACATTTGGCTGTGGGTACTGAAAACTCAGATGTTGAAGGATTTTGCTGCAATTGGCAAGTGTTTTTAAAATCTACTCAGGCTAGAAGTTTGCTATAAAAGTTTCATTTTTTAGTGATTTTTTTTAAATGTGTGTGTGTGTGTAATGTGAGATGTGAAGTATTATAAATGGTATTAAATTAACCATGTCTTTAGTAAATATTAAAAAAAAAACACAACACTTTTATTGCTTGAGTATACACCAGTCACTGCAAACTGAAACATTCTTTATATCATACACAAAAATATTTAAACAGTTATTATACTTATTGCAAAATCTGTCATTTTAACATATTTCAGTGCTCAAAAGCCTTGAAATACTCAAAAGGGAGATGGAAAATCCTGTACAATTCTTAGTGTATGTTTCACTGAAGAATGGGTAATCGTGTGTGAATATTTTATTTTAACCCTTAGCAATCTGAACAAAATAGCACATTTGCAAAAACCTCATCAACCTAAATGGGAGTGAACGGGACAAATAACAGTAGTGCTTTAGTGGTTTTGTCATATGTAAGAATCATCAATCTGTTGTTTTTTATTATTATTATTGTTTTGTTTGTTCATTTGTTTTTGTTTTTACCTTTAAGATCTTTGTCATACAAAAGTTATATGCAAAGTTTTGGCCAAATCCTTTCTAGGCTTTTGCTTCACCTGTATGTAGACAACATATTCATAAATTTTCATCATTCATCACTGTGAGTAAGGGTTGTTCAGAGTACTTACTAGATGGACAGGAAGAATTACATATTTAAGGGTTACAATCAGGCTGTAAGTGATTTAAAAAGAAGACAGTTTTTCTCCCCAAATTCTGCTTCTATTAAATATGATACGACATTTTTAAAGTCTCTGGAGAAGAAACAATTATAAAAAATGGTCTAAAGATACTAAACTGCATGGAATTCAATTTACCTGTCCAGAAACATCTAAAGGATGCTCCCAAATGTCTGTTTTTAAGTTTACTGAAACCACTGAAGTGTCTACAGTTTATAATATTAAGTCAGGCTTCTGTCATATTGCTTATAATGCTATGTATGATGGGGGGAAGCTAACCCTAGTTTTGACCTGTGGGTAGACACGTACACATGTTTTTTCATTGCTAAGCAACAACAGATGGAACACACATACAACTGTAATTTTGCTGCATATGCCTTTGATTCATCCTCCCTTAACTTTGGGAACCTATCTCAAGTGCCTGAATACGAGTGTCTTTTCCCCAGGCTCCTCCAGCGATGGGGACAGATGCCTGCAGGAGAGCGTTTGAGCCCTGCAGGACTGCACTGCCCTCTCCATGGGCTGCAGTGCTTCAGTTAGGTTTTTCAAGTTGGGTGGGAAACTGGTCTGATGTGGCAGTGAGTTTCATGAGTAAATGTTATTGAAGATGTAAATTTGCAAGGATGCCTCAAAATATTTGCCAAGGTTGGCAATGACAAGCATAAGTTTTATGATGGAAGTTCTTAAAGTCATGGATAATATGGAATAGGTGAAAAAAGCATGATTGCTCTGTCTGTTCCCATATGAGAACTGGAGTCTCAAATGGAAATGACAGAGAGGCAAGTATAAAACAAGAGAGAGGAGATGCTTCTTTATACAGCACAGTAAAACTGTGGTGATTTCTGCCACAGGACGTTGTATCTATAAAAGTTTGCTTAAGTCCAAAGAACAAACAGAAAATACTTTGGTGACGTTAAAAAAGAATTTATGAGTTGTAGCTTGAGAAGCTGCTGAGGAGGAGAGGAGAGATGACTAGAAATTATGCTGTGTTATTGCCTTCATCATGTTCTCATCCTTAGCATGTGCCGCTGATCAGTGCTCCTTAGGGTCAGAGTGATAGCTGACCTAACAAAAGCTAAGAGGCCTCCTGAGAAAAGGAGCTAAATAAAAAGGAACAGGGAAGAAATGAAATGACTTCAGAAGTCAACAAGTGAAAAAGGAGGGGGCTCTTTTCCACTGTTAGAGACAGGCTGCAAGGCAAGGTGGACCTTGAATCTGGCCTGAAGAAGACAGATTGATGTTCATGTGGATGCTCTATGTCAGAGGTTTTTTAGAATTAAATTATGTGTAACGCTTAAAGTCTTGACAATAGTATATATATGCTTATGTGCATGCTTATGTGCATGGGTGTACCAGGATGAAATCTATGAAATATTCAGCTCCAAAGCTTAGAATCAGAAATCTGCCATTAAAAGTCATATTTGTTTCTTTATTCCATGGTATTGTGGCAAGTTTTAAAAATGAAACAGTTGGCTGAGGTCTGCAAATGATAATGCATATTCAAAAATATTTTAGACCAAAAAAAAAAAAAAATCTGTTCTAAGAATGTGAATATTTTTTTTCTTATAGGTCTCTGGCCAGCTGAAGAAGTACTGGCTTACTACTGCCTAAAGCACAATGAAATATTCAGGTACAGAGTTGAACATAAAAAGATATTTTCCAATCTATTAGTTTTATTGTATCTGCATGGTAAAGATTGCTATGATTTAAACCTTCAGATTAAATTTAAAATGTTCAAGGTGAAAGCATGTTGCTCTTAACAAAGAATTCTGAGCTGCCTTTGGGTACTAATATTGCACAGCAAGCTTTCTGCTATATGTCAAAGACTTTTGATTTCCACTCAAGGCGTTTTATTTCACTTTGATTTTTGGGAAACAAAAGTGAAGCTCCAATCGATCAGTACTGATTGTGAAGGTCAGGAAAAATAAAAGACATTCTTTAAACTAACATCTGTTGCAAAAGGAAGAAAAGTATTGCCTAATAGAGTACATAATAATCCCTGCATACAGTGATGGAGGAATTTGCACCTATATTTAAGCTTTATGAAGCATATTGAGACATACTGCACTTGTATGTGTTTGTTGTGTTTTTGTTTTTTTTCCCCACATATTTTCCAAACTCATAGAAGACAGGTATCAAGCATCCAATAGGAATGCTGAAAGATAAAATCTATCCCTGCATCCTGTCTCCTCCCCCTTGAGTATACAGAGCCTTGTGCTTGGAAATCCTTGAAGTTTCATTGTCCAGGTGGATGAATGGGTCATAAGAAAAGCTGTAGCAACACTGCATTTGCAGGTATAAATTGTGTTCTGAGCAAGGCTACAGGGCTAATACCAAGTAAACCACCCTGGAGTATAAAAAATCTCTCTCTCTGTGTACATATGGTGTTGGGAGAATAAGGAAGACCAAGGAGCTTCAGTCTGTAAACTGGTGCCCCTCACACCAAACCTGAGACAATTCCTGCAGCTTGCTGACTCCTATCTGAATCCAAAGGCTTAGCACTAAAGCATGCCCTGGTCTATACAGCCTTATTTCTGCTCCAGCAGCCACATGAATGAAGCACACCCCATTAGAAGAGGCAGCTAAGGCACCTCTTTGCTGCTATATTAAATATCCCTGTAGCACTTTAGCATCCCGGCACACATAGCTGCTTATGCACTCTACTTGCCTTCAGAGGCTCCTCGCAGCAAAACTCCTGGTGGTGGTCACTAAAGTGTGTTTGGGTATCCAAACCTGGTTACTCAGAGACAGTGATCAGTCAAACTTCCATGGAGGAAATGGGCAGATTCACCTCCTGAGTCCTCAGGATTCTGCCCTCTCAACAGCACACCCAGAGCAAAGTTTCTTATTTTAATTCTCATTGGTAAATGTCACTAAATATTGGCAACATAGGAACTTTGCATTAGAATAAGTTATTTATATACGTAAATATGCGTGTGTGTGTATATATATATATACATACAGTCATACATATATTACATACATATAGATTTCGTTCAAAATGCACCAAAAATCCCACACTGGATACTTTCTGCGTTTATCTTGATAAATATGACAAGTGCCTCCTAAATCCTGTAACATAACTTTATGTATGTAAATAAAAAATGCATAAAGTATGGTTAGGAAAAATCAAAATTTATGTGAGGAGAAACTTAGAATCATTCTATATAAACCACAAGCTGCAGATTTCCCACAATCTATTTTTAATTCTCATTGGGTTTAGATAAAGCTTGTTCCTCCAGACTACCTTCTCCCCATTTCCATTAAACAGGACAAATAGACTTTTTGTAAAGGAAATTTGCAGAGTCTTAGGAAAATAAATGTATACTATCCAGACAGTGAGCATTAGTATATTGTCATACAGCCTAGCCCAGTGGCCTCAGTGAACAAAATATCAACATCTGTATATGCACACTGAGATGGCATCTGAGATGCCCAGTGTAGGGTAAGTGGTGAAATAATACTTTCGCACAAAAGTAGGTTTAAAAACATCGGTGTTTTAGGTCAGAAGAAAAGGTGCACCAAAAAATCTGCTTAGCTGAAATTCCACTTTCTGCCTGTCAAAAATACTTCAATGGAAATGCTTCTGGCAGCTGTACCAGTTGCCATAGATTTAGCTCTAAAGCCGCTGTGCTCCTGAACTGAGGCTCTGCCTTGCCCTAAATGCTGCTTCACGTGGTTTCGGCGCTCGGTCAGCATCCCTCCCTCCTCCCCTCCCGGGGCAGGCGGTGGCTGTGGAGAACATTCTTTATGGCTCCCCCTGCAAGCCCCCATCCGGCACGCTCTCTGCACCAAATTATATTTCACTTGCACGTCTTAATAACCGCGCTCTGCGGTCTGAGCTAAAAGCAACCTTTTAGACCAGGTATTCAACCCTACGCTTGGGCTCAGCTTAGACTCTTGACACTAACTTCATTTAGTTTTCTGTGGCTTAACTGTTTGCAGTTCCCATCATTGCTCATAACAGTATTGTTTGTAGGTCACTTGCAGTTTTAAGTGCTAATTGAAGGATCGGATTTCTTCGTGGGTAATTGTTTTCTGGTATATGGTGTGTTTTAGAATTTCTCTTTTTTTTAATACCAAAAGGCTTTCAGGCATAACTATATAGAGTGATATATAAATAATATTAATTTCTCCATTTACTTCCCTAACTGTTTTTGCAAGAATGAATGTGGATTAACATTGTTATCCTTTCCTAACAATTATCTTTCGCTACTCTAGCTAGTTTAGTTCTAAAAGACAGAGCCATTGACAAGGGAAAAAAGGGAACCTTCTCAGATTTTTCAGCTCAGCGGTGGTAATGTTGCACTGAACACTAATGAGGGAACCCCCACTGATTTGCCTGCTTTGTGACTTTTCTATTTCATAATTATTTTTAAAACGCAAAACGACATGAGGTAGCCTAGTCATGTCTCTACAACTTCCTGGTAGCTCCGTTCTTACTGCAGATGGCAATTTGTTCTTGTAACATATATGTCTCTCTGACCATTTTCATCTAATTTGTATGGGTTCTACCATTTCCTTTCTCTCTTTCAGGGACCTTGCTGTGTGTGAGCTAGGGGGTGGCATGACATGCTTGGCTGGGCTCATGGTAGGTCTTTTCTCAATTCCAACCCCATTCAGAGGAAGAAACAAAAGGAAAAATGTTCCAGTGCCTCCAACTGCTGGGTCAGAGAACTGTCAACAGCCTCAGCTGCAGTCAAGCTGCAGAGTCTTGAGAGACCTTCTAGATTGACTTGCTTTCGTATCATATTGATTTTATGGTTGCCTCGATGAGCAGAAACATTTTACCTCCGTGTAGTCAATATCTCTTGTTGTGACATTCCAGGCCACGTATGGTCTGTCTTTCATTGCCATAGCTGAAGCATTTTTTTTTTCAGATTATAGTCCCATTTGCTAAGATACAGGAATAGCCTGGCGAATCACAGTTGGAGCACCATGATATAGCTGCTAATGTTTTGCCTGCATTATTACACCAACAAACATGATCCAGAGCTCTCGGTAATTAGATTCTTTTGAATTAGATTGGCCATTCAGGAGAGTCGTTCACCATTCTCTGGGTTCTGAGTCATGTATTCAGGAGATATTATGTAGCAGTGCAGTGCATTAGACAAGTTTTTATGTCTCTACAAATAAAAGCATATTGTTACACTGATTGGCATTTGACAAACCTGTCGCTCTTATACAATGTGTCGAGGTTACAGCCCAATGTGCGAGCATGTCAAAGCTCACAAAAAAATTACCCTTACAAAGCCATCTGCCTGCAATGCAAAGTTATATGAAGGGCATCAGGCAGTCAGACAGAAGCAAGCTGAAAGGCAGAGTGACAGCCTTGTATGATGGCTCTACTAGATAAACAGAAGCCCGCAAATGAAAGCCTCTCAGAATACCATCATCCGCTGTCACAATGCAATTACGGAACAGAATGATAGCAAGATAGAGGCTCCCGCAAATGGAATGATAAAAGTATTGACTGATTTGATTGAATGATTAAAATAATGCAGACATAAAATGAAAAAAGATTGAAGATTGTTACAGAGAAATAGGTGAGGAAGCATGATACTGAAGGCTTGTCACTCCTGTCTTCACTTCCACACAGACAAGCATATTTGCTCATTGTTTGCTGTGCTCTTTTTTTCAGGTTGCTATTTCTGCAGATGTCAAAGAAGTTCTGTTAACTGATGGAAATGAAAAGGCCATCAAAAGTATCCTTATTCAGATAGAAAACTGGTTTGTTGTGTTCGTTCCTTTTTACTAGCTGAGTAACAATCGATATAAAGACAGACGGCATGGGGTATATTAAGAAAAAGTCCCCACATAAGTAATTAAAAAATAGATGCAAAATATCTTGAACAGAGCTGCAGCTTCCCCCATAATAAATTTCACATTTTCTTCTTTAATTAAAAATATACATGTCGGTATAGAGCAAGTACAGTAGTAAATATTTGCCTTATGGTTGAGTGCTGAAAGATTCCTTGTGTGTAAGCTGCACGTTACAGGAGGTATAGCAGTGAATCCAATCATTAGCTCCCCTTCCCATAGTCATTTTGCAAAAGAAACTAGGTTTGTGGGTGTGGTTTCTTTCTTTCTTTCTTTCTTTCTTTCTTTCTTTCTTTCTTTCTTTCTTTCTTTCTTTCTTTCTTTCTTTCTTTCTTTCTTTCTTTCTTTCTTTTTTTCTTTCAGATATTCACCTCTTAAAAATGCATAGTATTTGTATATTGTCATAGTGTATTTTGAAATGCGTAGTTTCATTATTGCTACAAAGTTATAACTGCCTACCAATTATCCATTTAGTGTGCTTAAACAATTATCAATTTATCATTATTTCTTTCAATGAAAGGAAGATTACAAAACTCCTCTGTCCCTTGTAAAAAGTATTTTACTATATTTCTTACATTATTTTATTAGAATAAATTGCTATTATGCCCTCCTAGTATGAACACATAGTTCAGAAAATTGAACTGTACTTTGGCTAAGTGAGAGAAGGAGTGAGCATAATTTGTGGCCACAGTAAATATCAGCACAGAACAAGAACAGATATATAGAGAGAGTATTAATAGCCCTTAGAAATTGAGAGGAAAAAAATGGAAGATATCTATTTGCTTTTGTTCTCGGTAATATTTCCATTTGCATGTTAAGCCAGCCTATTTTTTCAGGTTTTGGCCCCACCATCATCAAAATTGTTTAGATTTGAGTTTTTTTATGTACTTGAAGGCTAACATAATGAAAAAAATATGTTAAACAATGTTGTGGATTAGGAAAATGGCAATTGCTTATGACTGTTAAGTCAGGAGACATAACAGTGAAATGGTGCATTATTATGTTTGCTACTACCTCCAAACACTCAGAGGTAACACAGACAACTATAATTGCTTACACTTTCACAAGTTCATGGAAAAAAATAGCCAATCATATCTTTTAAATCTTGAAGGAAACCTAATCAAAGTTTCCTTTTTCGTGAAAATACAAGTTCTTAGCTGTGTTCCAAGGATTCCTATTTTGCTAAAATATAGCTGATTATGCTCATGGGCCGAGGAGGAAGTACTGATTATTCTGTGCATTTTATACAGCATCTCCTCTCCCTGTCTTTCTTATATGTCGTTATGAAGACAAAAAATGTAGGAGAAGAAAAGTGTTTCAAAACTAGCTTAACAAAACAAACAGATGTTTTATGAAAGCATAGTTATTTAACAAAAGGTTATTTTACCCACAGAAAGCTTCAGGTAAGCTCAGTAATCATCAAGTCTGCACATACCTTGCATAGCAGATTCCACAAACATACCTGAACTTTTTTTGTGATTTAGATGTCTTCCATGGTAAAGAAAATCAGTGAACACTATAAATATTCAGCCAGTCTTTGGAATTAAACTAAAGTGCTTTAATTTCTGAGAAAGATACGTTAATATATTCTAATTAGCACACCTTAGTTTTCCACAATATGTTGTAAAATATTTTTTATTTCTGAAAGTCTTGCAAGAAGTCTTCATCTGTATTCAGTCAGTGAATCCCCTTCAGAGCAGTGATTGGTGGAAGGCTCTAACAGGAATTTATTTTTTTTTTAACATTTGGTGCTCTGAAGGCTCAGCATTCAAAGTGCTTTTATTGTGTTGGATTTTACAATGGGCTTAATATTAGCAGGGTGCCAAAGTGCAGCAGACTAAGAACTTTACAGTGTAGGTGGAATGTATTCTTAAAAGCACACATAATAAAATTTATGTTGCATTTTATGTGTTTCATGGACTTCAGTAGTAATTTTATGATCTGTTTAATGGTAATTTTCTTTTGCATTCTTTTGTATAGTGACCAGCTAGAACAGAAGTTTAGACTAAATTTAGGTCTGTTTCAGTCACATCAGACTCACAGAAATCAGTAAGAATTTTTAGTGTAATTGGCTTCAAGTGGCACACACTACACATGATGCATTTCTGCTAATTTTTATTATTGCTGGTGATATTTTTTAATTGTTTAGTGTGCCAAATTAAATTACTGTGGGATAAAATACTGTTTTCTTGTCTAGATTCTGCTTTTCAGGAACAGTGAATGCTTAGTATTGTGCTTTTTATGTAGGTATTATACATTAAAATAATCTTGTTTAAAAATTACTGTTTACATCTTCCCTTTAAATTTCTTAGGAAGCTTAAATTATATGCCAGTCATACTATAATATCCAAAAATTACTTTCCAAAAAGTAAAAGTGGTTGTCAACAAAAAAGAAAAAAATCACTGTCAGAAGCCAGGAAATCACCAAGCAAGCCTGCTAATTATTCTTAATGGGCAAGATGAGCACATTAAGAAACAAATGAATACATCAGTGAAATGTAATTGAAAATCGACCTGGCAATAGTGCATTGCATCTGAGAATCTGCCTTTGTATTATCATCATCATCATAATTATTGTTGTTTTTGTTGTTGTTATCGCTATTCAGTGAGCGTAACTAACAGCCTTGCTTTGTGAAGTCTCAAGCTTTCGAGGATTTGATTTTTCTTTTAGTTTTTGACATTTTTCACATTATTCTTCATTTCATACTGGCACGTGAAGTATTGACTATGTAAGTTGTGAGTATGTTTATTAGGATATGTTATTGAAATATTACAAGCTAAAACAATTGATGAACATGTTAATTTAAAATCATTGTTGTGATTTTAACCACTTCACTGTGAAACACATAGCTATATTTTATATTAATCAGTGCTCTTATGCATGGGGTTTATGGGGATTTTTAAGTGGATATTATTCTTTAAGTTACTAATCCACTTAAAAGATTTCATTCTAATGCACTGCTTTTGCTTATCATAGACAGATTTTAATCAATTAGCAGATCATTCATGTTGCAAAATCGATGAAATAAAGATGGATGGTCTTGTTTCATTGAAAACTTTATTGTTGACTTAGTGTGTTTTATTTAACTTCCTTCATGATCATTTAAATGAAGATAGTATTAAAAAAGAAAAATGTAGATATTTACATTAAATATTGAAGATTTATGTACACAAAATTATCAGATTCACCCCTCTTTGAAATTTTGGGTGATATTCATCCAGATACAAATTTTCCAGGTTAGGCCATTTCTACAACAAATTCAACCATGGACATCAACTCCTATTTCTCTAGAACACTGGAAGCATCTATACTCAGACACTTCCAAATCCAAGGATGCGGTTCATTTTTACTAAAAAATTGTCTCCTATTTCAGAGAGGCTGTATACCTTCTGCCTTAGCTCTGTTTCACATCATGCAATAGTGACTTGCACTGCTGTCTGAAAGCATCAATAATACAAAACACGGTTGCAGTGCACTATAATGGCCATTAAAATATAGTGTCTGGATCTTTCAACAGTCCTGGGAAATTTAGGTTAGAAAGGTCATGTTCAGCCAGAATGACTGAAGACATGGGCTTATAAATTATTTTAAAAAGCTAGTGTTAACGTGGTTGCAACAATTATTAATAGTTTTGCCCAGTTATATAATTTAAGTGCAGTGTAGCTGATTTATCAACACAGTTTCTTCTGCTTCATCATGATTTGCTCCTGGAATTATCTATGCCTTCTTTCTGCTTCACAAGTATTGGCCATGTATTACTACTTCCCAATGCATATTTTGGAAAAGATTTTAAAAGCATGTCCAAAGTACAGGGATTTGTTTAAACCACTTCTCTATCATTCCATTTCTACTCTTTGGCTTCACAAAATATCAGTTGTCTTTTCTTTCACATTGTTTGGTTAGAGGCTTTTCTAAAATAACTTATCTTAAACAGTCAACAGTGTTAGGAAGGCCCATTATGAGATTTCATCAAGGCAAATAAAAAGATACATTAGTCATTTTTTAAATTAGCCTGACATTAGTGTTCATTTTTCTTAGAAGAGCACTTGCAAAGAAGAATTTGACATATTCTGTGCACCTAGGAACATCCTCCTCATTAGCATCAGATTTCCTATACCTTAAATAAGAATGAATGATCATTGTCATCTTTATGAAATTTGTCCCTCTATGATAATTTTTGATATCTGAGAGTGAACTGTTCAAACATGTTCACACCGGATGCCAGTTAATGTTTTCATAGTTCTTTAGTTACTTGCTACATCCTTTCTTTCCAATGGCTACCCAGAAATGATTGGTTATGAAGGTTTTCTTTCCAGGTATAGATTACTGGGCACAGCTCTCTTTGAAACTTTTCACTAACAGCCCTTACTTTGGCCTGCCTGTGTGGCTACCTAAATTTATGACCTGATCTTCCAAACTGAAAGAAGCTGAGACATGAGGCTGAGGAACAGCTACAGTGCCTGTGGTGAAGAAAAGGCATTTCTAACTTTGTACTGTCCTTTATGGCATTTCCAAACCATTCTCAAGAAAGTAAATGGACTAGAAACTCCCTTGCCTACAGGTGAAGGTGCTCCCAATGTGTGCTGGATTTCATCCAGAGAGAGCCAGGAACAAAAGTACATACCTTGTGGCAGGCCTGGAACTCAAAACCATAAGCCTCTGAAACCTCAGCACTGTGATCTAGTGATACAGTTGAAACCGGCACAAATTAAACTACACGTTATGTGAGCATGCCAAGACATTTCTGTTCACCTTGGCAGTAATTCTTATATTTGTAAATAATAGTTACTTTTAAATGTATGTAAAATATGGGAAAACTTTTACAGCTTCCTCTATATCTACAGCGCTAGCAATTTTGTAAATGGAAACATTAATAAAAGAATGGTTGATAGAGTTAGGCAACAAGAGCAAGTGGCTGAGTAGATTTACAGCTGATGTACCAGAGTAGCGTTGCGAAATTTATGCTTTTGAAAAGAGTGACTATTAGCACAGTTTAAAGATGAAATAGATGCAAGATATTATGAAGGTATTAATGATGTAAAAAAGTATTTTTGATGATTTTTAATACTGCTCTAGTTTTATGGATAATTCTTAACAAATATGCTACAGATGTAAGTGACATCATCGCAAGAAACCAAACTGCAGGAATATTTAAGGCTCAGAAAGTGTCAAGCTGGTAAGATTCTACCAAAGTGTTTTATGTATTCTCACGAAATTGTTTATTTAATGTAAATGTGAAATGTAATCAAAAGTGTGAATATGTGACATTACTGACACTGACACAGGTATGTATACAGCAAGAGTATGTACCTATCATGAGTTAAGTGAAGCAAGACAGAAAGTATTCAAAATATATTTGAATTGCTTTTTATCCTACCAAAGTATGATTAATCTTGGTGACATAACCTCCTTTTTAATTAATTTATTTATTTTAATGTACAGAATTTCTCTTCAAACTGTGATTCAGTGCCTGATTGAAATTAGGCTGCTTGAGAGTCAATATTACTCATTTTACTGAATATGAGGCTTGAAACAAATGTACCTAAATAACTGGCAGGTTTTATTTCTAAATTTCTCTGAGAATTCAGGGTGGCAATGGACATCACTTGTTCCTGGGGCAGATATTGTTGGAGCCTTCATAAAAGGCTTTTGGGCATCCTGTGTGCATAATCAGTATCATGTGTTGCTTGTGCGAGGGTAAATTGGGAGTGTGGGAACCAGGCACAGTGCTGGGCCCCTTCTCTGCTCTAACTTTGTCCTAAAGTGTGGGGCACATACAGTGTTTTTCTCGAAGTGCACCAGAGCATTGTCTCCAAGTTAGCCCAAAGGCGTGCTTTGGAGGGTGAGCACTGTAGAAGTCCAGAGACTTTGGTTTCGGATAATCTCCAAAGCCCTTCCTGTGACACCCTGTAATTGATGCTACTGAAGTTAGCTATTTAAGTATTAATTTTATTGGTCTCCAAGTGTGATAGAGACTGGAAACTGCAAAGAATGTGAAATGGGTTAATCTTTTGTAGTATTTAAAAAGTAAATTGTACAGCTCTTCATATTTATGGCATATGGTTATGAATACGAATGTGCTCAGAGGTGGCTACCGAAGATGAAATAGTGCATTCTTACATGTGTCTAAATCTCCTTCTCCTTCTCCTTCTCCTTCTCCTTCTCCTTCTCCTTCTCCTTCTCCTCCGCCTCTTCCTCCTCCTCCTCCTCCTCCTCCTTCTCCTCCTTCTCCTCTTCTCCTTACTTTTTTTTTTTTTTAAAATGATTCTCATTCCAGAAGAAGGGCTCTCAGTCCTTCTCAGAGAGACAAAAATAAAAGTGAAAAAGGGCTAAAACCGTCAGAATAAGCTAATTAACATAGAGGGCTAAAACAATACAATTTCAATGGCTATCATTCACATCATTTATTCTATGCTTATGTATCCATAGTGTATAAAGAAGTTCTTTTAAGCAAGCACCTAGGAAAATTCTGCCTTCATTAGGGCATATGTACATATAACTTAGAGAGAGATCTGTGCATCCTGATACTTGCCTGCCAAGTAGACAAGGGCCACATGAGCCCCAGGATAAGTCTTTTAGGTCCTGTGTGCTGAACACTTCTTGTGAGCAACCTCAGATCTGTGCAGTACATCCATCTAGAAGCTTAAATTTTGTAGATTTCCAATTGCCCTCTACTTTGTATAAGATTTCAGATTTCATCCCTTGTCAAGACTTCAAACCTGGTCTTTTAGATATCAATCAAAAGCACATTTTCTACCCTGTCCTCATTTACATTTATCTAATGCTTAAGGTCATTTGTGATCATTTGAGTGTATTTCAGCATATGGAATCAGTGAATAATAGATTTTGGCTTCATGCTGTGAAGAAAGATTGTGTTTTTACAAGACATGATGTTGTTTACTGGGTGTTAATAATCACTAATTAATAAACATATCTAGACTTCATAAAATATTGCATTTTAAGGAGTAAAAATGTCAAGTGTTTAACTTATTGAATGCAATAGCATTTGGGTCTTATTTGCATTAAAAATAATTAAATTACAAAATAAAGTGAAATACTGTATTGAAGCCTAAGGTTCTCATAATAAAAACTTAGTTTGGTTTTTAGTTCTACATTCTTAAGGCTTTTGCAGGTTTATTGTAGCATTGTAGATTCTTATAAAACGTGTTGTTATGACCGTAATCAGGTTGCATTTCTTTATGTTATGCACATTAATAGTTGATATCTCATGTAAAAATTAAGGTTTTGCTTAGGTTAGCTATTTGTTAAGTGCTAATAGATGGATCAGTCCTTCAGATTCAGTAATGATGTGATGAAGACAGTAACAAAGTTATTTGATCGCTTCTAAAGGCCTTGTAAAAAGTTAAAAGGCTGATGTAATATCTGAAATATTACTGTAACCCTGATTCATTTTACCTACAACCCAAAACCTGGGGTTTGCATAAAAAAATGTGATGTTTCATAGGGAAGAATGCAACAACGGCTTGCAGTGATATTAGGTGACTCTTTTTTACATTGATCAGAGCTTGCAGACAAATTAACATAATGATTTACTTAAGTGACATACTGTAACATTAATTTAATCTGGAGAATGCTCTACGTGTTCCTCACCCTGATGTATCATTTAAACAGTGTCCAGTGCAAATTATAATACTATAGCATATAAAAAATAATCGACCCTTCTCACTGCACCTCCATCTCACTTTGGGATCTTGTACCGTTTTTCTTGCACATGGAGTAAAAATTATCTGTATGAGACTCAGTTTATGATATTTCAGACATTCAAATCTAGACTTGGAAAATATGCCAAAAAATGTATGGTACAAAAAGGAGCAATCCGGTATCAGCCAAGACTAGTTTGATTAAGACAACCTGCCATACATTTATTTATTTAGATTTATACAAAATGCAGTAAATGAGCACTTATCTAGCTCTCTGCCAACTCTTGATTATTGTTTAAAAGTACAGTAATGTAAGCCAAACTGGCAGTTTGTCATATTGTGTGTTATAATGTAACAATAGATATTTAGTAAACAGTTTACTTCAGCAATGGCTATACAATTCAAGTTTATTTTTAGCTTCCAGTAGTATGTTCAGAATTTCTTGTTAACACTTACTGGAAAGAGGTGCAGTAATGCCACTAAGTTACTAATAATGACTTGCCATAGAAAGGTGAATTGTTAATGTCATGTATAAGTTTGATGATTTTATTTTTTTCACATTCTGAAGTTATTCTTGAACCACTTTAATTTTACACCACAACATAGCATACAAGTTATGATAACATTCTTTGTACCGTCAGTTGTTTCTACTTTGACATGCATTATATCATTATTTTGAACATATCCACCAACAATTAAATTAGGAATAACAGTCATAAAATCTCTGCTCTTTTTCTTCCTTTTTCATGTGGAAATCTTCCTGAAGTACAGGTTTATGTTGTAGAATTTTGAAAAATAGTTGTTGTTACAAATGTCACAATGGAAAAGCTTTATCAAAAGGAAGGATTTGCAGTATGTTCTAAATGTTATCAGACTCTTTTATTCTTATCCAACAAGGAGTTTGTTCACCAAGTTCTTTTGTCTGAGAAGATTAGATGTTAAGAAGAAAATTTGTGTACTTATTACTGATATGGGACCTGTAAGTTTTAGGCATTAACAACGCTACTGTTTTGCTAAGAGCTGACCCAGAGAGATTACATTCCACATGAGTGTAGGCAAATACATACAACAGTGAGAGAAATGCTTATTACATGACGCACTGTTTGAATTGATTAGTAGTAGTGTATCATACATTTAGCTGATCTTGTAGTAAACATTAGAACTCATACCAGGAAAGTATAATGAAGTGACCAAAAGTGACAATTCCTGCTCCTTAAAGGTTAGCAGATGGGTAATCATCTGTTACTGAAGATTTTGGGGTT
The DNA here is from genome assembly GCF_964034855.1 of Anser brachyrhynchus. NCBI lineage: Eukaryota > Metazoa > Chordata > Aves > Anseriformes > Anatidae > Anser > Anser brachyrhynchus. Next base: position 32,573,010 of record NC_137696.1, read on the forward strand.
CCTTACAAATATAAAAATTTACAGGCTTCCTGATTTGAGCCTGATAAGAAAAAAAGCCTTTCTAAAGACTAAATTGCACTCAGCATAATAGTAGGATAAGGTCTCAATGACAGAACACTACTACATAGTCCTGATCCCATTCTTATATTAATTACCTCTTATTCTGTAACTGCCACTGTGTGAATATTTTACCTTTCTGCAGTGTACTTAAGATAAACTAGCTTTCTAACCTTCTTGATTTCAGTGGATCATGTAACAGGTTCCATCAACATAGGACAGCTTTAATAAAACTCCCTCTATGTTTTCATTCATCAAATTGATGTGTTGCTAAAATCAGACCTTTTGAGACCTATTTATTGAACTAGCTGTGTTTGTCAGCTTAGTAAACCTTAAAGGAATCCCTTTCTCCGAACTGCTTTTCCAGTCTCCCTATGTAATGTTCCTGCACGCACAACATCTACTGGCAAGGAGGAGGCTGCCAGAAGAATAATTTCCTGCCCTTTGGTCAGAATGAAAACACTCCTGGATCCTGCTATCTTCATTTGATGATTTTATGTATGTGAGAGAAGAAAAAATAAACAATCTGTCTGTTCATGGCCATTGTGAATTTGTAGCTCCCTGTCACAAAAAATTCAGCTCAGGTGGAGGCCATTCAACACCTCTGATCATACTTGCCATTTTCTATTTCTTTTCCAGTTTCACTCTACTCCTTTTCAGATGAGGGTGAGCAGTACTGCATTTGAAGTATGTGCAAATTACAGATATATGTAGTGGCATAATTATTCTTTCTGTTCCTCTTCTAAAAATGCCTAGCAGTGATTTGCTGTTTGACTACAGTTGAGCATTGAGCTAATAGTTTCATGAAACTCTGTCATAACATGAGGAGCTTCATGGCGATGGTCAGTTTTCTCTACTTCCTTTATGAAGCAAAGATCATTTTTCCCCCTTTCCTCTTTGCATTTATTCACACTGAATTCATCTGCCATCTTATTGTCCAAAATCTCAATTTCATCGTTCTGCAATTCTTTACAGGCTGCTCTTTTCCTTACTGTCTTGAATAGCCTCATAGCAACAGCAAAGTTTACCACCTCAGTGGTCATCACTTGTAAACATGTTGAATAAAACAGGTCCCAGGGAAACTCCATTGATTATCTCCCTCCACTGTGAGAACAGACCATTTACTACTACCTTGTTCCCTGTCTTTTGTTCCATTCTTTAGCCATGCCAGGACTCATCCCATGGCTGTCTACTTTCCTTAAATGTTGTTGGTGAGGGTCTTTGCCAATAGCCTTTTGGAATCAAAAGCAGCCTGTGCTACTCAGATCACCCTTATCTGAATACTCGACCTGTTTGAAGAACTCTTGAAGGTTTGTAAAGCAGGACTGCTTTTTGCAGAAAACGTTTTCCATCAAGAAAAGGTTCTGTGGTGAAAATGTCTTCAGTTTCTTCTGCAGTGAACACACAAAGAATTAATTTCACCTCTCTGAAATGGTGCCATCCTCTGTGAGTGCTCACTCTAAAACCAGACTATTAGGTGGCAGGAAGATTTATAATGAAAGAAAGAGTACAATCATTCTTAGCCTGCCTAATTTTATTATTTTACTTTATTATTTATTTATTTATTATTTTCCAAGTTCATGGTCCTTTCTTCATTTGTATGCAACTTCAGCTTTTGCAGGTATTATATCATGTTTCTCATAACTTTCTTTACTGTTTGGCAATACCAGCTGACTTTCAACAACTTCCAAGCCTCTGCTATTTGTGTATTTCACCCATCTGTGTTGACATAATAAAATTGCAATTTGTTTTAAATCACATTGTAGCTTTGTCTTTCATCTTTATATGACCAGGTAAAAATATATGAAGAGAAAAAAAGCAAAAAATTAGCAAGCTTTGTTGTGAAATTTCTGTAAGTTTGGAAGAAAAGGGACAGAAAAGCTAGATATTATCCAAAAGTATAGCATGACATTATTTTAAACAGTTCTTGGTTAAATTTTTGGCTGTATTTTATGCTGGTCTATTCTTAGCTTTAAAAACATCCTTTGGGTAAAGCTGTTCCTCTTATACCCTCTTGGACTGGACAGGAAGTCTAGAAGGAGACCACTGATATAAGAAAACTTGTGTCTTTCTGCTCAGGGCTTTAAAGGAAAATGTCCATGTGATGTTAGAATATTTATTTATTTATTTATTTATTTCATTCCTATGCCCTTTTGTGTATCCATAATTTTAGCCAACCTTTACATTGTGTTTCCTGGTTCATGTTGTTACCAGTATACCTTTGTCTACCCTTCCTTATCTACCTTGGCTCTACCTTAATAGGCAACCATTAAATACATTTTGCACACTTTCAGTAAGCTATCTCCTTCACAGGAGATATCTTTGCCACAGATATAGGAAAATTGGGACAAACTTTTAATTTTGACAAAATAATGCTTGTAGTGTCATCTTGGCTGATTTCATTAATGTTCTGCTAATATGCAGTTATTCAAACACGAACCATGATATTGAAAACTAAAAAGATTCAGGAAAGAGACATGAGTGAATCAGGATTTGGAAATTAGAGAGTTAAAGAGCTCTGTTTACTTAACTTGTCAAAGAAATGACTTGATTGTTGAGAAATGAATTGATTTTGATCTGAAAGTCTCACGTGGAGAAAAAAAATCTTTAATAGAAGATCACTCTTTAATCTAGCTTACAAGTACCTAACAAGATGTAGAAATTGAAGCTCGACAAATTCAGTCTGAAAAAAACGAGATTTGACAGAGAATGGTAGTTAATTAGAACATCTTTCTATAGGAAGTGGTAGTTTCTTAAACAGTGAATGCATTTAAATCAAGTTGGATATCTTTCTGAAATGTGTATTAATTCACCAAGATATCTGGTCTTGATGTAGGAATTTGAAATCTTAGATGATTATAATAGACTATTTTGCCCTCAGAATCTAAACACCTCTGAATGACATCCCCTCTGCTGTTTTTAATTTTTCCCCCATTCAGTCCTTCTGGACCTGCTTGGTTCACTTTTTTTTTTTTTTTCTTTTTTTTTCCTTCTTATTCCCTTGATTATCTTCCATGTATTCATGGATGGACTATTTTCCATAGGGCAAGAAAACATCTTTTTCTTCATATTTTTACTCAAAACCAGTTTTTACAAAGCTTTCATTCACTCATCATACATAGTTGTGCTGCATATGCTTATGCAGTCTTGCTTTTTGAAATGACTATACCATAATAAAATATATCAGTCTGAATTAGAATGTGAGAACCATCCATTTTGTGCATAATGCACCACATAACCCTTGCTAAAAACTCCTAAATAAAGAATGATTTAGAATGTGTTGATGTAGAGGATGGAAAGGAAAAGGCAAATTCACACCTTTTTATTATTATTATTAACTTTTTAATGCAAGATATTCTCCCTTCTTTGAAAAAATTAATCACACTTGTGCTGAATGATGGCTTGTGGTGTGTCTACAAAATGAAAAACTTTATTCTGTAACAGTTGTATTTGGGTGCAGTGTATTTATTATGTTCCAAAATTTTAGTAGCAGCAGAAGCATGAGTGTTACATTTGTTATTTTTGATGACGTATAACTGTAATGTTCCTGTCTGAATTTTAGAAAAATATGTAGTTGAGGTGCTCTTAGAATGAGGACTAAGGGAAGCAAATAACTTAGTTATCCACTTTTGAAAGGCAACTTCTTGGCAGGAAAAACAAGATTGTTGGTTTTGGTGTCTTTCTTTCTTTCTTTCTTTCTTTCTTTCTTTCTTTCTTTCTTTCTTTCTTTCTTTCTTTCTTTCTTTCTTTCTTTCTTTCTTTTTCCTTCCTTCCTTCCTTCCTTCCTTCCTTCCTTCCTTCCTTCCTTCCTTCCTACCTTCCTTCCCTCCTTCCTTCCTTCCTTCCTTCCTTCCTTCCTTCCTTTCTTTCTTTCTTTCTTTCTTTCTTTCTTTCTTTCTTTCTTTCTTTCTTTCTTTCTTTCTTTCTTTCTTTCTTTCTTTCTTTCTTTCTTTCTTTCTTTCTTTCTTTCTCTTTCTTTCTTTCTTTCTTTCTTTCTCTCTCTCTCTCTCTCTCTTTCTCTCTTTCTCTCTTTCTTTCTCTCTTTCTTTCTCTCTTTTTCTTTCTGTTTGTTTGTTTTTAATTTATATTACTACATTAATGTGATGGAGCTTCACCATGAGTTGTTGTACCATGCACTGTATGAACACAGAGGAAAAAGGCAATTTCTGCTAGAGAGTCTGTGGTCTAAGACCAGAGATGGATATCATGAGGAAGGATGACAAGGATACCTGTGTAGTCAGTGCGATAGACAAAAAAGGATGAGGCGCAAGAGCAGCCTAACCTCTTTCCAGTTTTTGTAGGCACTATTTTGAAGGGGAGTTTCAAGGATAATGGAGTAAGTTTGTGTCTGTTCATGACAGAGTGGAAGAAAGTTATTGAAGGTCCTGTTTTGAAAAGCTAGGTGGAAAATGTAGGCTGACATTAAAGAAGGAACTTGTCCTTTCAATATTGAATGAGAGATAATAAATAGGGAAGTGAATTGTTGTGGTGTTTGGAAGAAAATGCTTGCAACTTACCTGGAGGAGTACAAAGAGAAAGGTGAAAAGATCAGGGTTATAGGCAAGAAAAACAATCTTTGCCTACTGAATAAATATTAATTGGGCAAGACTGCATTTTTCAAGACAGAACAATATTGTGATGTTAAGATGTTAAAGATGATGACATGGTTAAAGAGTGAAAGTTGAGTGTGTAGATAGGAAACTTTTTAGGTTATACAAAGAGAATTGACAAAATCTGAACAGAGTTGAGGTTCACAAGTATAGAGGAAGGTCGAAACTAAACCTAGATTACAGATTGGAATTAATGGTTATGTCCAAAGGGACCAAGAAAAAGAGGTAAGAATTAAATTACTCCAAAATTATTGGAAATGTGGGAATTTTCCTTCAGTAATTCTACATATTGCGTTCAAACTGTTTAGAAGTGTGCGAAGAGATGGAGAGTGATTGATGTTGGGTACCTGTTCAAAGTTTAACCTTGGTGTCTTGCTACTTGGTATACTCTGTAAGGAACGAAGTAATGAATAACAAGACAGAACAAAGTGAGGCAGTGAAGGTAAGAAAGGCAGGAGGTGGAAGAAGATGGAGAAATAAGAGCAATTTCATGAGAAAATAATAATGGGGAAATGATAGCAGGCGAACTTGCAAGACTCTTCAGAGGAGTTGTAATGACAGGCATATACGTTACCTCTGTCACTAATTAAAATTCATCTTTTTGATCTTTATACAAAATTGAGGAATCTCAAACAAAGATCAAGGTGTGGAGAAACATTCTGGTGATGCCTTTTGTTAATGTGTTAATGAACTTCCTTGGTTAATGTCATAGAAAAAGTCATATAAATCCCCAGACAAAATCTTTTACCTGAACCTGTATACATACCAATGATAATGCTTTTCAAAAACTGAAACCTAAATTAAAATATGAAAAGAAGAGGTGGGTAGATAGGGGTTCTTGGTAGCTGCTCATCTGCTAACTGGGGCAATTTTTAAAAAATCTTTATTACAACTATTAATATGTACTGAAGCAAGGCAGGCTTTTGTGTCTTTTGTCCTCTCTTTGAATTTTGATTTTTTGTCTTTATTTGCACAATGACTCTTTTGCTAACTTGAGAGGTACTCTAACCTATGCCATTCATCTCAAAAACATCTCAAAGGGACTTGGAAATGTTTCAAGTTTCTATTATCTGAGACTTAACCTGTGTTTTCTTATGTAAGTTACCTGCCTAGACACACTGGGAAGACAACCATTGAATAACAGAAGTTGAATAAAAATAGTAATGAGGAATTTGTATGAGAAATGAAAACCTGGTAAAATCAGGCAAAATCTTTTGTTGTAGATTGCTGCGATGCTTCACTAGTGTAAGAAAAAGTGTTGACATTTGTTGGGCTATCCTCCATAAATTAGAATTACTGTACAGGGTAAGTCTGCGGTCTTGGCTGCCATAAACACCCTTGCAACCTTTGCCTTTTTTTTTTGGTTTGTTCTTTTATTTTTATTTTTTTCCTTTCTTCTTTGAAATACAAGAGGACATTGGGGTAAATTTGTAGTACATAAAGAAAGGATGCTCTTTTTTTCAGTCTCTGTTTCCTTAGTTGATCTTTTTGTTTTATTATCATTACAATTCTTTTTATCTTGACCCTAATCACATTCTCTGGCTTACTTAGTAATTTAAAAGATAAATCAGGAAAAAAAAAGGTAAGAAAAAAAGAAAGAAAGATGCTTTGATTCTTTTTTTTTTTTTTAAAATGAATTTGTTGCATTAGAATGGTGTAAGATTGACAGCCTAGGAAACTAAAGCATCAGTACATATTTTCTCAGACTATTTTGATAGTATGCTTTATCCCTGACCTAGAAAAGCCACCTCTGTGTGTGAGAGGATAGTTCATTCGCCATAGCTCATTTCAGTCCTTGTCCTTTTTGCTAGGACTGCCATCAAGATTGCTAATTATAGTAATAGGTCTGTGACGTGGGTACTTTTCCTCTGAAAACTGGTCAAATTCATTTGATACAGGCCATAAAGCAGCCATTAGTGGGTACCAAGTTTTAGTCACCATCAGCTTGGCTTAACAACAGTAGACACACTAACAGTACTGTATTTCCAGTTGTCTTTCCTTCACATCCTGTTTTATTTTTTAATGTTCTTGTTATAGCCAAAAAGCCCCCCACACTATTTTCTATTTGCAGTTGATTTCAGACCCTTTTCTTCTGAAACCAAATTGCTAGTTTTCAATGTCATGAAACAAGTTATAAAAGTTAAATAAGCCAGCAAAAAATAAAAGTGAAGAGTGGACTTTATACACCTGTAATAGTAATAAAGAAATGAAAGTGTAGTTTAGACAGAAATCGAGTGAATAGTACACTTTCTGAACTTACAAAATAATTTCAACTGTTAGTACTGTAGCATCTTCCCTCAAAAGAAAGATATAAAAATATTATAGCTTTAAATCTTCTTATTTTGCTGGAAACAAAGTTGAAAATAAATATTCTGAAGCTTCAGAAACTTTGTTTTTCTGTCCAAATTTGAACTCTCACTCTTATCTACTTGTGTTCATGATGACCACCCAAAGGCTTCAGAGAGACTGAAAAAGCAACCCTACAGAAATCTTCTGCTCATGCTTCCCAGTTGTTTGGCACCAAGATCCTCATGTTAATATCGATTCCTACTTCTTATTCATTATTTAATAACTACTAAATAAAATCTGAATTTCGCTATTTCTGAAAATAGTCCATTTTATAATTTACTATCATTGGAAAAAGAACAAGAGGAAAGTATCACCAAGGCTTGCATTTTTTCATGGTGGCTCTCAACATAATACTGGCAACTGAAAAGACATTTTGTGGCATGGCATTGTTTCACTTTATTTCTATTTTTTTTAGAGGAAACTTTATAAAGACTGAGATTTTTGGGTTTCTGTTGCTAACACTTTTCTGGGTTTCCTAGTGGTGTTTTTCTTCAAATTGAAATGAAGTTAACTCTTACTTCATGGTTCCTTCAGAATTCATTTCAGGACTGACCACGAAGTCCGAGAGTCACATCCTCAGTAATCCCTGGAAGAAGTATTACTTACTTTCTTACTACATATAGATAAATGCATTTAGATACACATACATACATCTACACTTTTCTCAGACGTTTTACAATATCAGTGGATTTTGCTGTACTTCAGATTCAGGAATTGTATTTAGATTATGGGAAATGTTATTGATAGTATTTATACATGATGTATTTATACATGTTCTGACTCTGATTCACTACTTTCATCAGTCCTAGAATTGAAAATAATTGATTCAGATTCAGTATAAGGCCGATTCTGACATCAGTGTTAATGATGTAATAATGCTGATTCTGAGCAGAATTATTTCTGATTCCCTAATATGTGGAGGCATGTCTGCTTTACAGGTACAGATGCAGATGTATGACTAGTGTTCATGCAAATTCATGGAAGCATTAAACATACAAGAGTATAGATAGGGTAACCCAGAGTTAACTACCTAAACAATTTTTGAAGTTGCAGCTTCGTGTACCTTAGATGTGCTTCACTTACTAGTCATACTTGAACTTGTATAGAGATAGCGAGGATAAATATATATAGCTGGTAGTTGCATCTTTCCCATCAATGTACATACATCCTGAGTGAGATCAGAATGACTTCTGTTGTGTTATTTATTTTATAGAAATTATCTTTAGTTTACATGGATTTTTCTTTTCCTTTTGAAAGTTAATGGCAAAGTTGAATTTCAAAATCTTGTGTGCAAATTTATCACTGGCCTCTGTATAATTATTGTCTGTTCAGGAATACAGCTGTACTGGAACTAGAGACCAACACCAGCCCTGGTGCCAGATCAGGAAAATGGTGGAAAACTGGCTTATGGCTGGATGTGGGGCCCTGAGCTCTCTCCTTGTAGCAGTGTGCATGACAGTCACTTTGCACCACTGCTCATGCTCCTGGCAACTCATCTACTCTAGATTGTGCTCAGTATTATGGTTTCTGAGCTTTTGGCTATCTGCATCATGTCCTTTGTGCCTGCCGTGGGTGTGCACAGAAAATGCTGTGTTCTGGATGCTCAGTGGGAACCTGACAGTAACATGAGAGAGACTTTTTTTTTTTTTTTTCCAGGAGATGGCACCTGTGCTGCCTCCCAAACTGCATGTGTGAAGTATAGTAAATATGTGGGTTAAAAAATCATAATTCAAATCCCTGTAGTGGTACTGATCAGATCTCTGTTTCTGCAGCAATGAGAACCAAAGGTGGTCTTTTAAAGCTCACAGTTCATCTACCAATTTCCAGTTCTGCTTCAGGATTCTTAAAATATTAGAGTGCGTGCTTTAAACCCACAAAACTTACCTTTACCTAATTTTCACCATTCTAACCTAAGTTTCCACGGAAACAGGGTTGAAAAAGCCACTGGTAGCCAGCAGGCAGCCAGCAGCTGAGAGTGAGAACTCTCCTTTGTCACTTTCCACTACTGGATGCCTGCTGCGTGCCAGTGTGCAAAGCTACCTAGGCTTCTAAAATCTGGAATACTTTCAATTTGAGGGGGAAAAATTAAATTAATCTACTCTTTTCTCTCTTTGGATTGTCACAGTAAATTCCAGGAGGGCAAATGGGCTAATGAGTCCAAATCTGTTCAGATACACTGAGACCCACATAATCAAAGCTTTCCCAACCCATTGGGCCTCTCCTTTCATAATTTCCGTCTTTTAAAAGCATTATCCCCCAAATTTTGTCTGTGCATATAAACAGGCATGTACTAGTACCTTAATTCTCTGTGGGTCTATTTCTATCAATCTATATGTTTACCAACATTTTGCATATAGTTCAGACAATGTAAAAAATTTTCCTTTTTTTCCTGCATACTTAAGGAACATTTTTGAATGAACATATTATAACTGATCCTCAGTTAAATATTAGGAGTCGTATGTGAATGGAGATGGCTTTTAACCAGAAGTAGATTATAGCTGCGGGAAGACTAAAGGGTCTATTTGGTCAAGACTCATACAAAACTGAGATAAGCATGCACAACCTGACAAGATCAGATTAGACCCTTCCCCCACAAGTGCTTTTCCCATAAATATTTATCTACTTTCTAATATAAATAACCAGGAAATGAAAAAGAAGGATAAATTTATTTATATATTATTTTTTTAAAATAGCCTAGAAATAGAAATGCAGCTTCAAATCTTCGATATTTTAGGTATGCAGTAAATTCCAACACTGGTTTGCTGTTTTTTAAGAGGGAGTCAAGCAATGAAATTCTTCGTGGCAGCTATATAAATCGGCAGCATTTATAAACAAACAAGAACTTTGCACATATGTGCATTTTTGCCTGTTACTAGGTATCTCAGAATTAAATAACTTATCACCTATGAGAGAATAGGTGTTGACAGGGTCAGCACTGCTGTATTTTTAAGCTTGCCTGAGGTGACATTGCTGGCACTGGAGTTAAGCTTGGCATTCTTTCGCCCTGTCCCTCCTCCCCCAAGCCCAATTGAATGCTCACTTCATCAATGAGAAACACGACCGGCTCGCCTGCCAGATGTAATGGAGATCCATGAATTCACATCTGGTCTGCAAATTTGTATTGCACTCAGATTGTCAGTACTTGGGCTTTGCTTCCTCATGCAGTGGTGTTAAGGGGTAAAAATCGGAGGCTGTACAGGTGCCACTAACTCAGAAATGAATGTTGGTGATCCACTCACGAGAACCTGTGTGGATTGCCTTTCTAATATAATAAAAAGGGGGCTCTTTACCTTTGAGATTTAAAACCTAAAAAATGTGCGGAATAATATTTTTACATTCATCTTTGAAATTAACAAATGTATACTTTTAAAAACACTTCTGTGTCACATAAGAATAATATTAATACTTTAAAAATCTCAAGATGAAAAATGTAAGTCCTTTTTTCTTTTTTCTTCTTTTTTTTTTTAAAATCTTTTTTTCCTCTAGCATTTTACGATGGGATAATGAGACAGATGTCTCTCAACTGGAAGGACATTTTGACATTGTTATGTGTGCAGACTGGTAAGTACATAAAAATCATAAAACTCATGTTAGAAAAATAGCTTTGCTGGAGTAATTGTACAGTGCTGCTTGCTGATGGCTAAGCAAAGTCAACAAATGAAGCACAAAGCCACCTTAACCTCAACAAATTAATATTCATCTCCATGTGACAGTTATAAGGTAGTCTTCTATCACACAGTAACTTCTACCACATTATTTCCCAAAGATTGATTTTGAGAAGCATTTCCATTTTCTGGAATTGCCTCTGTTTCATGCTTGACGTATCAGTAAATGGACGACTTAGGCAAATTGCAAATAATTATGGCTCAGTGAGGAACAGTCTGGAGAAAAGGGAGTTTATCAACACAAACAGCTCAATTAGCTTACTTCTTAGGAAAGATCTGACTATTGATATAAGGGGATATATTTTTTGCTCCCCGGAAAATCTGTCCGAGGGAAAAAAGATTTCAAAACCCTTTTTTCCCCATCACATTCTGTTTCTTAAATCAATTTGACAGCAGTATTTGTAGAAATAGGCTTTTTATTATTTACAGTGGTACATGTTAATTGTAAGAGAATTCTTATTAAAAATATCTGAGTACAGCATTTAATTTATGAAAAGGTAGGTAAGTGTTGCAATACAATGTATTGTTTAATAATTTATGCAGATAGGTTTGATTATTGACACACACCATTTCTGATACTGAATTTGTAGAATTGTGCTATACTTCACTATATGGCATGTGAACTTTTCATATGGCAAATTATTAATTATTTGCATTATATAAATAGAGAAAGTGTAAAAAGAGATGTGCAGGCTTAATTTAGGAGAGCAGATATTTTTAAATAAGTCTGTCTTTCCATCAAGAATATTTCCTGTTGACCCTTTAAATGTCCAAAACAGAAAAAGCTGTTTATATTTTGTTGCACTTAACTATTTTAAGAGACCAAATTCTGAAAACAAGGACTTCCTAGGATAGCTCAGTTCAGCAGGTTTCTGTACCTTACTAAGAAATAGTTAAAGGAAAAAGGCAAAGGGAAGTGCAAAGCTGTCTATTGTCTTTTTAAACAATGTTCTTTTTAAGTGGCTTCTGATAAAATACTCCTCTAAAGCTTTTCTTTCTTTTTTTTTTTTTTTGATGTTTTCCTATTTAAGCAAACTGTTCTGATTTCAGAAGTTACTATTTTTGTATAGCACTGGAGAAAGTGTATTTAGTCCTCTTTTTTCCTTTTTCTAATACCTGTTTGTTTACAGAATGCAACAGTGCCTCATTTCTCTTAGCATTTAATTTCAGAGTTCTTTGTTCCCAAAAAGGACAGAGAAGGGTTTCTAACTAATCGCTGATAATGTGCCTCAGAGATGCATCATCTGATTAAAATAAGGAGCTAAACAACACCATATGATTTCAGCAAGTAATTTAGTAAATGCCTTCCTCACCAAATATTAGAATGGATACTCCAGGTTTCATTGCACAGATGAAGTTAATGCTGGACAGGATTAGATCAGATTAAGTATGAAAGTCAGATCAGAGTGCTGGCGGACATGAGCAGGAGGGCAGCAGTCTTCTCAGAGGCTTAGACAAGGCTCACATATGGATGTTCTCCAGATTATGTGGGTGAAGCAAGGTCTTGCCAAGAGATTTAGAGTTAAATTTGTTCTTCACGCAAATATCAAAACAACCTGGCTGTGCCATCTCTTGTATTCTTGATACACCATGTCATCCTATTTGTGCTGTGAGTACAGCAGAGCAAGACTTAAGTTGTGTGGTTTTTTTTCTTTTTTCTTTTTTTTTTTCCCAGTAATATTCTTGCCCAATACTCCTCCCAGTCTGTTTGGAAATAGTGTAGTTTCATTAGGAAACAAAGAATCACACATGGCAGGTAAAATATATAATGCATTTGCAATCCCTGCATTTTGTATATTTATTTTGAAGCACTTAAGATGCAGGTAGGTGTATAAATATTTATAGATTTCTAAAAAATAAACAGAAATATGCAGATTAGTTTAAAGTACATGTTTTTATTCACAAATTGTCTCTATTTTCCTTTTCCAAGGGCCCATATATATAGTTTGATAAGCATGAAATTCCTTTATTGTTTGCTTCTTTTAAGAATCTTTTATTTACGGACACTAGATTTTTCTGATACATGAAAAGGCTGAAAAAAAATGTTCCATGCTTTATCAAACTCAAATCTACTTTTCATTTTCATGTATTTCTCTTCAAGATATAGAATTGGCTTGAGAACTGTTGGCAGGATTTTTGCTTTCTGAATTTTTTGGGCTGTCATTGAAGAGGAAAAGAAATCTCTTTTCTTACAGCTCCTCAGCTGAAACCTGAGGTATGCAGTGATAAAAACAGATAGAATAGATTGCATTTAGTTTAACACCACCATATAGCTCATTGTCAGTCAATAAAATCTGGGATTAGAACAGGGTACTATAAAGCAAAAAATCTGAGTTCAAATATTAGGTACATGGATAAATTTTTATTGAAGTATTTCCAGCAAGGGTGATATTGTCTGATTCTCTGAATAGCTAACCAGTAGTACTGCTTGATCCCATTTACATGAAAACAAGCTCTATTCATAAACATATTCCAAATCCACATGGAGGTTCAAGTAAAAATGTACATGATTACAACAAGCAGCGATATGTTTATATTCATATATTTACAGTCAGACTTTAATAAACCTTGTGTGCAGGAGTGGAAAATAAGTTATTTCCCAGAACAGACAGTCTATTAGTTAACAGCTAAATTTAGTAGCTCAACTAGATTATAAAATAAATAAGACGCAAACTGTGAAAGCTAGTCGTTATTTAACCATTCAGGATTTTGACAATAAAAATAGTTTCATGGTTCAGCAGTTCCGAAATAACTTGTAAAATGTCAACTATGAGATAAAAAATAAAGAAAAAAAATATCTCGGCAAGACCACACCTGGAAGAAGGATACACTGGAAGAAATTACTGAAATAATGGAATTTTTAAAGCATATCCGCCTACCTCCTTTTTTTGAGGGGCTGTTTCAAGGCCAGGTGAGGATGCCAGAGTTTTGGACTTTCATTTGACCTGCACTTGAGGGTGCAAAGTCATGCAGGTGCTGGACATGTAAAAGTAAGAATGAATGAAAGGGAGAAATAACAGGTGTCTGCATGGGTGGACCACAAAAAAGACTCATCCAAAGCTCTTGAGAGCCTCATATTTCTGATTATTTTCTTTATTAAGACAAATAAAGAGATTCAGAAAATAGTTGCTGAGATTTTTAATCCAAGAATACAGTCAAGGCTGTTCTGTGTGATCTAGCAGAAAAATCTTTGCCTTTCAGGTTCTTACAAACCAAGTTTAAAAACATATATTTTTAACGTACAAACAGAATATGGTCTAAATCCTCATATCACTTTGTAAATGCATAATATCCCACTTTATTTAATTAGACTGATCATATTCTTAAAGTTTGGCACACATGTAAGGATTTGCACAGCAGAAGCTGGGAGGCCTTTCCCACATTACTTTCACTGCTAAGATTCTTGCTGAACTCACGGATAGTTGTGGATTCACCAGGTATGCAGAACTGAACTGAAAATATTCTTTACATATGTGCAAATATGTCCATTTTGTCCCTGCTAGTATTTCATTTAAAATAAGGAAATCTGTCTGTATGAATGCAGTAAGATTTCTGTTCTTCCTCAATTTAAATTTATTATTTATTTTAAGCCTGATTTCTTGCCCACACTTTCAAGTGCACTGGAATCTGATAATATAGAAGTAAGTTTTTTTTTCAATTTATGTTAGCCAAGTAGTTGAAGATGAACCAAAAGATAAATAGCTGTATACACTAGGCACTATACATGAACGTCTGTACTTATTCATGTCTGAAGTACACCTGTAAACTAAGCTCTTTTACAAATTGCAAAATATTTAAAAAGGAAGATAATTTCACATCACAGCCTATAAAATGTAACCATATGCCCATTGTTGCAAGGTGCAAGACAATAGGACAAAACAATGGCATGAAAAGAAGTCAGAATCAACCTGTTTTATTTAATTTGTTTCATTGTGGCTTACTGTTACTTCCATACAATCTTCGTGTAAACTTTCATGTGGCTTTAATGATAATTTTAAGTAAATAAGTAGATAGACAGTGAGAAAAGAAGCAAGGAAGGAAGGAAAGAAGGAAGAAAGGAAGAAAAGGAGAAAGGTGGCAAAGTTGCTTGCCTGTTCATCTGGATTTCACAGGTTAACAGCACTGCCTTAAAAAAAGCCATAAAAGTCGTAAACCATGTTCTTTCCTCTTTACTGACAACATCAGAGACTTCCTTGCTAACCCCCAAAAAACTTTTCTATTCTTGCTCTGCAGTCCTTACTACATAAACATGAGATATTTTTAATAGAAAAAAAAACAAAAACAAAAAACAAAAAACATTTTTTTATAGAAAAAAAATAGAAACTAATATGGAGACCGCCAAAGTAAGCCAAGCCAAATTTGAACTGAGGTATGCAAAACAAAGTGAGAATGATTTAGAACAGTATACTATGTATGATTTAGAACAGTATACTATTTCAACAAACTTTTAAAGGATTTTCTAAGGGGTACATTTTCTGTATGTTATATTAGTAACTAATCACACAAATTCTAGTGGTAAGAGAAATTGGATGTCTAAACCTCCTTCCATGGGCCAAATCCTATGCTGAACCTGTCTGTCTGACAGATTATCTGACTACTTCTTCAAGATTTTTAAGGCATTTTCTGACTCAGAGGGAAGATAGAGGATAGAGCAACTCCCTGGAGCTGCTGAGTTGCACTAGTGTTGCTTCCAGTCATCCATGCTCCCTCTGGTCAGAGGTTGTGGCAGAGCTGAGTCTGTCACTGGTACCACCAAAATATCAAGCGGGAGTCAGGCAGAAAAGGTATCCTTGAAGTTGTCCAATCTCTTGGCAGGTCACCTGAATATTTGAATTTCTTGGACGCTCAGTTTCTGATGAACAAAAGCCTGTACTTCTGTCATAAAAGAACAAGATTGGTAGCAGCAGTTGTCCCCTGTCTCACTGTAAAAAGTCCAAATGGTATGAAGGTCCATGAAAAATGAATTTTAGCACTTGTAAAGTAAAACAAAATTGTTTCCACTATACTGTTTTTAGAAATAACAATATAATAATTTTCTCATGTATTTGGAATGTAATCTTGTCTACACAAGATCTCAGCAAGTCTTAAACGTGTGCACATATGTGATGTTTCATGTTGAAGAAAATTAATTTATTTTAGAGATTCTATTTGGAGAGGACTCATGTACTGTATTCCGCCTCTTCTGCAGGTGGCTAAGTTCCTGGTGAAGTAGTGTCTTATGGTATCTATCTGTATAGGGGTCTACCTGAGGCAAGTGTGATTAAAGCTCCCAGGAGACATTAGAGAGATCAACTGCAGTTTCAATGAATTAAATTTAAACAAACATTTGTACAATTTTTCCAGTAAGATTAATTGAGGTTGAGGAGCAGCCATTGTGCTAAAATTTAAATTTCCTTTTGGGCAGGCTATCAGTTAGAGGGATTATTAGCCAGTACTTCAATATTTTATTGAAGAAATTAATAATGTCATACTTCTACACAAAATGTTCTTTAAGAAATGTATGGATAGACAGTTTTACCATAATCTGGGGTTCTGCCAGATTTTACTGATGAAATTTGGTTGCTGACAAGTCTTCTTATAGGTTCTTCTTCTTTTTTCCGTTTTTTTTTTTTTTTTCCCTTCCCTGAGTAGGAAAAGTACTTTTATAGCTGCTTGACCCTATGTTACTTGATATTGTGTTCTCATTGGTATCTGTGGAGTGTCTTTAGCTAAATATCCGTACATATTTTGTTCTTAATCACTGGTGTGTGGTTAGAAGACCAGTTTTTTCTCTTCAGTGGTTTCACATATTCTTTATATTCTTTTAGAAATTTCAAACCTGGAAAAAAAATCACCCACTTTACTTCAGAAAGAAATGTTTGAGAAAAAGGGAACTCAGGTTGTAGAAAAGCATCATAAAGAATGGACAAAATCCTTCTAGTGTGGAACTTGAGCTTGACACAGACTGGGAAGTAGTTTTATTACAGAGAAAGCATGAAAAAATAATGAAGAAAGAATCACATTATTTGTGGCCTGTTTGATAGAGAGTCTTTCTTATCTGAATTACCAGTATAAATGCAGCTCATGGTAGTAAGGACTGAAAGGCATCAGTTGCTATCTGATGGTTGTTCACTAAACATTGTAAATGCACACTCATCCACAGTAACTGCGTGTCCACAAATATCTAGTCAAGAGTGATTGGCACCTGGGTTGCCAGTATTAGTATATACATTAAGGTACTGAGGGGCATGAAGAATGAATTATCCCCTCAAATCATGAGGTAATCACACCAAAATAGGGCTGTGCATGTTGGCAACATTGCATGGGAAAATTGACTCTGCTGCTGTCAGTGCAGGACCCATCCTGGAGGTGAAGGCTTTCACTCCTGAGGGAGGACAACTCTGTACGATCTACGTCATTGTATTTGAACAGCTTTTGAAGGAGAGAGAAGGCGGGGGCTTGTAAATCTTTACATGGGTAGATAGATATAGACATATAGATAGAACAAATACACAATGCATAATAATGAATTAATGCCACAATTATAAAGGGAAAGGAAAAAAAAATTACCCTTAATAGGAGCACCTGAAATACAATAGAAAATACTTCTAAAAATTCCTCCCTCCCTTGTAAAGAAGGCATTTAATATGTTAACTTTGTATATTGATGCTGAATTCTAATAGGGTAGTATTTTAATAGTTAGCATATGTGATCTGTGAATACCAGCAATATTAAGGTCTGTTTCATGCTGATATATTAGCTTTGGTTTAAATAATATTTGCTTCAGGCTTCACCTATTTTTTGCATTTATTTTTTATTTATTTATTACAAAGTAACTGAATTGGCCAGAAGTGTAGACCATGATTTCTCTTTTACAGCATTGTGTAAACACGTGTAATTAGCCTTGTACTTATCTGCATTAGTATCATTAGAATTGAAAACCCATTTTAATCTGGATTCTGTACTCTTCTCAATGTCAGCCTGTTTCTGGACCGGTACAGAGCTAGCCTTGTTGATGCAATAAAGAGATTACTCCAACCCAGTGTAAGTATGTTTCTATTTTCTCCTGAACACTGGCTTCAGAATAATTAGTCTGTGCACAATGATTGAGAGAGTAATGGAATGGCAGGATTAATGTCATGTAATACTTTAATACTTATTATGTCCAACTTCAATTGAGTCTTCTAATCTATCAGATTCTTTCCTAATCATAAACTAGGAAACTTCTTATACTTGGCCTTCTGATAAGGAACACAGTGGGTTGTAAAATAAATGAAACGGCTTCAAAGATAGCGTGAGATTATTTTTATCAAAGCGTTTCTCGAGTATTTTCCTTTGATAATAATGTCTTCATATTAAAGTAAAAGTACGATATTGAAAGTTTTTATGTTGGCTTCTGTCATTTGTAATCCCTTCAATTGTAACCTTTGTCATTGTGTATTTATTTATTATGAAAGAATATTTTTCTTTTCATTTCTGTTTATATGAAATGAATAAACCCCTTATGCATGTATTGTAGCCTAAAACTTCTTTTTCCGTAGAGTAAGGCCTGTGTTTACATGTTTTCTATTTTTGAACATAGGTTAATATAATGCTACGTTCTACTTGAGTGTCACAGATCTCAGTCTAATAAGCTATTAAAATAAACCTGAGAGACCTGTAGGCAAAAACAAGCTGTCATATGCATGTATTTCTAACCAACAAATAATCGTGAATCTCAATATAAAAAAAAAAAAAAAAAGAAGAAATAGAGATCAAAAGAATACGAGAAAACGTGTAAAGTAGTTGTGTAAAAAAAAAGAATTTGAAACAGGAACTGTACCTTTCAAGCTTACCATACAAATCTTTCAGTATGGGAAACTTTCCATCTCAGCACAGAAGTATTTATGTTAGCAGTGCATTCTCCAAACTTTATTTAAGAATTTCATTTTGCTTTTTGTACAAGAGTTTTTCTCTGTAAAAGGAATAGAGTAGGCAAACATGCAAAGACTTAAGAAACTGAGTCATTTTAGTCATGTAAGTAATCCCATTCTTTGCTAAGAGTGATCAGGTTTCTATTCTTGGTTCTATCATAGACTTTCCTGAGTGACTTAAGGCAAGTTACTTAAGACTGAATGATTTTAATGAGATGTGGATCAAGGCTGCCGGACAGACAGGAGAAATGTAGCCACCCTGGGGAAAGGTTACCCAGATACTTTTGTCGATGGCAGCAATGGCAGTTAGGGAGCTCCTGCCCAGTTTGATACATTCTGACTTCTGTGTTGTACCATCAGCTGCCAACGTGCAATAATTTTGGGGACTAAAGGTGATCTAGAACACAAAGCTGATCTCAGTTAAAAAAAATGTTAAAAATGTTTTCTTTCAGCCCAGAGCAGTGCCCTCACCTAGTTGACCAGGTATCACCATAGGCCGCTGTCACTGGTTCCATGAAACGATGTTTTGAGAAAAGGATATGAGTGGCAGGAAGTGTATAAGAGGAGCCCTGGTAACTGTGACTTGTCTAGGGCCTTTAGCTGGAGTGGAATAATTGCTACCAGCTGCTTTGTCTCCCACCAGTACTGATCATGGTGGTCTATATTGGCAAAAGCACGTGTGCATGCAGATGTATGTATATGCACAGACACATGCATTCTTTACCTGGGCTGATTAACACAAGTGGAGGATTTGAATTAAAACACGGTGAGGGTAAAGAAACCTAAATTTTAGTGTTCATAGCTCAAACGTACAGACAGTCTAGAAATTGTTAATCTGACTTTCAACCAAAACCAACATGACTTTGTTGCTTTTTAACTCCAGTCAGCTAATTCAAATTCAGAATGTGCCTTTGTTTTTCAGGGCACACGAGCTATAATTCTTTGTGAGAGTAGATAGAGTAAAAGGAGATGGCTTTTTAAGTTTTGTCTTCCCAGTCTGGCTTACTTCTGCATGCTATGATTAATACTACAGCCTGTACATATTTTCTATGCATTTTAGGCCATGATTCTTTTCTTTCATCAGAAAAGGTAGCTTAAGAAATTCCTGCTCCTTGGCACTTGTTCCCACCTCCTGTTCCAGAGTTTTGGACCAAACTGTATTTTATACCTAAAGTCATTTGCGTAATCCAGTTTGTGGATAGCCATGTAGATGGATATCCAGTTGTGGCATGTATGGCCTTAATTATAATTCACATCTAGGTGGAGAGCAAATGATTGTATGGGGTAGAAGCTGGGAGTATGGACATCTTCAATAAGCTCTCTTGTCCAAAAAAAACCCACATTGAATAGAGCATATGCTCTCATAGTTTGAAAGACCCAAGTCTTTCATATGCTCATTTGAGAACCCAAGAGAAGACATAATCACACATAATAGTTAACGTTTTTCTTGTTCTTTGTTACTCTGTTTAAATCCAAGAATAACGTCAGAGGAACTTTTATTAAATGGCACAATACTTCAGCCTTTAAAGGAAAAATAAACTAATAGTGAAGTCATTTGTCAGCTGTAATAATTAAGATTTGTTTATGGGCATTAGTTTATGCTCAAGATAAGCCGTAAACTGCTTTGATTAAGTTCACTCTTCTACATGAATTAATTTGTCTCAAATATTGAAGTCACATTTCATTAGTATCAATTCTGGCAAATTGATAAAGGAACAGGCTAAAGACATCTAGATGCAAGACATCTTTTAAGTGTAAATAGGATACAACTTAGGTACAACTAGAATAAAAGAGATCAGGGAAAACAGACCAGAGAACTGAAAGAAAAAGTGGAGTAAATAGAAAATAATGGGTATCTTAAAAAGCAGTCTTGAAGGAGAAATGCAGCACAAATGATCTATTCTTGCTGTTCTTTATGGAAAATCATCATCGGTATTTCCTTTTTCATTAAGGATGTTATTTGTAGTTATTTATTCAGGGCTATTAGAGTCCTTATGGCATCAGAATGTCACAGAATCATGTGTCTTCTGTAACTTTTTGTTTTTGTGGAAATGCGGATTCTGGTCATTTCAGTCATCTGATTCCTATTATGGCTTCTTGGACAGTTCTGCTGGCAGAGGAAGAGAGGACGAGAAATTCATGCAGGCAGAAATGAGCAGCTTTCAAAATTACTAGGGGTTGGAATTTCTTATCTGAATTTGTTACAAAGGCAAATGTCACCTGTAAACTAATTACAAGAATTAGGCACTGTAATTTTACATCAAACAAATTCATCTTGATTGGCAATATCTTATTCCTCTTATAAGCAAGCTACTTGATTTATGTACATTTAATTTTACTATCATTTAGTTTTTCCTATCATTAAAATATGATTTTAGTTTTAGTCTCAGAATAAACTGTTTCTTGTTTGTGTATTTCCATAATAAAAATGTGATTTTTTTAT
The DNA here is from genome assembly GCF_964034855.1 of Anser brachyrhynchus. NCBI lineage: Eukaryota > Metazoa > Chordata > Aves > Anseriformes > Anatidae > Anser > Anser brachyrhynchus. The sequence goes on from NC_137696.1 coordinate 32,594,026, forward strand.
TTAATGAAAGATTATATTCTTCTGTGGCTTATCCATTCAAAATCCCAAAGAAGTCAATCAGATGTTATTAGAACATGTGCCATCAAATAAGGCTGGATTTAATAATGACTGATGAGTAAAGGCAGTCATAGTCATATCTAAAATCTCAACATCTGTCCCATTACTTTACTGCAGCATTTTAGCGACACCTCACAATATTGTAACTGAAATAGACATTTTCCCCTGGGTTTTCTTCACAAGATTACTGGAAGTATTTTCCCAGGTGAGGCAAGGTAACTGTGAACTCGAAACATCATCCTAAAACTGGAGGCATTTTGAAATTACAAACTTTGAATTAAGCAACCTTGGCATAGTCCATCAATTGTAGATCCAGGACACTGGTCTAATTTTGTTATTGTACACAACCAAGAAATGAAAAATATTTTAAAATTAGAAATGTGAATGCAGCCCTAAAACAAATAGCAGAATTACACAGATCAAGCAGTTGACCAGAAAGTATTTTAAACCCAGATTATGTTAGACTAGAACTGACCACAGTACCTCCACACTACCTGTCAGTTTTGAGGAGATTATTGCAGTGATAAACTTAATTATGGTTTCTTGCCTTTTTTATTTTTATTTTTTATTTTTATTTTTATTTTTATTTTTATTTAACAGCAGTGTTAAGATCCTCAAGTGTTTTAGATGAGCACTAAATTCAACAGAAGAATGACTTTTTACACCAACTAATGAGCAGACCAAAAGGAGTGGTGTGGTGATTTACATAAAAGACCATTCCCCTTTTCTGAAGTTATGTCAAGATTATCAATCTGGTGTTAAGAGATGTTTTATATCCTGTTACATTCTATTTTGCTGTATTTGTCTTTCAAAATACATTTTAAGTAATTAATCTACACTGGGAGAAGGAATGATTGCATAGTCTGCTGACTCCAAACTGAAACCTGTAAGAGTGGTGATGGTGGTGGTGTATGAGCCCTGCTTCCTCCTTGAAGCCGCTGGAACAGTGGCTGACATTGGGCTTGCCTCCCACAGAAATTCAGTAGGTTCAGCCATTCCTGAAATCCCCAAGTGAATTGTGTGGTCACTAAAAGCCCTGGGTGGGGGACATTTCCCATTACATTGAGCTCTCTGTGAAGTTGCTTGTGGAAATGAGGGACTCCAGGGGAGCCTCATCCTTCTTATGCCAGGAAGGTCCCTGCAGAACAGCGTTCTAGGAAGCTTGAGATGACAGCAGAAGGAGAAGGATCCTTGGCTGAAGGCTCCCTTAGCTACCCACTTCTGCTGTTGACGTTAAAGCATGCCAAGGATGTGAGGGAAGTTACGGTGCACATTTTACACTGATTGTGAATTTCCTGTGTTTAATGTTTTTCATCCTGAACCTATATTCAGACCTAGCATTTACATAAGCAATTCCAGTGCCTTTGGTGGGAGTTACACCCCTTTGCACCTCATGTTTAGCCACAAAATTAAAGTTACAGTTACACAGACAAAGAGGAATGAGTTGCTTTGGATGTTTTCCTTGGTCTGCTTTGTGATTAAATTTTCCTTGAGAGAGGTGAGGTATTTCCCTATCTCACAGAGACATTGTGAGAATAAATACAGTGTTATGGTATTAATGACTGGAGTCTTTTAAGTACACTTTATTACCATAGGTACTGACAGAGTTTTTCTTGCTGCCTCAGTGGGTGGTGTCTCAGCGTATGGGTGCATGAGCTGTAGCACACATATTTGTTACCTATACTCCTCACTAAGTATCTGTGTCAACACTAAAAGTTCCCAGAATCCCTACTGACATTCTCTCATTTGATTTTTTTTTCTGGTACAAAAATTGCATTTTCTTAAGCAAAATATTCTTCTACAGTGTCATTTTTATAACTTTGTCAGACCCCTAAAAATATTTTTGTCTATTCATTTGATTACAGCACCTCACAGATTAGTCTTAGTTCTCATTAATATAGAAGTTAAATAAAAGGACTCACAGTAAACTTTGTGGCTGCCCTCAATGTGGTATGTTGTTTGTTGTTATTAACCTTTGTTTTCAGCTCTTCAAAACCAGTTTTCATTCCATGTGACAGAACATAATACTCAGCCAAATAGTATTAATTTTGCAAATAAGATTTTAAGAGATGCTGTATGAAGTCAGTTAGGTTTTGGGCTAATACTTTCCCCAGGGTGTCTAAAATGTATCAGTTCAAGGTACAAGCATTTTTGTTTTCTTAAATACAGAAGGATGAGCAAAATATTAGCTAATGGACCATAAAATATTGCCTGGGTGTCATAAATGGCCTGATCATCTTGAAAGATCCAAAATTACTATGCAAGAATATTAAGTCGTGCTTTAAATGCAATTAGAAAATTTAAGGTCAAATTCAGTTGCACTGCTCAGGTAGTTTAAAATATTGTTAAAAAAATTAATTAATTTTGCCCTGTTTTACACTGTTGTAATTCCACTAATATCAAATGGGAGGTACTCTTCTATGTGTGAGATTAAAAAAAGAAAATCATTATTTACACTCTGTGTTGTCATGAACTAACAAATGGGTTTTGCATTGAGTTTGTATGCCTTTTCTGTGTTTTATTTTGGTAATCTCTAGGCACTGCTATTATATGAAAATAAGCAGATGTATTGCAGTTGGCAGATCTATGAAGAAAATATTTTATTTTACTTATTTCTATTTTGCTTTTGTTTAGTCACAGAAATATTGTATATTTTGAACAATGATTTATATTATCCTATTTTAGTGTTCTACCAAGAGAACAATTGACTTTTCCAGCCTGAGTATATTAAAAGCTTAGTCAGGTGTATGCTATATGTGGTTCCCTTCCAGTTTTAAAAATGTATAAATTCTCTTTTTACCGTTCCAGGGAAAAGCAATGGTGTTTGCTCCACTCAGAGGGAATACTTTAAACCAGTTTTGCAATCTAGCTGAAAAAGCTGGTTTCTCTATCCAAAGACATGAAAATTATGATGAACACATTTCGAACTTCCACTCCAAGGTTAGTTTTCTGCTTGTGTTAGATAACACTTTAATCCGCATTGCATTTTGAAGAGATCATGGTCCTTTTGGCAGGTAACCTAAATGTTTGATTAAAGTACTCCTTAGGTGTGCTGTTTCTGA